>NW_027211798.1:1853073-2470764 GCF_036971445.1 Narcine bancroftii | reverse complement strand
GGGAATCAGATGCGGGGAACCAGAGGAGGGGAATCATAGCTGGCGAATCAGAGGCGGGGAATCAGAGGTGGGGAATCATAGGCGGGGTATCAGATATGGGGAATCAGAGGTGGGGAATCAGAGGCGGGGAAACAGAGGCGGGGAGTCAGATATGTTGGATCAGAGGTGGGGAATCAGAGGCGGGGAATCAGAGCTGGGGAATCAGAGGCGGGGAATCAGAGTTGGGGAATCAGAGGCAGGGAATCAGATATGGGGAATCAGAGGTGGGGAATCAGAGGCGGGGAAACAGAGGCGGGGAATCAGATATGGGGTATCAGTGGTGGGGAATCAGGGGCGGGGTATCAGTGGCAGGGAATCAGAGGAGGGGATTCAGAGGCGGGGAATCAGAGGCAGGGAATCAGACACTGGGAGTCAGAGGCGGTGAATCAGGGATTGGGAATCAGAGGCCGGGAAACAGAGGTGGGGAATCAGAGACCGGGAATCAGAGATGGGGAATCAGAGGCGGGGAATAAGATATGGGGAATCAGAGGCGGGGAATCAGAGGCAGGGAAACAGAGGCGGTGAATCAGATATTGGGAATCAGAGGTGGCGAATCAGAGGTAGAGAATCGGAGATGGGGAAGCAGAGGTGGGGAATCAGATGTGATGAATTAGAGATGGGGAATCAGAGGCGGGGTATCAGAGGTGCCAATCAGAGGCGGGGAAACAGAGGCGGGGAATCAGATATGGGGAATCAGAGGTGGGGAATAAGAGGTTGCGAATCAGAGGCAGGGAATCAGAGGCGGGGAATCAGAGGCGGGGAATAAGAGGCAGCGAATCGGATGTGCGGAATCAGAGATGGGGTATCAGAGGTGGGGAATCAGAGGTGGTGAGTCAGACATGGGGAATCAGAGGCGGGGAATCAGAGGCAGGGAATCAGAAACGGGGAATCAGAGGCGGGCAATCATAACTGGCGAATCAGAGGAGGGGAATCAGTGGTGGGGAATCAGAGGCGGGGAATCAGATATGGTGAATCAGAGGTGGGGAATCAGAGGCGGGGAAACAGAGGCCGGGAATCAGATATGTTGTATCAGAGGTGGGGAATCAGAGGCGGGAAATCAGAGCTGGGGAATCAGAGGCGGGGAAATCAGAGTTGGGGAATCAGAGTCTGGGAATCAGAGATGGGAAATCAGAGGAGGGGAATCCAATATGGGGAATCAGAGGCGGGGAATCAGAGTTGGGGAATCAGAGTCCGGGAATCAGAGATGGGGAATCAGAGGCGGGGAATCAAATATGGGGAATCAGAGGCGGGGAATCAGAGGCGGGGAAACAGAGGCGGTGAATCAGATATGGGCAATCAGAGGTGGCGAATCAGAGGTAGAGAATCAGAGATGGGGAAGCAGAGGTGGGGAATCAGATGTGATGAATTAGAGATGGGGAATCAGAGGCGGGGTATCAGAGGCGGGGAATCAGAGTTGGGGAATCAGAGGAGGGGAATCAGATATGGGGAAACAGAGGCCGGGAATCAGAGGCAGGGAAACAGAGGCGGTGAATCAGATATGGGCAATCAGAGGTGGCGAATCAGAGGTAGAGAATCAGAGATGGGGAAGCAGAGGTGGGGAATCAGAGGCGGGAAATCAGAGCTGGGGAATCAGAGGCGGGGAATCAGAGTTGGGGAATCAGAGTCCGGGAATCAGAGATGGGGAATCAGAGGCGGGGAATCAAATATGGGGAATCAGAGGCGGGGAATCAGAGGTGGGGAAACAGAGGCGGTGAATCAGATATGGGGAATCAGAGGTGGCGAATCAGAGGTTGAGAATCAGAGATGGGGAAGCAGAGGTGGGGAATCAGATGTGATGAATTAGAGATGGGGAATCAGAGGCAGGGTATCAGAGGCGGCCAATCAGAGGCGGGGAATCAGAGGCGTGGAATCAGATATGGGAAATCAGAGGTGGGTAATCAGAGGCGGGGAAACAGAGGCGGGGAATCAGATATGGGGTATCAGAGGTGGGGAATCAGGGGCGGGGAATTAGTGGCAGGGAATCAGAGGAGGGGATTCAGAGGCGGGGAATCAGAGGCAGAGAATCAGACACTGGGAATCAGAGGCGGTGAATCAGGGATGGGGAATGAGAGGCCGGGAAACAGAGGTGGGGAATCAGAGACCGGGAATCAGAGATGGGGAATCAGAGGCGGGGAATCAGATATGGGAATTCAGAGGCGGGGAATCAGAGGCAGGGAAACAGAGGCGGGGAATCAGATATGGGGAATCAGAGGTGGGGAATAACAGGTTGCGAATCAGAGGCAGGGAATCAGAGGCGGGGAATCAGAGGCGGGGAATCAGAGGCAGGGAATCGGATGTGCAGAATCAGAGATGGGGAATCAGAGGTGGGGAATCAGAGGTGGTGAATCAGAGATGGGGAATCAAAGGCGTGGAATCAGAGGCAGGGTCAGACACGGGGAATCAGAGGCGGGGAATCAGATGCGGGGAACCAGAGGAGGGGAATCATAGCTGGCGAATCAGAGGCGGGGAATCAGAGGTGGGGAATCATAGGCGGGGTATCAGATATGGGGAATCAGAGGTGGGGAATCAGAGGCGGGGAAACAGAGGCGGGGAGTCAGATATGTTGGATCAGAGGTGGGGAATCAGAGGCGGGGAATCAGAGCTGGGGAATCAGAGGCGGGGAATCAGAGTTGGGGAATCAGAGGCAGGGAATCAGATATGGGGAATCAGAGGTGGGGAATCAGAGGCGGGGAAACAGAGGCGGGGAATCAGATATGGGGTATCAGTGGTGGGGAATCAGGGGCGGGGTATCAGTGGCAGGGAATCAGAGGAGGGGATTCAGAGGCGGGGAATCAGAGGCAGGGAATCAGACACTGGGAGTCAGAGGCGGTGAATCAGGGATTGGGAATCAGAGGCCGGGAAACAGAGGTGGGGAATCAGAGACCGGGAATCAGAGATGGGGAATCAGAGGCGGGGAATAAGATATGGGGAATCAGAGGCGGGGAATCAGAGGCAGGGAAACAGAGGCGGTGAATCAGATATTGGGAATCAGAGGTGGCGAATCAGAGGTAGAGAATCGGAGATGGGGAAGCAGAGGTGGGGAATCAGATGTGATGAATTAGAGATGGGGAATCAGAGGCGGGGTATCAGAGGTGCCAATCAGAGGCGGGGAAACAGAGGCGGGGAATCAGATATGGGGAATCAGAGGTGGGGAATAAGAGGTTGCGAATCAGAGGCAGGGAATCAGAGGCGGGGAATCAGAGGCGGGGAATAAGAGGCAGCGAATCGGATGTGCGGAATCAGAGATGGGGTATCAGAGGTGGGGAATCAGAGGTGGTGAGTCAGACATGGGGAATCAGAGGCGGGGAATCAGAGGCAGGGAATCAGAAACGGGGAATCAGAGGCGGGCAATCATAACTGGCGAATCAGAGGAGGGGAATCAGTGGTGGGGAATCAGAGGCGGGGAATCAGATATGGTGAATCAGAGGTGGGGAATCAGAGGCGGGGAAACAGAGGCCGGGAATCAGATATGTTGTATCAGAGGTGGGGAATCAGAGGCGGGAAATCAGAGCTGGGGAATCAGAGGCGGGGAAATCAGAGTTGGGGAATCAGAGTCTGGGAATCAGAGATGGGAAATCAGAGGAGGGGAATCCAATATGGGGAATCAGAGGCGGGGAATCAGAGTTGGGGAATCAGAGTCCGGGAATCAGAGATGGGGAATCAGAGGCGGGGAATCAAATATGGGGAATCAGAGGCGGGGAATCAGAGGCGGGGAAACAGAGGCGGTGAATCAGATATGGGCAATCAGAGGTGGCGAATCAGAGGTAGAGAATCAGAGATGGGGAAGCAGAGGTGGGGAATCAGATGTGATGAATTAGAGATGGGGAATCAGAGGCGGGGTATCAGAGGCGGGGAATCAGAGTTGGGGAATCAGAGGAGGGGAATCAGATATGGGGAAACAGAGGCCGGGAATCAGAGGCAGGGAAGCAGAGGCGGGGAATCAGATATGGGGAATCAGAGGTGGGGAATTAGAGGTTGCGAATCAGAGGCAGGGAATCAGAGGCGGGGAATCAGAGGCGGGGAATCAGAGGCAGGGAATCGGATGAGCGGAATCAGAGATGGGGAATCAGAAGTGGGGAATCAGAGGTGGAGAATCAGAGAAGGGGAATCAGAGGCGGGGAATCAGATGCAGGGAATCAGATGCAGGGAATCAGAGGCGGGGAATCATAGCTGGCGAATCAGAGGAGGGGAATCAGAGTTGGGGAATCAGAGGCGGGGAATCAGATATGGGGAAACAGAGGCGGGGAATCAGAGGTGGGGAAACAGAGGCGGGGAATCAGATATGGGGATTCAGAGGTGGGGAATCAGAGGTTGGGAATCAGAGGCAGGGAATCAGAGGCGGGGAATCAGAGGCAGGGAATCAGATGCGGGGAATCAGAGGCAGGGAATCAGAGCTGGGGAATCAGAGGCGGGGAATCAGAGTTGGGGAATCAGAGGCGTGGAATTAGATATGGCGAAACAGAGGCGAGGAATCAGAGATGGGGAAACAGAGGTGGGGAATCAGATATGGGGAATCAGAGGCGGGAAAACAGGCGGGTAAACAGAGGAGGGTAAACATAGGCGGGGAATCAGAGGCGGGGAATCAGAGGCGGGGAATCAGAGGCGGGGAATCAGAGTCGGGGAATCAGAGGCGGGGAATCTGAGGCGGGGAATCAGATGCAGGGAATCAGAGGCGGGGAATCAGAGGCGGGGTATCAGAGGCGGGGAATCAGAGGCGCGGAATCAGAGGCGGGGAATCAGTGGCGTGGAATCAGAGACGGGGAATCAGAGGCGGGGAATCAGAAGTGGGGAATCAGAGGTGGGAAATCAGAGGCGGGGAATCAGAGGCGGGGAATCAGAGGCGGGGAATCAGAGGCAGGGTATCAGAGGCGATCAATCAGATGCAGGGAATCAGAGGCAGGGAATCAGAGGCAGGGAATCAGAGGCAGGGATCCTGAGGTGGCGAATATGAGGTGGTGAATCAGAGGCGGGGAAACAGCCGCGGGGAATCAGAGGCAGGGAATCAGATGAAGGGAATCTGATGCAGGGAATCTGAGGCAGGGTATCTGAGGTAGGGAATCTGTGGCAGGGAATCTGATGCGGATTATCAGAAGGGGAAAATGAGATGTGGGAAACGAGATGCAGAGAAAGAGGCACGGAAATAGAGGCAGGAAAGAGAGGCTGGGTATCAGAGGCGGGTAATCAGAGGCGTGGAATCAGAGGCGGGGAATCAGAGACACAGAAAGAGAGGCGTGGAATCAGAGGTGCGGAATCAGTGCCGGTGAATCTGAGCCGGGAAATCAGAAGCAGAGCAACAGAGGTGGTGAAACATGGGTGCGGAATCGGACACGGGGAATCAGAGGTGGGGACTCAGAGGCCGGGAATCAGAGGCAGGGAATCAGAGGCAGGTTATCAGAGGCAGGGAATCAGAGGTGGGGAATCAGAGGCGGGGAATCAGAGGCGGGGAATCAGAGGCGGGGAATCAGAGGCAGGGAATCAGAGGTGGAGAATCAGAGGCGGGCAATCAGATGCAGGAAATCAGAGGCAGGGAATCAGAGGTAGGGAATCTGAGGCAGGGAATCTGTGGTAGGGATTCCGATGCGGGTTATCAGAAGGGGGAAATGAGATGTGGGAAACGAGATGCAGAGAAAGAGGCACGGAAATAGAGGCAGGGAAAGAGAGGCAGGGTATCTAGGCGGGTAATCAGAGGCGTGGAATCAGAGGTGGGGAATCAGAGACACAGAAAGAGAGGCGTGGAATCAGAGGTGCGGAATCAGAGCGGGTGAATCTGAGCCGGGAAATCAGAGGCGGTGAAACATGGGTGCGGAATCGGATGCGGGGAATCAGAAGTGGGGACTCAGAGGCAGGGAATCAGAGGCAGGGAATCAGAGGCAGGTTATCAGAGGCAGGGAATCAGAGGTGGGGAATCAGAGGCGAGGAATCAGAGGTGGGGAATCAGAGGCGAGGAATCAGAGGCGGGGAATCAGAGGCAGGGAATCAGGGGCAGGGAATCAGAGGCACAGAATCAGAGGCAGGGAATCAGAGGCAGGGACAGAGGTGGGGAATCAGAGGCGGGGAATCAGAGGCAGGGAATTAGATGAAGGGAATCTGATGCAGGGAATCTGAGGCAGGGAATCTGAGGCAGGGAATCTGTTGCAGGGAATCTGATGCGTGTTATCAGAAGGGGGAAATGAGATGTGGGAAACGAGATGCAGAGAAAGAGGCACGGAAATAGAGGAAGGGAAAGAGAGGCATGGAATCAGACGCGGGGAATCAGAGGCGGGGAATCAGAGGCGGGGAATCAGAGGCGGGGAATCAGAGGGGGGAATCAGAGGTGGGGAATCAGAGGCGGGGAATCAGAGTAAGGGAATCTGATGCAGGGAATCTGAGGCAGGGAATCTGAGGCAGGGAAACAGCCGGGTAAACAGAGGCGGGTAAACATAGGCGGGGAATAAGAGGCGGGGAATCAGAGGCGGGGAATCAGAGGCGGGGAATCAGAGGCGGGGAATCAGAGGCGGGGAATCAGATGCGGGGAATCAGATGCAGGGAATCAGAGGCGGGGAATCAGAGGCGGGGTATCAGAGGAGGGGAATCAGAGGCGGGGAATCAGAGGCGGTGAATCAGAGATTGGGAATCAGAGGCGGGGAATCAAATATGGGGAATCAGAGGCGGGGAATCAGAGGCGGGGAAACAGAGGCGGTGAATCAGATATGGGGAATCAGAGGTGGCGAATCAGAGGTTGAGAATCAGAGATGGGGAAGCAGAGGTGGGGACTCAGATGTGATGAATTAGAGATGGGGAATCAGAGGCGGGGTATCAGAGGCAGCCAATCAGAGGCGGGGAATCAGAGGCGTGGAATCAGATATGGGAAATCAGAGGTGGGGAATCAGAGTCGGGGAAACAGAGGCGGGGAATCAGATATGGGGTATCCGAGGTGGGGAATCAGGGGCGGGGAATCAGTGGCAGGGAATCAGAGGAGGGGATTCAGAGGCGGGGAATCAGAGGCGGTGAATCAGATATGGGGAATCAGAGGTGGCGAATCAGAGGTTGAGAATCAGAGATGGGGAAGCAGAGGTGGGGACTCAGATGTGATGAATTAGAGATGGGGAATCAGAGGCGGGGTATCAGAGGCAGCCAATCAGAGGCGGGGAATCAGAGGCATGGAATCAGATATGGGAAATCAGAGGTGGGGAATCAGAGTCGGGGAATCAGAGGCGTGGAATCAGATATGGGAAATCAGAGGAGGGGATTCAGAGGCGGGGAATCAGAGGCGTGGAATCAGAGGCGGGGAATCAGAGACACAGAAAGAGAGGCGTGGAATCAGAGGTGCGGAATCAGTGCCGGTGAATCTGAGCCGGGAAATCAGAAGCAGAGCAACAGAGGTGGTGAAACATGGGTGCGGAATCGGACACGGGGAATCAGAGGTGGGGACTCAGAGGCCGGGAATCAGAGGCAGGGAATCAGAGGCAGGTTATCAGAGGCAGGGAATCAGAGGTGGGGAATCAGAGGCGGGGAATCAGAGGCGGGGAATCAGAGGCGGGGAATCAGAGGCAGGGAATCAGAGGTGGAGAATCAGAGGCGGGCAATCAGATGCAGGAAATCAGAGGCAGGGAATCAGAGGTAGGGAATCTGAGGCAGGGAATCTGTGGTAGGGATTCCGATGCGGGTTATCAGAAGGGGGAAATGAGATGTGGGAAACGAGATGCAGAGAAAGAGGCACGGAAATAGAGGCAGGGAAAGAGAGGCAGGGTATCTAGGCGGGTAATCAGAGGCGTGGAATCAGAGGTGGGGAATCAGAGACACAGAAAGAGAGGCGTGGAATCAGAGGTGCGGAATCAGAGCGGGTGAATCTGAGCCGGGAAATCAGAGGCGGTGAAACATGGGTGCGGAATCGGATGCGGGGAATCAGAAGTGGGGACTCAGAGGCAGGGAATCAGAGGCAGGGAATCAGAGGCAGGTTATCAGAGGCAGGGAATCAGAGGTGGGGAATCAGAGGCGAGGAATCAGAGGTGGGGAATCAGAGGCGAGGAATCAGAGGCGGGGAATCAGAGGCAGGGAATCAGGGGCAGGGAATCAGAGGCACAGAATCAGAGGCAGGGAATCAGAGGCAGGGACAGAGGTGGGGAATCAGAGGCGGGGAATCAGAGGCAGGGAATTAGATGAAGGGAATCTGATGCAGGGAATCTGAGGCAGGGAATCTGAGGCAGGGAATCTGTTGCAGGGAATCTGATGCGTGTTATCAGAAGGGGGAAATGAGATGTGGGAAACGAGATGCAGAGAAAGAGGCACGGAAATAGAGGAAGGGAAAGAGAGGCATGGAATCAGACGCGGGGAATCAGAGGCGGGGAATCAGAGGCGGGGAATCAGAGGCGGGGAATCAGAGGGGGGAATCAGAGGTGGGGAATCAGAGGCGGGGAATCAGAGTAAGGGAATCTGATGCAGGGAATCTGAGGCAGGGAATCTGAGGCAGGGAAACAGCCGGGTAAACAGAGGCGGGTAAACATAGGCGGGGAATAAGAGGCGGGGAATCAGAGGCGGGGAATCAGAGGCGGGGAATCAGAGGCGGGGAATCAGAGGCGGGGAATCAGATGCGGGGAATCAGATGCAGGGAATCAGAGGCGGGGAATCAGAGGCGGGGTATCAGAGGAGGGGAATCAGAGGCGGGGAATCAGAGGCGGTGAATCAGAGATTGGGAATCAGAGGCGGGGAATCAAATATGGGGAATCAGAGGCGGGGAATCAGAGGCGGGGAAACAGAGGCGGTGAATCAGATATGGGGAATCAGAGGTGGCGAATCAGAGGTTGAGAATCAGAGATGGGGAAGCAGAGGTGGGGACTCAGATGTGATGAATTAGAGATGGGGAATCAGAGGCGGGGTATCAGAGGCAGCCAATCAGAGGCGGGGAATCAGAGGCGTGGAATCAGATATGGGAAATCAGAGGTGGGGAATCAGAGTCGGGGAAACAGAGGCGGGGAATCAGATATGGGGTATCCGAGGTGGGGAATCAGGGGCGGGGAATCAGTGGCAGGGAATCAGAGGAGGGGATTCAGAGGCGGGGAATCAGAGGCCGTGAATCAGATATGGGGAATCAGAGGTGGCGAATCAGAGGTTGAGAATCAGAGATGGGGAAGCAGAGGTGGGGACTCAGATGTGATGAATTAGAGATGGGGAATCAGAGGCGGGGTATCAGAGGCAGCCAATCAGAGGCGGGGAATCAGAGGCGTGGAATCAGATATGGGAAATCAGAGGTGGGGAATCAGAGTCGGGGAATCAGAGGCGTGGAATCAGATATGGGAAATCAGAGGAGGGGATTCAGAGGCGGGGAATCAGAGGCGGTGAATCTGGGATGGGGAATGAGAGGCCGGGAAACAGAGGTGGGGAATCAGAGACCGGGAATCAGAGATGGGGAATCAGAGGCGGGGAATCAGATATGGGGAATCAGAGGCGGGGAATCAGAAGCGGGGAAACAGAGGCGGTGAATCAGATATTCGGATTCAGAGGTTGCGAATCAGAGGTAGAGATTCAGAGATGGGGAAGCAGAGGTGGGGAATCAGATGTGATGAATTAGAGATGGGGAATCAGAGGCGGGGTATCAGAGGTGCCAATCAGAGGCGGTGAAACAGAGGCGGGGAATCAGATATGGGGAAACAGAGGCGGGGAATCAGAGGCAGGGAAACAGAGGCGGGGAATCAGATATGGGGAATCAGAGGTGGGGAATAACAGGTTGCGAATCAGAGGCAGGGAATCAGAGGCGGGGAATCAGAGGCGGGGAATCAGAGGCAGGGAATCGGATGTGCAGAATCAGAGATGGGGAATCAGAGGTGGGGAATCAGAGGTGGTGAATCAGAGATGGGTAATCAAATGCGTGGAATCAGAGGCAGGGTCAGACACGGGGAATCAGAGGCGGGGAATCAGATGCGGGGAACCAGAGGAGGGGAATCATAGCTGGCGAATCAGAGGCGGGGAATCAGAGGTGGGGAATCATAGGCGGGGAATCAGATATGGGGAATCAGAGGTGGGGAATCAGAGGCGGGGAAACAGAGGCGGGGAATCAGATATGTTGGATCAGAGGTGGGGAATCAGAGGCGGGGAATCAGAGCTGGGGAATCAGAGGCGGGGAATCAGAGTTGGCGAATAAGAGGCAGGGAATCAGATATGGGGAATCAGAGGTGGGGAATCAGAGGCGGGGAAACAGAGGCGGGGAATCAGATATGGGGTATCAGAGGTGGGGAATCAGGGGCGGGGAATCAGTGGCAGGGAATCAGAGGAGGGGATTCAGAGGCGGGGAATCAGAGGCAGGGAATCAGACACTGGGAGTCAGAGGCGGTGAATCAGGGATTGGGAATCAGAGGCCGGGAAACAGAGGTGGGGAATCAGAGACCGGGAATCAGAGATGGGGAATCAGAGGCGGGGAATCAGATATGGGGAATCAGAGGCGGGGAATCAGAGGCAGGGAAACAGAGGCGGTGAATCAGATATTGGGAATCAGAGGTGGCGAATCAGAGGTAGAGAATCGGAGATGGGGAAGCGGAGGTGGGGAATCAGATGTGATGAATTAGAGATGGGGAATCAGAGGCGGGGTATCAGAGGTGCCAATCAGAGGCGGGGAAACAGAGGCGGGGAATCAGATATGGGGAATCAGAGGTGGGGAATAAGAGGTTGCGAATCAGAGGCAGGCAATCAGAGGCGGGGAATCAGAGGCGGGAAATAAGAGGCAGGGAATCGGATGTGCAGAATCAGAGATGGGGTATCAGAGGTGGGGAATCAGAGGTGGTGAGTCAGACATGGGGAATCAGAGGCGGGGAATCAGAGGCAGGGAATCAGAAACGGGGAATCAGAGGCGGGCAATCATAACTGGCGAATCAGAGGAGGGGAATCAGTGGTGGGGAATCAGAGGCGGGGAATCAGATATGGGGAAACAGAGGCGGGGAATCAGAGGTGGGGAAACAGAGGCGGGGAATCAGATATGGGGATTCAGAGGTGGGGAATCAGAGGTTGGGAATCAGAGGCAGGGAATCAGAGGCGGGGAATCAGAGGCAGGGAATCAGATGCGGGGAATCAGAGGCAGGGAATCAGAGCTGGGGAATCAGAGGCGGGGAATCAGAGTTGGGGAATCAGAGGCGTGGAATTAGATATGGCGAAACAGAGGCGAGGAATCAGAGATGGGGAAACAGAGGTGGGGAATCAGATATGGGGAATCAGAGGCGGGAAAACAGGCGGGTAAACAGAGGAGGGTAAACATAGGCGGGGAATCAGAGGCGGGGAATCAGAGGCGGGGAATCAGAGGCGGGGAATCAGAGTCGGGGAATCAGAGGCGGGGAATCTGAGGCGGGGAATCAGATGCAGGGAATCAGAGGCGGGGAATCAGAGGCGGGGTATCAGAGGCGGGGAATCAGAGGCGCGGAATCAGAGGCGGGGAATCAGTGGCGTGGAATCAGAGACGGGGAATCAGAGGCGGGGAATCAGTAGTGGGGAATCAGAGGTGGGAAATCAGAGGCGGGGAATCAGAGGCGGGGAATCAGAGGCGGGGAATCAGAGGCAGGGTATCAGAGGCGATCAATCAGATGCAGGGAATCAGAGGCAGGGAATCAGAGGCAGGGAATCAGAGGCAGGGATCCTGAGGTGGCGAATATGAGGTGGTGAATCAGAGGCGGGGAAACAGCCGCGGGGAATCAGAGGCAGGGAATCAGATGAAGGGAATCTGATGCAGGGAATCTGAGGCAGGGTATCTGAGGTAGGGAATCTGTGGCAGGGAATCTGATGCGGATTATCAGAAGGGGAAAATGAGATGTGGGAAACGAGATGCAGAGAAAGAGGCACGGAAATAGAGGCAGGAAAGAGAGGCTGGGTATCAGAGGCGGGTAATCAGAGGCGTGGAATCAGAGGCGGGGAATCAGAGACACAGAAAGAGAGGCGTGGAATCAGAGGTGCGGAATCAGTGCCGGTGAATCTGAGCCGGGAAATCAGAAGCAGAGCAACAGAGGTGGTGAAACATGGGTGCGGAATCGGACACGGGGAATCAGAGGTGGGGACTCAGAGGCCGGGAATCAGAGGCAGGGAATCAGAGGCAGGTTATCAGAGGCAGGGAATCAGAGGTGGGGAATCAGAGGCGGGGAATCAGAGGCGGGGAATCAGAGGCGGGGAATCAGAGGCAGGGAATCAGAGGTGGAGAATCAGAGGCGGGCAATCAGATGCAGGAAATCAGAGGCAGGGAATCAGAAGTAGGGAATCTGAGGCAGGGAATCTGTGGTAGGGATTCCGATGCGGGTTATCAGAAGGGGGAAATGAGATGTGGGAAACGAGATGCAGAGAAAGAGGCACGGAAATAGAGGCAGGGAAAGAGAGGCAGGGTATCTAGGCGGGTAATCAGAGGCGTGGAATCAGAGGTGGGGAATCAGAGACACAGAAAGAGAGGCGTGGAATCAGAGGTGCGGAATCAGAGCGGGTGAATCTGAGCCGGGAAATCAGAGGCGGTGAAACATGGGTGCGGAATCGGATGCGGGGAATCAGAAGTGGGGACTCAGAGGCAGGGAATCAGAGGCAGGGAATCAGAGGCAGGTTATCAGAGGCAGGGAATCAGAGGTGGGGAATCAGAGGCGAGGAATCAGAGGTGGGGAATCAGAGGCGAGGAATCAGAGGCGGGGAATCAGAGGCAGGGAATCAGGGGCAGGGAATCAGAGGCAGAGAATCAGAGGCAGGGAATCAGAGGCAGGGACAGAGGTGGGGAATCAGAGGCGGGGAATCAGAGGCAGGGAATTAGATGAAGGGAATCTGATGCAGGGAATCTGAGGCAGGGAATCTGAGGCAGGGAATCTGTTGCAGGGAATCTGATGCGTGTTATCAGAAGGGGGAAATGAGATGTGGGAAACGAGATGCAGAGAAAGAGGCACGGAAATAGAGGAAGGGAAAGAGAGGCATGGAATCAGACGCGGGGAATCAGAGGCGGGGAATCAGAGGCGGGGAATCAGAGGCGGGGAATCAGAGGGGGGAATCAGAGGTGGGGAATCAGAGGCGGGGAATCAGAGTAAGGGAATCTGATGCAGGGAATCTGAGGCAGGGAATCTGAGGCAGGGAAACAGGCGGGTAAACAGAGGCGGGTAAACATAGGCGGGGAATAAGAGGCGGGGAATCAGAGGCGGGGAATCAGAGGCGGGGAATCAGAGGCGGGGAATCAGAGGCGGGGAATCAGATGCGGGGAATCAGATGCAGGGAATCAGAGGCGGGGAATCAGAGGCGGGGTATCAGAGGAGGGGAATCAGAGGCGGGGAATCAGAGGCGGTGAATCAGAGATTGGGAATCAGAGGCGGGGAATCAAATATGGGGAATCAGAGGCGGGGAATCAGAGGCGGGGAAACAGAGGCGGTGAATCAGATATGGGGAATCAGAGGTGGCGAATCAGAGGTTGAGAATCAGAGATGGGGAAGCAGAGGTGGGGACTCAGATGTGATGAATTAGAGATGGGGAATCAGAGGCGGGGTATCAGAGGCAGCCAATCAGAGGCGGGGAATCAGAGGCGTGGAATCAGATATGGGAAATCAGAGGTGGGGAATCAGAGTCGGGGAAACAGAGGCGGGGAATCGGATATGGGGTATCCGAGGTGGGGAATCAGGGGCGGGGAATCAGTGGCAGGGAATCAGAGGAGGGGATTCAGAGGCGGGGAATCAGAGGCGGTGAATCAGATATGGGGAATCAGAGGTGGCGAATCAGAGGTTGAGAATCAGAGATGGGGAAGCAGAGGTGGGGACTCAGATGTGATGAATTAGAGATGGGGAATCAGAGGCGGGGTATCAGAGGCAGCCAATCAGAGGCGGGGAATCAGAGGCGTGGAATCAGATATGGGAAATCAGAGGTGGGGAATCAGAGTCGGGGAAACAGAGGCGGGGAATCAGATATGGGGTATCAGAGGTGGGGAATCAGGGGCGGGGAATCAGTGGCAGGGAATCAGAGGAGGGGATTCAGAGGCGGGGAATCAGAGGCGGTGAATCTGGGATGGGGAATGAGAGGCCGGGAAACAGAGGTGGGGAATCAGAGACCGGGAATCAGAGATGGGGAATCAGAGGCGGGGAATCAGATATGGGGAATCAGAGGCGGGGAATCAGAAGCGGGGAAACAGAGGCGGTGAATCAGATATTCGGATTCAGAGGTTGCGAATCAGAGGTAGAGATTCAGAGATGGGGAAGCAGAGGTGGGGAATCAGATGTGATGAATTAGAGATGGGGAATCAGAGGCGGGGTATCAGAGGTGCCAATCAGAGGCGGTGAAACAGAGGCGGGGAATCAGATATGGGGAAACAGAGGCAGGGAATCAGAGGCAGGGAAACAGAGGCGGGGAATCAGATATGGGGAATCAGAGGTGGGGAATAACAGGTTGCGAATCAGAGGCAGGGAATCAGAGGCGGGGAATCAGAGGCGGGGAATCAGAGGCAGGGAATCGGATGTGCAGAATCAGAGATGGGGAATCAGAGGTGGGGAATCAGAGGTGGTGAATCAGAGATGGGTAATCAAATGCGTGGAATCAGAGGCAGGGTCAGACACGGGGAATCAGAGGCGGGGAATCAGATGCGGGGAACCAGAGGAGGGGAATCATAGCTGGCGAATCAGAGGCGGGGAATCAGAGGTGGGGAATCATAGGCGGGGAATCAGATATGGGGAATCAGAGGTGGGGAATCAGAGGCGGGGAAACAGAGGCGGGGAATCAGATATGTTGGATCAGAGGTGGGGAATCAGAGGCGGGGAATCAGAGCTGGGGAATCAGAGGCGGGGAATCAGAGTTGGCGAATAAGAGGCAGGGAATCAGATATGGGGAATCAGAGGTGGGGAATCAGAGGCGGGGAAACAGAGGCGGGGAATCAGATATGGGGTATCAGAGGTGGGGAATCAGGGGCGGGGAATCAGTGGCAGGGAATCAGAGGAGGGGATTCAGAGGCGGGGAATCAGAGGCAGGGAATCAGACACTGGGAGTCAGAGGCGGTGAATCAGGGATTGGGAATCAGAGGCCGGGAAACAGAGGTGGGGAATCAGAGACCGGGAATCAGAGATGGGGAATCAGAGGCGGGGAATCAGATATGGGGAATCAGAGGCGGGGAATCAGAGGCAGGGAAACAGAGGCGGTGAATCAGATATTGGGAATCAGAGGTGGCGAATCAGAGGTAGAGAATCGGAGATGGGGAAGCGGAGGTGGGGAATCAGATGTGATGAATTAGAGATGGGGAATCAGAGGCGGGGTATCAGAGGTGCCAATCAGAGGCGGGGAAACAGAGGCGGGGAATCAGATATGGGGAATCAGAGGTGGGGAATAAGAGGTTGCGAATCAGAGGCAGGCAATCAGAGGCGGGGAATCAGAGGCGGGAAATAAGAGGCAGGGAATCGGATGTGCAGAATCAGAGATGGGGTATCAGAGGTGGGGAATCAGAGGTGGTGAGTCAGACATGGGGAATCAGAGGCGGGGAATCAGAGGCAGGGAATCAGAAACGGGGAATCAGAGGCGGGCAATCATAACTGGCGAATCAGAGGAGGGGAATCAGTGGTGGGGAATCAGAGGCGGGGAATCAGATATGGTGTATCAGAGGTGGGGAATCAGAGGCGGGGAAACAGAGGCCGGGAATCAGATATGTTGTATCAGAGGTGGGGAATCAGAGGCGGGAAATCAGAGCTGGGGAATCAGAGGCGGGGAAATCAGAGTTGGGGAATCAGAGTCCGGGAATCAGAGATGGGAAATCAGAGGAGGGGAATCAAATATGGGGAATCAGAGGCGGGGAATCAGAGTTGGGGAATCAGAGTCCGGGAATCAGAGATGGGGAATCAGAGGCGGGGAATCAAATATGGGGAATCAGAGGCGGGGAATCAGAGGCGGGGAAACAGAGGTGGTGAATCAGATATGGGCAATCAGAGGTGGCGAATCAGAGGTAGAGAATCAGAGATGGGGAAGCAGAGGTGGGGAATCAGATGTGATGAATTAGAGATGGGGAATCAGAGGCGGGGTATCAGAGGCGGGGAATCAGAGTTGGGGAATCAGAGGAGGGGAATCAGATATGGAGAAACAGAGGCCGGGAATCAGAGGCAGGGAAACAGAGGCGGGGAATCAGATATGGGTAATCAGAGGTGGGGAATTAGAGGTTGCGAATCAGAGGCAGGGAATCAGAGGCGGGGAATCAGAGGCGGGGAATCAGAGGCAGGGAATCGGATGAGCGGAATCAGAGATGGGGAATCAGAGGTGGGGAATCAGAGGTGGAGAATCAGAGAAGGGGAATCAGAGGCGGGGAATCAGATGCAGGGAATCAGATGCAGGGAATCAGAGGCGGGGAATCATAGCTGGCGAATCAGAGGAGGGGAATCAGAGTTGGGGAATCAGAGGCGGGGAATCAGATATGGGGAAACAGAGGCGGGGAATCAGAGGCGGGGAAACAGAGGCGGGGAATCAGATATGGGGATTCAGAGGTGGGGAATCCGAGGTTGGGAATCAGAGGCAGGGAATCAGAGGCGGGGAATCAGAGGCAGGGAATCAGATGCGGGGAATCAGAGGCAGGGAATCAGAGCTGGGGAATCAGAGGCGGGGAATCAGAGTTGGGGAATCAGAGGCGTGGAATTAGATATGGCGAAACATAGGCGGGGAATCAGAGGCGGGGAATCAGAGGCGGGGAATCAGAGGCGGGGAATCAGAGTCGGGGAATCAGAGGCAGGGAATCTGAGGCGGGGAATCAGATGCAGGGAATCAGAGGCGGGGAATCAGAGGCGGGGTATCAGAGGCGGGGAATCAGAGGCGCGGAATCAGAGGCGGGGAATCAGTGGCGTGGAATCAGAGACGGGGAATCAGAGGCGGGGAATCAGAAGTGGGGAATCAGAGGTGGGAAATCAGAGGCGGGGAATCAGAGGCGGGGAATCAGAGGCGGGGAATCAGAGGCAGGGTATCAGAGGCGATCAATCAGATGCAGGGAATCAGAGGCAGGGAATCAGAGGCAGGGAATCAGAGGCAGGGAACCTGAGGTGGCGAATATGAGGTGGTGAATCAGAGGCGGGGAAACAGCCGCGGGGAATCAGAGGCAGGGAATCAGATGAAGGGAATCTGATGCAGGGAATCTGAGGCAGGGTATCTGAGGTAGGGAATCTGTGGCAGGGAATCTGATGCGGATTATCAGAAGGGGGAAATGAGATGTGAGAAACGAGATGCAGAGAAAGAGGCACGGAAATAGAGGCAGGGAAAGAGAGGCTGGGTATCAGAGGCGGGTAATCAGAGGCGTGGAATCAGAGGCGGGGAATCAGTGCCGGTGAATCTGAGCCGGGAAATCAGAAGCAGAGCAACAGAGGTGGTGAAACATGGGTGCGGATTCGGACACGGGGAATCAGAGGTGGGGACTCAGAGGCCGGGAATCAGAGGCAGGGAATCAGAGGCAGGTTATCAGAGGCAGGGAATCAGAGGTGGGGAATCAGAGGCGGGGAATCAGAGGCCGGGAAACAGAGGTGGGGAATCAGATATGGGGAATCAGAGGTGGCGAATCAAAGGCGGTGAATCAGTGATGGGGAATCAGAGGCGGGGAATCAGAGGCAGGGAATCAGATGCGGGGAATCAGAGGCGGGGAATCAGAGCTGGCGAATCAGGTGCGGGGAATCAGAGGTGGGCAATCAGAAGCGGGGAATCAGATATGGGGAATCAGAGGCGGGGAATCAGAGGCGGGGAAACAGAGGCGGGGAATCAAATATAGGGAATCAGAGGTGGGGAATCAGAGGTTGTGAATCAGAGATGGGGAATCAAGGCGGGGAATCAGAGGCAGGGAATCAGACACGGGGAATCAGAGGCGGGGATTCAGAGCTGGGGAATCAGAGGCGGGGAATCAGAGTTGGGGAATCAGAGGCAGGGAATCAGATATGGGGAATCAGAGGCGGGGAATCAGAGGCGGGGAAACAGAGGCGGGGAATCAGATATGGGGAATCAGAGGTGGGGAATCAGGGGCAGGGAATCAGTGGCAGGGAATCAGAGTCGGGGAATCAGAGGCGGGGAATCAGAGGCAGGGAATTAGACACGGGGAATCAGAGGCGGGGAATCAGAGCTGGGGAATCAGAGGCGGGGAATCAGAGTTGGGGAATCAGAGGCGGGGAAACAGAGGCGGGGAATCAGATATGGGGAATCGGATGCGGGGAATCAGAGGCGGGGAATCAGAGCTGGGGAAACAGAGGCGGGGAATCAGATATGGGGAATCAGAGGTGGGGAATCAGAGGCAGGGAATCAGATGTGCGGAATCAGAGATGGGGAATCAGAGGCAGGGAATCAGAATCAGAAGCGGGGAATCAGAGGCCGGGAATCAGAGGCCGGGAATCAGATGCTGGGAATAAGAGGCCGGGAATCAGAGGTGGGGAATCAGAGTCCGGGAATCAGAGATGGGGATTCAGAGGCGGGGAATGAGATATGGAGAATCAGAGGCGGGGAATCAGAGGCCGGGAAACAGAGGTGGGGAATCAGATATGGGGAATCAGAGGTGGCGAATCAAAGGCGGTGAATCAGAGATGGGGAATCAGAGGCGGGGAATCAGAGGCAGGGAATCAGAGGCAGGTTATCAGAGGCAGGGAATCAGAGGTGGGGAATCAGAGGCGGGGAATCAGAGGCCGGGAAACAGAGGTGGGGAATCAGATATGGGGAATCAGAGGTGGCGAATCAAAGGCGGTGAATCAGTGATGGGGAATCAGAGGCGGGGAATCAGAGGCAGGGAATCAGATGCGGGGAATCAGAGGCGGGGAATCAGAGCTGGCGAATCAGGTGCGGGGAATCAGAGGTGGGCAATCAGAAGCGGGGAATCAGATATGGGGAATCAGAGGCGGGGAATCAGAGGCGGGGAAACAGAGGCGGGGAATCAAATATAGGGAATCAGAGGTGGGGAATCAGAGGTTGTGAATCAGAGATGGGGAATCAAGGCGGGGAATCAGAGGCAGGGAATCAGACACGGGGAATCAGAGGCGGGGATTCAGAGCTGGGGAATCAGAGGCGGGGAATCAGAGTTGGGGAATCAGAGGCAGGGAATCAGATATGGGGAATCAGAGGCGGGGAATCAGAGGCGGGGAAACAGAGGCGGGGAATCAGATATGGGGAATCAGAGGTGGGGAATCAGGGGCAGGGAATCAGTGGCAGGGAATCAGAGTCGGGGAATCAGAGGCGGGGAATCAGAGGCAGGGAATTAGACACGGGGAATCAGAGGCGGGGAATCAGAGCTGGGGAATCAGAGGCGGGGAATCAGAGTTGGGGAATCAGAGACGGGGAAACAGAGGCGGGGAATCAGATATGGGGAATCGGATGCGGGGAATCAGAGGCGGGGAATCAGAGCTGGGGAAACAGAGGCGGGGAATCAGATATGGGGAATCAGAGGTGGGGAATCAGAGGCAGGGAATCAGATGTGCGGAATCAGAGATGGGGAATCAGAGGCAGGGAATCAGAATCAGAAGCGGGGAATCAGAGGCCGGGAATCAGAGGCCGGGAATCAGATGCTGGGAATAAGAGGCCGGGAATCAGAGGTGGGGAATCAGAGTCCGGGAATCAGAGATGGGGATTCAGAGGCGGGGAATGAGATATGGAGAATCAGAGGCGGGGAATCAGAGGCCGGGAAACAGAGGTGGGGAATCAGATATGGGGAATCAGAGGTGGCGAATCAAAGGCGGTGAATCAGAGATGGGGAATCAGAGGCGGGGAATCAGAGGCAGGGAATCAGATGCGGGGAATCAGAGGCGGGGAATCAGAGCTGGCGAATCAGAGGCGGGGAATCAGAGGTGGGCAATCAGAGGCGGGGAATCAGATATGGGGAATCAGAGGCGGGGAATCAGAGGCGGGGAAACAGAGGCGGGGAATCAAATATAGGGAATCAGAGGTGGGGAATCAGAGGTTGTGAATCAGAGATGGGGAATCAAGGCGGGGAATCAGAGGCAGGGAATCAGACACGGGGAATCAGAGGCGGGGATTCAGAGCTGGGGAATCAGAGGCGGGGAATCAGAGCTGGGGAATCAGAGGCGGGGAATCAGAGTTGGGGAATCAGAGGCGGGGAAACAGAGGCGGGGAATCAGATATGGGGAATCGGATGCGGGGAATCAGAGGCGGGGAATCAGAGCTGGGGAAACAGAGGCGGGGAATCAGATATGGGGAATCAGATGTGCGGAATCAGAGATGGGGAATCAGAGGCAGGGAATCAGAATCAGAAGCGGGGAATCAGAGGCCGGGAATCAGAGGCCGGGAATCAGATGCTGGGAATAAGAGGCCGGTAATCAGAGGTGGGGAATCAGAGTCCGGGAATCAGAGATGGGGATTCAGAGGCGGGGAATGAGATATGGAGAATCAGAGGCGGGGAATCATAGGCCGGGAAACAGAGGTGGGGAATCAGATATGGGGAATCAGAGGTGGCGAATCAAAGGCGGTGAATCAGAGATGGGGAATCAGAGGCGGGGAATCAGAGGCAGGGAATCAGAGGCAGGTTATCAGAGGCAGGGAATCAGAGGTGGGGAATCAGAGGCGGGGAATCAGAGGCCGGGAAACAGAGGTGGGGAATCAGATATGGGGAATCAGAGGTGGCGAATCAAAGGCGGTGAATCAGTGATGGGGAATCAGAGGCGGGGAATCAGAGGCAGGGAATCAGATGCGGGGAATCAGAGGCGGGGAATCAGAGCTGGCGAATCAGGTGCGGGGAATCAGAGGTGGGCAATCAGAAGCGGGGAATCAGATATGGGGAATCAGAGGCGGGGAATCAGAGGCGGGGAAACAGAGGCGGGGAATCAAATATAGGGAATCAGAGGTGGGGAATCAGAGGTTGTGAATCAGAGATGGGGAATCAAGGCGGGGAATCAGAGGCAGGGAATCAGACACGGGGAATCAGAGGCGGGGATTCAGAGCTGGGGAATCAGAGGCGGGGAATCAGAGTTGGGGAATCAGAGGCAGGGAATCAGATATGGGGAATCAGAGGCGGGGAATCAGAGGCGGGGAAACAGAGGCGGGGAATCAGATATGGGGAATCAGAGGTGGGGAATCAGGGGCAGGGAATCAGTGGCAGGGAATCAGAGTCGGGGAATCAGAGGCGGGGAATCAGAGGCAGGGAATTAGACACGGGGAATCAGAGGCGGGGAATCAGAGCTGGGGAATCAGAGGCGGGGAATCAGAGTTGGGGAATCAGAGGCGGGGAAACAGAGGCGGGGAATCAGATATGGGGAATCGGATGCGGGGAATCAGAGGCGGGGAATCAGAGCTGGGGAAACAGAGGCGGGGAATCAGATATGGGGAATCAGAGGTGGGGAATCAGAGGCAGGGAATCAGATGTGCGGAATCAGAGATGGGGAAGCAGAGGCAGGGAATCAGAATCAGAAGCGGGGAATCAGAGGCCGGGAATCAGAGGCCGGGAATCAGATGCTGGGAATAAGAGGCCGGGAATCAGAGGTGGGGAATCAGAGTCCGGGAATCAGAGATGGGGATTCAGAGGCGGGGAATGAGATATGGAGAATCAGAGGCGGGGAATCAGAGGCCGGGAAACAGAGGTGGGGAATCAGATATGGGGAATCAGAGGTGGCGAATCAAAGGCGGTGAATCAGAGATGGGGAATCAGAGGCGGGGAATCAGAGGCAGGGAATCAGATGCGGGGAATCAGAGGCGGGGAATCAGAGCTGGCGAATCAGAGGCGGGGAATCAGAGGTGGGCAATCAGAGGCGGGGAATCAGATATGGGGAATCAGAGGCGGGGAATCAGAGGCGGGGAAACAGAGGCGGGGAATCAAATATAGGGAATCAGAGGTGGGGAATCAGAGGTTGTGAATCAGAGATGGGGAATCAAGGCGGGGAATCAGAGGCAGGGAATCAGACACGGGGAATCAGAGGCGGGGATTCAGAGCTGGGGAATCAGAGGCGGGGAATCAGAGTTGGGGAATCAGAGGCAGGGAATCAGATATGGCGAATCAGAGGCGGTGAATCAGAGGCGGGGAAACAGAGGCGGGGAATCAGATATGGGGAATCAGAGGTGGGGAATCAGGGGCAGGGAATCAGTGGCAGGGAATCAGAGGCGGGGAATCAGAGGCGGGGAATCAGAGGCAGCTAATCAGACACGGGGAATCAGAGGCGGGGAATCAGAGCTGGGGAATCAGAGGCGGGGAATCAGAGTTGGGGAATCAGAGGCGGGGATTCAGATATGGGGAAATAGAGGCGGGAATCAGATATGGGGAATCAGAGGTGTGGAATCAGAGGTTGGGAATCAGAGGAAGGGAATCAGAGTCGGGGAAACAGAGGCGGGGAATCAGATATGTGGAATCAGAGGTGGCAAATCAAAGGCGGTGAAACAGAGATGGGGAATCAGGGCAGGGAATCAGAGGCAGGGAATCAAACATGGGGAATCAGAGCTGGGGAATCAGAGGCGGGGAATCAGAGTTGGGAATCAGAGGCGGGGAATCAGAGGCGGGGAAACAGAGGCGGGGAATCAGATATGGGGAATCAGAGGTGGGGAATCAGAGGTTGGGAATCAGAGGCAGGGAGTCAGAGGCGGGGAATCAGAGGCGGGGAATCAGAGGAAGGGAATCAGATGTGCGGAATCGGAGATGGGGAATCAGAGGCAGGGAATCAGAGGCGGGGATTCAGAGGCGGGGAATCAGAGGCCAGGAATCAGATATGGGGAAACTGAGGCGGGGAATCCGAGGCGGGGAAACAGAGGCGGGGAATCAGATATGGGGAATCAGAGGTGGGGAATCAGAGGTTGGGAATCAGAGGCAGGGAATCAGAGGCTTGGAATCAGATGGAGGGAATCAGATGCGGGGCATCAGAGGCGGGGAATCAGAGCTGGGGAATCAGAGGTGGGGAATCAGATTTGGGGAATCAGAGGTGGGGACTTAGATATTGGGAAACAGAGGCGGGGAATCAGAGGCGGGGAAACAGAGGCGGGGAATCAGATATGGGGAATCAGAGGTGGGGAATCAGAGGCAGGGAATCAGATGTGCGGAATCAGAGATGGGGAATCAGAGGCAGGGAATCAGAATCAGAAGCAGGGAATCAGAGGCCGGGAATCAGAGGCCGGAATCAGATGATGGGAATCAGAGGCCTGGAATCAGAGGCGGGGAATCAGAGGCAGGGTATCAGATTCGGGGAATCAGAGGCGGGGAAACAGAGCTGGGGAATCAGAGGCGGGGTATTAGAGTTGGGGAATCAGAGGCGGGGAATCAGATATGGGGAAACAGAGGTAGGGAATCAGAGGCGGGGAAACAGAGGCAGGGAATCAGATATGGGGAATCAGAGGCGGGGAATCAGAGGTGGGGAAACATAGGCAGGGAATCGGATGTGCGGAATCAGAGATGGGGAATCAGAGGCCGGGAATCAGAGGTGGTGAATCAGAGATGGGGAATCAGAGGCGGGGAATCAGAGGCAGGGTATCAGACGTGGGGAATCAGAGGTGGGCAATCAAAGGCAGGGAATCAGATATGGGGAATCAGAGGCGGGGAATCAGAGGCGGGGAAACAGAGGCAGGGAATCAGATATGGGGAATCAGAGGTGGGGGATCAGAGGTTGTGAATCACAGATGGGGAATCAGAGGCGGGGAATCAGATATGGGGAATCAGAGGCAGGGAATCAGAGGCGGGGAATCAGAGGCAGGGAATCAGACGCGGGGAATCTGAGGCAGGGAATCAGAGCTGGGGAATCAGAGGTGGGGAATCAGAGTTGGGGAATCAGAGGCAGGGAATTGGATGTGCGGAATCAGAGATGGGGAATCAGAGGTGGGGAATCAGAGGCGGTGAATCAGAGATGGGGAATCAGAGGCGGGGAATCAGAGGCAGGAAATCAGACACGGGGATTCAGAGGCTGGGAATCAGACGGGGGGAATCAAAGGCGGGGAATCAGAGCTGGGGAATCTGAGGCAGGGAATCAGAGTTGGGGATTCAGAGGCGGGGAATCAGATATGGGGAAACAGAGGCGGGGAATCAGAGGCGGGCAAACAGAGGCGGGGAATTAGATATGGGGAATCAGAGGTAGGGAATCAGAGGTGGTGAATCAGTGATGGGGAATCACAGGCGGGGAATCAGAGGCAGGGAATAGAACGCGGGGAATCAGAGGCAGGGAATCAGAGCTGGGGAATCAGAGGCGGGGAATCATAGTTGGGAATCAGAGGCGGGAATCAGATATGGGGAAACAGAGGCGGGGAATCAGAGGCGGGGAAACAGAGGCGGGGAATCAGATATGGGGAATCGGATGCAGGGAATCAGAGGCGGGGAATCAGAGCTGGGGAATCAGAGGCGGGGAATCAGAGTTGGGGCATCAGAGGTGGGGAATTAGATATAGGGAAACAGAGGCGGGGAATCAGAGGCGGGGAAACAGAGGCGGGGAATCAGATATGGGGAATCAGAGGTGGGGAATCAGAGGCAGGGAATCAGATGTGCGGAATCAGAGATGGGGAATCAGAGCCAGGGAATCAGAAGCGGGGAATCAGAGGCCGGGAATCAGAGGCCGGGAATCAGATGCTGGGAATAAGAGGCCGGGAATCAGAGGAGGGGAATCAGAGTCCGGGAATCAGAGATGGGGATTCAGAGGCGGGGAATGAGATATGGAGAATCAGAGGCGGGGAATCAGAGGCGGGGAAACAGAGGTGGGGAATCAGATATGGGGAATCAGAGGTGGCGAATCAAAGGCGGTGAATCAGAGATGGGGAATCAGAGGCGGGGAATCAGAGGCAGGGAATCAGATGCGGGGAATCAGAGGCGGGGAATCAGAGCTGGCGAATCAGAGGCTGGGAATCAGAGGTGGGCAATCAGAGGCGGGGAATCAGATATGGGGAATCAGAGGCAGGGAATCAGAGGCGGGGAAACAGAGGCGGGGAATCAAATATAGGGAATCAGAGGTGGGGAATCAGAGGTTGTGAATCAGAGATGGGGAATCAAGGCGGGGAATCAGAGGCAGGGAATCAGACGCGGGGAATCAGAGGCAGGGAATCAGATATGGGGAATCAGAGGTGGTGAATCAGATATGGGCAATCAGAGGTGGCGAATCAGAGGTAGAGAATCAGAGATGGGGAAGCAGAGGTGGGGAATCAGATGTGATGAATTAGAGATGGGGAATCAGAGGCGGGGTATCAGAGGCGGGGAATCAGAGTTGGGGAATCAGAGGAGGGGAATCAGATATGGAGAAACAGAGGCCGGGAATCAGAGGCAGGGAAACAGAGGCGGGGAATCAGATATGGGGAATCAGAGTTGGGGAATTAGAGGTTGCGAATCAGAGGCAGGGAATCAGAGGCGGGGAATCAGAGGCGGGGAATCAGAGGCAGGGAATCGGATGAGCGGAATCAGAGATGGGGAATCAGAGGTGGGGAATCAGAGGTGGAGAATCAGAGAAGGGGAATCAGAGGCGGGGAATCAGATGCAGGGAATCAGATGCAGGGAATCAGAGGCGGGGAATCATAGCTGGCGAATCAGAGGAGGGGAATCAGAGTTGGGGAATCAGAGGCGGGGAATCAGATATGGGGAAACAGAGGCGGGGAATCAGAGGCGGGGAAACAGAGGCGGGGAATCAGATATGGGGATTCAGAGGTGGGGAATCAGAGGTTGGGAATCAGAGGCAGGGAATCAGAGGCGGGGAATCAGAGGCAGGGAATCAGATGCGGGGAATCAGAGGCAGGGAATCAGAGCTGGGGAATCAGAGGCGGGGAATCAGAGTTGGGGAATCAGAGGCGTGGAATTAGATATGGCGAAACATAGGCGGGGAATCAGAGGCGGGGAATCAGAGGCGGGGAATCAGAGGCGGGGAATCAGAGTCGGGGAATCAGAGGCGGGGAATCTGAGGCGGGGAATCAGATGCAGGGAATCAGAGGCGGGGAATCAGAGGCGGGGTATCAGAGGCGGGGAATCAGAGGCGCGGAATCAGAGGCGGGGAATCAGTGGCGTGGAATCAGAGACGGGGAATCAGAGGCGGGGAATCAGAAGTGGGGAATCAGAGGTGGGAAATCAGAGGCGGGGAATCAGAGGCGGGGAATCAGAGGCGGGGAATCAGAGGCAGGGTATCAGAGGCGATCAATCAGATGCAGGGAATCAGAGGCAGGGAATCAGAGGCAGGGAATCAGAGGCAGGGAACCTGAGGTGGCGAATATGAGGTGGTGAATCAGAGGCGGGGAAACAGCCGCGGGGAATCAGAGGCAGGGAATCAGATGAAGGGAATCTGATGCAGGGAATCTGAGGCAGGGTATCTGAGGTAGGGAATCTGTGGCAGGGAATCTGATGCGGATTATCAGAAGGGGGAAATGAGATGTGAGAAACGAGATGCAGAGAAAGAGACACGGAAATAGAGGCAGGGAAAGAGAGGCTGGGTATCAGAGGCGGGTAATCAGAGGCGTGGAATCAGAGGCGGGGAATCAGAGACACAGAAAGAGAGGCGTGGAATCAGAGGTGCGGAATCAGTGCCGGTGAATCTGAGCCGGGAAATCAGAAGCAGAGCAACAGAGGTGGTGAAACATGGGTGCGGAATCGGACACGGGGAATCAGAGGTGGGGACTCAGAGGCCGGGAATCAGAGGCAGGGAATCAGAGGCAGGTTATCAGAGGCAGGGAATCAGAGGTGGGGAATCAGAGGCGGGGAATCAGAGGCCGGGAAACAGAGGTGGGGAATCAGATATGGGGAATCAGAGGTGGCGAATCAAAGGCGGTGAATCAGTGATGGGGAATCAGAGGCGGGGAATCAGAGGCAGGGAATCAGATGCGGGGAATCAGAGGCGGGGAATCAGAGCTGGCGAATCAGGTGCGGGGAATCAGAGGCGGGGAAACAGAGCTGGGGAATCAGAGGCGGGGTATTAGAGTTGGGGAATCAGAGGCGGGGAATCAGATATGGGGAAACAGAGGTAGGGAATCAGAGGCGGGGAAACAGAGGCAGGGAATCAGATATGGGGAATCAGAGGCGGGGAATCAGAGGTGGGGAAACATAGGCAGGGAATCGGATGTGCGGAATCAGAGATGGGGAATCAGAGGCCGGGAATCAGAGGTGGTGAATCAGAGATGGGGAATCAGAGGCGGGGAATCAGAGGCAGGGTATCAGACGTGGGGAATCAGAGGTGGGCAATCAAAGGCAGGGAATCAGATATGGGGAATCAGAGGCGGGGAATCAGAGGCGGGGAAACAGAGGCAGGGAATCAGATATGGGGAATCAGAGGTGGGGGATCAGAGGTTGTGAATCACAGATGGGGAATCAGAGGCGGGGAATCAGATATGGGGAATCAGAGGCAGGGAATCAGAGGCGGGGAATCAGAGGCAGGGAATCAGACGCGGGGAATCTGAGGCGGGGAATCAGAGCTGGGGAATCAGAGGTGGGGAATCAGAGTTGGGGAATCAGAGGCAGGGAATTGGATGTGCGGAATCAGAGATGGGGAATCAGAGGCAGGAAATCAGACACGGGGATTCAGAGGCTGGGAATCAGACGGGGGGAATCAAAGGCGGGGAATCAGAGCTGGGGAATCTGAGGCAGGGAATCAGAGTTGGGGATTCAGAGGCGGGGAATCAGATATGGGGAAACAGAGGCGGGGAATCAGAGGCGGGCAAACAGAGGCGGGGAATTAGATATGGGGAATCAGAGGTAGGGAATCAGAGGTGGTGAATTAGTGATGGGGAATCACAGGCGGGGAATCAGAGGCAGGGAATAGAACGCGGGGAATCAGAGGCAGGGAATCAGAGCTGGGGAATCAGAGGCGGGGAATCATAGTTGGGAATCAGAGGCGGGAATCAGATATGGGGAAACAGAGGCGGGGAATCAGAGGCGGGGAAACAGAGGCGGGGAATCAGATATGGGGAATCGGATGCAGGGAATCAGAGGCGGGGAATCAGAGCTGGGGAATCAGAGGCGGGGAATCAGAGTTGGGGCATCAGAGGTGGGGAATTAGATATAGGGAAACAGAGGCGGGGAATCAGAGGCGGGGAAACAGAGGCGGGGAATCAGATATGGGGAATCAGAGGTGGGGAATCAGAGGCAGGGAATCAGATGTGCGGAATCAGAGATGGGGAATCAGAGGTTGTGAATCAGAGATGGGGAATCAAGGCGGGGAATCAGAGGCAGGGAATCAGAAGCGGGGAATCAGAGGCCGGGAATCAGAGGCCGGGAATCAGATGCTGGGAATAAGAGGCCGGGAATCAGAGGAGGGGAATCAGAGTCCGGGAATCAGAGATGGGGATTCAGAGGCGGGGAATGAGATATGGAGAATCAGAGGCGGGGAATCAGAGGCGGGGAAACAGAGGTGGGGAATCAGATATGGGGAATCAGAGGTGGCGAATCAAAGGCGGTGAATCAGAGATGGGGAATCAGAGGCGGGGAATCAGAGGCAGGGAATCAGATGCGGGGAATCAGAGGCGGGGAATCAGAGCTGGCGAATCAGAGGCTGGGAATCAGAGGTGGGCAATCAGAGGCGGGGAATCAGATATGGGGAATCAGAGGCGGGGAATCAGAGGCGGGGAAACAGAGGCGGGGAATCAAATATAGGGAATCAGAGGTGGGGAATCAGAGGTTGTGAATCAGAGATGGGGAATCAAGGCGGGGAATCAGAGGCAGGGAATCAGACGCGGGGAATCAGAGGCAGGGAATCAGATATGGGGAATCAGAGGTGGTGAATCAGATATGGGCAATCAGAGGTGGCGAATCAGAGGTAGAGAATCAGAGATGGGGAAGCAGAGGTGGGGAATCAGATGTGATGAATTAGAGATGGGGAATCAGAGGCGGGGTATCAGAGGCGGGGAATCAGAGTTGGGGAATCAGAGGAGGGGAATCAGATATGGAGAAACAGAGGCCGGGAATCAGAGGCAGGGAAACAGAGGCGGGGAATCAGATATGGGGAATCAGAGGTGGGGAATTAGAGGTTGCGAATCAGAGGCAGGGAATCAGAGGCGGGGAATCAGAGGCGGGGAATCAGAGGCAGGGAATCGGATGAGCGGAATCAGAGATGGGGAATCAGAGGTGGGGAATCAGAGGTGGAGAATCAGAGAAGGGGAATCAGAGGCGGGGAATCAGATGCAGGGAATCAGATGCAGGGAATCAGAGGCGGGGAATCATAGCTGGCGAATCAGAGGAGGGGAATCAGAGTTGGGGAATCAGAGGCGGGGAATCAGATATGGGGAAACAGAGGCGGGGAATCAGAGGCGGGGAAACAGAGGCGGGGAATCAGATATGGGGATTCAGAGGTGGGGAATCAGAGGTTGGGAATCAGAGGCAGGGAATCAGAGGCGGGGAATCAGAGGCAGGGAATCAGATGCGGGGAATCAGAGGCAGGGAATCAGAGCTGGGGAATCAGAGGCGGGGAATCAGAGTTGGGGAATCAGAGGCGTGGAATTAGATATGGCGAAACATAGGCGGGGAATCAGAGGCGGGGAATCAGAGGCGGGGAATCAGAGGCGGGGAATCAGAGTCGGGGAATCAGAGGCGGGGAATCTGAGGCGGGGAATCAGATGCAGGGAATCAGAGGCGGGGAATCAGAGGCGGGGTATCAGAGGCGGGGAATCAGAGGCGCGGAATCAGAGGCGGGGAATCAGTGGCGTGGAATCAGAGACGGGGAATCAGAGGCGGGGAATCAGAAGTGGGGAATCAGAGGTGGGAAATCAGAGGCGGGGAATCAGAGGCGGGGAATCAGAGGCGGGGAATCAGAGGCAGGGTATCAGAGGCGATCAATCAGATGCAGGGAATCAGAGGCAGGGAATCAGAGGCAGGGAATCAGAGGCAGGGAACCTGAGGTGGCGAATATGAGGTGGTGAATCAGAGGCGGGGAAACAGCCACGGGGAATCAGAGGCAGGGAATCAGATGAAGGGAATCTGATGCAGGGAATCTGAGGCAGGGTATCTGAGGTAGGGAATCTGTGGCAGGGAATCTGATGCGGATTATCAGAAGGGGGAAATGAGATGTGAGAAACGAGATGCAGAGAAAGAGGCACGGAAACAGAGGCAGGGAAAGAGAGGCTGGGTATCAGAGGCGGGTAATCAGAGGCGTGGAATCAGAGGCGGGGAATCAGAGACACAGAAAGAGAGGCGTGGAATCAGAGGTGCGGAATCAGTGCCGGTGAATCTGAGCCGGGAAATCAGAAGCAGAGCAACAGAGGTGGTGAAACATGGGTGCGGAATCGGACACGGGGAATCAGAGGTGGGGACTCAGAGGCCGGGAATCAGAGGCAGGGAATCAGAGGCAGGTTATCAGAGGCAGGGAATCAGAGGTGGGGAATCAGAGGAGGGGAATCAGAGGCCGGGAAACAGAGGTGGGGAATCAGATATGGGGAATCAGAGGTGGCGAATCAAAGGCGGTGAATCAGTGATGGGGAATCAGAGGCGGGGAATCAGAGGCAGGGAATCAGATGCGGGGAATCAGAGGCGGGGAATCAGAGCTGGCGAATCAGAGGCGGGGAATCAGAGGTGGGCAATCAGAAGCGGGGAATCAGATATGGGGAATCAGAGGCGGGGAATCAGAGGCGGGGAAACAGAGGCGGGGAATCAAATATAGGGAATCAGAGGTGGGGAATCAGAGGTTGTGAATCAGAGATGGGGAATCAAGGCGGGGAATCAGAGGCAGGGAATCAGACACGGGGAATCAGAGGCGGGGATTCAGAGCTGGGGAATCAGAGGCGGGGAATCAGAGTTGGGGAATCAGAGGCAGGGAATCAGATATGGGGAATCAGAGGCGGGGAATCAGAGGCGGGGAAACAGAGGCGGGGAATCAGATATGGGGAATCAGAGGTGGGGAATCAGGGGCAGGGAATCAGTGGCAGGGAATCAGAGGCGGGGAATCAGAGGCGGGGAATCAGAGGCAGGGAATTAGACACGGGGAATCAGAGGCGGGGAATCAGAGCTGGGGAATCAGAGGCGGGGAATCAGATTTGGGGAATCAGAGGCGGGGAAACAGAGGCGGGGAATCAGATATGGGGAATCGGATGCGGGGAATCAGAGGCGGGGAATCAGAGCTGGGGAAACAGAGGCGGGGAATCAGATATGGGGAATCAGAGGTGGGGAATCAGAGGCAGGGAATCAGATGTGCGGAATCAGAGATGGGGAATCAGAGGCAGGGAATCAGAATCAGAAGCGGGGAATCAGAGGCCGGGAATCAGAGGCCGGGAATCAGATGCTGGGAATAAGAGGCCGGGAATCAGAGGTGGGGAATCAGAGTCCGGGAATCAGAGATGGGGATTCAGAGGCGGGGAATGAGATATGGAGAATCAGAGGCGGGGAATCAGAGGCCGGGAAACAGAGGTGGGGAATCAGATATGGGGAATCAGAGGTGGCGAATCAAAGGCGGTGAATCAGAGATGGGGAATCAGAGGCGGGGAATCAGAGGCAGGGAATCAGATGCGGGGAATCAGAGGCGGGGAATCAGAGCTGGCGAATCAGAGGCGGGGAATCAGAGGTGGGAAATCAGAGGCGGGGAATCAGATATGGGGAATCAGAGGCGGGGAATCAGAGGCGGGGAAACAGAGGCGGGGAATCAAATATAGGGAATCAGAGGTGGGGAATCAGAGGTTGTGAATCAGAGATGGGGAATCAAGGCGGGGAATCAGAGGCAGGGAATCAGACACGGGGAATCAGAGGCGGGGATTCAGAGCTGGGGAATCAGAGGCGGGGAATCAGAGTTGGGGAATCAGAGGCAGGGAATCAGATATGGCGAATCAGAGGCGGTGAATCAGAGGCGGGGAAACAGAGGCGGGGAATCAGATATGGGGAATCAGAGGTGGGGAATCAGGGGCAGGGAATCAGTGGCAGGGAATCAGAGGCGGGGAATCAGAGGCGGGGAATCAGAGGCAGGGAATCAGACACGGGGAATCAGAGGCGGGGAATCAGAGCTGGGGAATCAGAGGCGGGGAATCAGAGTTGGGGAATCAGAGGCGGGGATTCAGATATGGGGAAATAGAGGCGGGAATCAGATATGGGGAATCAGAGGTGTGGAATCAGAGGTTGGGAATCAGAGGAAGGGAATCAGAGTCGGGGAAACAGAGGAGGGGAATCAGATATGTGGAATCAGAGGTGGCAAATCAAAGACGGTGAAACAGAGATGGGGAATCAGGGCAGGGAATCAGAGGCAGGGAATCAAACATGGGGAATCAGAGCTGGGGAATCAGAGGCGGGGAATCAGAGTTGGGAATCAGAGGCGGGGAATCAGAGGCGGGGAAACAGAGGCGGGGAATCAGATATGGGGAATCAGAGGTGGGGAATCAGAGGTTGGGAATCAGAGGCAGGGAATCAGAGGCGGGGAATCAGAGGCGGGGAATCAGAGGAAGGGAATCAGATGTGCGGAATCGGAGATGGGGAATCAGAGGCAGGGAATCAGAGGCGGGGAATCAGAGTTGGGGAATCAGAGGCGGGGATTCAGATATGGGGAAATAGAGGCGGGAATCAGATATGGGGAATCAGAGGTGTGGAATCAGAGGTTGGGAATCAGAGGAAGGGAATCAGAGTCGGGGAAACAGAGGCGGGGAATCAGATATGTGGAATCAGAGGTGGCAAATCAAAGGCGGTGAAACAGAGATGGGGAATCAGGGCAGGGAATCAGAGGCAGGGAATCAAACATGGGGAATCAGAGCTGGGGAATCAGAGGCGGGGAATCAGAGTTGGGAATCAGAGGCGGGGAATCAGAGGCGGGGAAACAGAGGCGGGGAATCAGATATGGGGAATCAGAGGTGGGGAATCAGAGGTTGGGAATCAGAGGCAGGGAATCAGAGGCGGGGAATCAGAGGCGGGGAATCAGAGGAAGGGAATCAGATGTGCGGAATCGGAGATGGGGAATCAGAGGCAGGGAATCAGAGGCGGGGATTCAGAGGCGGGGAATCAGAGGCCAGGAATCAGATATGGGGAAACTGAGGCGGGGAATCCGAGGCGGGGAAACAGAGGCGGGGAATCAGATATGGGGAATCAGAGGTGGGGAATCAGAGGTTGGGAATCAGAGGCAGGGAATCAGAGGCTTGGAATCAGATGGAGGGAATCAGATGCGGGGCATCAGAGGCGGGGAATCAGAGCTGGGGAATCAGAGTTGGGGACTTAGATATTGGGAAACAGAGGCGGGGAATCAGAGGCGGGGAAACAGAGGCGGGGAATCAGATATGGGGAATCAGAGGTGGGGAATCAGAGGCAGGGAATCAGATGTGCGGAATCAGACATGGGGAATCAGAGGCAGGGAATCAGAATCAGAAGCAGGGAATCAGAGGCCGGGAATCAGAGGCCGGAATCAGATGATGGGAATCAGAGGCCTGGAATCAGAGGCGGGGAATCAGAGGCAGGGAATCAGATTCGGGGAATCAGAGGCGGGGAAACAGAGCTGGGGAATCAGAGGCGGGGTATTAGAGTTGGGGAATCAGAGGCGGGGAATCAGATATGGGAAAACAGAGGTAGGGAATCAGAGGCGGGGAAACAGAGGCAGGGAATCAGATATGGGGAATCAGAGGCGGGGAATCAGAGGTGGGGAAACATAGGCAGGGAATCGGATGTGCGGAATCAGAGATGGGGAATCAGAGGCCGGGAATCAGAGGTGGTGAATCAGAGATGGGGAATCAGAGGCGGGGAATCAGAGGCAGGGTATCAGACGTGGGGAATCAGAGGTGGGCAATCAAAGGCAGGGAATCAGATATGGGGAATCAGAGGCGGGGAATCAGAGGCGGGGAAACAGAGGCAGGGAATCAGATATGGGGAATCAGAGGTGGGGGATCAGAGGTTGTGAATCACAGATGGGGAATCAGAGGCGGGGAATCAGATATGGGGAATCAGAGGCAGGGAATCAGAGGCGGGGAATCAGAGGCAGGGAATCAGACGCGGGGAATCTGAGGCGGGGAATCAGAGCTGGGGAATCAGAGGTGGGGAATCAGAGTTGGGGAATCAGAGGCAGGGAATTGGATGTGCGGAATCAGAGATGGGGAATCAGAGGTGGGGAATCAGAGGCGGTGAATCAGAGATGGGGAATCAGAGGCGGGGAATCAGAGGCAGGAAATCAGACACGGGGATTCAGAGGCTGGGAATCAGATGGGGGGAATCAAAGGCGGGGAATCAGAGCTGGGGAATCTGAGGCAGGGAATCAGAGTTGGGGATTCAGAGGCGGGGAATCAGATATGGGGAAACAGAGGCGGGGAATCAGAGGTGGGCAAACAGAGGCGGGGAATTAGATATGGGGAATCAGAGGTAGGGAATCAGAGGTGGTGAATCAGTGATGGGGAATCACAGGCGGGGAATCAGAGGCAGGGAATAGAACGCGGGGAATCAGAGGCAGGGAATCAGAGCTGGGGAATCAGAGGCGGGGAATCATAGTTGGGAATCAGAGGCGGGAATCAGATATGGGGAAACAGAGGCGGGGAATCAGAGGCGGGGAAACAGAGGCGGGGAATCAGATATGGGGAATCGGATGCAGGGAATCAGAGGCGGGGAATCAGAGCTGGGGAATCAGAGGCGGGGAATCAGAGTTGGGGCATCAGAGGTGGGGAATTAGATATAGGGAAACAGAGGCGGGGAATCAGAGGCGGGGAAACAGAGGCGGGGAATCAGATATGGGGAATCAGAGGTGGGGAATCAGAGGCAGGGAATCAGATGTGCGGAATCAGAGATGGGGAATCAGAGGCAGGGAATCAGAAGCGGGGAATCAGAGGCCGGGAATCAGAGGCCGGGAATCAGATGCTGGGAATAAGAGGCCGGGAATCAGAGGAGGGGAATCAGAGTCCGGGAATCAGAGATGGGGATTCAGAGGCGGGGAATGAGATATGGAGAATCAGAGGCGGGGAATCAGAGGCGGGGAAACAGAGGTGGGGAATCAGATATGGGGAATCAGAGGTGGCGAATCAAAGGCGGTGAATCAGAGATGGGGAATCAGAGGCGGGGAATCAGAGGCAGGGAATCAGATGCTGGGAATCAGAGGCGGGGAATCAGAGCTGGCGAATCAGAGGCTGGGAATCAGAGGTGGGCAATCAGAGGCGGGGAATCAGATATGGGGAATCAGAGGCGGGGAATCAGAGGCGGGGAAACAGAGGCGGGGAATCAAATATAGGGAATCAGAGGTGGGGAATCAGAGGTTGTGAATCAGAGATGGGGAATCAAGGCGGGGAATCAGAGGCAGGGAATCAGACGCTGGGAATCAGAGGCAGGGAATCAGATATGGGGAATCAGAGGCGGGGAATCAGAGGCCGGGAATCAGTTATGGGGAAACAGAGGCGGGGAATCCGAGGCGGGGAAGCAGAGGCGGGGAATCAGATATGGGGAATCAGAGGTGGGGAATCAGAGGTTGGGAATCAGAGGCAGGGAATCAGAGGCTTGGAATCAGATGCAGGGTATCAGATGCGGGGAATCAGAGGCGGGGAATCAGAGCTGGGGAATCAGAGGTGGGGAATCAGATTTGGGGAATCAGAGGTGGGGACTTAGATATTGGGAAACAGAGGCGGGGAATCAGAGGCGGGGAAACAGAGGCGGGGAATCAGATATGGGGAATCAGAGGTGGGGAATCAGAGGCAGGGAATCAGATGTGCGGAATCAGAGATGGGGAATCAGAGGCAGGGAATCAGAATCAGAAGAAGGGAATCAGAGTCCGGGAATCAGAGGCCGGAATCAGATGCTGGGAATCAGAGGCCTGGAATCAGAGGCGGGGAATCAGAGGCAGGGAATCAGATGCGGGGAATCAGAGGCGGGGAATCAGAGCTGGGGAATCAGAGGCGGGGTATTAGAGTTGGGGAATCAGAGGCGGGGAATCAGATATGGGGAAACAGAGGTGGGGAATCAGAGGCGGGGAAACAGAGGCAGGGAATCAGATATGGGGAATCAGAGGTGGGGCATCAGAGGTTGTGAATCACAGATGGGGAATCAGAGGCGGGGAATCAGAGGCAGGGAATCAGACGCGGGGAATCAGAGGCGGGGATTCAGAGCTGGGGAATCAGAAGCGGGGAATCAGAGTTGGGGAATCAGAGGCGGGGAATCAGATATGGGGAATCAGAGGCAGGGAATCGGAGGCGGGGAATCAGAGGCAGGGAATCAGATGCGTGGAATCTGAGGCGGGGAATCAGAGATGGGGAATCAGAGGTGGGGAATCAGAGTTGGGGAATCAGAGGCAGGAAATTGGATGTGCGGAATCAGAGAGGGGGAATCAGAGGTGGGGAATCAGAGGCGGTGAATCAGAGATGGGGAATCAGAGGCGGGGAATCAGAGGCAGGAAATCAGACACGGGGATTCAGAGGCTGGGAATCAGACGGGGGGAATCAAAGGCGGGGAATCAGAGCTGGGGAATCTGAGGCAGGGAATCAGAGTTGGGGATTCAGAGGCGGGGAATCAGATATGGGGAAACAGAGGCGGGGAATCAGAGGCGGGCAAACAGAGGCGGGGAATTAGATATGGGGAATCAGAGGTAGGGAATCAGAGGTGGTGAATCAGTGATGGGGAATCACAGGCGGGGAATCAGAGGCAGGGAATAGAACGCGGGGAATCAGAGGCAGGGAATCAGAGCTGGGGAATCAGAGGAGGGGATTCATAGTTGGGAATCAGAGGCGGGAATCAGATATGGGGAAACAGAGGCGGGGAATCAGAGGCGGTGAAACAGAGGCGGGGAATCAGATATGGGGAATCGGATGCAGGGAATCAGAGGCGGGGAATCAGAGCTGGGGAATCAGAGGCGGGGAATCAGAGTTGGGGCATCAGAGGTGGGGAATTAGATATAGGGAAACATAGGCGGGGAATCAGAGGCGGGGAAACAGAGGCGGGGAATCAGATATGGGGAATCAGAGGTGGGGATTCAGAGGCAGGGAATCAGATGTGCGGAATCAGAGATGGGGAATAAGAGGCAGGGAATCAGAATCAGAAGCGGGGAATCAGAGGCCGGGAATCAGAGGCCGGGAATCAGATGCTGGGAATAAGAGGCCGGGAATCAGAGGTGGGGAATCAGATATGGGGAATCAGAGGTGGCGAATCAAAGGCGGTGAATCAGAGATGGGGAATCAGAGGCGGGGAATCAGAGGCAGGGAATCAGATGCGGGGAATCAGAGGCGGGGAATCAGAGCTGGCGAATCAGAGGCGGGGAATCAGAGGTGGGCAATCAGAGGCGGGGAATCAGATATGGGGAATCAGAGGCGGGGAATCAGAGGCGGGGAAAAAGAGGCGGGGAATCAAATATAGGGAATCAGAGGTGGGGAATGAGAGGTTGTGAATCAGAGATGGGGAATCAAGGCGGGGAATCAGAGGCAGGGAATCAGACACGGGGAATCAGAGGCGGGGATTCAGAGCTGGGGAATCAGAGGCGGGGAATCAGAGTTGGGGAATCAGAGGCAGGGAATCAGATATGGGGAATCAGAGGCGGGGAATCAGAGGCGGGGAAACAGAGGCGGGGAATCAGATATGGGGAATCAGAGGTGGGGAATCAGGGGCAGGGAATCAGTGGCAGGGAATCAGAGGCGGGGAATCAGAGGCGGGGAATCAGAGGCAGGGAATCAGACACGGGGAATCAGAGGCGGGGAATCAGAGCTGGGGAATCAGAGGCGGGGAATCAGAGTTGGGGAATCAGAGGCGGGGATTCAGATATGGGGAAATAGAGGCGGGGAATCAGATATGGGGAATCAGAGGTGTGGAATCAGAGGTTCGGAATCAGAGGAAGGGAATCAGAGTCCGGGAAACAGAGGCGGGGAATCAGATATGTGGAATCAGAGGTGGCGAATCAAAGGCGGTGAAACAGAGATGGGGAATCAGGGCAGGGAATCAGTGGCAGGGAATCAAACACGGGGAATCAGAGCTGGGGAATCAGAGGCGGGGAATCAGAGTTGGGAATCAGAGGTGGGGAATCAGAGGCGGGGAAACAGAGGCGGGGAATCAGATATTGGGAATCAGAGGTGGGGAATCAGAGGTTGGGAATCAGAGGCAGGGAATCAGAGGCGGGGAATCAGAGGCGGGGAATCAGAGGAAGGGAATCAGATGTGCGGAATCGGAGATGGGGAATCAGAGGCAGGGAATCAGAGGCGGGGAATCAGAGGCGGGGAATCAGAGGCCGGGAATCAGATATGGGGAAACTGAGGCGGGGAATCCGAGGCGGGGAAACAGAGGCGGGGAATCAGATATGGGGAATCAGAGGTGGGGAATCAGAGGTTGGGAATCAGAGGCAGGGAATCAGAGGCTTGGAATCAGATGCAGGGAATCAGATGCGGGGCATCAGAAGCGGGGAATCAGAGCTGGGGAATCAGAGGTGGGGAATCAGATTTGGGGAATCAGAGGTGGGGACTTAGATATTGGGAAACAGAGGCGGGGAATCAGAGGCGGGGAAACAGAGGCGGGGAATCAGATATGGGGAATCAGAGGTGGGGAATCAGAGGCAGGGAATCAGATGTGCGGAATCAGAGATGGGGAATCAGAGGCAGGGAATCAGAATCAGAAGCAGGGAATCAGAGGCCGGGAATCAGAGGCCGGAATCAGATGATGGGAATCAGAGGCCTGGAATCAGAGGCGGGGAATCAGAGGCAGGGAATCAGATGCGGGGAATCAGAGGCGGGGAAACAGAGCTGGGGAATCAGAGGCGGGGTATTAGAGTTGGGGAATCAGAGGCGGGGAATCAGATATGGGGAAACAGAGGTAGGGAATCAGAGGCGGGGAAACAGAGGCAGGGAATCAGATATGGGGAATCAGAGGCGGGGAATCAGAGGTGGGGAAACATAGGCAGGGAATCGGATGTGCAGAATCAGAGATGGGGAATCAGAGGCCGGGAATCAGAGGTGGTGAATCAGAGATGGGGAATCAGAGGCGGGGAATCAGAGGCAGGGTATCAGACGTGGGGAATCAGAGGTGGGCAATCAAAGGCAGGGAATCAGATATGGGGAATCAGAGGCGGGGAATCAGAGGCGGGGAAACAGAGGCAGGGAATCAGATATGGGGAATCAGAGGTGGGGCATCAGAGGTTGTGAATCACAGATGGGGAATCAGAGGCGGGGAATCAGATATGGGGAATCAGAGGCAGGGAATCAGAGGCGGGGAATCAGAGGCGGGGAATCAGAGGCAGGGAATCAGACGCGGGGAATCTGAGGCGGGGAATCAGAGCTGGGGAATCAGAGGTGGGGATTCAGAGTTGGGGAATCAGAGGCAGGGAATTGGATGTGCGGAATCAGAGATGGGGAATCAGAGGTGGGGAATCAGAGGCGGTGAATCAGAGATGGGGAATCAGAGGCGGGGAATCAGAGGCAGGAAATCAGACACGGGGATTCAGAGGCTGGGAATCAGACGGGGGGAATCAAAGGCGGGGAATCAGAGCTGGGGAATCTGAGGCAGGGAATCAGAGTTGGGGATTCAGAGGCGGGGAATCAGATATGGGGAAACAGAGGCGGGGAATCAGAGTCGGGCAAACAGAGGCGGGGAATTAGATATGGGGAATCAGAGGTAGGGAATCAGAGGTGGTGAATCAGTGATGGGGAATCACAGGCGGGGAATCAGAGGCAGGGAATAGAACGCGGGGAATCAGAGGCAGGGAATCAGAGCTGGGGAATCAGAGGCGGGGAATCATAGTTGGGAATCGAGGCGGGAATCAGATATGGGGAAACAGAGGCGGGGAATCAGAGGCGGGGAAACAGAGGCGGGGAATCAGATATGGGGAATCGGATGCAGGGAATCAGAGGCGGGGAATCAGAGCTGGGGAATCAGAGGCGGGGAATCAGAGTTGGGGCATCAGAGGTGGGGAATTAGATATAGGGAAACAGAGGCGGGGAATCAAAGGCGGGGAAACAGAGGCGGGGTATCAGATATGGGGAATCAGAGGTGGGGAATCAGAGGCAGGGAATCAGATGTGCGGAATCAGAGATGGGGAATAAGAGGCAGGGAATCAGAATCAGAAGCGGGGAATCAGAGGCCGGGAATCAGAGGCCGGGAATCAGATGCTGGGAATAAGAGGCCGGGAATCAGAGGTGGGGAATCAGATATGGGGAATCAGAGGTGGCGAATCAAAGGCGGTGAATCAGAGATGGGGAATCAGAGGCGGGGAATCAGAGGCAGGGAATCAGATGCGGGGAATCAGAGGCGGGGAATCAGAGCTGGCGAATCAGAGGCGGGGAATCAGAGGTGGGCAATCAGAGGCGGGGAATCAGATATGGGGAATCAGAGGCGGGGAATCAGAGGCGGGGAAAAAGAGGCGGGGAATCAAATATAGGGAATCAGAGGTGGGGAATGAGAGGTTGTGAATCAGAGATGGGGAATCAAGGCGGGGAATCAGAGGCAGGGAATCAGACACGGGGAATCAGAGGCGGGGATTCAGAGCTGGGGAATCAGAGGCGGGGAATCAGAGTTGGGGAATCAGAGGCAGGGAATCAGATATGGGGAATCAGAGGCGGGGAATCAGAGGCGGGGAAACAGAGGCGGGGAATCAGATATGGGGAATCAGAGGTGGGGAATCAGGGGCAGGGAATCAGTGGCAGGGAATCAGAGGCGGGGAATCAGAGGCGGGGAATCAGAGGCAGGGAATCAGACACGGGGAATCAGAGGCGGGGAATCAGAGCTGGGGAATCAGAGGCGGGGAATCAGAGTTGGGGAATCAGAGGCGGGGATTCAGATATGGGGAAATAGAGGCGGGGAATCAGATATGGGGAATCAGAGGTGTGGAATCAGAGGTTCGGAATCAGAGGAAGGGAATCAGAGTCCGGGAAACAGAGGCGGGGAATCAGATATGTGGAATCAGAGGTGGCGAATCAAAGGCGGTGAAACAGAGATGGGGAATCAGGGCAGGGAATCAGTGGCAGGGAATCAAACACGGGGAATCAGAGCTGGGGAATCAGAGGCGGGGAATCAGAGTTGGGAATCAGAGGCGGGGAATCAGAGGCGGGGAAACAGAGGCGGGGAATCAGATATGGGGAATCAGAGGTGGGGAATCAGAGGTTGGGAATCAGAGGCAGGGAATCAGAGGCGGGGAATCAGAGGCGGGGAATCAGAGGAAGGGAATCAGATGTGCGGAATCGGAGATGGGGAATCAGAGGCAGGGAATCAGAGGCGGGGAATCAGAGGCGGGGAATCAGAGGCCGGGAATCAGATATGGGGAAACTGATGCGGGGAATCCGAGGCGGGGAAACAGAGGCGGGGAATCAGATATGGGGAATCAGAGGTGGGGAATCAGAGGTTGGGAATCAGAGGCAGGGAATCAGAGGCTTGGAATCAGATGCAGGGAATCAGATGCGGGGCATCAGAGGCGGGGAATCAGAGCTGGGGAATCAGAGGTGGGGAATCAGATTTGGGGAATCAGAGGTGGGGACTTAGATATTGGGAAACAGAGGCGGGGAATCAGAGGCGGGGAAACAGAGGCGGGGAATCAGATATGGGGAATCAGAGGTGGGGAATCAGAGGCAGGGAATCAGATGTGCGGAATCAGAGATGGGGAATCAGAGGCAGGGAATCAGAATCAGAAGCAGGGAATCAGAGGCCGGGAATCAGAGGCCGGAATCAGATGATGGGAATCAGAGGCCTGGAATCAGAGGCGGGGAATCAGAGGCAGGGAATCAGATGCGGGGAATCAGAGGCGGGGAAACAGAGCTGGGGAATCAGAGGCGGGGTATTAGAGTTGGGGAATCAGAGGCGGGGAATCAGATATGGGGAAACAGAGGTAGGGAATCAGAGGCGGGGAAACAGAGGCAGGGAATCAGATATGGGGAATCAGAGGCGGGGAATCAGAGGTGGGGAAACATAGGCAGGGAATCGGATGTGCAGAATCAGAGATGGGGAATCAGAGGCCGGGAATCAGAGGTGGTGAATCAGAGATGGGGAATCAGAGGCGGGGAATCAGAGGCAGGGTATCAGACGTGGGGAATCAGAGGTGGGCAATCAAAGGCAGGGAATCAGATATGGGGAATCAGAGGCGGGGAATCAGAGGCGGGGAAACAGAGGCAGGGAATCAGATATGGGGAATCAGAGGTGGGGCATCAGAGGTTGTGAATCACAGATGGGGAATCAGAGGCGGGGAATCAGATATGGGGAATCAGAGGCAGGGAATCAGAGGCGGGGAATCAGAGGCAGGGAATCAGACGCGGGGAATCTGAGGCGGGGAATCAGAGGTGGGGATTCAGAGTTGGGGAATCAGAGGCAGGGAATTGGATGTGCGGAATCAGAGATGGGGAATCAGAGGTGGGGAATCAGAGGCGGTGAATCAGAGATGGGGAATCAGAGGCGGGGAATCAGAGGCAGGAAATCAGACACGGGGATTCAGAGGCTGGGAATCAGACGGGGGGAATCAAAGGCGGGGAATCAGAGCTGGGGAATCTGAGGCAGGGAATCAGAGTTGGGGATTCAGAGGCGGGGAATCAGATATGGGGAAACAGAGGCGGGGAATCAGAGGCGGGCAAACAGAGGCGGGGAATTAGATATGGGGAATCAGAGGTAGGGAATCAGAGGTGGTGAATCAGTGATGGGGAATCACAGGCGGGGAATCAGAGGCAGGGAATAGAACGCGGGGAATCAGAGGCAGGGAATCAGAGCTGGGGAATCAGAGGCGGGGAATCATAGTTGGGAATCAGAGGCGGGAATCAGATATGGGGAAACAGAGGCGGGGAATCAGAGGCGGGGAAACAGAGGCGGGGAATCAGATATGGGGAATCGGATGCAGGGAATCAGAGGCGGGGAATCAGAGCTGGGGAATCAGAGGCGGGGAATCAGAGTTGGGGCATCAGAGGTGGGGAATTAGATATAGGGAAACAGAGGCGGGGAATCAAAGGCGGGGAAACAGAGGCGGGGTATCAGATATGGGGAATCAGAGGTGGGGAATCAGAGGCAGGGAATCAGATGTGCGGAATCAGAGATGGGGAATCAGAGGCAGGGAATCAGAAGCGGGGAATCAGAGGCCGGGAATCAGAGGCCGGGAATCAGATGCTGGGAATAAGAGGCCGGGAATCAGAGGAGGGGAATCAGAGTCCGGGAATCAGAGATGGGGATTCAGAGGCGGGGAATGAGATATGGAGAATCAGAGGCGGGGAATCAGAGGCGGGGAAACAGAGGTGGGGAATCAGATATGGGGAATCAGAGGTGGCGAATCAAAGGCGGTGAATCAGAGATGGGGAATCAGAGGCGGGGAATCAGAGGCAGGGAATCAGATGCGGGGAATCAGAGGCGGGGAATCAGAGCTGGCGAATCAGAGGCTGGGAATCAGAGGTGGGCAATCAGAGGCGGGGAATCAGATATGGGGAATCAGAGGCGGGGAATCAGAGGTGGGGAAACAGAGGCGGGGAATCAAATATAGGGAATCAGAGGTGGGGAATCAGAGGTTGTGAATCAGAGATGGGGAATCAAGGCGGGGAATCAGAGGCAGGGAATCAGACGCGGGGAATCAGAGGCGGGGATTCAGAGCTGGGGAATCAGAGGCGGGGAATCAGAGTTGGGGAATCAGAGGCAGGGAATTAGATATGGGGAATCAGAGGCGGGGAATCAGAGGCCGGGAATCAGATATGGGGAAACAGAGGCGGGGAATCCGAGGCGGGGAAGCAGAGGCGGGGAATCAGATATGGGGAATAAGAGGTGGGGAATCAGAGGTTGGGAATCAGAGGCAGGGAATCAGAGGCTTGGAATCAGATGCAGGGTATCAGATGCGGGGAATCAGAGGCGGGGAATCAGAGCTGGGGAATCAGAGGTGGGGAATCAGATTTGGGGAATCAGAGGTGGGGACTTAGATATTGGGAAACAGAGGCTGGGAATCAGAGGCGGGGAAACAGAGGCGGGGAATCAGATATGGTGAATCAGAGGTGGGGAATCAGAGGCATGGAATCAGATGTGCGGAATCAGAGATGGGGAATCAGAGGCAGGGAATCAGAATCAGAAGAAGGGAATCAGAGTCCGGGAATCAGAGGCCGGAATCAGATGCTGGGAATCAGAGGCCTGGAATCAGAGGCGGGGAATCAGAGGCAGGGAATCAGATGCGGGGAATCAGAGGCGGGGAATCAGAGCTGGGGAATCAGAGGCGGGGTATTAGAGTTGGGGATTCAGAGGCGGGGAATCAGATATGGGGAAACAGAGGTGGGGAATCAGAGGCGGGGAAACAGAGGCAGGGAATCAGATATGGGGAATCAGAGGTGGGGCATCAGAGGTTGTGAATCACAGATGGGGAATCAGAGGCGGGGAATCAGAGGCAGGGAATCAGACGCGGGGAATCAGAGGCGGGGATTCAGAGCTGGGGAATCAGAAGCGGGGAATCAGAGTTGGGGAATCAGAGGCGGGGAATCAGATATGGGGAATCAGAGGCAGGGAATCGGAGGCGGGGAATCAGAGGCAGGGAATCAGATGCGTGGAATCTGAGGCGGGGAATCAGAGATGGGGAATCAGAGGTGGGGAATCAGAGTTGGGGAATCAGAGGCAGGGAATTGGATGTGCGGAATCAGAGAGGGGGAATCAGAGGTGGGGAATCAGAGGCGGTGAATCAGAGATGGGGAATCAGAGGCGGGGAATCAGAGGCAGGAAATCAGACACGGGGATTCAGAGGCTGGGAATCAGACGGGGGGAATCAAAGGCGGGGAATCAGAGCTGGGGAATCTGAGGCAGGGAATCAGAGTTGGGGATTCAGAGGCGGGGAATCAGATATGGGGAAACAGAGGCGGGGAATCAGAGGCGGGCAAACAGAGGCGGGGAATTAGATATGGGGAATCAGAGGTAGGGAATCAGAGGTGGTGAATCAGTGATGGGGAATCACAGGCGGGGAATCAGAGGCAGGGAATAGAACGCGGGGAATCAGAGGCAGGGAATCAGAGCTGGGGAATCAGAGGAGGGGATTCATAGTTGGGAATCAGAGGCGGGAATCAGATATGGGGAAACAGAGGCGGGGAATCAGAGGCGGTGAAAAAGAGGCGGGGAATCAGATATGGGGAATCGGATGCAGGGAATCAGAGGCGGGGAATCAGAGCTGGGGAATCAGAGGTGTGGAAACAGAGTTGGGGCATCAGAGGTGGGGAATTAGATATAGGGAAACATAGGCGGGGAATCAGAGGCGGGGAAACAGAGGCGGGGAATCAGATATGGGGAATCAGAGGTGGGGAATCAGAGGCAGGGAATCAGATGTGCGGAATCAGAGATGGGGAATAAGAGGCAGGGAATCAGAATCAGAAGCGGGGAATCAGAGGCCGGGAATCAGAGGCCGGGAATCAGATGCTGGGAATAAGAGGCCGGGAATCAGAGGTGGGGAATCAGATATGGGGAATCAGAGGTGGCGAATCAAAGGCGGTGAATCAGAGATGGGGAATCAGAGGCGGGGAATCAGAGGCAGGGAATCAGATGCGGGGAATCAGAGGCGGGGAATCAGAGCTGGCGAATCAGAGGCGGGGAATCAGAGGTGGGCAATCAGAGGCGGGGAATCAGATATGGGGAATCAGAGGCGGGGAATCAGAGGCGGGGAAAAAGAGGCGGGGAATCAAATATAGGGAATCAGAGGTGGGGAATGAGAGGTTGTGAATCAGAGATGGGGAATCAAGGCGGGGAATCAGAGGCAGGGAATCAGACACGGGGAATCAGAGGCGGGGATTCAGAGCTGGGGAATCAGAGGCGGGGAATCAGAGTTGGGGAATCAGAGGCAGGGAATCAGATATGGGGAATCAGAGGCGGGGAATCAGAGGCGGGGAAACAGAGGCGGGGAATCAGATATGGGGAATCAGAGGTGGGGAATCAGGGGCAGGGAATCAGTGGCAGGGAATCAGAGGCGGGGAATCAGAGGCGGGGAATCAGAGGCAGGGAATCAGACACGGGGAATCAGAGGCGGGGAATCAGAGCTGGGGAATCAGAGGCGGGGAATCAGAGTTGGGGAATCAGAGGCGGGGATTCAGATATGGGGAAATAGAGGCGGGGAATCAGATATGGGGAATCAGAGGTGTGGAATCAGAGGTTGGGAATCAGAGGAAGGGAATCAGAGTCGGGGAAACAGAGGCGGGGAATCAGATATGTGGAATCAGAGGTGGCGAATCAAAGGCGGTGAAACAGAGATGGGGAATCAGGGCAGGGAATCAGAGGCAGGGAATCAAACACGGGGAATCAGAGCTGGGGAATCAGAGGCGGGGAATCAGAGTTGGAAATCAGAGGCGGGGAATCAGAGGCGGGGAAACAGAGGCGGGGAATCAGATATGGGGAATCAGAGGTGGGGAATCAGAGGTTGGGAATCAGAGGCAGGGAATCAGAGGCGGGGAATCAGAGGCGGGGAATCAGAGGAAGGGAATCAGATGTGCGGAATCGGAGATGGGGAATCAGAGGCAGGGAATCAGAGGCGGGGAATCAGAGGCGGGGAATCAGAGGCCGGGAATCAGATATGGGGAAACTGAGGCGGGGAATCCGAGGCGGGGAAACAGAGGCGGGGAATCAGATATGGGGAATCAGAGGTGGGGAATCAGAGGTTGGGAATCAGAGGCAGGGAATCAGAGGCTTGGAATCAGATGCAGGGAATCAGATGCGGGGCATCAGAGGCGGGGAATCAGAGCTGGGGAATCAGAGGTGGGGAATCAGATTTGGGGAATCAGAGGTGGGGACTTAGATATTGGGAAACAGAGGCGGGGAATCAGAGGCGGGGAAACAGAGGCGGGGAATCAGATATGGGGAATCAGAGGTGTGGAATCAGAGGCAGGGAATCAGATGTGCGGAATCAGAGATGGGGAATCAGAGGCAGGGAATCACAATCAGAAGCAGGGAATCAGAGGCCGGGAATCAGAGGCCGGAATCAGATGATGGGAATCAGAGGCCTGGAATCAGAGGCGGGGAATCAGAGGCAGGGAATCAGATGCGGGGAATCAGAGGCGGGGAAACAGAGCTGGGGAATCAGAGGCGGGGTATTAGAGTTGGGGAATCAGAGGCGGGGAATCAGATATGGGGAAACAGAGGTAGGGAATCAGAGGCGGGGAAACAGAGGCAGGGAATCAGATATGGGGAATCAGAGGCGGGGAATCAGAGGTGGGGAAACATAGGCAGGGAATCGGATGTGCGGAATCAGAGATGGGGAATCAGAGGCCGGGAATCAGAGGTGGTGAATCAGAGATGGGGAATCAGAGGCGGGGAATCAGAGGCAGGGTATCAGACGTGGGGAAGCAGAGGTGGGCAATCAAAGGCAGGGAATCAGATATGGGGAATCAGAGGCGGGGAATCAGAGGCGGGGAAACAGAGGCAGGGAATCAGATATGGGGAATCAGAGGTGGGGCATCAGAGGTTGTGAATCACAAATGGGGAATCAGAGGCGGGGAATCAGATATGGGGAATCAGAGGCAGGGAATCAGAGGCGGGGAATCAGAGGCAGGGAATCAGACGCGGGGAATCTGAGGCGGGGAATCAGAGCTGGGGAATCAGAGGTGGGGAATCAGAGTTGGGGAATCAGAGGCAGGGAATTGGATGTGCGGAATCAGAGATGGGGAATCAGAGGTGGGGAATCAGAGGCGGTGAATCAGAGATGGGGAATTAGAGGCGGGGAATCAGAGGCAGGAAATCAGACACGGGGATTCAGAGGCTGGGAATCAGGCGGGGGGAATCAAAGGCGGGGAATCAGAGCTGGGGAATCTGAGGCAGGGAATCAGAGTTGGGGATTCAGAGGCGGGGAATCAGATATGGGGAAACAGAGGCGGGGAATCAGAGGCGGGCAAACAGAGGCGGGGAATTAGATATGGGGAATCAGAGGTAGGGAATCAGAGGTGGTGAATCAGTGATGGGGAATCACAGGCGGGGAATCAGAGGCAGGGAATAGAACGCGGGGAATCAGAGGCAGGGAATCAGAGCTGGGGAATCAGAGGCGGGGAATCATAGTTGGGAATCAGAGGCGGGAATCAGATATGGGGAAACAGAGGCGGGGAATCAGAGGCGGGGAAACAGAGGCGGGGAATCAGATATGGGGAATCGGATGCAGGGAATCAGAGGCGGGGAATCAGAGCTGGGGAATCAGAGGCGGGGAATCAGAGTTGGGGCATCAGAGGTGGGGAATCAGAGGCAGGGAATCAGATGTGCGGAATCAGAGATGGGGAATCAGAGGCAGGGAATCAGAAGCGGGGAATCAGAGGCCGGGAATCAGAGGCCGGGAATCAGATGCTGGGAATAAGAGGCCGGGAATCAGAGGAGGGGAATCAGAGTCCGAGAATCAGAGATGGGGATTCAGAGGCGGGGAATGAGATATGGAGAATCAGAGGCGGGGAATCAGAGGCGGGGAAACAGAGGTGGGGAATCAGATATGGGGAATCAGAGGTGGCGAATCAAAGGCGGTGAATCAGAGATGGGGAATCAGAGGCGGGGAATCAGAGGCAGGGAATCAGATGCGGGGAATCAGAGGCGGGGAATCAGAGTTGGCGAATCAGAGGCTGGGAATCAGAGGTGGGCAATCAGAGGCGGGGAATCAGATATGGGGAATCAGAGGCGGGGAATCAGAGGCGGGGAAACAGAGGCGGGGAATCAAATATAGGGAATCAGAGGTGGGGAATCAGAGGTTGTGAATCAGAAATGGGGAATCAAGGCGGGGAATAAGAGGCAGGGAATCAGACGCGGGGAATCAGAGGCGGGGATTCAGAGCTGGGGAATCAGAGGCGGGGAATCAGAGTTGGGGAATCAGAGGCCGGGAATCAGATATGGGGAAACAGAGGCGGGGAATCCGAGGCGGGGAAGCAGAGGCGGGGTATCAGATATGGGGAATCAGAGGTGGGGAATCAGAGGTTGGGAATCAGAGGCAGGGAATCAGAGGCTTGGAATCAGATGCAGGGTATCAGATGCGGGGAATCAGAGGCGGGGAATCAGAGCTGGGGAATCAGAGGTGGGGAATCAGATTTGGGGAATCAGAGGTGGGGACTTAGATATTGGGAAACAGAGGCGGGGAATCAGAGGCGGGGAAACAGAGGCGGGGAATCAGATATGGGGAATCAGAGGTGGGGAATCAGAGGCAGGGAATCAGATGTGCGGAATCAGAGATGGGGAATCAGAGGCAGGGAATCAGAATCAGAAGAAGGGAATCAAGAGTCCGGGAATCAGAGGCCGGAATCAGATGCTGGGAATCAGAGGCCTGGAATCAGAGGCGGGGAATCAGAGGCAGGGAATCAGATGCGGGGAATCAGAGGCGGGGAATCAGAGCTGGGGAATCAGAGGCGGGGTATTAGAGTTGGGGAATCAGAGGCGGGGAATCAGATATGGGGAAACAGAGGTGGGGAATCAGAGGCGGGGAAACAGAGGCAGGGAATCAGATATGGGGAATCAGAGGTGGGGCATCAGAGGTTGTGAATCACAGATGGGGAATCAGAGGCGGGGAATCAGAGGCAGGGAATCAGACGCGGGGAATCAGAGGCGGGGATTCAGAGCTGGGGAATCAGAAGCGGGGAATCAGAGTTGGGGAATCAGAGGCGGGGAATCAGATATGGGGAATCAGAGGCAGGGAATCGGAGGCGGGGAATCAGAGGCAGGGAATCAGATGCGTGGAATCTGAGGCGGGGAATCAGAGATGGGGAATCAGAGGTGGGGAATCAGAGTTGGGGAATCAGAGGCAGGGAATTGGATGTGCGGAATCAGAGAGGGGGAATCAGAGGTGGGGAATCAGAGGCGGTGAATCAGAGATGGGGAATCAGAGGCGGGAATCAGAGGCAGGAAATCAGACACGGGGATTCAGAGGCTGGGAATCAGACGGGGGGAATCAAAGGCGGGGAATCAGAGCTGGGGAATCTGAGGCAGGGAATCAGAGTTGGGGATTCAGAGGCGGGGAATCAGATATGGGGAAACAGAGGCGGGGAATCAGAGTCGGGCAAACAGAGGCGGGGAATTAGATATGGGGAATCAGAGGTAGGGAATCAGAGGTGGTGAATCAGTGATGGGGAATCACAGGCGGGGAATCAGAGGCAGGGAATAGAACGCGGGGAATCAGAGGCAGGGAATCAGAGCTGGGGAATCAGAGGAGGGGATTCATAGTTGGGAATCAGAGGCGGGAATCAGATATGGGGAAACAGAGGCGGGGAATCAGAGGCGGTGAAACAGAGGCGGGGAATCAGATATGGGGAATCGGATGCAGGGAATCAGAGGCGGGGAATCAGAGCTGGGGAATCAGAGGCGGGGAATCAGAGTTGGGGCATCAGAGGTGGGGAATTAGATATAGGGAAACATAGGCGGGGAATCAGAGGCGGGGAAACAGAGGCGGGGAATCAGATATGGGGAATCAGAGGCAGGGAATCAGATGTGCGGAATCAGAGATGGGGAATAAGAGGCAGGGAATCAGAATCAGAAGCGGGGAATCAGAGGCCGGGAATCAGAGGCCGGGAATCAGATGCTGGGAATAAGAGGCCGGGAATCAGAGGTGGGGAATCAGATATGGGGAATCAGAGGTGGCGAATCAAAGGCGGTGAATCAGAGATGGGGAATCAGAGGCGGGGAATCAGAGGCAGGGAATCAGAGATGGGGAATCAGAGGCGGGGAATCAGAGGCAGGGAATCAGATGCGGGGAATCAGAGGCGGGGAATCAGAGCTGGCGAATCAGAGGCTGGGAACCAGAGGTGGGCAATCAGAGGCGGGGAATCAGATATGGGGAATCAGAGGCGGGGAATCAGAGGCGGGGAAACAGAGGCGGGGAATCAAATATAGGGAATCAGAGGTGGGGAATCAGAGGTTGTGAATCAGAGATGGGGAATCAAGGCGAGGAATCAGATGCAGGGAATCAGACGCGGGGAATCAGAGGCGGGGATTCAGAGCTGGGGAATCAGAGGCGGGGAATCAGAGTTGGGGAATCAGAGGCAGCGAATCAGATATGGGGAATCAGAGGCGGGGAATCAGAGGCGGGGAAACAGAGGCGGGGAATCAGATGTGGGGAATCAGAGGTGGGGAATCAGGGGCAGGGAATCAGTGGCAGGGAATCAGAGGCGGGGAATCAGAGGCGGGGAATCAAAGGCAGGGAATCAGACACGGGGAATCAGAGGCGGGGAATCAGAGATGGGGAATCAGAGGCGGGGAATCAGAGGCAGGGAATCGGATGCCGGGAATCAGAGTCGGGGAATCAGATATGGGGAATCAGAGGTGGCGAATCAAAGGCGGTGAATCAGAGATGGGGAATCAGAGGCGGGGAATCAGAGGCAGGGAATCAGATGCGGGGAATCAGAGGCGGGGAATCAGAGCTGGCGAATCAGAGGCTGGGAATCAGAGGTGGGCAATCAGAGGCGGGGAATCAGATATGGGGAATCAGAGGCGGGGAATCAGAGGCGGGGAATCAGAGGCGGGGAAACAGAGGCGGGGAATCAAATATAGGGAATCAGAGGTGGGGAATCAGAGGTTGTGAATCAGAGATGGGGAATCAAGGCGGGGAATCAGATGCAGGGAATCAGACGCGGGGAATCAGAGGCGGGGATTCAGAGCTGGGGAATCAGAGGCGGGGAATCAGAGGCGGGGAAACAGAGGCGGGGAATCAGATGTGGGGAATCAGAGGTGGGGAATCAGGGGCAGGGAATCAGTGGCAGGGAATCAGAGGCGGGGAATCAGAGGCGGGGAATCAATGGCATGGAATCAGACACGGGGAATCAGAGGCGGGGAATCAGAGATGGGGAATCAGAGGCGGGGAATCAGAGGCAGGGAATCGGATGCCGGGAATCAGAGTCGGGGAATCAGAGCTGGGGAATCAGAGGCGGGGAATCAGAGTTGGGGAATCAGAGGCGGGGAATCAGATATGGGGAAATAGAGGTGGGGAATCAGAGGCAGGGAATCAGATGTGCGGAATCAGAGATGGGGAATCAGAGGCAGGGAATCAGAATCAGAAGCAGGGAATCAGAGGCCGGGAATCAGAGGCCGGAATCAGATGATGGGAATCAGAGGCCTGGAATCAGAGGCGGGGAATCAGAGGCAGGGAATCAGATGCGGGGAATCAGAGGCGGGGAAACAGAGCTGGGGAATCAGAGGCGGGGTATTAGAGTTGGGGAATCAGAGGCGGGGAATCAGATATGGGGAAACAGAGGTAGGGAATCAGAGGCGGGGAAACAGAGGCAGGGAATCAGATATGGGGAATCAGAGGCGGGGAATCAGAGGTGGGGAAACATAGGCAGGGAATCGGATGTGCAGAATCAGAGATGGGGAATCAGAGGCCGGGAATCAGAGGTGGTGAATCAGAGATGGGGAATCAGAGGCGGGGAATCAGAGGCAGGGTATCAGACGTGGGGAATCAGAGGTGGGCAATCAAAGGCAGGGAATCAGATATGGGGAATCAGAGGCGGGGAATCAGAGGCGGGGAAACAGAGGCAGGGAATCAGATATGGGGAATCAGAGGTGGGGCATCAGAGGTTGTGAATCACAGATGGGGAATCAGAGGCGGGGAATCAGATATGGGGAATCAGAGGCAGGGAATCAGAGGCGGGGAATCAGAGGCGGGGAATCAGAGGCAGGGAATCAGACGCGGGGAATCTGAGGCGGGGAATCAGAGCTGGGGAATCAGAGGTGGGGATTCAGAGTTGGGGAATCAGAGGCAGGGAATTGGATGTGCGGAATCAGAGATGGGGAATCAGAGGTGGGGAATCAGAGGCGGTGAATCAGAGATGGGGAATCAGAGGCGGGGAATCAGAGGCAGGAAATCAGACACGGGGATTCAGAGGCTGGGAATCAGACGGGGGGAATCAAAGGCGGGGAATCAGAGCTGGGGAATCTGAGGCAGGGAATCAGAGTTGGGGATTCAGAGGCGGGGAATCAGATATGGGGAAACAGAGGCGGGGAATCAGAGTCGGGCAAACAGAGGCGGGGAATTAGATATGGGGAATCAGAGGTAGGGAATCAGAGGTGGTGAATCAGTGATGGGGAATCACAGGCGGGGAATCAGAGGCAGGGAATAGAACGCGGGGAATCAGAGGCAGGGAATCAGAGCTGGGGAATCAGAGGCGGGGAATCATAGTTGGGAATCAGAGGCGGGAATCAGATATGGGGAAACAGAGGCGGGGAATCAGAGGCGGGGAAACAGAGGCGGGGAATCAGATATGGGGAATCGGATGCAGGGAATCAGAGGCGGGGAATCAGAGCTGGGGAATCAGAGGCGGGGAATCAGAGTTGGGGCATCAGAGGTGGGGAATTAGATATAGGGAAACAGAGGCGGGGAATCAAAGGCGGGGAAACAGAGGCGGGGTATCAGATATGGGGAATCAGAGGTGGGGAATCAGAGGCAGGGAATCAGATGTGCGGAATCAGAGATGGGGAATAAGAGGCAGGGAATCAGAATCAGAAGCGGGGAATCAGAGGCCGGGAATCAGAGGCCGGGAATCAGATGCTGGGAATAAGAGGCCGGGAATCAGAGGTGGGGAATCAGATATGGGGAATCAGAGGTGGCGAATCAAAGGCGGTGAATCAGAGATGGGGAATCAGAGGCGGGGAATCAGAGGCAGGGAATCAGATGCGGGGAATCAGAGGCGGGGAATCAGAGCTGGCGAATCAGAGGCGGGGAATCAGAGGTGGGCAATCAGAGGCGGGGAATCAGATATGGGGAATCAGAGGCGGGGAATCAGAGGCGGGGAAAAAGAGGCGGGGAATCAAATATAGGGAATCAGAGGTGGGGAATGAGAGGTTGTGAATCAGAGATGGGGAATCAAGGCGGGGAATCAGAGGCAGGGAATCAGACACGGGGAATCAGAGGCGGGGATTCAGAGCTGGGGAATCAGAGGCGGGGAATCAGAGTTGGGGAATCAGAGGCAGGGAATCAGATATGGGGAATCAGAGGCGGGGAATCAGAGGCGGGGAAACAGAGGCGGGGAATCAGATATGGGGAATCAGAGGTGGGGAATCAGGGGCAGGGAATCAGTGGCAGGGAATCAGAGGCGGGGAATCAGAGGCGGGGAATCAGAGGCAGGGAATCAGACACGGGGAATCAGAGGCGGGGAATCAGAGCTGGGGAATAAGAGGCGGGGAATCAGAGTTGGGGAATCAGAGGCGGGGATTCAGATATGGGGAAATAGAGGCGGGGAATCAGATATGGGGAATCAGAGGTGTGGAATCAGAGGTTCGGAATCAGAGGAAGGGAATCAGAGTCCGGGAAACAGAGGCGGGGAATCAGATATGTGGAATCAGAGGTGGCGAATCAAAGGCGGTGAAACAGAGATGGGGAATCAGGGCAGGGAATCAGTGGCAGGGAATCAAACACGGGGAATCAGAGCTGGGGAATCAGAGGCGGGGAATCAGAGTTGGGAATCAGAGGCGGGGAATCAGAGGCGGGGAAACAGAGGCGGGGAATCAGATATGGGGAATCAGAGGTGGGGAATCAGAGGTTGGGAATCAGAGGCAGGGAATCAGAGGCGGGGAATCAGAGGCGGGGAATCAGAGGAAGGGAATCAGATGTGCGGAATAGGAGATGGGGAATCAGAGGCAGGGAATCAGAGGCGGGGAATCAGAGGCGGGGAATCAGAGGCCGGGAATCAGATATGGGGAAACTGAGGCGGGGAATCCGAGGCGGGGAAACAGAGGCGGGGAATCAGATATGGGGAATCAGAGGTGGGGAATCAGAGGTTGGGAATCAGAGGCAGGGAATCAGAGGCTTGGAATCAGATGCAGGGAATCAGATGCGGGGCATCAGAGGCGGGGAATCAGAGCTGGGGAATCAGAGGTGGGGAATCAGATTTGGGGAATCAGAGGTGGGGACTTAGATATTGGGAAACAGAGGCGGGGAATCAGAGGCGGGGAAACAGAGGCGGGGAATCAGATATGGGGAATCAGAGGTGGGGAATCAGAGGCAGGGAATCAGATGTGCGGAATCAGAGATGGGGAATCAGAGGCAGGGAATCAGAATCAGAAGCAGGGAATCAGAGGCCGGGAATCAGAGGCCGGAATCAGATGATGGGAATCAGAGGCCTGGAATCAGAGGCGGGGAATCAGAGGCAGGGAATCAGATGCGGGGCATCAGAGGCGGGGAAACAGAGCTGGGGAATCAGAGGCGGGGTATTAGAGTTGGGGAATCAGAGGCGGGGAATCAGATATGGGGAAACAGAGGTAGAGAATCAGAGGCGGGGAAACAGAGGCAGGGAATCAGATATGGGGAATCAGAGGCGGGGAATCAGAGGTGGGGAAACATAGGCAGGGAATCGGATGTGCAGAATCAGAGATGGGGAATCAGAGGCCGGGAATCAGAGGTGGTGAATCAGAGATGGGGAATCAGAGGCGGGGAATCAGAGGCAGGGTATCAGACGTGGGGAATCAGAGGTGGGCAATCAAAGGCAGGGAATCAGATATGGGGAATCAGAGGCGGGGAATCAGAGGCGGGGAAACAGAGGCAGGGAATCAGATATGGGGAATCAGAGGTGGGGCATCAGAGGTTGTGAATCACAGATGGGGAATCAGAGGCGGGGAATCAGATATGGGGAATCAGAGGCAGGGAATCAGAGGCGGGGAATCAGAGGCAGGGAATCAGACGCGGGGAATCTGAGGCGGGGAATCAGAGCTGGGGAATCAGAGGTGGGGATTCAGAGTTGGGGAATCAGAGGCAGGGAATTGGATGTGCGGAATCAGAGATGGGGAATCAGAGGTGGGGAATCAGAGGCGGTGAATCAGAGATGGGGAATCAGAGGCGGGGAATCAGAGGCAGGAAATCAGACACGGGGATTCAGAGGCTGGGAATCAGACGGGGGGAATCAAAGGCGGGGAATCAGAGCTGGGGAATCTGAGGCAGGGAATCAGAGTTGGGGATTCAGAGGCGGGGAATCAGATATGGGGAAACAGAGGCGGGGAATCAGAGGCGGGCAAACAGAGGCGGGGAATTAGATATGGGGAATCAGAGGTAGGGAATCAGAGGTGGTGAATCAGTGATGGGGAATCACAGGCGGGGAATCAGAGGCAGGGAATAGAACGCGGGGAATCAGAGGCAGGGAATCAGAGCTGGGGAATCAGAGGCGGGGAATCATAGTTGGGAATCAGAGGCGGGAATCAGATATGGGGAAACAGAGGCGGGGAATCAGAGGCGGGGAAACAGAGGCGGGGAATCAGATATGGGGAATCGGATGCAGGGAATCAGAGGCGGGGAATCAGAGCTGGGGAATCAGAGGCGGGGAATCAGAGTTGGGGCATCAGAGGTGGGGAATTAGATATAGGGAAACAGAGGCGGGGAATCAAAGGCGGGGAAACAGAGGCGGGGTATCAGATATGGGGAATCAGAGGTGGGGAATCAGAGGCAGGGAATCAGATGTGCGGAATCAGAGATGGGGAATCAGAGGCAGGGAATCAGAAGCGGGGAATCAGAGGCCGGGAATCAGAGGCCGGGAATCAGATGCTGGGAATAAGAGGCCGGGAATCAGAGGAGGGGAATCAGAGTCCGGGAATCAGAGATGGGGATTCAGAGGCGGGGAATGAGATATGGAGAATCAGAGGCGGGGAATCAGAGGCGGGGAAACAGAGGTGGGGAATCAGATATGGGGAATCAGAGGTGGCGAATCAAAGGCGGTGAATCAGAGATGGGGAATCAGAGGCGGGGAATCAGAGGCAGGGAATCAGATGCGGGGAATCAGAGGCGGGGAATCAGAGCTGGCGAATCAGAGGCTGGGAATCAGAGGTGGGCAATCAGAGGCGGGGAATCAGATATGGGGAATCAGAGGCGGGGAATCAGAGGTGGGGAAACAGAGGCGGGGAATCAAATATAGGGAATCAGAGGTGGGGAATCAGAGGTTGTGAATCAGAGATGGGGAATCAAGGCGGGGAATCAGAGGCAGGGAATCAGACGCGGGGAATCAGAGGCGGGGATTCAGAGCTGGGGAATCAGAGGCGGGGAATCAGAGTTGGGGAATCAGAGGCAGGGAATTAGATATGGGGAATCAGAGGCGGGGAATCAGAGGCCGGGAATCAGATATGGGGAAACAGAGGCGGGGAATCCGAGGCGGGGAAGCAGAGGCGGGGAATCAGATATGGGGAATAAGAGGTGGGGAATCAGAGGTTGGGAATCAGAGGCAGGGAATCAGAGGCTTGGAATCAGATGCAGGGTATCAGATGCGGGGAATCAGAGGCGGGGAATCAGAGCTGGGGAATCAGAGGTGGGGAATCAGATTTGGGGAATCAGAGGTGGGGACTTAGATATTGGGAAACAGAGGCGGGGAATCAGAGGCGGGGAAACAGAGGCGGGGAATCAGATATGGGGAATCAGAGGTGGGGAATCAGAGGCATGGAATCAGATGTGCGGAATCAGAGATGGAGAATCAGAGGCAGGGAATCAGAATCAGAAGAAGGGAATCAGAGTCCGGGAATCAGAGGCCGGAATCAGATGCTGGGAATCAGAGGCCTGGAATCAGAGGCGGGGAATCAGAGGCAGGGAATCAGATGCGGGGAATCAGAGGCGGGGAATCAGAGCTGGGGAATCAGAGGCGGGGTATTAGAGTTGGGGATTCAGAGGCGGGGAATCAGATATGGGGAAACAGAGGTGGGGAATCAGAGGCGGGGAAACAGAGGCAGGGAATCAGATATGGGGAATCAGAGGTGGGGCATCAGAGGTTGTGAATCACAGATGGGGAATCAGAGGCGGGGAATCAGAGGCAGGGAATCAGACGCGGGGAATCAGAGGCGGGGATTCAGAGCTGGGGAATCAGAAGCGGGGAATCAGAGTTGGGGAATCAGAGGCGGGGAATCAGATATGGGGAATCAGAGGCAGGGAATCGGAGGCGGGGAATCAGAGGCAGGGAATCAGATGCGTGGAATCTGAGGCGGGGAATCAGAGATGGGGAATCAGAGGTGGGGAATCAGAGTTGGGGAATCAGAGGCAGGGAATTGGATGTGCGGAATCAGAGAGGGGGAATCAGAGGTGGGGAATCAGAGGCGGTGAATCAGAGATGGGGAATCAGAGGCGGGGAATCAGAGGCAGGAAATCAGACACGGGGATTCAGAGGCTGGGAATCAGACGGGGGGAATCAAAGGCGGGGAATCAGAGCTGGGGAATCTGAGGCAGGGAATCAGAGTTGGGGATTCAGAGGCGGGGAATCAGATATGGGGAAACAGAGGCGGGGAATCAGAGGCGGGCAAACAGAGGCGGGGAATTAGATATGGGGAATCAGAGGTAGGGAATCAGAGGTGGTGAATCAGTGATGGGGAATCACAGGCGGGGAATCAGAGGCAGGGAATAGAACGCGGGGAATCAGAGGCAGGGAATCAGAGCTGGGGAATCAGAGGAGGGGATTCATAGTTGGGAATCAGAGGCGGGAATCAGATATGGGGAAACAGAGGCGGGGAATCAGAGGCGGTGAAAAAGAGGCGGGGAATCAGATATGGGGAATCGGATGCAGGGAATCAGAGGCGGGGAATCAGAGCTGGGGAATCAGAGGTGGGGAAACAGAGTTGGGGCATCAGAGGTGGGGAATTAGATATAGGGAAACATAGGCGGGGAATCAGAGGCGGGGAAACAGAGGCGGGGAATCAGATATGGGGAATCAGAGGTGGGGAATCAGAGGCAGGGAATCAGATGTGCGGAATCAGAGATGGGGAATAAGAGGCAGGGAATCAGAATCAGAAGCGGGGAATCAGAGGCCGGGAATCAGAGGCCGGGAATCAGATGCTGGGAATAAGAGGCCGGGAATCAGAGGTGGGGAATCAGATATGGGGAATCAGAGGTGGCGAATCAAAGGCGGTGAATCAGAGATGGGGAATCAGAGGCGGGGAATCAGAGGCAGGGAATCAGATGCGGGGAATCAGAGGCGGGGAATCAGAGCTGGCGAATCAGAGGCGGGGAATCAGAGGTGGGCAATCAGAGGCGGGGAATCAGATATGGGGAATCAGAGGCGGGGAATCAGAGGCGGGGAAAAAGAGGCGGGGAATCAAATATAGGGAATCAGAGGTGGGGAATGAGAGGTTGTGAATCAGAGATGGGGAATCAAGGCGGGGAATCAGAGGCAGGGAATCAGACACGGGGAATCAGAGGCGGGGATTCAGAGCTGGGGAATCAGAGGCGGGGAATCAGAGTTGGGGAATCAGAGGCAGGGAATCAGATATGGGGAATCAGAGGCGGGGAATCAGAGGCGGGGAAACAGAGGCGGGGAATCAGATATGGGGAATCAGAGGTGGGGAATCAGGGGCAGGGAATCAGTGGCAGGGAATCAGAGGCGGGGAATCAGAGGCGGGGAATCAGAGGCAGGGAATCAGACACGGGGAATCAGAGGCGGGGAATCAGAGCTGGGGAATCAGAGGCGGGGAATCAGAGTTGGGGAATCAGAGGCGGGGATTCAGATATGGGGAAATAGAGGCGGGGAATCAGATATGGGGAATCAGAGGTGTGGAATCAGAGGTTGGGAATCAGAGGAAGGGAATCAGAGTCGGGGAAACAGAGGCGGGGAATCAGATATGTGGAATCAGAGGTGGCGAATCAAAGGCGGTGAAACAGAGATGGGGAATCAGGGCAGGGAATCAGAGGCAGGGAATCAAACACGGGGAATCAGAGCTGGGGAATCAGAGGCGGGGAATCAGAGTTGGAAATCAGAGGCGGGGAATCAGAGGCGGGGAAACAGAGGCGGGGAATCAGATATGGGGAATCAGAGGTGGGGAATCAGAGGTTGGGAATCAGAGGCAGGGAATCAGAGGCGGGGAATCAGAGGCGGGGAATCAGAGGAAGGGAATCAGATGTGCGGAATCGGAGATGGGGAATCAGAGGCAGGGAATCAGAGGCGGGGAATCAGAGGCGGGGAATCAGAGGCCGGGAATCAGATATGGGGAAACTGAGGCGGGGAATCCGAGGCGGGGAAACAGAGGCGGGGAATCAGATATGGGGAATCAGAGGTGGGGAATCAGAGGTTGGGAATCAGAGGCAGGGAATCAGAGGCTTGGAATCAGATGCAGGGAATCAGATGCGGGGCATCAGAGGCGGGGAATCAGAGCTGGGGAATCAGAGGTGGGGAATCAGATTTGGGGAATCAGAGGTGGGGACTTAGATATTGGGAAACAGAGGCGGGGAATCAGAGGCGGGGAAACAGAGGCGGGGAATCAGATATGGGGAATCAGAGGTGTGGAATCAGAGGCAGGGAATCAGATGTGCGGAATCAGAGATGGGGAATCAGAGGCAGGGAATCAGAATCAGAAGCAGGGAATCAGAGGCCGGGAATCAGAGGCCGGAATCAGATGATGGGAATCAGAGGCCTGGAATCAGAGGCGGGGAATCAGAGGCAGGGAATCAGATGCGGGGAATCAGAGGCGGGGAAACAGAGCTGGGGAATCAGAGGCGGGGTATTAGAGTTGGGGAATCAGAGGCGGGGAATCAGATATGGGGAAACAGAGGTAGGGAATCAGAGGCGGGGAAACAGAGGCAGGGAATCAGATATGGGGAATCAGAGGCGGGGAATCAGAGGTGGGGAAACATAGGCAGGGAATCGGATGTGCGGAATCAGAGATGGGGAATCAGAGGCCGGGAATCAGAGGTGGTGAATCAGAGATGGGGAATCAGAGGCGGGGAATCAGAGGCAGGGTATCAGACGTGGGGAATCAGAGGTGGGCAATCAAAGGCAGGGAATCAGATATGGGGAATCAGAGGCGGGGAATCAGAGGCGGGGAAACAGAGGCAGGGAATCAGATATGGGGAATCAGAGGTTGGGCATCAGAGGTTGTGAATCACAAATGGGGAATCAGAGGCGGGGAATCAGATATGGGGAATCAGAGGCAGGGAATCAGAGGCGGGGAATCAGAGGAAGGGAATCAGACGCGGGGAATCTGAGGCGGGGAATCAGAGCTGGGGAATCAGAGGTGGGGAATCAGAGTTGGGGAATCAGAGGCAGGGAATTGGATGTGCGGAATCAGAGATGGGGAATCAGAGGTGGGGAATCAGAGGCGGTGAATCAGAGATGGGGAATTAGAGGCGGGGAATCAGAGGCAGGAAATCAGACACGGGGATTCAGAGGCTGGGAATCAGACGGGGGGAATCAAAGGCGGGGAATCAGAGCTGGGGAATCTGAGGCAGGGAATCAGAGTTGGGGATTCAGAGGCGGGGAATCAGATATGGGGAAACAGAGGCGGGGAATCAGAGGCGGGCAAACAGAGGCGGGGAATTAGATATGGGGAATCAGAGGTAGGGAATCAGAGGTGGTGAATCAGTGATGGGGAATCACAGGCGGGGAATCAGAGGCAGGGAATAGAACGCGGGGAATCAGAGGCAGGGAATCAGAGCTGGGGAATCAGAGGCGGGGAATCATAGTTGGGAATCAGAGGCGGGAATCAGATATGGGGAAACAGAGGCGGGGAATCAGAGGCGGGGAAACAGAGGCGGGGAATCAGATATGGGGAATCGGATGCAGGGAATCAGAGGCGGGGAATCAGAGCTGGGGAATCAGAGGCGGGGAATCAGAGTTGGGGCATCAGAGGTGGGGAATTAGATATAGGGAAACAGAGGCGGGGAATCAGAGGCGGGGAAACAGAGGCGGGGAATCAGATATGGGGAATCAGAGGTGGGGAATCAGAGGCAGGGAATCAGATGTGCGGAATCAGAGATGGGGAATCAGAGGCAGGGAATCAGAAGCGGGGAATCAGAGGCCGGGAATCAGAGGCCGGGAATCAGATGCTGGGAATAAGAGGCCGGGAATCAGAGGAGGGGAATCAGAGACCGGGAATCAGAGATGGGGATTCAGAGGCGGGGAATGAGATATGGAGAATCAGAGGCGGGGAATCAGAGGCGGGGAAACAGAGGTGGGGAATCAGATATGGGGAATCAGAGGTGGCGAATCAAAGGCGGTGAATCAGAGATGGGGAATCAGAGGCGGGGAATCAGAGGCAGGGAATCAGATGCGGGGAATCAGAGGCGGGGAATCAGAGTTGGCGAATCAGAGGCTGGGAATCAGAGGTGGGCAATCAGAGGCGGGGAATCAGATATGGGGAATCAGAGGCGGGGAATCAGAGGCGGGGAAACAGAGGCGGGGAATCAAATATAGGGAATCAGAGGTGGGGAATCAGAGGTTGTGAATCAGAAATGGGGAATCAAGGCGGGGAATCAGAGGCAGGGAATCAGACGCGGGGAATCAGAGGCGGGGATTCAGAGCTGGGGAATGAGAGGCGGGGAATCAGAGTTGGGGAATCAGAGGCCGGGAATCAGATATGGGGAAAGAGAGGCGGGGAATCCGAGGCGGGGAAGCAGAGGCGGGGTATCAGATATGGGGAATCAGAGGTGGGGAATCAGAGGTTGGGAATCAGAGGCAGGGAATCAGAGGCTTGGAATCAGATGCAGGGTATCAGATGCGGGGAATCAGAGGCGGGGAATCAGAGCTGGGGAATCAGAGGTGGGGAATCAGATTTGGGGAATCAGAGGTGGGGACTTAGATATTGGGAAACAGAGGCGGGGAATCAGAGGCGGGGAAACAGAGGCGGGGAATCAGATATGGGGAATCAGAGGTGGGGAATCAGAGGCAGGGAATCAGATGTGCGGAATCAGAGATGGGGAATCAGAGGCAGGGAATCAGAATCAGAAGAAGGGAATCAAGAGTCCGGGAATCAGAGGCCGGAATCAGATGCTGGGAATCAGAGGCCTGGAATCAGAGGCGGGGAATCAGAGGCAGGGAATCAGATGCGGGGAATCAGAGGCGGGGAATCAGAGCTGGGGAATCAGAGGCGGGGTATTAGAGTTGGGGAATCAGAGGCGGGGAATCAGATATGGGGAAACAGAGGTGGGGAATCAGAGGCGGGTAAACAGAGGCAGGGAATCAGATATGGGGAATCAGAGGTGGGGCATCAGAGGTTGTGAATCACAGATGGGGAATCAGAGGCGGGGAATCAGAGGCAGGGAATCAGACGCGGGGAATCAGAGGCGGGGATTCAGAGCTGGGGAATCAGAAGCGGGGAATCAGAGTTGGGGAATCAGAGGCGGGGAATCAGATATGGGGAATCAGAGGCAGGGAATCGGAGGCGGGGAATCAGAGGCAGGGAATCAGATGCGTGGAATCTGAGGCGGGGAATCAGAGATGGGGAATCAGAGGTGGGGAATCAGAGTTGGGGAATCAGAGGCAGGGAATTGGATGTGCGGATTCAGAGAGGGGGAATCAGAGGTGGGGAATCAGAGGCGGTGAATCAGAGATGGGGAATCAGAGGCGGGAATCAGAGGCAGGAAATCAGACTCGGGGATTCAGAGGCTGGGAATCAGACGGGGGGAATCAAAGGCGGGGAATCAGAGCTGGGGAATCTGAGGCAGGGAATCAGAGTTGGGGATTCAGAGGCGGGGAATCAGATATGGGGAAACAGAGGCGGGGAATCAGAGGCGGGCAAACAGAGGCGGGGAATTAGATATGGGGAATCAGAGGTAGGGAATCAGAGGTGGTGAATCAGTGATGGGGAATCACAGGCGGGGAATCAGAGGCAGGGAATAGAACGCGGGGAATCAGAGGCAGGGAATCAGAGCTGGGGAATCAGAGGAGGGGATTCATAGTTGGGAATCAGAGGCGGGAATCAGATATGGGGAAACAGAGGCGGGGAATCAGAGGCGGTGAAACAGAGGCGGGGAATCAGATATGGGGAATCGGATGCAGGGAATCAGAGGCGGGGAATCAGAGCTGGGGAATCAGAGGCGGGGAATCAGAGTTTGGGCATCAGAGGTGGGGAATTAGATATAGGGAAACATAGGCGGGGAATCAGAGGCGGGGAAACAGAGGCGGGGAATCAGATATGGGGAATCAGATGTGGGGAATCAGAGGCAGGGAATCAGATGTGCGGAATCAGAGATGGGGAATAAGAGGCAGGGAATCAGAATCAGAAGCGGGGAATCAGAGGCCGGGAATCAGAGGCCGGGAATCAGATGCTGGGAATAAGAGGCCGGGAATCAGAGGTGGGGAATCAGATATGGGGAATCAGAGGTGGCGAATCAAAGGCGGTGAATCAGAGATGGGGAATCAGAGGCGGGGAATCAGAGGCAGGGAATCAGATGCGGGGAATCAGAGGCGGGGAATCAGAGCTGGCGAATCAGAGGCTGGGAATCAGAGGTGGGCAATCAGAGGCGGGGAATCAGATATGGGGAATCAGAGGCGGGGAATCAGAGGCGGGGAAACAGAGGCGGGGAATCAAATATAGGGAATCAGAGGTGGGGAATCAGAGGTTGTGAATCAGAGATGGGGAATCAAGGCGAGGAATCAGATGCAGGGAATCAGACGCGGGGAATCAGAGGCGGGGATTCAGAGCTGGGGAATCAGAGGCGGGGAATCAGAGTTGGGGAATCAGAGGCAGCGAATCAGATATGGGGAATCAGAGGCGGGGAATCAGAGGCGGGGAAACAGAGGCGGGGAATCAGATGTGGGGAATCAGAGGTGGGGAATCAGGGGCAGGGAATCAGTGGCAGGGAATCAGAGGCGGGGAATCAGAGGCGGGGAATCAAAGGCAGGGAATCAGACACGGGGAATCAGAGGCGGGGAATCAGAGATGGGGAATCAGAGGCGGGGAATCAGAGGCAGGGAATCGGATGCCGGGAATCAGAGTCGGGGAATCAGATATGGGGAATCAGAGGTGGCGAATCAAAGGCGGTGAATCAGAGATGGGGAATCAGAGGCGGGGAATCAGAGGCAGGGAATCAGATGCGGGGAATCAGAGGCGGGGAATCAGAGCTGGCGAATCAGAGGCTGGGAATCAGAGGTGGGCAATCAGAGGCGGGGAATCAGATATGGGGAATCAGAGGCGGGGAATCAGAGGCGGGGAAACAGAGGCGGGGAATCAAATATAGGGAATCAGAGGTGGGGAATCAGAGGTTGTGAATCAGAGATGGGGAATCAAGGCGGGGAATCAGATGCAGGGAATCAGACGCGGGGAATCAGAGGCGGGGATTCAGAGCTGGGGAATCAGAGGCGGGGAATCAGAGGCGGGGAAACAGAGGCGGGGAATCAGATGTGGGGAATCAGAGGTGGGGAATCAGGGGCAGGGAATCAGTGGCAGGGAATCAGAGGCGGGGAATCAGAGGCGGGGAATCAATGGCATGGAATCAGACACGGGGAATCAGAGGCGGGGAATCAGAGATGGGGAATCAGAGGCGGGGAATCAGAGGCAGGGAATCGGATGCCGGGAATCAGAGTCGGGGAATCAGAGCTGGGGAATCAGAGGCGGGGAATCAGAGTTGGGGAATCAGAGGCGGGGAATCAGATATGGGGAAATAGAGGCGGGGAATCAGATATGGGGAATCAGAGGTGTGGAATCAGAGGTTGGGAATCAGAGGCAGGGAATCAGAGTCGGGGAAACAGAGGCGGGGAATCAGATATGGGGAATCAGAGGTGGCGAATCAAAGGCGGTGAAACAGAGATGGGGAATCAGGGCAGGGAATCAGAGGCAGGGAATCAAACACGGGGAATCAGAGCTGGGGAATCAGAGGCGGGGAATCAGAGTTGGGAATCAGAGGAGGGGAATCAGAGGCGGGGAAACAGAGGCGGGGAATCAGATATGGGGAATCAGAGGTGGGGAATCCGAGGTTGGGAATCAGAGGCAGGGAATCAGTGGCGGAAAATCAGAGGCGGGGAATCAGAGGAAGGGAATCAGATGTGCGGAATCGGAGATGGGGAATCAGAGGCAGGGAATCAGAGGCAGGGAATCAGAGGCGGGGAATCAGAGGCCGGGAATCAGATGCAGGGAATCAGATGCGGGGAATCAGAGGCGGGGAATCAGAGCTGGGGAATCAGAGGTGGGGAATCAGATTTGGGGAATCAGTGGCGGGGACTTAGATATTGGGAAACAGAGGCGGGGAATCAGAGGCGGGGAAACCCAGGCGGGGAATCAGATATGGGGAATCAGAGGTGGGGAATCAGAGGCAAGGAATCAGATGTGCGGAATCAGAGATGGGGAATCAGAGGCAGGGAATCAGAATCAGAAGCAGGGAATCAGAGGCCGGGAATCAGAGGCCGGAATCAGATGCTGGGAATCAGAGGCCTGGAATCAGAGGCGGGGAATCAGAGGCAGGGAATCAGATGCTGGGAATCAGAGGCGGGGAATCAGAGCTGGGGAATCAGAGGCGGGGTATTAGAGTTGGGGAATCAGAGGCGGGGAATCAGATATGGGGAAACAGAGGTGGGGAATCAGAGGCGGGGAATCAGAGGTGGGAAATCATAGGCAGGGAATCGGATGTGCGGAATCAGAGATGGGGAATCAGAGGCTGGGAATCAGAGGTGGTGAATCAGAGATGGGGAAATAGAGGCGGGGAATCAGAGGCAGGGAATCAGACGCGGGGAATCAGAGGTGGGCAATCAGAGGCGGGGAATCAGATATGGGGAATCAGAGGCGGGGAATCAGAGGCGGGGAAACAGAGGCGGGGAATCAGATATGGGGAATCAGAGGTGGGGCATCAGAGGCTGTGAATCACAGATGGGGAATCAGAGGCGGGGAATCAGAGGCAGGGAATCTGACGCGGGGAATCAGAGGCGGGGATTCAGAGCTGGGGAATCAGAGGCGGGGAATCCGATATGGGGAATCAGAGGCAGGGAATCAGAGGCGGGAAAACAGAGGCGGGGAATCAGATATGGGGAATCAGAGGCGCGGAATCAGAGGCAGGGAATCAGACACGGGGAATCAGAGGCGGGGAATCAGAGATGGGGAATCAGAGGCGGGGAATCAGAGGCAGGGAATCGGATGCCGGGAATCAGAGGCGGGAAATCAGAGCTGGGGAATCAGAGGCGGGGAATCAGAGTTGGGGAATCAGAGGCGGCGAAGCAGATATGGGGAAATAGAGGCGGGGAATCAGATATGGGGAATCAGAGGCGGGGAATCAGATATGGGGAATCAGAAGCTGGGAATCAGAGTGGGGGAAACAGAGGCGGGGAATAAGATATGGGGAATCAGAGGTGGGGAATCAGGGGCGGGGAATCAGTGGCAGGGAATCAGAGGCGGGGAATCAGAGTTGGGGAATCAAAGAAAGGGAATCAGACACGGGGAATCAGAGGTGGGGAATCAGAGATGTGGAATCAGAGGCGGGGAATCACAGGCAGGGAATCAGACTCGGGGAATCAGAGGCGGGGAATCAGAGCTGGGGAATCAGAGGTGGGGAATCAGAGTCGGGGAATCATAGGCAGGGAATCGGTTGTGCGGAATCAGAGATGGGGAATCAGATGTGGGGAATCAGAGGCAGTGAATCAGAGGCGGGGAAACAGAGGCGGGGAATCAAATATAGGGAATCAGAGGTGGGGAATCAGAGGTTGTGAATCAGAGATGGGGAATCAAGGCGGGGAATCAGAGGCAGGGAATCAGACGCGGGGAATCAGAGGCGGGAATTCAGAGCTGGGGAATCAGAGGCGGTGAATCAGAGTTGGGGAATCAGAGGCAGGGAATCAGATATGGGAAATCAGAGGTGGGGAATCAGAGGCGGGGAAACAGAGGCGGGGAATTAGATATGGGGAATCAGAATTGGGGAATCAGGGGCAGGGAATCAGTGGCAGGGAATCAGAGGCGGGGAATCAGAGGCGGGGAATCAGAGGCAGGGAATCAGACACGGGGAATCAGAGGCGGGGAATCAGAGATGGGGAATCAGAGGCGGGGAATCTGAGGCAGGGAATCGGACTCCGGGAATCAGAGTTGGGGAATCAGAGCTGGGGAATCAGAGGCGGGGAATCAGAGTTGGGGAATCAGAGGCGGGGAATCAGATATGGGGAAATAGAGGCGGGGAATCAGATATGGGGAATCAGAGGTGTGGAATCAGAGGTTGGGAATCAGAGGCAGGGAATCAGAGTCGGGGAAACAGAGGCGGGTAATCAGATATGGGGAATCAGAGGTGGCGAATCAAAGGCGTTGAAACAGAGATGGGGAATCAGGGCAGGGAATCAGAGGCAGGGAATCAGAAGTTGGGAATCAGAGGCAGGGAATCAGAGTCGGGGAAACAGAGGCGGGTAATCAGATATGGGGAATCAGAGGTGGCGAATCAAAGGCGGTGAAACAGAGATGGGGAATCAGGGCAGGGAATCAGAGGCAGGGAATCAAACACGGGGAATCAGAGCTGGGGAATCAGAGGTGGGGAATCCGGGGTTGGGAATAAGAGGCAGGGAATCAGAGGCGGGGAATCAGAGGCGGGGAATCAGAGGAAGGGAATCAGATGTGCGGAATCGGAGATGGGGAATGAGAGGCAGGGAATCAGAGGCGGGGAATCAGAGGCGGGGAATCAGAGGCCGGGAATCAGATATGGGGAAACAGAGGCGGGGAATCCGAGGCGGGGAAACAGAGGCGGGGAATCAGATATGGGGAATCAGAGGTGGGGAATCAGAGGTTGGGAATCAGAGGCAGGGAATCAGAGGCTTGAAATCAGATGCAGGGAATCAGATGCGGGGAATCAGAGGCGGGGAATCAGAGCTGGGGAATCAGAGGTGGGGAATCAGATTTGGGGAATCAGAGGCGGGGACTTAGATATTGGGAAACAGAGGCGGGGAATCAGAGGCGGGGAAACCCAGGCGGGGAATCAGATATGGGGAATCAGTGGTGGGGAATCAGAGGCAAGGAATCAGATGTGCGGAATCAGAGATGGGGAATCAGAGGCAGGGAATCAGAATCAGAAGCAGGGAATCAGAGGCCGGGAATTAGAGGCCGGAATCAGATGCTGGGAATCAGAGGCCTGGAATCAGAGGCGGGGAATCAGAGGCAGGGAATCAGATGCGGGGAATCAGAGGCGGGGAATCAGAGCTGGGGAATCAGAGGCGGGGTATTAGAGTTGGGGAATCAGAGGCGGGGAATCAGATATGGGGAAACAGAGGTGGGGAATCAGAGGCGGGGAAACAGAGGCAGGGAATCAGATATGGGGAATCAGAGGCGGGGAATCAGAGGTGGGGAATCATAGGCAGGGAATCGGATGTGCGGAATCAGAGATGGGGAATCAGAGGCTGGGAATCAGAGGTGGTGAATCAGAGATGGGGAATCAGAGGCGGGGAATCAGAGGCAGGGAATCAGACGCGGGGAATCAGAGGTGGGCAATCAGAGGCGGGGAATCAGATATGGGGAATCAGAGGCGGGGAATCAGAGGCGGGGAAACAGAGGCGGGGAATCAGATATGGGGAATCAGAGGTGGGGCATCATTGGTTGTGAATCACAGATGGGGAATCAGAGGCGGGGAATCAGAGGCAGGGAATCAGACGCGGGGATTCAGAGGCGGGGATTCAGAGCTGGGGAATCAGAGGCGGGGAATCAGAGTTGGGGAATCAGAGGCGGGGAATCAGATATGGGGAATCAGAGGCAGGGAATCAGAGGCGGGAAAACAGAGGCGGCGAATCAGATATGGGGACTCAAAGGCGGGGAATCTGAGGCAGGGAATCAGACACGGGGAATCAGAGGCGGGGAATCAGAGATGGGGAATCAGAGGCGGGGAATCAGAGGCAGGGAATCGGATGCCGGGAATCAGAGGCGGGAAATCAGAGCTGGGGAATCTGAGGCGGGGAATCAGAGGCAAGGAATCAGATGTGCGGAATCAGAGATGGGGAATCAGAGGCAGGGAATCAGAATCAGAAGCAGGGAATCAGAGGCCGGGAATCAGAGGAGCATCAGAGGAGCATCAGACGATCATCAGAGGAGAATCAGAGGAGCATCAGAGGAGCATCAGAGGAGCATCAGAGGAGCATCAGAGGAGCATCAGAGGAGCATCAGAAGAGCATAAGAGGAGCATCAGAGGAGCATCAGAGGAGCCTCAGAGTAGCATCAGAGGAGTATCAGAGGAGCATCAGATGAGCATCAGAGGAGCATCAGAGGAGCATCAGAGGAGCATCAGAGGAGCATCAGAGGAGCATCAGAGGAGCATCAGAGGAGCATCAGAGGAGCATCACAGGAGCATCAGTGGAGCATCATTGGAGCATCATTGGAGCATCAGAGGAGCATCAGAGGAGCATCAGAGGAGCAACAGAGGAGCATCAGAGGAGCATCAGAGGAGCATCAGAGGAGCATCAGAGGAGCATCAGCGGAGCATCAGAGGAGAATCAGAGGAGCATCAGAGGAGCATCACAGAGGCATCAGAGGAGCATCAGAGGAGCATCAGAGGAGCATCAGAGGAGCATCAGAGGAGCCTCAGAGGAGCATCAGAGGAGTATCAGAGGAGTATCAGATGAGCATCAGAGGAGCATCAGAGGAGCATCAGAGGAGCATCAGAGGAGCATCAGAGGAGCATCAGAGGAGCATCAGAGGTGCATCAGAGGAGCATCAGAGGAGCATCAGAGGAGCATCAGAGGAGCATCTGAGGAGCATCATTGGAGCATCAGAGGAGCATCAGAGGAGCATCAGAGGAGCAACAGAGGAGCATCAGAGGAGCATCAGAGGAGCATCAGAGGAGCATCAGAGGAGCATCAGAGGTGCATCAGAGGAGCATCTGAGGAGCATCAGAGGAGCATCACAGGAGCATCAGAGGAGCATCAGAGGAGCATCAGAGGAGCATCAGAGGAGCCTCAGAGGAGCATCAGAGGAGTATCAGAGGAGCATCAGATGAGCATCAGAGGAGCATCAGAGGAGCATCAGAGGAGCATCAGAGGAGCATCAGAGGAGCATCAGAGGAGCATCAGAGGAGCATCAGAGGAGCATCACAGGAGCATCAGTGGAGCATCATTGGAGCATCATTGGAGCATCAGAGGAGCATCAGAGGAGCATCAGAGGAGCAACAGAGGAGCATCAGAGGAGCATCAGAGGAGCATCAGAGGAGCATCAGAGGAGCATCAGAGGTGCATCAGAGGAGCATCTGAGGAGCATCAGAGGAGCATCATAGGAGCATCAGAGGAGCATCAGAGGTGCATCAGAGGAGCATCTGAGGAGCATCAGTGGAGCATCAGAGGAGCATCAGAGGAGCATCAGAGGTGCATCAGAGGAGCATCGAGCAGGAGCAGGAGCATCAGAGGTGCAGGAGCAGGAGCCGGAGCAGGAGCCGGAGCAGGAGCCGGAGCAGGAGCAGGAGCAGGAGCAGGAGCAGGAGCAGGAGCAGGGGCAGGAGCATGAGCAGGAGCAGGAGCAGGAGCAGGAGCAGGAGCAGGAGCAGGAGCAGGAGCAGGAGCAGGAGCAGGAGCAGGAGCAGGAGCAGGAGCAGGAGCATCAAAGGAGCATCAGAGGAGCATCAGAGGAACATCAGAGGAGCATCAGAGGAGCATCAGAGGAGCATCAGAGGAGCATCAGAGGAGCATCAGAGGAGCATCAGAGGAGCATCAGAGGAGAATCAGAGGAGCATTACAGGAGCATCACAGGAGCATCAGAGGAGCATCAGTGGAGCATCAGAGGAGGATCAGAGGATCATCAGAGGAGCATCAGAGGAGCATCAGAGGAGCATCAGCGGAGCATCAGAGGAGAATCAGAGGAGCATCAGAGGAGCATCACAGAGGCATCAGAGGAGCATCAGAGGAGCGTCAGAGGAGCATCAGAGGAGCATCTAAGGAGCATCAGAGGAGTATCAGAGGAGCATCAGAGGAGCATCAGAGGTGCATCAGAGGAGCATCAGAGGTGCAGGAGCAGGAGCAGCAGCAGGAGCAGGAACAGGAGCAGGAGCAGGAGCAGGAGCAGGAGCAGGAGCAGGAGCAGGAGCAGGAGCAGGAGCAGGAGCAGGAGCAGGAGCAGGAGCAGGAGCATCAGAGGAGCATCATAGGAGCATCAGAGGAGCATCAGAGGAGCATCAGAGGAGCATCAGAGGAGCATCAGAGGAGGATCAGAGGAGCATCAGAGGAGCATCAGAGGAGCATCAGAGGAGCATCAGAGGAGCATCAGAGGAGCATCAGAGGAGCATCAGAGGAGCATCAGAGGAGCATCAGAGGAGCATCAGAGGAGCATCAGAGGAGCATCAGAGGAGCATCAGAGGAGCATCATAGGAGCATCAGAGGAGCATCAGAGGAGCATCAGAGGAGTATCAGAGGATCATCAGAGGAGGATCAGAGGATCATCAGAGGAGGATCAGAGGAGCATCAGAGGAGCATCAGAGGAGCATCAGAGGAGCATCAGAGGAGCATCAGAGGAGCATCAGAGGAGCATCAGAGGAGCATCAGAGGAGCATCATAGGAGCATCAGAGGAGCATCAGAGGAGCATCAGAGGAGTATCAGAGGAGCATCAGAGGAGGATCAGAGGAGCATCAGAGGAGCATCAGAGGAGCCTCAGAGGAGCATCAGAGGAGCATCAGAGGAGCATCAGAGGAGCATCAGAGGAAAATCAGAGGAACAGCAGAGGAGCATCACAGGAGCATCAGAGGAGCATCACAGGAGCATCAGAGGAGCATCAGAGGAGCATCAGAGGAGCATCAGAAGAGAATCAGAGGAGCCTCAGAGGTGCCTCAGAGGAGCATCAGAGGAGCATCAGAGGAGCATCAGAGGAGCATCAGAGGAGCATCAGAGGAGCATCAGAGGAGCATCAGAGGAGGATCAGAGGAGCATCAGAGGAGCATCAGAGGAGCATCAGAGGAGGATCACAGGAGCATCAGAGGAGCATCACAGGAGCATCAGAGGAGCATCAGAGGAGCATCAGAGGAGCATCAGAGGAGCATCAGAGGAGCATCAGAGGAGCATCAGAGGAGCCTCAGAGGAGCATCAGAGGAGCATCAGAGGAGCATCAGAGGAGCATCAGAGGAGCATCAGAGGAGCAGCAGAGGAGGATCAGAGGAGCATCAGAGGAGCATCAGAGGAGCATCAGAGGAGCATCAGAGGAGCATCAGAGGAGCATCAGAGGAGCATCAGAGTAGCATCAGAGGAGCATCAGAGGAGCATCAGAGGAGCATCAGAGGAGCATCAGAGGAGGATCAGAGGAGCATCAGAGGAGCATCAGAGGAGCATCAGAGGAGAATCAGAGGAGCATCAGATGAGCATCAGAGGAGCAGCAGAGGAGCATCAGAGGAGCATCACAGGAGCATCAGAGGAGCATCAGAGGAGCATCAGAGGAGCATCAGAGGTGGATCAGAGGAGCATCAGAGGAGCATCAGAGGAGCATCAGAGGAGCATCAGAGGAGAATCAGAGGAGCATCAGATGAGCATCAGAGGAGCAGCAGAGGAGCATCAGAGGAGCATCACAGGAGCATCAGAGGAGCATCAGAGGAGTATCAGAGGAGCATCAGAGGAGCATCAGAGGAGCATCAGAGGAGCATCAGAGGAGCATCAGAGGAGCCTCAGAGGAGCATCAGAGGAGCATCAGAGGAGCATCAGAGGAGCATCAGAGGAGGATCAGAGGAGCATCAGAGGAGCATCAGAGGAGCATCAGAGGAGCATCAGAGGAGCAGCAGAGGAGAATCAGATCAGCATCAGAGAAGCAGCAGAGGAGCATCAGAGGAGCATCACAGGAGCATCAGAGGAGCATCAGAGGAGCATCAGAGGAGCATCAGAGGAGCATCAGAGGAGCATCAGAGGAGCATCAGAGGAGCATCAGAGGAGCATCAGAGGAGCATCAGAGGAGCATCAGAGGAGCATCAGAGGAGCATCAGAGGAGCATCAGAGGAGAATCAGAGGAGCATTACAGGAGCATCACAGGAGCATCAGAGGAGCATCAGTGGAGCATCAGAGGAGGATCAGAGGATCATCAGAGGAGCATCAGAGGAGCATCAGAGGAGCATCAGCGGAGCATCAGAGGAGAATCAGAGGAGCATCAGAGGAGCATCACAGAGGCATCAGAGGAGCATCAGATGAGCATCAGAGGAGCATCAGAGGAGCATCTAAGGAGCATCAGAGGAGTATCAGAGGAGCATCAGAGGAGCATCAGAGGTGCATCAGAGGAGCATCAGAGGTGCAGGAGCAGGAGCAGCAGCAGGAGCAGGAACAGGAGCAGGAGCAGGAGCAGGAGCAGGAGCAGGAGCAGGAGCAGGAGCAGGAGCAGGAGCAGGAGCAGGAGCAGGGGCAGGAGCATGAGCAGGAGCAGGAGCAGGAGCAGGAGCAGGAGCAGGAGCAGGAGCAGGAGCAGGAGCAGGAGCAGGAGCAGGAGCAGGAGCATCAAAGGAGCATCAGAGGAGCATCAGAGGAACATCAGAGGAGCATCAGAGGAGCGTCAGAGGAGCATCAGAGGAGCATCAGAGGAGCATCAGAGGAGCATCAGAGGAGAATCAGAGGAGCATTACAGGAGCATCACAGGAGCATCAGAGGAGCATCAGTGGAGCATCAGAGGAGGATCAGAGGATCATCAGAGGAGCATCAGAGGAGCATCAGAGGAGCATCAGCGGAGCATCAGAGGAGAATCAGAGGAGCATCAGAGGAGCATCACAGAGGCATCAGAGGAGCATCAGAGGAGCATCAGAGGAGCATCAGAGGAGCATCTAAGGAGCATCAGAGGAGTATCAGAGGAGCATCAGAGGAGCATCAGAGGTGCATCAGAGGAGCATCAGAGGTGCAGGAGCAGGAGCAGCAGCAGGAGCAGGAACAGGAGCAGGAGCAGCAGCAGGAGCAGGAACAAGAGCAGGAGCAGGAGCAGGAGCAGGAGCAGGAGCAGGAGCAGGAGCAGGAGCAGGAGCATCAGAGGAGCATCAGAGGAGCATCAGAGGAGCATCAGAGGAGCATCAGAGGAGCATCAGAGGAGCATCAGAGGAGGATCAGTGGAGCATCAGAGGAGCATCAGAGGAGCATCAGAGGAGCATCAGAGGAGCATCAGAGGAGCATCAGAGGAGCATCAGAGGAGCATCAGAGGAGCATCAGAGGAGCATCATAGGAGCATCAGAGGAGCATCAGAGGAGCATCAGAGGAGTATCAGAGGAGCATCAGAGGAGGATCAGAGGAGCATCAGAGGAGCATCAGAGGAGCCTCAGAGGAGCATCAGAGGAGCATCAGAGGAGCATCAGAGGAGCATCAGAGGAACATCAGAGGAACAGCAGAGGAACATCACAGGAGCATCAGAGGAGCATCAGAGGAGCATCAGAGAAGCATCAGAGGAGCATCAGAGGAGCATCAGAAGAGAATCAGAGGAGCCTCAGAGGTGCCTCAGAGGAGCATCAGAGGAGCATCAGAGGAGCATCAGAGGAGCATCAGAGGAGCATCAGAGGAGCATCAGAGGAGCATCAGAGGAGGATCAGAGGAGCATCAGAGGAGCATCAGAGGAGCATCAGAGGAGGATCACAGGAGCATCAGAGGAGCATCACAGGAGCATCAGAGGAGCATCAGAGGAGCATCAGAGGAGCATCAGAGGAGCATCAGAGGAGCATCAGAGGAGCAGCAGAGGAGGATCAGAGGAGCATCAGAGGAGCATCAGAGGAGCATCAGAGGAGCATCAGAGGAGCATCAGAGGAGCATCAGAGGAGCATCAGAGGAGCATCAGAGTAGCATCAGAGGAGCATCAGAGGAGCATCAGAGGAGCATCAGAGGAGCATCAGAGGAGCATCAGAGGAGGATCAGAGGAGCATAAGAGGAGCATCAGAGGAGCATCAGAGGAGCTTCAGAGGAGAATCAGAGGAGCATCAGATGAGCATCAGAGGAGCAGCAGAGGAGCATCAGAGGAGCATCACAGGAGCATCAGAGGAGCATCAGAGGAGCATCAGAGGAGCATCAGAGGTGGATCAGAGGAGCATCAGAGGAGCATCAGAGGAGCATCAGAGGAGCATCAGAGGAGAATCAGAGGAGCATCAGATGAGCATCAGAGGAGCAGCAGAGGAGCATCAGAGGAGCATCACAGGAGCATCAGAGGAGTATCAGAGGAGCATCAGAGGAGCATCAGAGGAGCATCAGAGGAGCATCAGAGGAGCATCAGAGGAGCCTCAGAGGAGCTTCAGAGGAGCATCAGAGGAGCATCAGAGGAGCATCAGAGGAGGATCAGAGGAGCATCAGAGGAGCATCAGAGGAGCATCAGAGGAGCATCAGAGGAGCATCAGAGGAGAATAAGATCAGCATCAGAGGAGCAGCAGAGGAGCATCAGAGGAGCATCACAGGAGCATCAGAGGAGCATCAGAGGAGCATCAGAGGAGCATCACAGGAGCATCAGAGGAGCATCAGAGGAGCATCAGAGGAGCATCAGAGGAGCATCAGAGGAGCATCAGAGGAGCCTCAGAGGAGCATCAGAGGAGCATCTGAGGAGCATCAGAGGAGCATCAGAGGAGGATCAGAGGAGCATCAGAGGAGCATCAGAGGAGCAGGAGCAGGAGCAGGAGCAGGAGCAGGAGCAGGAGCATCAGAGGTCATCAGAGGAGCATCAGAGGAGCAGGAGCAGGAGCAGGAGCATCAGAGGAGCATCAGAGGAGCATCAGAGGAGCGTCAGAGGAGCATCAGAGGAGCATCAGAGGAGCATCAGAGGAGCATCAGAGGAGCATCAGTGGAGCATCAGAGGAGCATCAGTGGAGCATCAGAGGAGGATCAGAGGAGCATCAGAGGAGCATCAGAGGAGCATCAGAGGAGCATCAGAGGAGCATCAGAGGAGCATCAGAGGAGCATCAGAGGAGCATCAGAGGAGCAGGAGCAGGAGCAGGAGCAGGAGCAGGAGCAGGAGCAGGAGCAGGAGCAGGAGCATCAGAGGAGCATCAGAGGAGCATCAGAGGAGCATCAGAGGAGCATCAGTGGAGCATCAGAGGAGGATCAGAGGAGCATCAGAGGAGCATCAGAGGAGCATCAGAGGAGCATCAGAGGAGCATCAGAGGAGCATCAGAGGAGCATCAGAGGAGCATCAGAGGAGCATCAGAGGAGCATCAGAGCAGCATCAGAGGAGGATCAGAGGAGCATCAGAGGAGCATCAGAGGAGCAGGAGCAGGAGCAGGAGCAGGAGCAGGAGCAGGAACAGGAGCAGGAGCAGGAGCAGGAGCAGGAGCAGGAGCAGGAGCAGGAGCAGGAGCAGGAGCAGGAGCAGGAGCAGGGGCAGGAGCATGAGCAGGAGCAGGAGCAGGAGCAGGAGCAGGAGCAGGAGCAGGAGCAGGAGCAGGAGCAGGAGCAGGAGCAGGAGCAGGAGCATCAAAGGAGCATCAGAGGAGCATCAGAGGAACATCAGAGGAGCATCAGAGGAGCATCAGAGGAGCATCAGAGGAGCATCAGAGGAGCATCAGAGGAGCATCAGAGGAGAATCAGAGGAGCATTACAGGAGCATCACAGGAGCATCAGAGGAGCATCAGTGGAGCATCAGAGGAGGATCAGAGGATCATCAGAGGAGCATCAGAGGAGCATCAGAGGAGCATCAGCGGAGCATCAGAGGAGAATCAGAGGAGCATCAGAGGAGCATCACAGAGGCATCAGAGGAGCATCAGAGGAGCATCAGAGGAGCATCAGAGGAGCATCTAAGGAGCATCAGAGGAGTATCAGAGGAGCATCAGAGGAGCATCAGAGGTGCATCAGAGGAGCACCAGAGGTGCAGGAGCAGGAGCAGCAGCAGGAGCAGGAACAGGAGCAGGAGAAGCAGCAGGAGCAGGAACAGGAGCAGGAGCAGGAGCAGGAGCAGGAGCAGGAGCATGAGCAGGAGAAGGAGCAGGAGCATCAGAGGAGCATCAGAGGAGCATCAGAGGAGCATCAGAGGAGCATCAGAGGAGCATCAGAGGAGGATCAGTGGAGCATCAGAGGAGCATCAGAGGAGCATCAGAGGAGCATCAGAGGAGCATCAGAGGAGCATCAGAGGAGCATCAGAGGAGCATCAGAGGAGCATCATAGGAGCATCAGAGGAGCATCAGAGGAGCATCAGAGGAGTATCAGAAGAGCATCAGAGGAGGATCAGAGGAGCATCAGAGGAGCATCAGAGGAGCCTCAGAGGAGAATCAGAGGAGCATCAGAGGAGCATCAGAGGAGCATCAGAGGAACATCAGAGGAACAGCAGAGGAGCATCACAGGAGCATCAGAGGAGCATCAGAGGAGCATCAGAGAAGCATCAGAGGAGCATCAGAGGAGCATCAGAAGAGAATCAGAGGAGCCTCAGAGGTGCCTCAGAGGAGCATCAGAGGAGCATCAGAGGAGCATCAGAGGAGCATCAGAGGAGCATCAGAGAAGCATCAGAGGAGCATCAGAGGAGGATCAGAGGAGCATCAGAGGAGCATCAGAGGAGCATCAGAGGAGGATCACAGGAGCATCAGAGGAGCATCACAGGAGCATCAGAGGAGCATCAGAGGAGCATCAGAGGAGCATCAGAGGAGCATCAGAGGAGCATCAGAGGAGCAGCAGAGGAGGATCAGAGGAGCATCAGAGGAGCATCAGAGGAGCATCAGAGGAGCATCAGAGGAGCATCAGAGGAGCATCAGAGGAGCATCAGAGTAGCATCAGAGGAGCATCAGAGGAGCATCAGAGGAGCATCAGAGGAGCATCAGAGGAGCATCAGAGGAGGATCAGAGGAGCATAAGAGGAGCATCAGAGGAGCATCAGAGGAGCTTCAGAGGAGCATCAGAGTAGCATCAGAGGAGCATCAGTGGAGCATCAGAGGAGCATCAGATGAGCATCAGAGGAGCAGCAGAGGAGCATCAGAGGAGCATCACAGGAGCATCAGAGGAGCATCAGAGGAGCATCAGAGGAGCATCAGAGGTGGATCAGAGGAGCATCAGAGGAGCATCAGAGGAGCATCAGAGGAGCATCAGAGGAGAATCAGAGGAGCATCAGATGAGCATCAGAGGAGCAGCAGAGGAGCATCAGAGGAGCATCACAGGAGCATCAGAGGAGCATCAGAGGAGTATCAGAGGAGCATCAGAGGAGCATCAGAGGAGCATCAGAGGAGCATCAGAGGAGCATCAGAGGAGCCTCAGAGGAGCATCAGAGGAGCATCAGAGGAGCATCAGAGGAGCATCAGAGGAGGATCAGAGGAGCATCAGAGGAGCATCAGAGGAGCATCAGAGGAGCATCAGAGGAGCATCAGAGGAGAATAAGATCAGCATCAGAGGAGCAGCAGAGGAGCATCAGAGGAGCATCACAGGAGCATCAGAGGAGCATCAGAGGAGCATCAGAGGAGCATCACAGGAGCATCAGAGGAGCATCAGAGGAGCATCAGAGGAGCATCAGAGGAGCATCAGAGGAGCATCAGAGGAGCCTCAGAGGAGCATCAGAGGAGCATCAGAGGAGCATCAGAGGAGCATCAGAGGAGGATCAGAGGAGCATCAGAGGAGCATCAGAGGAGCAGGAGCAGGAGCAGGAGCAGGAGCAGGAGCAGGAGCATCAGAGGTCATCAGAGGAGCATCAGAGGAGCAGGAGCAGGAGCAGGAGCATCAGAGGAGCATCAGAGGAGCATCAGAGGAGCGTCAGAGGAGCATCAGAGGAGCATCAGAGGAGCATCAGAGGAGCATCAGAGGAGCGTCAGTGGAGCATCAGAGGAGCATCAGTGGAGCATCAGAGGAGGATCAGAGGAGCATCAGAGGAGCATCAGAGGAGCATCAGAGGAGCATCAGAGGAGCATCAGAGGAGCATCAGAGGAGCATCAGAGGAGCATCAGAGGAGCAGGAGCAGGAGCAGGAGCAGGAGCAGGAGCAGGAGCATCAGAGGAGCATCAGAGGAGCATCAGAGGAGCATCACAGGAGCATCAGAGGAGCATCAGAGGAGCATCAGAGGAGCATCAGAGGAGCATCAGAGGAGCATCAGAGGAGCCTCAGAGGAGCATCAGAGGAGCATCTGAGGAGCATCAGAGGAGCATCAGAGGAGGATCAGAGGAGCATCAGAGGAGCATCAGAGGAGCAGGAGCAGGAGCAGGAGCAGGAGCAGGAGCAGGAGCATCAGAGGTCATCAGAGGAGCATCAGAGGAGCAGGAGCAGGAGCAGGAGCATCAGAGGAGCATCAGAGGAGCATCAGAGGAGCGTCAGAGGAGCATCAGAGGAGCATCAGAGGAGCATCAGAGGAGCATCAGAGGAGCATCAGTGGAGCATCAGAGGAGCATCAGTGGAGCATCAGAGGAGGATCAGAGGAGCATCAGAGGAGCATCAGAGGAGCATCAGAGGAGCATCAGAGGAGCATCAGAGGAGCATCAGAGGAGCATCAGAGGAGCATCAGAGGAGCAGGAGCAGGAGCAGGAGCAGGAGCAGGAGCAGGAGCAGGAGCAGGAGCAGGAGCATCAGAGGAGCATCAGAGGAGCATCAGAGGAGCATCAGAGGAGCATCAGTGGAGCATCAGAGGAGGATCAGAGGAGCATCAGAGGAGCATCAGAGGAGCATCAGAGGAGCATCAGAGGAGCATCAGAGGAGCATCAGAGGAGCATCAGAGGAGCATCAGAGGAGCATCAGAGGAGCATCAGAGCAGCATCAGAGGAGGATCAGAGGAGCATCAGAGGAGCATCAGAGGAGCAGGAGCAGGAGCAGGAGCAGGAGCAGGAGCAGGAACAGGAGCAGGAGCAGGAGCAGGAGCAGGAGCAGGAGCAGGAGCAGGAGCAGGAGCAGGAGCAGGAGCAGGGGCAGGAGCATGAGCAGGAGCAGGAGCAGGAGCAGGAGCAGGAGCAGGAGCAGGAGCAGGAGCAGGAGCAGGAGCAGGAGCAGGAGCATCAAAGGAGCATCAGAGGAGCATCAGAGGAACATCAGAGGAGCATCAGAGGAGCATCAGAGGAGCATCAGAGGAGCATCAGAGGAGCATCAGAGGAGCATCAGAGGAGAATCAGAGGAGCATTACAGGAGCATCACAGGAGCATCAGAGGAGCATCAGTGGAGCATCAGAGGAGGATCAGAGGATCATCAGAGGAGCATCAGAGGAGCATCAGAGGAGCATCAGCGGAGCATCAGAGGAGAATCAGAGGAGCATCAGAGGAGCATCACAGAGGCATCAGAGGAGCATCAGAGGAGCATCAGAGGAGCATCAGAGGAGCATCTAAGGAGCATCAGAGGAGTATCAGAGGAGCATCAGAGGAGCATCAGAGGTGCATCAGAGGAGCACCAGAGGTGCAGGAGCAGGAGCAGCAGCAGGAGCAGGAACAGGAGCAGGAGAAGCAGCAGGAGCAGGAACAGGAGCAGGAGCAGGAGCAGGAGCAGGAGCAGGAGCATGAGCAGGAGAAGGAGCAGGAGCATCAGAGGAGCATCAGAGGAGCATCAGAGGAGCATCAGAGGAGCATCAGAGGAGCATCAGAGGAGCATCAGAGGAGGATCAGTGGAGCATCAGAGGAGCATCAGAGGAGCATCAGAGGAGCATCAGAGGAGCATCAGAGGAGCATCAGAGGAGCATCAGAGGAGCATCAGAGGAGCATCATAGGAGCATCAGAGGAGCATCAGAGGAGCATCAGAGGAGTATCAGAGGAGCATCAGAGGAGGATCAGAGGAGCATCAGAGGAGCATCAGAGGAGCCTCAGAGGAGCATCAGAGGAGCATCAGAGGAGCATCAGAGGAGCATCAGAGGAACATCAGAGGAACAGCAGAGGAGCATCACAGGAGCATCAGAGGAGCATCAGAGGAGCATCAGAGAAGCATCAGAGGAGCATCAGAGGAGCATCAGAAGAGAATCAGAGGAGCCTCAGAGGTGCCTCAGAGGAGCATCAGAGGAGCATCAGAGGAGCATCAGAGGAGCATCAGAGGAGCATCAGAGAAGCATCAGAGGAGCATCAGAGGAGGATCAGAGGAGCATCAGAGGAGCATCAGAGGAGCATCAGAGGAGGATCACAGGAGCATCAGAGGAGCATCACAGGAGCATCAGAGGAGCATCAGAGGAGCATCAGAGGAGCATCAGAGGAGCATCAGAGGAGCATCAGAGGAGCAGCAGAGGAGGATCAGAGGAGCATCAGAGGAGCATCAGAGGAGCATCAGAGGAGCATCAGAGGAGCATCAGAGGAGCATCAGAGGAGCATCAGAGTAGCATCAGAGGAGCATCAGAGGAGCATCAGAGGAGCATCAGAGGAGCATCAGAGGAGCATCAGAGGAGGATCAGAGGAGCATAAGAGGAGCATCAGAGGAGCATCAGAGGAGCTTCAGAGGAGCATCAGAGTAGCATCAGAGGAGCATCAGTGGAGCATCAGAGGAGCATCAGATGAGCATCAGAGGAGCAGCAGAGGAGCATCAGAGGAGCATCACAGGAGCATCAGAGGAGCATCAGAGGAGCATCAGAGGAGCATCAGAGGTGGATCAGAGGAGCATCAGAGGAGCATCAGAGGAGCATCAGAGGAGCATCAGAGGAGAATCAGAGGAGCATCAGATGAGCATCAGAGGAGCATCAGAGGAGTATCAGAGGAGCATCAGAGGAGCATCAGAGGAGCATCAGAGGAGCATCAGAGGAGCATCAGAGGAGCCTCAGAGGAGCATCAGAGGAGCATCAGAGGAGCATCAGAGGAGCATCAGAGGAGGATCAGAGGAGCATCAGAGGAGCATCAGAGGAGCATCAGAGGAGCATCAGAGGAGCATCAGAGGAGAATAAGATCAGCATCAGAGGAGCAGCAGAGGAGCATCAGAGGAGCATCACAGGAGCATCAGAGGAGCATCAGAGGAGCATCAGAGGAGCATCACAGGAGCATCAGAGGAGCATCAGAGGAGCATCAGAGGAGCATCAGAGGAGCATCAGAGGAGCATCAGAGGAGCCTCAGAGGAGCATCAGAGGAGCATCAGAGGAGCATCAGAGGAGCATCAGAGGAGGATCAGAGGAGCATCAGAGGAGCATCAGAGGAGCAGGAGCAGGAGCAGGAGCAGGAGCAGGAGCAGGAGCATCAGAGGTCATCAGAGGAGCATCAGAGGAGCAGGAGCAGGAGCAGGAGCATCAGAGGAGCATCAGAGGAGCATCAGAGGAGCGTCAGAGGAGCATCAGAGGAGCATCAGAGGAGCATCAGAGGAGCATCAGAGGAGCATCAGTGGAGCATCAGAGGAGCATCAGTGGAGCATCAGAGGAGGATCAGAGGAGCATCAGAGGAGCATCAGAGGAGCATCAGAGGAGCATCAGAGGAGCATCAGAGGAGCATCAGAGGAGCATCAGAGGAGCATCAGAGGAGCAGGAGCAGGAGCAGGAGCAGGAGCAGGAGCAGGAGCAGGAGCAGGAGCAGGAGCATCAGAGGAGCATCAGAGGAGCATCAGAGGAGCATCAGAGGAGCATCAGTGGAGCATCAGAGGAGGATCAGAGGAGCATCAGAGGAGCATCAGAGGAGCATCAGAGGAGCATCAGAGGAGCATCAGAGGAGCATCAGAGGAGCATCAGAGGAGCATCAGAGGAGGATCAGAGATGCATCAGAGGAGCATCAGAGGAGCATCAGAGGAGCATCAGAGGAGCATCAGAGGAGCATCAGAGGAGCATCAGAGGAGCATCAGAGGAGGATCAGAGGAGCATCAGAGGAGCATCAGAGGAGCATCAGAGGAGCATCAGAGGAGCATCAGAGGAGCATCTGAGGAGCATCAGAGGAGTATCAGAGGAGCATCAGAGGAGCATCTGAGGAGCATCAGAGGAGTATCAGAGGAGCATCAGAGGAGCATCAGAGGTGCATCAGAGGAGCATCAGAGGTGCATCAGAGGAGCATCAGAGGAGCATCAGAGGAGCATCAGAGGAGCATCAGAGCAGCATCTGAGGAGCATCAGAGGAGTATCAGAGGAGAATCAGAGGAGCATCAGAGGAGCATCAGAGGAGCATCTGAGGAGCATTAGAGGAGTATCAGAGGAGCATCAGAGGAGCATCAGAGGTGCATCAGAGGAGCATCAGAGGTGCAGGAGCAGGAGCAGGAGCAGGAGCAGGAGCAGGAGCAGGAGCAGGAGCAGGAGCAGGAGCATCAAAGGAGCATCAGAGGAGCATCAGAGGAACATCAGAGGAGCATCAGAGGAGCATCAGAGGAGCATCAGAGGAGCATCAGAGGAGCATCAGAGGAGCATCAGAGGAGAATCAGAGGAGCATTACAGGAGCATCACAGGAGCATCAGAGGAGCATCAGTGGAGCATCAGAGGAGGATCAGAGGATCATCAGAGGAGCATCAGAGGAGCATCAGAGGAGCATCAGCGGAGCATCAGAGGAGAATCAGAGGAGCATCAGAGGAGCATCACAGAGGCATCAGAGGAGCATCAGAGGAGCATCAGAGGAGCATCAGAGGAGCATCTAAGGAGCATCAGAGGAGTATCAGAGGAGCATCAGAGGAGCATCAGAGGTGCATCAGAGGAGCATCAGAGGTGCAGGAGCAGGAGCAGCAGCAGGAGCAGGAACAGGAGCAGGAGCAGCAGCAGGAGCAGGAACAGGAGCAGGAGCAGGAGCAGGAGCAGGAGCAGGAGCAGGAGCAGGAGCAGGAGCATCAGAGGAGCATCAGAGGAGCATCAGAGGAGCATCAGAGGAGCATCAGAGGAGCATCAGAGGAGGATCAGTGGAGCATCAGAGGAGCATCAGAGGAGCATCAGAGGAGCATCAGAGGAGCATCAGAGGAGCATCAGAGGAGCATCAGAGGAGCATCAGAGGAGCATCATAGGAGCATCAGAGGAGCATCAGAGGAGCATCAGAGGAGTATCAGAGGAGCATCAGAGGAGGATCAGAGGAGCATCAGAGGAGCATCAGAGGAGCCTCAGAGGAGCATCAGAGGAGCATCAGAGGAGCATCAGAGGAGCATCAGAGGAACATCAGAGGAACAGCAGAGGAGCATCACAGGAGCATCAGAGGAGCATCAGAGGAGCATCAGAGAAGCATCAGAGGAGCATCAGAGGAGCATCAGAAGAGAATCAGAGGAGCCTCAGAGGTGCCTCAGAGTAGCATCAGAGGAGCATCAGAGGAGCATCAGAGGAGCATCAGAGGAGCATCAGAGGAGCATCAGAGGAGCATCAGAGGAGGATCAGAGGAGCATCAGAGGAGCATCAGAGGAGCATCAGAGGAGGATCACAGGAGCATCAGAGGAGCATCACAGGAGCATCAGAGGAGCATCAGAGGAGCATCAGAGGAGCATCAGAGGAGCATCAGAGGAGCATCAGAGGAGCAGCAGAGGAGGATCAGAGGAGCATCAGAGGAGCATCAGAGGAGCATCAGAGGAGCATCAGAGGAGCATCAGAGGAGCATCAGAGGAGCATCAGAGTAGCATCAGAGGAGCATCAGAGGAGCATCAGAGGAGCATCAGAGGTGCATCAGAGGAGCATCAGAGGAGGATCAGAGGAGCATAAGAGGAGCATCAGAGGAGCATCGGAGGAGCTTCAGAGGAGAATCAGAGGAGCATCAGATGAGCATCAGAGGAGCAGCAGAGGAGCATCAGAGGAGCATCACAGGAGCATCAGAGGAGCATCAGAGGAGCATCAGAGGAGCATCAGAGGTGGATCAGAGGAGCATCAGAGGAGCATCAGAGGAGCATCAGAGGAGCATCAGAGGAGAATCAGAGGAGCATCAGAGGAGGATCAGAGGAGCATCAGAGGAGCATCAGAGGAGCATCAGAGGAGCATCAGAGGAGCATCAGAGGAGCATCAGAGGAGCATCAGAGGAGCATCAGAGGAGCATCAGTGGAGCATCAGAGGAGGATCAGAGGAGCATCAGAGGAGCATCAGAGGAGCATCAGAGGAGCATCAGAGGAGCATCAGAGGAGCATCAGAGGAGCATCAGAGGAGCATCAGAGGAGCATCAGAGGAGCATCAGAGGAGCATCAGAGGAGGATCAGAGGAGCATCAGAGGAGCATCAGAGGAGCATCAGAGGAGAATCAGAGGAGCATCAGATGAGCATCAGAGGAGCAGCAGAGGAGCATCAGAGGAGCATCACAGGAGCATCAGAGGAGCATCAGAGGAGCATCAGAGGAGCATCAGAGGTGGATCAGAGGAGCATCAGAGGAGCATCAGAGGAGCATCAGAGGAGCATCAGAGGAGAATCAGAGGAGCATCAGATGAGCATCAGAGGAGCAGCAGAGGAGCATCAGAGGAGCATCACAGGAGCATCAGAGGAGCATCAGAGGAGTATCAGAGGAGCATCAGAGGAGCATCAGAGGAGCATCAGAGGAGCATCAGAGGAGCATCAGAGGAGCCTCAGAGGAGCATCAGAGGAGCATCAGAGGAGCATCAGAGGAGGATCAGAGGAGCATCAGAGGAGCATCAGAGGAGCATCAGAGGAGCATCAGAGGAGCATCAGAGGAGAATCAGAGGAGAATCAGATCAGCATCAGAGGAGCATCAGAGGAGCATCAGAGGAGCATCACAGGAGCATCAGAGGAGCATCAGAGGAGCATCACAGGAGCATCACAGGAGCATCAGAGGAGCATCAGAGGAGCATCAGAGGAGCATCAGAGGAGCATCAGAGGAGCATCAGAGGAGCATCAGAGGAGCATCAGAGGAGCATCAGAGGAGCATCAGAGGAGCATCAGAGGAGAATCAGAGGAGCATTACAGGAGCATCACAGGAGCATCAGAGGAGCATCAGTGGAGGATCAGAGGAGGATCAGAGGAGCATCAGAGGAGCATCAGAGGAGCATCAGAGGAGCATCAGCGGAGCATCAGAGGAGAATCAGAGGAGCATCAGAGGAGCATCACAGAGGCATCAGAGGAGCATCAGATGAGCATCAGAGGAGCATCAGAGGAGCATCTAAGGAGCATCAGAGGAGTATCAGAGGAGCATCAGAGGAGCATCAGAGGTGCATCAGAGGAGCATCAGAGGTTCAGGAGCAGGAGCAGCAGCAGGAGCAGGAACAGGAGCAGGAGCAGGAGCAGGAGCAGGAGCAGGAGCAGGAGCAGGAGCAGGAGCAGGAGCAGGAGCAGGAGCAGGGGCAGGAGCATGAGCAGGAGCAGGAGCAGGAGCAGGAGCAGGAGCAGGAGCAGGAGCAGGAGCAGGAGCAGGAGCAGGAGCAGGAGCAGGAGCATCAAAGGAGCATCAGAGGAGCATCAGAGGAACATCAGAGGAGCATCAGAGGAGCATCAGAGGAGCATCAGAGGAGCATCAGAGGAGCATCAGAGGAGCATCAGAGGAGAATCAGAGGAGCATTACAGGAGCATCACAGGAGCATCAGAGGAGCATCAGTGGAGCATCAGAGGAGGATCAGAGGATCATCAGAGGAGCATCAGAGGAGCATCAGAGGAGCATCAGCGGAGCATCAGAGGAGAATCAGAGGAGCATCAGAGGAGCATCACAGAGGCATCAGAGGAGCATCAGAGGAGCATCAGAGGAGCATCAGAGGAGCATCTAAGGAGCATCAGAGGAGTATCAGAGGAGCATCAGAGGAGCATCAGAGGTGCATCAGAGGAGCATCAGAGGTGCAGGAGCAGGAGCAGCAGCAGGAGCAGGAACAGGAGCAGGAGCAGCAGCAGGAGCAGGAACAGGAGCAGGAGCAGGAGCAGGAGCAGGAGCAGGAGCAGGAGCAGGAGCAGGAGCAGGAGCAGGAGCATCAGAGGAGCATCAGAGGAGCATCAGAGGAGCATCAGAGGAGCATCAGAGGAGCATCAGAGGAGCATCAGAGGAGGATCAGTGGAGCATCAGAGGAGCATCAGAGGAGCATCAGAGGAGCATCAGAGGAGCATCAGAGGAGCATCAGAGGAGCATCAGAGGAGCATCAGAGGAGCATCATAGGAGCATCAGAGGAGCATCAGAGGAGCATCAGAGGAGTATCAGAGGAGCATCAGAGGAGGATCAGAGGAGCATCAGAGGAGCATCAGAGGAGCCTCAGAGGAGCATCAGAGGAGCATCAGAGGAGCATCAGAGGAGCATCAGAGGAACATCAGAGGAACAGCAGAGGAGCATCACAGGAGCATCAGAGGAGCATCAGAGGAGCATCAGAGAAGCATCAGAGGAGCATCAGAGGAGCATCAGAAGAGAATCAGAGGAGCCTCAGAGGTGCCTCAGAGGAGCATCAGAGGAGCATCAGAGGAGCATCAGAGGAGCATCAGAGGAGCATCAGAGGAGCATCAGAGGAGGATCAGAGGAGCATCAGAGGAGCATCAGTGGAGCATCAGAGGAGGATCACAGGAGCATCAGAGGAGCATCACAGGAGCATCAGAGGAGCATCAGAGGAGCATCAGAGGAGCATCAGAGGAGCATCAGAGGAGCATCAGAGGAGCAGCAGAGGAGGATCAGAGGAGCATCAGAGGAGCATCAGAGGAGCATCAGAGTAGCATCAGAGGAGCATCAGAGGAGCATCAGAGGAGCATCAGAGGAGCATCAGAGTAGCATCAGAGGAGCATCAGAGGAGCATCAGAGGAGCATCAGAGGAGCATCAGAGGAGCATCAGAGGAGGATCAGAGGAGCATAAGAGGAGCATCGGAGGAGCATCAGAGGAGCTTCAGAGGAGAATCAGAGGAGCATCAGATGAGCATCAGAGGAGCAGCAGAGGAGCATCAGAGGAGCATCACAGGAGCATCAGAGGAGCATCAGAGGAGCATCAGAGGAGCATCAGAGGTGGATTAGAGGAGCATCAGAGGAGCATCAGAGGAGCATCAGAGGAGCATCAGAGGAGAATCAGAGGAGCATCAGATGAGCATCAGAGGAGCAGCAGAGGAGCATCAGAGGAGCATCACAGGAGCATCAGAGGAGCATCAGAGGAGTATCAGAGGAGCATCAGAGGAGCATCAGAGGAGCATCAGAGGAGCATCAGAGGAGCATCAGAGGAGCCTCAGAGGAGCATCAGAGGAGCATCAGAGGAGCATCAGAGGAGCATCAGAGGAGGATCAGAGGAGCATCAGAGGAGCATCAGAGGAGCATCAGAGGAGCATCAGAGGAGAATAAGATCAGCATCAGAGGAGCAGCAGAGGAGCATCAGAGGAGCATCACAGGAGCATCAGAGGAGCATCAGAGGAGCATCAGAGGAGCATCACAGGAGCATCAGAGGAGCATCAGAGGAGCATCAGAGGAGCATCAGAGGAGCATCAGAGGAGCATCAGAGGAGCCTCAGAGGAGCATCAGAGGAGCATCAGAGGAGCATCAGAGGAGCATCAGAGGAGGATCAGAGGAGCATCTTAGGAGCATCAGAGGAGCAGGAGCAGGAGCAGGAGCAGGAGCAGGAGCAGGAGCATCAGAGGTCATCAGAGGAGCATCAGAGGAGCAGGAGCAGGAGCAGGAGCATCAGAGGAGCATCAGAGGAGCATCAGAGGAGCGTCAGAGGAGCATCAGAGGAGCATCAGAGGAGCATCAGAGGAGCATCAGAGGAGCATCAGTGGAGCATCAGAGGAGCATCAGTGGAGCATCAGAGGAGGATCAGAGGAGCATCAGAGGAGCATCAGAGGAGCATCAGAGGAGCATCAGAGGAGCATCAGAGGAGCATCAGAGGAGCATCAGAGGAGCAGGAGCAGGAGCAGGAGCAGGAGCAGGAGCAGGAGCAGGAGCAGGAGCATCAGAGGAGCATCAGAGGAGCATCAGAGGAGCATCAGAGGAGCATCAGTGGAGCATCAGAGGAGGATCAGAGGAGCATCAGAGGAGCATCAGAGGAGCATCGGAGGAGCATCAGAGGAGCATCAGAGGAGCATCAGAGGAGCATCAGAGGAGCATCAGAGGAGGATCAGAGGAGCATCAGAGGAGCATCAGAGGAGCATCAGAGGAGCATCAGAGGAGCATCAGAGGAGCATCAGAGGAGCATCAGAGGAGGATCAGAGGAGCATCAGAGGAGCATCAGAGGAGCATCAGAGGAGCATCAGAGGAGCATCAGAGGAGCATCTGAGGAGCATCAGAGGAGTATCAGAGGAGCATCAGAGGAGCATCTGAGGAGCATCAGAGGAGTATCAGAGGAGCATCAGAGGAGCATCAGAGGTGCATCAGAGGAGCATCAGAGGTGCATCAGAGGAGCATCAGAGGAGCATCAGAGGAGCATCAGAGGAGCATCAGAGGAGCATCTGAGGAGCATCAGAGGAGTATCAGAGGAGCATCACAGGAGCATCAGAGGAGCATCAGAGGAGCATCTGAGGAGCATTAGAGGAGTATCAGAGGAGCATCAGAGGAGCATCAGAGGTGCATCAGAGGAGCATCAGAGGTGCAGGAGCAGGAGCAGGAGCAGGAACAAGAGCAGGAGCAGGAGCAGGAGCAGGAGCAGGAGCAGGAGCAGGAGCAGGAGCAGGAGCAGGAGCAGGAGCAGGAGCAGGAGCAGGAGCAGGAGCAGGAGCAGGAGCAGGAGCAGGAGCAGGAGCAGGAGCAGGAGCAGGAGCAGGAGCAGGAGCAGGAGCATCAGAGGAGCATCAGAGGAGCCTCAGAGGAGCATCAGAGGAGCCTCAGAGGAGCATCAGAGGAGCAGCACAGGAGCATCAGAGGAGGATCACAGGAGGATCACTGGAGCATCAGCGGAGCATCAGAGGAGCATCAGAGGAGCATCAGAGGAGCATCAGAGGAGCATCAGAGGAGCCTCAGAGGAGCATCAGAGGAGTATCAAAGGAGCATCAGATGAGCATCAGAGGAGCATCAGAGGAGCATCAGAGGAGGATCAGAGGAGCATCAGAGGAGCATCAGAGGAGCATCAGAGGAGCATCAGAGGAGCATCAGAGGAGCATCAGAGGAGCATCAGAGGAGCCTCAGAGGAGCATCAGAGGAGCATCAGAGGAGCATCAGAGGAGCATCAGAGGAGCATCAGAGGAGCATCAGAGGAGCCTCAGAGGAGCCTCAGAGGAGCCTCAGAGGAGCATCAGAGGAGCATCAGAGGAGCATCAGAGGAGCATCAGAGGAGCATCAGAAGAGCATCAGTGGAGCATCTGAGGAGCATCAGAGGAGCATCAGGGGAGCATCAGAGGAGCAACAGAGGAGCATCAGAGGAGCATCAGAGGAGCATCAGAGGAGCATCAGAGGAGCATCAGTGGAGCATCAGAGGAGCATCAGAGGAACATCAGAGGAGCATCAGAGGAGCATCAGAGGAGCATCAGAGGAGCAGGAGCAGGAGCAGGAGCAGGAGCAGGAGCAGGAGCAGGAGCAGGAGCAGGAGCAGGAGCAGGAGCAGGAGCATCAGAGGAGCATCAGATGAGCAGGAGCAGGAGCAGGAGCAGGAGCAGGAGCATGAGCAGGAGCAGAAGCAGGAGCAGGAGCAGGAGCATCAGAGGATCATAGGAAGAGCATCAGAGGAGCATCAGAGGAGCATCAGAGGAGCATCAGAGGAGCATCAGAGGAGCATCAGAGGAGCATCAGAGGAGGATCAGAGGAGCATCAGAGGAGCATCAGAGGAGCATCAGAGGAGCATCAGAGGAGCATCAGAGGAGCTTCAGAGGAGCATCAGAGGAGCTTCAGAGGAGCATCAGAGGAGCATCAGAGGAGCATCAGAGGAGCATCAGAGGAGCATCAGAGGAGGATCAGAGGAGCATCAGAGGAGCATCAGAGGAGCCTCAGAGGAGCATCAGAGGAGCATCAGAGGAGCATCACAGGAGCATCAGAGGAGCATCAGAGGAGCATCAGAGGAGCATCAGAGGAGCATCAGAGGAGCATCAGAGGAGCCTCAGAGGAGCAGGAGCAGGAGCAGGAGCAGGAGCAGGAGCAGGAGCATCAGAGGTCATCAGAGGAGCATCAGAGGAGCAGGAGCAGGAGCAGGAGCATCAGAGCAGCATCAGAGGAGCATCAGAGGAGCGTCAGAGGAGCATCAGAGGAGAATCAGAGGAGCATCAGAGGAGCATCAGAGGAGCATCAGTGGAGCATCAGAGGAGCATCAGTGGAGCATCAGAGGAGGATCAGAGGAGCATCAGAGGAGCATCAGAGGAGCATCAGAGGAGCATCAGAGGAGCATCAGAGGAGCATCAGAGGAGCATCAGAGGAGCATCAGAGGAGCAGGAGCAGGAGCAGGAGCAGGAGCAGAAGCAGGAGCAGGAGCAGGAGCAGGAGCATCAGAGGAGCATCAGAGGAGCATCAGAGGAGCATCAGAGGAGCATCAGTGGAGCATCAGAGGAGGATCAGAGGAGCATCAGAGGAGCATCAGAGGAGCATCAGAGGAGCATCAGAGGAGCATCAGAGGAGCATCAGAGGAGCATCAGAGGAGCATCAGAGGAGGATCAGAGGAGCATCAGAGGAGCATCAGAGGAGCATCAGAGGAGCATCAGAGGAGCATCAGAGGAGCATCAGAGGAGCATCAGAGGAGCATCAGAGGAGGATCAGAGGAGCATCAGAGGAGCATCAGAGGAGCATCAGAGGAGCATCAGAGGAGCATCAGAGGAGCATCTGAGGAGCATCAGAGGAGTATCAGAGGAGCATCAGAGGAGCATCTGAGGAGCATCAGAGGAGTATCAGAGGAGCATCAGAGGAGCATCAGAGGTGCATCAGAGGAGCATCAGAGGTGCATCAGAGGAGCATCAGAGGAGCATCAGAGGAGCATCAGAGGAGCATCAGAGGAGCATCTGAGGAGCATCAGAGGAGTATCAGAGGAGCATCAGAGGAGCATCAGAGGAGCATCAGAGGAGCATCTGAGGAGCAATAGAGGAGTATCAGAGGAGCATCAGAGGAGCATCAGAGGTGCATCAGAGGAGCATCAGAGGTGCAGGAGCAGGAGCAGGAGCAGGAACAGGAGCAGGAGCAGGAGCAGGAGCAGGAGCAGGAGCAGGAGCAGAAGCAGGAGCAGGAGCAGGAGCAGGAGCAGGAGCAGGAGCAGGAGCAGGAGCAGGAGCAGGAGCAGGAGCAGGAGCAGGAGCAGGAGCAGGAGCAGGAGCAGGAGCATCAGAGGAGCATCAGAGGAGCCTCAGAGGAGCATCAGAGGAGCCTCAGAGGAGCATCAGAGGAGCAGCACAGGAGCATCAGAGGAGCATCAGAGGAGCATCAGAGGAGCCTCAGAGGAGCATCAGAGGAGTATCAGAGGAGCATCAGATGAGCATCAGAGGAGCATCAGAGGAGCATCAGAGGAGGATCAGAGGAGCATCAGAGGAGCATCAGAGGAGAATCAGAGGAGCATCAGAGGAGCATCAGAGGAGCATCAGAGGAGCCTCAGAGGAGCATCAGAGGAACATCAGAGGAGCATCAGAGGAGCATCAGAGGAGCATCAGAGGAGCATCAGAGGAGCCTCAGAGGAGCCTCAGAGGAGCCTCAGAGGAGCATCAGAGGAGCATCAGAGGAGCATCAGAGGAGCATCAGAAGAGCATCAGTGGAGCATCTGAGGAGCATCAGAGGAGCATCAGGGGAGCATCAGAGGAGCATCAGAGGAGCATCAGAGGGGCATCTGAGGAGCATCAGAGGAGTATCTGAGGAGCATCAGAGGAGCATCTGAGGAGCATCAGAGGAGTATCAGAGGAGCATCAGAGGAGCATCAGAGGTGCATCAGAGGAGCATCAGAGGTGCATCAGAGGAGCATCAGAGGAGCATCAGAGGAGCATCAGAGGAGCATCAGAGGAGCATCTGAGGAGCATCAGAGGAGTATCAGAGGAGCATCAGAGGAGCATCAGAGGAGCATCAGAGGAGCATCTGAGGAGCATTAGAGGAGTATCAGAGGAGCATCAGAGGAGCATCAGAGGTGCATCAGAGGAGCATCAGAGGTGCAGGAGCAGGAGCAGGAGCAGGAGCAGGAGCAGGAGCAGGAGCAGGAGCAGGAGCAGGAGCAGGAGCATCAAAGGAGCATCAGAGGAGCATCAGAGGAACATCAGAGGAGCATCAGAGGAGCATCAGAGGAGCATCAGAGGAGCATCAGAGGAGCATCAGAGGAGCACCAGAGGAGAATCAGAGGAGCATTACAGGAGCATCACAGGAGCATCAGAGGAGCATCAGTGGAGCATCAGAGGAGGATCAGAGGATCATCAGAGGAGCATCAGAGGAGCATCAGAGGAGCATCAGCGGAGCATCAGAGGAGAATCAGAGGAGCATCAGAGGAGCATCACAGAGGCATCAGAGGAGCATCAGAGGAGTATCAGAGGAGCATCAGAGGAGCATCTAAGGAGCATCAGAGGAGTATCAGAGGAGCATCAGAGGAGCATCAGAGGTGCATCAGAGGAGCATCAGAGGTGCAGGAGCAGGAGCAGCAGCAGGAGCAGGAACAGGAGCAGGAGCAGCAGCAGGAGCAGGAACAGGAGCAGGAGCAGGAGCAGGAGCAGGAGCAGAAGCAGGAGCAGGAGCAGGAGCAGGAGCATCAGAGGAGCATCAGAGGAGCATCAGAGGAGCATCAGAGGAGCATCATAGGAGCATCAGAGGAGCATCAGAGGAGCATCAGAGGAGTATCAGAGGAGCATCAGAGGAGGATCAGAGGAGCATCAGAGGAGCATCAGAGGAGCCTCAGAGGAGCATCAGAGGAGCATCAGAGGAGCATCAGAGAAGCATCAGAGGAGCATCAGAGGAGCATCAGAAGAGAATCAGAGGAGCCTCAGAGGTGCCTCAGAGTAGCATCAGAGGATCATCAGAGGAGCATCAGAGGAGCATCAGAGGAGCATCAGAGGAGCATCAGAGGAGCATCAGAGGAGGATCAGAGGAGCATCAGAGGAGCATCAGAGGAGCATCAGAGGAGCATCAGAGGAGCATCAGAGGAGCATCACAGGAGCATCAGAGGAGCATCAGAGGAGCATCAGAGGAGCATCAGAGGAGCATCAGAGGAGCATCAGAGGAGCAGCAGAGGAGGATCAGAGGAGCATCAGAGGAGCATCAGAGGAGCATCAGAGGAGCATCAGAGGAGCATCAGAGGAGCATCAGAGGAGCATCAGAGGAGCATCAGAGTAGCATCAGAGGAGCATCAGAGGAGCATCAGAGGAGCATCAGAGGAGCATCAGAGGAGCATCAGAGGAGGATCAGAGGAGCATAAGAGGAGCATCAGAGGAGCATCAGAGGAGCTTCAGAGGAGAATCAGAGGAGCATCAGATGAGCATCAGAGGAGCAGCAGAGGAGCATCAGAGGAGCATCACAGGAGCATCAGAGGAGCATCAGAGGAGCATCAGAGGAGCATCAGAGGTGGATCAGAGGAGCATCAGAGGAGCATCAGAGGAGCATCAGAGGAGCATCAGAGGAGAATCAGAGGAGCATCAGAGGAGGATCAGAGGAGCATCAGAGGAGCATCAGAGGAGCATCAGAGGAGCATCAGAGGAGCATCAGAGGAGCATCAGAGGAGCATCAGAGGAGCATCAGAGGAGCATCAGTGGAGCATCAGAGGAGGATCAGAGGAGCATCAGAGGAGCATCAGAGGAGCATCAGAGGAGCATCAGAGGAGCATCAGAGGAGCATCAGAGGAGCATCAGAGGAGCATCAGAGGAGCATCAGAGGAGCATCAGAGGAGCATCAGAGGAGCATCAGAGGAGCATCAGAGGAGCATCAGAGGAGCATCAGAGGAGCATCACAGGAGCATCAGTGGAGCATCATTGGAGCATCATTGGAGCATCAGAGGAGCATCAGAGGAGCATCAGAGGAGCAACAGAGGAGCATCAGAGGAGCATCAGAGGAGCATCAGAGGAGCATCAGAGGAGCATCAGCGGAGCATCAGAGGAGAATCAGAGGAGCATCAGAGGAGCATCACAGAGGCATCAGAGGAGCATCAGAGGAGCATCAGAGGAGCATTAGAGGAGCATCAGAGGAGCCTCAGAGGAGCATCAGAGGAGTATCAGAGGAGTATCAGATGAGCATCAGAGGAGCATCAGAGGAGCATCAGAGGAGCATCAGAGGAGCATCAGAGGAGCATCAGAGGAGCATCAGAGGTGCATCAGAGGAGCATCAGAGGAGCATCAGAGGAGCATCAGAGGAGCATCTGAGGAGCATCATTGGAGCATCAGAGGAGCATCAGAGGAGCATCAGAGGAGCAACAGAGGAGCATCACAGGAGCATCAGAGGAGCATCAGAGGAGCATCAGAGGAGCATCAGAGGTGCATCAGAGGAGCATCTGAGGAGCATCAGAGGAGCATCACAGGAGCATCAGAGGAGCATCAGAGGAGCATCAGAGGAGCATCAGAGGAGCCTCAGAGGAGCATCAGAGGAGTATCAGAGGAGCATCAGATGAGCATCAGAGGAGCATCAGAGGAGCATCAGAGGAGCATCAGAGGAGCATCAGAGGAGCATCAGAGGAGCATCAGAGGAGCATCAGAGGAGCATCACAGGAGCATCAGTGGAGCATCATTGGAGCATCATTGGAGCATCAGAGGAGCATCAGAGGAGCATCAGAGGAGCAACAGAGGAGCATCAGAGGAGCATCAGAGGAGCATCAGAGGAGCATCAGAGGAGCATCAGAGGTGCATCAGAGGAGCATCTGAGGAGCATCAGAGGAGCATCATAGGAGCATCAGAGGAGCATCAGAGGTGCATCAGAGGAGCATCTGAGGAGCATCAGTGGAGCATCAGAGGAGCATCAGAGGAGCATCAGAGGTGCATCAGAGGAGCATCGAGCAGGAGCAGGAGCATCAGAGGTGCAGGAGCAGGAGCCGGAGCAGGAGCCGGAGCAGGAGCCGGAGCAGGAGCAGGAGCAGGAGCAGGAGCAGGAGCAGGAGCAGGGGAAGGAGCATGAGCAGGAGCAGGAGCAGGAGCAGGAGCAGGAGCAGGAGCAGGAGCAGGAGCAGGAGCAGGAGCAGGAGCAGGAGCAGGAGCAGGAGCAGGAGCAGGAGCAGGAGCAGGAGCATCAAAGGAGCATCAGAGGAGCATCAGAGGAACATCAGAGGAGCATCAGAGGAGCATCAGAGGAGCATCAGAGGAGCATCAGAGGAGCATCAGAGGAGCATCAGAGGAGCATCAGAGGAGAATCAGAGGAGCATTACAGGAGCATCACAGGAGCATATGAGGAGCATCAGTGGAGCATCAGAGGAGGATCAGAGGATCATCAGAGGAGCATCAGAGGAGCATCAGAGGAGCATCAGCGGAGCATCAGAGGAGAATCAGAGGAGCATCAGAGGAGCATCACAGAGGCATCAGAGGAGCATCAGAGGAGCATCAGAGGAGCATCAGAGGAGCATCTAAGGAGCATCAGAGGAGTATCAGAGGAGCATCAGAGGAGCATCAGAGGTGCATCAGAGGAGCATCAGAGGTGCAGGAGCAGGAGCAGCAGCAGGAGCAGGAACAGGAGCAGGAGCAGGAGCAGGAGCAGGAGCAGGAGCAGGAGCAGGAGCAGGAGCAGGAGCAGGAGCAGGAGCAGGAGCAGGAGCAGGAGCATCAGAGGAACATCATAGGAGCATCAGAGGAGCATCAGAGGAGCATCAGAGGAGCATCAGAGGAGCATCAGAGGAGGATCAGAGGAGCATCAGAGGAGCATCAGAGGAGCATCAGAGGAGCATCAGAGGAGCATCAGAGGAGCATCAGAGGAGCATCAGAGGAGCATCAGAGGAGCATCAGAGGAGCATCAGAGGAGCATCAGAGGAGCATCAGAGGAGCATCAGAGGAGCATCAGAGGAGCATCAGAGGAGCATCAGAGGAGTATCAGAGGATCATCAGAGGAGGATCAGAGGATCATCAGAGGAGGATCAGAGGAGCATCAGAGGAGCATCAGAGGAGCATCAGAGGAGCATCAGAGGAGCATCAGAGGAGCATCAGAGGAGCATCAGAGGAGCATCAGAGGAGCATCATAGGAGCATCAGAGGAGCATCAGAGGAGCATCAGAGGAGTATCAGAGGAGCATCAGAGGAGGATCAGAGGAGCATCAGAGGAGCATCAGAGGAGCCTCAGAGGAGCATCAGAGGAGCATCAGAGGAGCATCAGAGGAGCATCAGAGGAAAATCAGAGGAACAGCAGAGGAGCATCACAGGAGCATCAGAGGAGCATCACAGGAGCATCAGAGGAGCATCAGAGGAGCATCAGAGGAGCATCAGAAGAGAATCAGAGGAGCCTCAGAGGTGCCTCAGAGGTGCATCAGAGGAGCATCAGAGGAGCATCAGAGGAGCATCAGAGGAGCATCAGAGGAGCATCAGAGGAGCATCAGAGGAGGATCAGAGGAGCATCAGAGGAGCATCAGAGGAGCATCAGAGGAGGATCACAGGAGCATCAGAGGAGCATCACAGGAGCATCAGAGGAGCATCAGAGGAGCATCAGAGGAGCATCAGAGGAGCATCAGAGGAGCATCAGAGGAGCATCAGAGGAGCCTCAGAGGAGCATCAGAGGAGCATCAGAGGAGCATCAGAGGAGCATCAGAGGAGCATCAGAGGAGCAGCAGAGGAGGATCAGAGGAGCATCAGAGGAGCATCAGAGGAGCATCAGAGGAGCATCAGAGGAGCATCAGAGGAGCATTAGAGGAGCATCAGAGTAGCATCAGAGGAGCATCAGAGGAGCATCAGAGGAGCATCAGAGGAGCATCAGAGGAGGATCAGAGGAGCATCAGAGGAGCATCAGAGGAGCATCAGAGGAGAATCAGAGGAGCATCAGATGAGCATCAGAGGAGCAGCAGAGGAGCATCAGAGGAGCATCACAGGAGCATCAGAGGAGCATCAGAGGAGCATCAGAGGAGCATCAGAGGTGGATCAGAGGAGCATCAGAGGAGCATCAGAGGAGCATCAGAGGAGCATCAGAGGAGAATCAGAGGAGCATCAGATGAGCATCAGAGGAGCAGCAGAGGAGCATCAGAGGAGCATCACAGGAGCATCAGAGGAGCATCAGAGGAGTATCAGAGGAGCATCAGAGGAGCATCAGAGGAGCATCAGAGGAGCATCAGAGGAGCATCAGAGGAGCCTCAGAGGAGCATCAGAGGAGCATCAGAGGAGCATCAGAGGAGCATCAGAGGAGGATCAGAGGAGCATCAGAGGAGCATCAGAGAAGCATCAGAGGAGCATCAGAGGAGCATCAGAGGAGAATCAGATCAGCATCAGAGAAGCAGCAGAGGAGCATCAGAGGAGCATCACAGGAGCATCAGAGGAGCATCAGAGGAGCATCAGAGGAGCATCAGAGGAGCATCAGAGGAGCATCAGAGGAGCATCAGAGGAGCATCAGAGGAGCATCAGAGGAGCATCAGAGGAGCATCAGAGGAGCATCAGAGGAGCATCAGAGGAGAATCAGAGGAGCATTACAGGAGCATCACAGGAGCATCAGAGGAGCATCAGTGGAGCATCAGAGGAGGATCAGAGGATCATCAGAGGAGCATCAGAGGAGCATCAGAGGAGCATCAGCGGAGCATCAGAGGAGAATCAGAGGAGCATCAGAGGAGCATCACAGAGGCATCAGAGGAGCATCAGATGAGCATCAGAGGAGCATCAGAGGAGCATCTAAGGAGCATCAGAGGAGTATCAGAGGAGCATCAGAGGAGCATCAGAGGTGCATCAGAGGAGCATCAGAGGTGCAGGAGCATGAGCAGCAGCAGGAGCAGGAACAGGAGCAGGAGCAGGAGCAGGAGCAGGAGCAGGAGCAGGAGCAGGAGCAGGAGCAGGAGCAGGAGCAGGAGCAGGGGCAGGAGCATGAGCAGGAGCAGGAGCAGGAGCAGGAGCAGGAGCAGGAGCAGGAGCAGGAGCAGGAGCAGGAGCAGGAGCAGGAGCAGGAGCATCAAAGGAGCATCAGAGGAGCATCAGAGGAACATCAGAGGAGCATCAGAGGAGCATCAGAGGAGCATCAGAGGAGCATCAGAGGAGCATCAGAGGAGCATCAGAGGAGAATCAGAGGAGCATTACAGGAGCATCACAGGAGCATCAGAGGAGCATCAGTGGAGCATCAGAGGAGGATCAGAGGATCATCAGAGGAGCATCAGAGGAGCATCAGAGGAGCATCAGCGGAGCATCAGAGGAGAATCAGAGGAGCATCAGAGGAGCATCACAGAGGCATCAGAGGAGCATCAGAGGAGCATCAGAGGAGCATCTAAGGAGCATCAGAGGAGTATCAGAGGAGCATCAGAGGAGCATCAGAGGTGCATCAGAGGAGCATCAGAGGTGCAGGAGCAGGAGCAGCAGCAGGAGCAGGAACAGGAGCAGGAGCAGCAGCAGGAGCAGGAACAGGAGCAGGAGCAGGAGCAGGAGCAGGAGCAGGAGCAGGAGCAGGAGCAGGAGCAGGAGCATCAGAGGAGCATCAGAGGAGCATCAGAGGAGCATCAGAGGAGCATCAGAGGAGCATCAGAGGAGCATCAGAGGAGGATCAGTGGAGCATCAGAGGAGCATCAGAGGAGCATCAGAGGAGCATCAGAGGAGCATCAGAGGAGCATCAGAGGAGCATCAGAGGAGCATCAGAGGAGCATCAGAGGAGCATCATAGGAGCATCAGAGGAGCATCAGAGGAGCATCAGAGGAGTATCAGAGGAGCATCAGAGGAGGATCAGAGGAGCATCAGAGGAGCATCAGAGGAGCCTCAGAGGAGCATCAGAGGAGCATCAGAGGAGCATCAGAGGAGCATCAGAGGAACATCAGAGGAACAGCAGAGGAACATCACAGGAGCATCAGAGGAGCATCAGAGGAGCATCAGAGAAGCATCAGAGGAGCATCAGAGGAGCATCAGAAGAGAATCAGAGGAGCCTCAGAGGTGCCTCAGAGGAGCATCAGAGGAGCATCAGAGGAGCATCAGAGGAGCATCAGAGGAGCATCAGAGGAGCATCAGAGGAGCATCAGAGGAGGATCAGAGGAGCATCAGAGGAGCATCAGAGGAGCATCAGAGGAGGATCACAGGAGCATCAGAGGAGCATCACAGGAGCATCAGAGGAGCATCAGAGGAGCATCAGAGGAGCATCAGAGGAGCATCAGAGGAGCATCAGAGGAGCAGCAGAGGAGGATCAGAGGAGCATCAGAGATCAGAGGAGCATCAGAGGAGCATCAGAGGAGCATCAGAGGAGCATCAGAGGAGCATCAGAGGAGCATCAGAGTAGCATCAGAGGAGCATCAGAGGAGCATCAGAGGAGCATCAGAGGAGCATCAGAGGAGCATCAGAGGAGGATCAGAGGAGCATAAGAGGAGCATCAGAGGAGCATCAGAGGAGCTTCAGAGGAGAATCAGAGGAGCATCAGATGAGCATCAGAGGAGCAGCAGAGGAGCATCAGAGGAGCATCACAGGAGCATCAGAGGAGCATCAGAGGAGCATCAGAGGAGCATCAGAGGTGGATCAGAGGAGCATCAGAGGAGCATCAGAGGAGCATCAGAGGAGCATCAGAGGAGAATCAGAGGAGCATCAGATGAGCATCAGAGGAGCAGCAGAGGAGCATCAGAGGAGCATCACAGGAGCATCAGAGGAGTATCAGAGGAGCATCAGAGGAGCATCAGAGGAGCATCAGAGGAGCATCAGAGGAGCATCAGAGGAGCCTCAGAGGAGCATCAGAGGAGCATCAGAGGAGCATCAGAGGAGCATCAGAGGAGGATCAGAGGAGCATCAGAGGAGCATCAGAGGAGCATCAGAGGAGCATCAGAGGAGCATCAGAGGAGAATAAGATCAGCATCAGAGGAGCAGCAGAGGAGCATCAGAGGAGCATCACAGGAGCATCAGAGGAGCATCAGAGGAGCATCAGAGGAGCATCACAGGAGCATCAGAGGAGCATCAGAGGAGCATCAGAGGAGCATCAGAGGAGCATCAGAGGAGCATCAGAGGAGCCTCAGAGGAGCATCAGAGGAGCATCTGAGGAGCATCAGAGGAGCATCAGAGGAGGATCAGAGGAGCATCAGAGGAGCATCAGAGGAGCAGGAGCAGGAGCAGGAGCAGGAGCAGGAGCAGGAGCATCAGAGGTCATCAGAGGAGCATCAGAGGAGCAGGAGCAGGAGCAGGAGCATCAGAGGAGCATCAGAGGAGCATCAGAGGAGCGTCAGAGGAGCATCAGAGGAGCATCAGAGGAGCATCAGAGGAGCATCAGAGGAGCATCAGTGGAGCATCAGAGGAGCATCAGTGGAGCATCAGAGGAGGATCAGAGGAGCATCAGAGGAGCATCAGAGGAGCATCAGAGGAGCATCAGAGGAGCATCAGAGGAGCATCAGAGGAGCATCAGAGGAGCATCAGAGGAGCAGGAGCAGGAGCAGGAGCAGGAGCAGGAGCAGGAGCAGGAGCAGGAGCAGGAGCATCAGAGGAGCATCAGAGGAGCATCAGAGGAGCATCAGAGGAGCATCAGTGGAGCATCAGAGGAGGATCAGAGGAGCATCAGAGGAGCATCAGAGGAGCATCAGAGGAGCATCAGAGGAGCATCAGAGGAGCATCAGAGGAGCATCAGAGGAGCATCAGAGGAGCATCAGAGGAGCATCAGAGCAGCATCAGAGGAGGATCAGAGGAGCATCAGAGGAGCATCAGAGGAGCAGGAGCAGGAGCAGGAGCAGGAGCAGGAGCAGGAACAGGAGCAGGAGCAGGAGCAGGAGCAGGAGTAGGAGCAGGAGCAGGAGCAGGAGCAGGAGCAGGAGCAGGAGCAGGGGCAGGAGCATGAGCAGGAGCAGGAGCAGGAGCAGGAGCAGGAGCAGGAGCAGGAGCAGGAGCAGGAGCAGGAGCAGGAGCAGGAGCAGGAGCATCAAAGGAGCATCAGAGGAGCATCAGAGGAACATCAGAGGAGCATCAGAGGAGCATCAGAGGAGCATCAGAGGAGCATCAGAGGAGCATCAGAGGAGCATCAGAGGAGAATCAGAGGAGCATTACAGGAGCATCACAGGAGCATCAGAGGAGCATCAGTGGAGCATCAGAGGAGGATCAGAGGATCATCAGAGGAGCATCAGAGGAGCATCAGAGGAGCATCAGCGGAGCATCAGAGGAGAATCAGAGGAGCATCAGAGGAGCATCACAGAGGCATCAGAGGAGCATCAGAGGAGCATCAGAGGAGCATCAGAGGAGCATCTAAGGAGCATCAGAGGAGTATCAGAGGAGCATCAGAGGTGCATCAGAGGAGCACCAGAGGTGCAGGAGCAGGAGCAGCAGCAGGAGCAGGAACAGGAGCAGGAGAAGCAGCAGGAGCAGGAACAGGAGCAGGAGCAGGAGCAGGAGCAGGAGCAGGAGCATGAGCAGGAGAAGGAGCAGGAGCATCAGAGGAGCATCAGAGGAGCATCAGAGGAGCATCAGAGGAGCATCAGAGGAGCATCAGAGGAGCATCAGAGGAGGATCAGTGGAGCATCAGAGGAGCATCAGAGGAGCATCAGAGGAGCATCAGAGGAGCATCAGAGGAGCATCAGAGGAGCATCAGAGGAGCATCAGAGGAGCATCATAGGAGCATCAGAGGAGCATCAGAGGAGCATCAGAGGAGTATCAGAGGAGCATCAGAGGAGGATCAGAGGAGCATCAGAGGAGCATCAGAGGAGCCTCAGAGGAGCATCAGAGGAGCATCAGAGGAGCATCAGAGGAGCATCAGAGGAACATCAGAGGAACAGCAGAGGAGCATCACAGGAGCATCAGAGGAGCATCAGAGGAGCATCAGAGAAGCATCAGAGGAGCATCAGAGGAGCATCAGAAGAGAATCAGAGGAGCCTCAGAGGTGCCTCAGAGGAGCATCAGAGGAGCATCAGAGGAGCATCAGAGGAGCATCAGAGGAGCATCAGAGAAGCATCAGAGGAGCATCAGAGGAGGATCAGAGGAGCATCAGAGGAGCATCAGAGGAGCATCAGAGGAGGATCACAGGAGCATCAGAGGAGCATCACAGGAGCATCAGAGGAGCATCAGAGGAGCATCAGAGGAGCATCAGAGGAGCATCAGAGGAGCATCAGAGGAGCAGCAGAGGAGGATCAGAGGAGCATCAGAGGAGCATCAGAGGAGCATCAGAGGAGCATCAGAGGAGCATCAGAGGAGCATCAGAGGAGCATCAGAGTAGCATCAGAGGAGCATCAGAGGAGCATCAGAGGAGCATCAGAGGAGCATCAGAGGAGCATCAGAGGAGGATCAGAGGAGCATAAGAGGAGCATCAGAGGAGCATCAGAGGAGCTTCAGAGGAGCATCAGAGTAGCATCAGAGGAGCATCAGAGGAGCATCAGAGGAGCATCAGATGAGCATCAGAGGAGCAGCAGAGGAGCATCAGAGGAGCATCACAGGAGCATCAGAGGAGCATCAGAGGAGCATCAGAGGAGCATCAGAGGTGGATCAGAGGAGCATCAGAGGAGCATCAGAGGAGCATCAGAGGAGCATCAGAGGAGAATCAGAGGAGCATCAGATGAGCATCAGAGGAGCAGCAGAGGAGCATCAGAGGAGCATCACAGGAGCATCAGAGGAGCATCAGAGGAGTATCAGAGGAGCATCAGAGGAGCATCAGAGGAGCATCAGAGGAGCATCAGAGGAGCATCAGAGGAGCCTCAGAGGAGCATCAGAGGAGCATCAGAGGAGCATCAGAGGAGCATCAGAGGAGGATCAGAGGAGCATCAGAGGAGCATCAGAGGAGCATCAGAGGAGCATCAGAGGAGCATCAGAGGAGAATAAGATCAGCATCAGAGGAGCAGCAGAGGAGCATCAGAGGAGCATCACAGGAGCATCAGAGGAGCATCAGAGGAGCATCAGAGGAGCATCACAGGAGCATCAGAGGAGCATCAGAGGTGCATCAGAGGAGCATCAGAGGAGCATCAGAGGAGCATCAGAGGAGCCTCAGAGGAGCATCAGAGGAGCATCAGAGGAGCATCAGAGGAGCATCAGAGGAGGATCAGAGGAGCATCAGAGGAGCATCAGAGGAGCAGGAGCAGGAGCATGAGCAGGAGCAGGAGCAGGAGCATCAGAGGTCATCAGAGGAGCATCAGAGGAGCAGGAGCAGGAGCAGGAGCATCAGAGGAGCATCAGAGGAGCATCAGAGGAGCGTCAGAGGAGCATCAGAGGAGCATCAGAGGAGCATCAGAGGAGCATCAGAGGAGCATCAGTGGAGCATCAGAGGAGCATCAGTGGAGCATCAGAGGAGGATCAGAGGAGCATCAGAGGAGCATCAGAGGAGCATCAGAGGAGCATCAGAGGAGCATCAGAGGAGCATCAGAGGAGCATCAGAGGAGCATCAGAGGAGCAGGAGCAGGAGCAGGAGCAGGAGCAGGAGCAGGAGCAGGAGCAGGAGCAGGAGCATCAGAGGAGCATCAGAGGAGCATCAGAGGAGCATCAGAGGAGCATCAGTGGAGCATCAGAGGAGGATCAGAGGAGCATCAGAGGAGCATCAGAGGAGCATCAGAGGAGCATCAGAGGAGCATCAGAGGAGCATCAGAGGAGCATCAGAGGAGCATCAGAGGAGGATCAGAGGAGCATCAGAGGAGCATCAGAGGAGCATCAGAGGAGCATCAGAGGAGCATCAGAGGAGCATCAGAGGAGCATCAGAGGAGGATCAGAGGAGCATCAGAGGAGCATCAGAGGAGCATCAGAGGAGCATCAGAGGAGCATCAGAGGAGCATCTGAGGAGCATCAGAGGAGTATCAGAGGAGCATCAGAGGAGCATCTGAGGAGCATCAGAGGAGTATCAGAGGAGCATCAGAGGAGCATCAGAGGTGCATCAGAGGAGCATCAGAGGTGCATCAGAGGAGCATCAGAGGAGCATCAGAGGAGCATCAGAGGAGCATCAGAGGAGCATCTGAGGAGCATCAGAGGAGTATCAGAGGAGCATCAGAGGAGCATCAGAGGAGCATCAGAGGAGCATCTGAGGAGCATTAGAGGAGTATCAGAGGAGCATCAGAGGAGCATCAGAGGTGCATCAGAGGAGCATCAGAGGTGCAGGAGCAGGAGCAGGAGCAGGAGCAGGAGCAGGAGCAGGAGCAGGAGCAGGAGCAGGAGCAGGAGCATCAAAGGAGCATCAGAGGAGCATCAGAGGAACATCAGAGGAGCATCAGAGGAGCATCAGAGGAGCATCAGAGGAGCATCAGAGGAGCATCAGAGGAGCATCAGAGGAGAATCAGAGGAGCATTACAGGAGCATCACAGGAGCATCAGAGGAGCATCAGTGGAGCATCAGAGGAGGATCAGAGGATCATCAGAGGAGCATCAGAGGAGCATCAGAGGAGCATCAGCGGAGCATCAGAGGAGAATCAGAGGAGCATCAGAGGAGCATCACAGAGGCATCAGAGGAGCATCAGAGGAGCATCAGAGGAGCATCAGAGGAGCATCTAAGGAGCATCAGAGGAGTATCAGAGGAGCATCAGAGGAGCATCAGAGGTGCATCAGAGGAGCATCAGAGGTGCAGGAGCAGGAGCAGCAGCAGGAGCAGGAACAGGAGCAGGAGCAGCAGCAGGAGCAGGAACAGGAGCAGGAGCAGGAGCAGGAGCAGGAGCAGGAGCAGGAGCAGGAGCAGGAGCAGGAGCATCAGAGGAGCATCAGAGGAGCATCAGAGGAGCATCAGAGGAGCATCAGAGGAGCATCAGAGGAGGATCAGTGGAGCATCAGAGGAGCATCAGAGGAGCATCAGAGGAGCATCAGAGGAGCATCAGAGGAGCATCAGAGGAGCATCAGAGGAGCATCAGAGGAGCATCATAGGAGCATCAGAGGAGCATCAGAGGAGCATCAGAGGAGTATCAGAGGAGCATCAGAGGAGGATCAGAGGAGCATCAGAGGAGCATCAGAGGAGCCTCAGAGGAGCATCAGAGGAGCATCAGAGGAGCATCAGAGGAGCATCAGAGGAACATCAGAGGAACAGCAGAGGAGCATCACAGGAGCATCAGAGGAGCATCAGAGGAGCATCAGAGAAGCATCAGAGGAGCATCAGAGGAGCATCAGAAGAGAATCAGAGGAGCCTCAGAGGTGCCTCAGAGTAGCATCAGAGGAGCATCAGAGGAGCATCAGAGGAGCATCAGAGGAGCATCAGAGGAGCATCAGAGGAGCATCAGAGGAGGATCAGAGGAGCATCAGAGGAGCATCAGAGGAGCATCAGAGGAGGATCACAGGAGCATCAGAGGAGCATCACAGGAGCATCAGAGGAGCATCAGAGGAGCATCAGAGGAGCATCAGAGGAGCATCAGAGGAGCATCAGAGGAGCAGCAGAGGAGGATCAGAGGAGCATCAGAGGAGCATCAGAGGAGCATCAGAGGAGCATCAGAGGAGCATCAGAGGAGCATCAGAGGAGCATCAGAGTAGCATCAGAGGAGCATCAGAGGAGCATCAGAGGAGCATCAGAGGTGCATCAGAGGAGCATCAGAGGAGGATCAGAGGAGCATAAGAGGAGCATCAGAGGAGCATCAGAGGAGCTTCAGAGGAGAATCAGAGGAGCATCAGATGAGCATCAGAGGAGCAGCAGAGGAGCATCAGAGGAGCATCACAGGAGCATCAGAGGAGCATCAGAGGAGCATCAGAGGAGCATCAGAGGTGGATCAGAGGAGCATCAGAGGAGCATCAGAGGAGCATCAGAGGAGCATCAGAGGAGAATCAGAGGAGCATCAGAGGAGGATCAGAGGAGCATCAGAGGAGCATCAGAGGAGCATCAGAGGAGCATCAGAGGAGCATCAGAGGAGCATCAGAGGAGCATCAGAGGAGCATCAGAGGAGCATCAGTGGAGCATCAGAGGAGGATCAGAGGAGCATCAGAGGAGCATCAGAGGAGCATCAGAGGAGCATCAGAGGAGGATCAGAGGAGCATCAGAGGAGCATCAGAGGAGCATCAGAGGAGCATCAGAGGAGCATCAGAGGAGCATCAGAGGAGGATCAGAGGAGCATCAGAGGAGCATCAGAGGAGCATCAGAGGAGAATCAGAGGAGCATCAGATGAGCATCAGAGGAGCAGCAGAGGAGCATCAGAGGAGCATCACAGGAGCATCAGAGGAGCATCAGAGGAGCATCAGAGGAGCATCAGAGGTGGATCAGAGGAGCATCAGAGGAGCATCAGAGGAGCATCAGAGGAGCATCAGAGGAGAATCAGAGGAGCATCAGATGAGCATCAGAGGAGCAGCAGAGGAGCATCAGAGGAGCATCACAGGAGCATCAGAGGAGCATCAGAGGAGTATCAGAGGAGCATCAGAGGAGCCTCAGAGGAGCATCAGAGGAGCATCAGAGGAGCATCAGAGGAGAATCAGAGGAGCATCAGATGAGCATCAGAGGAGCAGCAGAGGAGCATCAGAGGAGCATCACAGGAGCATCAGAGGAGCATCAGAGGAGCATCAGAGGAGCATCAGAGGAGCCTCAGAGGAGCATCAGAGGAGCATCAGAGGAGCATCAGAGGAGGATCAGAGGAGCATCAGAGGAGCATCAGAGGAGCATCAGAGGAGCATCAGAGGAGCATCAGAGGAGAATCAGAGGAGAATCAGATCAGCATCAGAGGAGCATCAGAGGAGCATCAGAGGAGCATCACAGGAGCATCAGAGGAGCATCAGAGGAGCATCACAGGAGCATCACAGGAGCATCAGAGGAGCATCAGAGGAGCATCAGAGGAGCATCAGAGGAGCATCAGAGGAGCATCAGAGGAGCATCAGAGGAGCATCAGAGGAGCATCAGAGGAGCATCAGAGGAGCATCAGAGGAGCATCAGAGGAGCATCAGAGGAGCCTCAGAGGAGCATCAGAGGAGCATCAGAGGAGCATCAGAGGAGGATCAGAGGAGCATCAGAGGAGCATCAGAGGAGCATCAGAGGAGCATCAGAGGAGCATCAGAGGAGAATCAGAGGAGAATCAGATCAGCATCAGAGGAGCATCAGAGGAGCCTCAGAGGAGCATCAGAGGAGCATCAGAGGAGCATCAGAGGAGGATCAGAGGAGCATCAGAGGAGCATCAGAGGAGCATCAGAGGAGCATCAGAGGAGGATCAGAGGAGCATCAGAGGAGCATCAGAGGAGCATCAGAGGAGCATCAGAGGAGCATCAGAGGAGCATCAGAGGAGGATCAGAGGAGCATCAGAGGAGCATCAGAGGAGCATCAGAGGAGCATCAGAGGAGCATCAGAGGAGAATCAGAGGAGCAGCAGAGGAGCATCAGAGGAGCATCACAGGAGCATCAGAGGAGCATCAGAGGAGCATCAGAGGAGCATCAGAGGTGGATCAGAGGAGCATCAGAGGAGCATCAGAGGAGCCTCAGAGGAGCATCAGAGGAGCATCAGAGGAGCATCAGAGGAGGATCAGAGGAGCATCAGAGGAGCATCAGAGGAGCATCAGAGGAGCATCAGAGGAGCATCAGAGGAGAATCAGAGGAGAATCAGATCAGCATCAGAGGAGCATCAGAGGAGCCTCAGAGGAGCATCAGAGGAGCATCAGAGGAGCATCAGAGGAGGATCAGAGGAGCATCAGAGGAGCATCAGAGGAGCATCAGAGGAGCATCAGAGGAGGATCAGAGGAGCATCAGAGGAGCATCAGAGGAGCATCAGAGGAGCATCAGAGGAGCATCAGAGGAGCATCAGAGGAGGATCAGAGGAGCATCAGAGGAGCATCAGAGGAGCATCAGAGGAGAATCAGAGGAGCATCAGATGAGCATCAGAGGAGCAGCAGAGGAGCATCAGAGGAGCATCACAGGAGCATCAGAGGAGCATCAGAGGAGCATCAGAGGAGCATCAGAGGTGGATCAGAGGAGCATCAGAGGAGCATCAGAGGAGCATCAGAGGAGCATCAGAGGAGCATCAGAGGAGCATCAGAGGAGCATCAGAGGAGCATCAGAGGAGCATCAGAGGAGCATCAGAGGAGGATCAGAGGAGCATCAGAGGAGCATCAGAGGAGCATCAGAGGAGCATCAGAGGAGCATCAGAGGAGAATCAGAGGAGCAGCAGAGGAGCATCAGAGGAGCATCACAGGAGCATCAGAGGAGCATCAGAGGAGCATCAGAGGAGCATCAGAGGTGGATCAGAGGAGCATCAGAGGAGCATCAGAGGAGCCTCAGAGGAGCATCAGAGGAGCATCAGAGGAGCATCAGAGGAGGATCAGAGGAGCATCAGAGGAGCATCAGAGGAGCATCAGAGGAGCATCAGAGGAGCATCAGAGGAGAATCAGAGGAGAATCAGATCAGCATCAGAGGAGCATCAGAGGAGCCTCAGAGGAGCATCAGAGGAGCATCAGAGGAGCATCAGAGGAGGATCAGAGGAGCATCAGAGGAGCATCAGAGGAGCATCAGAGGAGCATCAGAGGAGGATCAGAGGAGCATCAGAGGAGCATCAGAGGAGCATCAGAGGAGCATCAGAGGAGCATCAGAGGAGCATCAGAGGAGGATCAGAGGAGCATCAGAGGAGCATCAGAGGAGCATCAGAGGAGAATCAGAGGAGCATCAGATGAGCATCAGAGGAGCAGCAGAGGAGCATCAGAGGAGCATCACAGGAGCATCAGAGGAGCATCAGAGGAGCATCAGAGGAGCATCAGAGGTGGATCAGAGGAGCATCAGAGGAGCATCAGAGGAGCATCAGAGGAGCATCAGAGGAGAATCAGAGGAGCATCAGATGAGCATCAGAGGAGCAGCAGAGGAGCATCAGAGGAGCATCACAGGAGCATCAGAGGAGCATCAGAGGAGCATCAGAGGAGCATCAGAGGAGCCTCAGAGGAGCATCAGAGGAGCATCAGAGGAGCATCAGAGGAGGATCAGAGGAGCATCAGAGGAGCATCAGAGGAGCATCAGAGGAGCATCAGAGGAGCATCAGAGGAGAATCAGAGGAGAATCAGATCAGCATCAGAGGAGCATCAGAGGAGCATCAGAGGAGCATCACAGGAGCATCAGAGGAGCATCAGAGGAGCATCACAGGAGCATCACAGGAGCATCAGAGGAGCATCAGAGGAGCATCAGAGGAGCATCAGAGGAGCATCAGAGGAGCATCAGAGGAGCATCAGAGGAGCATCAGAGGAGCATCAGAGGAGCATCAGAGGAGCATCAGAGGAGAATCAGAGGAGCATTACAGGAGCATCACAGGAGCATCAGAGGAGCATCAGTGGAGGATCAGAGGAGGATCAGAGGAGCATCAGAGGAGCATCAGAGGAGCATCAGAGGAGCATTAGCGGAGCATCAGAGGAGAATCAGAGGAGCATCAGAGGAGCATCACAGAGGCATCAGAGGAGCATCAGATGAGCATCAGAGGAGCATCAGAGGAGCATCTAAGGAGCATCAGAGGAGTATCAGAGGAGCATCAGAGGAGCATCAGAGGTGCATCAGAGGAGCATCAGAGGTGCAGGAGCAGGAGCAGCAGCAGGAGCAGGAACAGGAGCAGGAGCAGGAGCAGGAGCAGGAGCAGGAGCAGGAGCAGGAGCAGGAGCAGGAGCAGGAGCAGGGGCAGGAGCATGAGCAGGAGCAGGAGCAGGAGCAGGAGCAGGAGCAGGAGCAGGAGCAGGAGCAGGAGCAGGAGCAGGAGCAGGAGCAGGAGCATCAAAGGAGCATCAGAGGAGCATCAGAGGAACATCAGAGGAGCATCAGAGGAGCATCAGAGGAGCATCAGAGGAGCATCAGAGGAGCATCAGAGGAGCATCAGAGGAGAATCAGAGGAGCATTACAGGAGCATCACAGGAGCATCAGAGGAGCATCAGTGGAGCATCAGAGGAGGATCAGAGGATCATCAGAGGAGCATCAGAGGAGCATCAGAGGAGCATCAGCGGAGCATCAGAGGAGAATCAGAGGAGCATCAGAGGAGCATCACAGAGGCATCAGAGGAGCATCAGAGGAGCATCAGAGGAGCATCAGAGGAGCATCTAAGGAGCATCAGAGGAGTATCAGAGGAGCATCAGAGGAGCATCAGAGGTGCATCAGAGGAGCATCAGAGGTGCAGGAGCAGGAGCAGCAGCAGGAGCAGGAACAGGAGCAGGAGCAGCAGCAGGAGCAGGAACAGGAGCAGGAGCAGGAGCAGGAGCAGGAGCAGGAGCAGGAGCAGGAGCAGGAGCAGGAGCAGGAGCATCAGAGGAGCATCAGAGGAGCATCAGAGGAGCATCAGAGGAGCATCAGAGGAGCATCAGAGGAGCATCAGAGGAGGATCAGTGGAGCATCAGAGGAGCATCAGAGGAGCATCAGAGGAGCATCAGAGGAGCATCAGAGGAGCATCAGAGGAGCATCAGAGGAGCATCAGAGGAGCATCATAGGAGCATCAGAGGAGCATCAGAGGAGCATCAGAGGAGTATCAGAGGAGCATCAGAGGAGGATCAGAGGAGCATCAGAGGAGCATCAGAGGAGCCTCAGAGGAGCATCAGAGGAGCATCAGAGGAGCATCAGAGGAGCATCAGAGGAACATCAGAGGAACAGCAGAGGAGCATCACAGGAGCATCAGAGGAGCATCAGAGGAGCATCAGAGAAGCATCAGAGGAGCATCAGAGGAGCATCAGAAGAGAATCAGAGGAGCCTCAGAGGTGCCTCAGAGGAGCATCAGAGGAGCATCAGAGGAGCATCAGAGGAGCATCAGAGGAGCATCAGAGGAGCATCAGAGGAGCATCAGAGGAGGATCAGAGGAGCATCAGAGGAGCATCAGAGGAGCATCAGAGAAGGATCACAGGAGCATCAGAGGAGCATCACAGGAGCATCAGAGGAGCATCAGAGGAGCATCAGAGGAGCATCAGAGGAGCATCAGAGGAGCATCAGAGGAGCAGCAGAGGAGGATCAGAGGAGCATCAGAGGAGCATCAGAGGAGCATCAGAGGAGCATCAGAGGAGCATCAGAGGAGCATCAGAGGAGCATCAGAGGAGCATCAGAGTAGCATCAGAGGAGCATCAGAGGAGCATCAGAGGAGCATCAGAGGAGCATCAGAGGAGCATCAGAGGAGGATCAGAGGAGCATAAGAGGAGCATCGGAGGAGCATCAGAGGAGCTTCAGAGGAGAATCAGAGGAGCATCAGATGAGCATCAGAGGAGCAGCAGAGGAGCATCAGAGGAGCATCACAGGAGCATCAGAGGAGCATCAGAGGAGCATCAGAGGAGCATCAGAGGTGGATTAGAGGAGCATCAGAGGAGCATCAGAGGAGCATCAGAGGAGCATCAGAGGAGAATCAGAGGAGCATCAGATGAGCATCAGAGGAGCAGCAGAGGAGCATCAGAGGAGCATCACAGGAGCATCAGAGGAGCATCAGAGGAGTATCAGAGGAGCATCAGAGGAGCATCAGAGGAGCATCAGAGGAGCATCAGAGGAGCATCAGAGGAGCATCAGAGGAGGATCAGAGGAGCATCAGAGGAGCATCAGAGGAGCATCAGAGGAGCATCAGAGGAGCATCAGAGGAGAATAAGATCAGCATCAGAGGAGCAGCAGAGGAGCAGCAGAGGAGCATCAGAGGAGCATCAGAGGAGCATCAGAGGAGCATCAGAGGAGCATCACAGGAGCATCAGAGGAGCATCAGAGGAGCATCAGAGGAGCATCAGAGGAGCATCAGAGGAGCATCAGAGGAGCCTCAGAGGAGCATCAGAGGAGCATCAGAGGAGCATCAGAGGAGCATCAGAGGAGGATCAGAGGAGCATCTTAGGAGCATCAGAGGAGCAGGAGCAGGAGCAGGAGCAGGAGCAGGAGCAGGAGCATCAGAGGTCATCAGAGGAGCATCAGAGGAGCAGGAGCAGGAGCAGGAGCATCAGAGGAGCATCAGAGGAGCATCAGAGGAGCGTCAGAGGAGCATCAGAGGAGCATCAGAGGAGCATCAGAGGAGCATCAGAGGAGCATCAGTGGAGCATCAGAGGAGCATCAGTGGAGCATCAGAGGAGGATCAGAGGAGCATCAGAGGAGCATCAGAGGAGCATCAGAGGAGCATCAGAGGAGCATCAGAGGAGCATCAGAGGAGCATCAGAGGAGCAGGAGCAGGAGCAGGAGCAGGAGCAGGAGCAGGAGCAGGAGCAGGAGCAGGAGCATCAGAGGAGCATCAGAGGAGCATCAGAGGAGCATCAGAGGAGCATCAGTGGAGCATCAGAGGAGGATCAGAGGAGCATCAGAGGAGGATCAGAGGAGCATCAGAGGAGCATCAGAGGAGCATCAGAGGAGCATCAGAGGAGCATCAGAGGAGCATCAGAGGAGCATCAGAGGAGCATCAGAGGAGCATCAGAGGAGCATCAGAGGAGCATCAGAGGAGCATCAGAGGAGCATCAGAGGAGCATCAGAGGAGGATCAGAGGAGCATCAGAGGAGCATCAGAGGAGCATCAGAGGAGCATCAGAGGAGCATCAGAGGAGCATCTGAGGAGCATCAGAGGAGTATCAGAGGAGCATCAGAGGAGCATCTGAGGAGCATCAGAGGAGTATCAGAGGAGCATCAGAGGAGCATCAGAGGTGCATCAGAGGAGCATCAGAGGTGCATCAGAGGAGCATCAGAGGAGCATCAGAGGAGCATCAGAGGAGCATCAGAGGAGCATCTGAGGAGCATCAGAGGAGTATCAGAGGAGCATCAGAGGAGCATCAGAGGAGCATCAGAGGAGCATCTGAGGAGCATTAGAGGAGTATCAGAGGAGCATCAGAGGAGCATCAGAGGTGCATCAGAGGAGCATCAGAGGTGCAGGAGCAGGAGCAGGAGCAGGAACAGGAGCAGGAGCAGGAGCAGGAGCAGGAGCAGGAGCAGGAGCAGGAGCAGGAGCAGGAGCAGGAGCAGGAGCAGGAGCAGGAGCAGGAGCAGGAGCAGGAGCAGGAGCAGGAGCAGGAGCAGGAGCAGGAGCAGGAGCAGGAGCAGGAGCAGGAGCAGGAGCATCAGAGGAGCATCAGAGGAGCCTCAGAGGAGCATCAGAGGAGCCTCAGAGGAGCATCAGAGGAGCAGCACAGGAGCATCAGAGGAGGATCACAGGAGGATCACTGGAGCATCAGCGGAGCATCAGAGGAGCATCAGAGGAGCATCAGAGGAGCATCAGAGGAGCATCAGAGGAGCCTCAGAGGAGCATCAGAGGAGTATCAAAGGAGCATCAGATGAGCATCAGAGGAGCATCAGAGGAGCATCAGAGGAGGATCAGAGGAGCATCAGAGGAGCATCAGAGGAGCATCAGAGGAGCATCAGAGGAGCATCAGAGGAGCATCAGAGGAGCCTCAGAGGAGCATCAGAGGAGCATCAGAGGAGCATCAGAGGAGCATCAGAGGAGCATCAGAGGAGCATCAGAGGAGCATCAGAGGAGCCTCAGAGGAGCCTCAGAGGAGCCTCAGAGGAGCATCAGAGGAGCATCAGAGGAGCATCAGAGGAGCATCAGAGGAGCATCAGAAGAGCATCAGTGGAGCATCTGAGGAGCATCAGAGGAGCATCAGGGGAGCATCAGAGGAGCAACAGAGGAGCATCAGAGGAGCATCAGAGGAGCATCAGAGGAGCATCAGAGGAGCATCAGTGGAGCATCAGAGGAACATCAGAGGAGCATCAGAGGAGCATCAGAGGAGCATCAGAGGAGCATCAGAGGAGCAGGAGCAGGAGCAGGAGCAGGAGCAGGAGCAGGAGCAGGAGCAGGAGCAGGAGCAGGAGCAGGAGCATCAGAGGAGCATCAGATGAGCAGGAGCAGGAGCAGGAGCAGGAGCAGGAGCATGAGCAGGAGCAGGAGCAGGAGCAGGAGCAGGAGCATCAGAGGATCATAGGAAGAGCATCAGAGGAGCATCAGAGGAGCATCAGAGGAGCATCAGAGGAGCATCAGAGGAGCATCAGAGGAGCATCAGAGGAGGATCAGAGGAGCATCAGAGGAGCATCAGAGGAGCATCAGAGGAGCATCAGAGGAGCATCAGAGGAGCTTCAGAGGAGCATCAGAGGAGCTTCAGAGGAGCATCAGAGGAGCATCAGAGGAGCATCAGAGGAGCATCAGAGGAGCATCAGAGGAGGATCAGAGGAGCATCAGAGGAGCATCAGAGGAGCCTCAGAGGAGCATCAGAGGAGCATCAGAGGAGCATCACAGGAGCATCAGAGGAGCATCAGAGGAGCATCAGAGGAGCATCAGAGGAGCATCAGAGGAGCATCAGAGGAGCCTCAGAGGAGCAGGAGCAGGAGCAGGAGCAGGAGCAGGAGCAGGAGCATCAGAGGTCATCAGAGGAGCATCAGAGGAGCAGGAGCAGGAGCAGGAGCATCAGAGGAGCATCAGAGGAGCATCAGAGGAGCGTCAGAGGAGCATCAGAGGAGAATCAGAGGAGCATCAGAGGAGCATCAGAGGAGCATCAGTGGAGCATCAGAGGAGCATCAGTGGAGCATCAGAGGAGGATCAGAGGAGCATCAGAGGAGCATCAGAGGAGCATCAGAGGAGCATCAGAGGAGCATCAGAGGAGCATCAGAGGAGCATCAGAGGAGCATCAGAGGAGCAGGAGCAGGAGCAGGAGCAGGAGCAGAAGCAGGAGCAGGATCAGGAGCAGGAGCATCAGAGGAGCATCAGAGGAGCATCAGAGGAGCATCAGAGGAGCATCAGTGGAGCATCAGAGGAGGATCAGAGGAGCATCAGAGGAGCATCAGAGGAGCATCAGAGGAGCATCAGAGGAGCATCAGAGGAGCATCAGAGGAGCATCAGAGGAGCATCAGAGGAGGATCAGAGGAGCATCAGAGGAGCATCAGAGGAGCATCAGAGGAACATCAGAGGAGCATCAGAGGAGCATCAGAGGAGCATCAGAGGAGCATCAGAGGAGGATCAGAGGAGCATCAGAGGAGCATCAGAGGAGCATCAGAGGAGCATCAGAGGAGCATCAGAGGAGCATCTGAGGAGCATCAGAGGAGTATCAGAGGAGCATCAGAGGAGCATCTGAGGAGCATCAGAGGAGTATCAGAGGAGCATCAGAGGAGCATCAGAGGTGCATCAGAGGAGCATCAGAGGTGCATCAGAGGAGCATCAGAGGAGCATCAGAGGAGCATCAGAGGAGCATCAGAGGAGCATCTGAGGAGCATCAGAGGAGTATCAGAGGAGCATCAGAGGAGCATCAGAGGAGCATCAGAGGAGCATCTGAGGAGCAATAGAGGAGTATCAGAGGAGCATCAGAGGAGCATCAGAGGTGCATCAGAGGAGCATCAGAGGTGCAGGAGCAGGAGCAGGAGCAGGAACAGGAGCAGGAGCAGGAGCAGGAGCAGGAGCAGGAGCAGGAGCAGAAGCAGGAGCAGGAGCAGGAGCAGGAGCAGGAGCAGGAGCAGGAGCAGGAGCAGGAGCAGGAGCAGGAGCAGGAGCAGGAGCAGGAGCAGGAGCAGGAGCATCAGAGGAGCATCAGAGGAGCCTCAGAGGAGCATCAGAGGAGCCTCAGAGGAGCATCAGAGGAGCAGCACAGGAGCATCAGAGGAGCATCAGAGGAGCATCAGAGGAGCCTCAGAGGAGCATCAGAGGAGTATCAGAGGAGCATCAGATGAGCATCAGAGGAGCATCAGAGGAGCATCAGAGGAGGATCAGAGGAGCATCAGAGGAGCATCAGAGGAGAATCAGAGGAGCATCAGAGGAGCATCAGAGGAGCATCAGAGGAGCCTCAGAGGAGCATCAGAGGAGCATCAGAGGAGCATCAGAGGAGCATCAGAGGAGCATCAGAGGAGCATCAGAGGAGCATCAGAGGAGCCTCAGAGGAGCCTCAGAGGAGCCTCAGAGGAGCATCAGAGGAGCATCAGAGGAGCATCAGAGGAGCATCAGAGGAGCATCAGAAGAGCATCAGTGGAGCATCTGAGGAGCATCAGAGGAGCATCAGGGGAGCATCAGAGGAGCATCAGAGGAGCATCAGAGGGGCATCTGAGGAGCATCAGAGGAGTATCTGAGGAGCATCAGAGGAGCATCTGAGGAGCATCAGAGGAGTATCAGAGGAGCATCAGAGGAGCATCAGAGGTGCATCAGAGGAGCATCAGAGGTGCATCAGAGGAGCATCAGAGGAGCATCAGAGGAGCATCAGAGGAGCATCAGAGGAGCATCTGAGGAGCATCAGAGGAGTATCAGAGGAGCATCAGAGGAGCATCAGAGGAGCATCAGAGGAGCATCTGAGGAGCATTAGAGGAGTATCAGAGGAGCATCAGAGGAGCATCAGAGGTGCATCAGAGGAGCATCAGAGGTGCAGGAGCAGGAGCAGGAGCAGGAGCAGGAGCAGGAGCAGGAGCAGGAGCAGGAGCAGGAGCAGGAGCATCAAAGGAGCATCAGAGGAGCATCAGAGGAACATCAGAGGAGCATCAGAGGAGCATCAGAGGAGCATCAGAGGAGCATCAGAGGAGCATCAGAGGAGCACCAGAGGAGAATCAGAGGAGCATTACAGGAGCATCACAGGAGCATCAGAGGAGCATCAGTGGAGCATCAGAGGAGGATCAGAGGATCATCAGAGGAGCATCAGAGGAGCATCAGAGGAGCATCAGCGGAGCATCAGAGGAGAATCAGAGGAGCATCAGAGGAGCATCACAGAGGCATCAGAGGAGCATCAGAGGAGTATCAGAGGAGCATCAGAGGAGCATCTAAGGAGCATCAGAGGAGTATCAGAGGAGCATCAGAGGAGCATCAGAGGTGCATCAGAGGAGCATCAGAGGTGCAGGAGCAGGAGCAGCAGCTGGAGCAGGAACAGGAGCAGGAGCAGCAGCAGGAGCAGGAACAGGAGCAGGAGCAGGAGCAGGAGCAGGAGCAGAAGCAGGAGCAGGAGCAGGAGCAGGAGCATCAGAGGAGCATCAGAGGAGCATCAGAGGAGCATCAGAGGAGCATCATAGGAGCATCAGAGGAGCATCAGAGGAGCATCAGAGGAGTATCAGAGGAGCATCAGAGGAGGATCAGAGGAGCATCAGAGGAGCATCAGAGGAGCCTCAGAGGAGCATCAGAGGAGCATCAGAGGAGCATCAGAGAAGCATCAGAGGAGCATCAGAGGAGCATCAGAAGAGAATCAGAGGAGCCTCAGAGGTGCCTCAGAGTAGCATCAGAGGAGCATCAGAGGAGCATCAGAGGAGCATCAGAGGAGCATCAGAGGAGCATCAGAGGAGCATCAGAGGAGGATCAGAGGAGCATCAGAGGAGCATCAGAGGAGCATCAGAGGAGCATCAGAGGAGCATCACAGGAGCATCAGAGGAGCATCAGAGGAGCATCAGAGGAGCATCAGAGGAGCATCAGAGGAGCATCAGAGGAGCAGCAGAGGAGGATCAGAGGAGCATCAGAGGAGCATCAGAGGAGCATCAGAGGAGCATCAGAGGAGCATCAGAGGAGCATCAGAGGAGCATCAGAGGAGCATCAGAGTAGCATCAGAGGAGCATCAGAGGAGCATCAGAGGAGCATCAGAGGAGCATCAGGGGAGCATCAGAGGAGGATCAGAGGAGCATAAGAGGAGCATCAGAGGAGCATCAGAGGAGCTTCAGAGGAGAATCAGAGGAGCATCAGATGAGCATCAGAGGAGCAGCAGAGGAGCATCAGAGGAGCATCACAGGAGCATCAGAGGAGCATCAGAGGAGCATCAGATGAGCATCAGAGGTGGATCAGAGGAGCATCAGAGGAGCATCAGAGGAGCATCAGAGGAGAATCAGAGGAGCATCAGAGGAGGATCAGAGGAGCATCAGAGGAGCATCAGAGGAGCATCAGAGGAGCATCAGAGGAGCATCAGAGGAGCATCAGAGGAGCATCAGAGGAGCATCAGTGGAGCATCAGAGGAGGATCAGAGGAGCATCAGAGGAGCATCAGAGGAGCATCAGAGGAGCATCAGAGGAGCATCAGAGGAGCATCAGAGGAGCATCAGAGGAGCATCAGAGGAGCATCAGAGGAGCATCAGAGGAGGATCAGAGGAGCATCAGAGGAGCATCAGAGGAGCATCAGAGGAGAATCAGAGGAGCATCAGATGAGCATCAGAGGAGCAGCAGAGGAGCATCAGAGGAGCATCACAGGAGCATCAGAGGAGCATCAGAGGAGCATCAGAGGAGCATCAGAGGTGGATCAGAGGAGCATCAGAGGAGCATCAGAGGAGCATCAGAGGAGCATCAGAGGAGAATCAGAGGAGCATCAGATGAGCATCAGAGGAGCAGCAGAGGAGCATCAGAGGAGCATCACAGGAGCATCAGAGGAGCATCAGAGGAGTATCAGAGGAGCATCAGAGGAGCATCAGAGGAGCATCAGAGGAGCATCAGAGGAGCATCAGAGGAGCCTCAGAGGAGCATCAGAGGAGCATCAGAGGAGCATCAGAGGAGGATCAGAGGAGCATCAGAGGAGCATCAGAGGAGCATCAGAGGAGCATCAGAGGAGCATCAGAGGAGAATCAGAGGAGAATCAGATCAGCATCAGAGGAGCATCAGAGGAGCATCAGAGGAGCATCACAGGAGCATCAGAGGAGCATCAGAGGAGCATCACAGGAGCATCACAGGAGCATCAGAGGAGCATCAGAGGAGCATCACAGGAGCATCAGAGGAGCATCAGAGGAGCATCAGAGGAGCATCAGAGGAGCATCAGAGGAGCATCAGAGGAGCATCAGAGGAGCATCAGAGGAGAATCAGAGGAGCATTACAGGAGCATCACAGGAGCATCAGAGGAGCATCAGTGGAGGATCAGAGGAGGATCAGAGGAGCATCAGAGGAGAATCAGAGGAGCATCAGAGGAGCATCACAGAGGCATCAGAGGAGCATCAGATGAGCATCAGAGGAGCATCAGAGGAGCATCTAAGGAGCATCAGAGGAGTATCAGAGGAGCATCAGAGGAGCATCAGAGGTGCATCAGAGGAGCATCAGAGGTGCAGGAGCAGGAGCAGCAGCAGGAGCAGGAACAGGAGCAGGAGCAGGAGCAGGAGCAGGAGCAGGATCAGGAGCAGGAGCAGGAGCAGGAGCAGGAGCAGGGGCAGGAGCATGAGCAGGAGCAGGAGCAGGAGCAGGAGCAGGAGCAGGAGCAGGAGCAGGAGCAGGAGCAGGAGCAGGAGCAGGAGCAGGAGCAGGAGCAGGAGCATCAAAGGAGCATCAGAGGAGCATCAGAGGAACATCAGAGGAGCATCAGAGGAGCATCAGAGGAGCATCAGAGGAGCATCAGAGGAGCATCAGAGGAGCATCAGAGGAGAATCAGAGGAGCATTACAGGAGCATCACAGGAGCATCAGAGGAGCATCAGTGGAGCATCAGAGGAGGATCAGAGGATCATCAGAGGAGCATCAGAGGAGCATCAGAGGAGCATCAGCGGAGCATCAGAGGAGAATCAGAGGAGCATCAGAGGAGCATCACAGAGGCATCAGAGGAGCATCAGAGGAGCATCAGAGGAGCATCAGAGGAGCATCTAAGGAGCATCAGAGGAGTATCAGAGGAGCATCAGAGGAGCATCAGAGGTGCATCAGAGGAGCATCAGAGGTGCAGGAGCAGGAGCAGCAGCAGGAGCAGGAACAGGAGCAGGAGCAGCAGCAGGAGCAGGAACAGGAGCAGGAGCAGGAGCAGGAGCAGGAGCAGGAGCAGGAGCAGGAGCAGGAGCAGGAGCATCAGAGGAGCATCAGAGGAGCATCAGAGGAGCATCAGAGGAGCATCAGAGGAGCATCAGAGGAGCATCAGAGGAGGATCAGTGGAGCATCAGAGGAGCATCAGAGGAGCATCAGAGGAGCATCAGAGGAGCATCAGAGGAGCATCAGAGGAGCATCAGAGGAGCATCAGAGGAGCATCATAGGAGCATCAGATGAGCATCAGAGGAGCATCAGAGGAGTATCAGAGGAGCATCAGAGGAGCATCAGAGGAGCATCAGAGGAGCATCAGAGGAGCATCATAGGAGCATCAGAGGAGCATCAGAGGAGCATCAGAGGAGTATCAGAGGAGCATCAGAGGAGGATCAGAGGAGCATCAGAGGAGCATCAGAGGAGCCTCAGAGGAGCATCAGAGGAGCATCAGAGGAGCATCAGAGGAGCATCAGAGGAACATCAGAGGAACAGCAGAGGAGCATCACAGGAGCATCAGAGGAGCATCAGAGGAGCATCAGAGAAGCATCAGAGGAGCATCAGAGGAGCATCAGAAGAGAATCAGAGGAGCCTCAGAGGTGCCTCAGAGTAGCATCAGAGGAGCATCAGAGGAGCATCAGAGGAGCATCAGAGGAGCATCAGAGGAGCATCAGAGGAGCATCAGAGGAGGATCAGAGGAGCATCAGAGGAGCATCAGAGGAGCATCAGAGGAGCATCAGAGGAGCATCAGAGGAGCATCACAGGAGCATCAGAGGAGCATCAGAGGAGCATCAGAGGAGCATCAGAGGAGCATCAGAGGAGCATCAGAGGAGCAGCAGAGGAGGATCAGAGGAGCATCAGAGGAGCATCAGAGGAGGATCAGAGGAGCATCAGAGGAGCATCAGAGGAGCATCAGAGGAGCATCAGAGTAGCATCAGAGGAGCATCAGAGGAGCATCAGAGGAGCATCAGAGGAGCATCAGAGGAGCATCAGAGGAGGATCAGAGGAGCATAAGAGGAGCATCAGAGGAGCATCAGAGGAGCTTCAGAGGAGAATCAGAGGAGCATCAGATGAGCATCAGAGGAGCAGCAGAGGAGCATCAGAGGAGCATCACAGGAGCATCAGAGGAGCATCAGAGGAGCATCAGAGGAGCATCAGAGGTGGATCAGAGGAGCATCAGAGGAGCATCAGAGGAGCATCAGAGGAGCATCAGAGGAGAATCAGAGGAGCATCAGAGGAGGATCAGAGGAGCATCAGAGGAGCATCAGAGGAGCATCAGAGGAGCATCAGAGGAGCATCAGAGGAGCATCAGAGGAGCATCAGAGGAGCATCAGAGGAGCATCAGTGGAGCATCAGTGGAGGATCAGAGGAGCATCAGAGGAGCATCAGAGGAGCATCAGAGGAGCATCAGAGGAGCATCAGAGGAGCATCAGAGGAGCATCAGAGGAGCATCAGAGGAGCATCAGAGGAGCATCAGAGGAGCATCAGAGGAGCATCAGAGGAGGATCAGAGGAGCATCAGAGGAGCATCAGAGGAGCATCAGAGGAGAATCAGAGGAGCATCAGATGAGCATCAGAGGAGCAGCAGAGGAGCATCAGAGGAGCATCACAGGAGCATCAGAGGAGCATCAGAGGAGCATCAGGGGAGCATCAGAGGTGGATCAGAGGAGCATCAGAGGAGCATCAGAGGAGCATCAGAGGAGCATCAGAGGAGAATCAGAGGAGCATCAGATGAGCATCAGAGGAGCAGCAGAGGAGCATCAGAGGAGCATCACAGGAGCATCAGAGGAGCATCAGAGGAGTATCAGAGGAGCATCAGAGGAGCATCAGAGGAGCATCAGAGGAGCATCAGAGGAGCATCAGAGGAGCCTCAGAGGAGCATCAGAGGAGCATCAGAGGAGCATCAGAGGAGGATCAGAGGAGCATCAGAGGAGCATCAGAGGAGCATCAGAGGAGCATCAGAGGAGCATCAGAGGAGAATCAGAGGAGAATCAGATCAGCATCAGAGGAGCATCAGAGGAGCATCAGAGGAGCATCACAGGAGCATCAGAGGAGCATCAGAGGAGCATCACAGGAGCATCACAGGAGCATCAGAGGAGCATCAGAGGAGCATCAGAGGAGCATCAGAGGAGCATCAGAGGAGCATCAGAGGAGCATCAGAGGAGCATCAGAGGAGCATCAGAGGAGCATCAGAGGAGAATCAGAGGAGCATTACAGGAGCATCACAGGAGCATCAGAGGAGCATCAGTGGAGGATCAGAGGAGGATCAGAGGAGCATCAGAGGAGCATCAGAGGAGCATCAGAGGAGCATCAGCGGAGCATCAGAGGAGAATCAGAGGAGCATCAGAGGAGCATCACAGAGGCATCAGAGGAGCATCAGATGAGCATCAGAGGAGCATCAGAGGAGCATCTAAGGAGCATCAGAGGAGTATCAGAGGAGCATCAGAGGAGCATCAGAGGTGCATCAGAGGAGCATCAGAGGTGCAGGAGCAGGAGCAGCAGCAGGAGCAGGAACAGGAGCAGGAGCAGGAGCAGGAGCAGGAGCAGGAGCAGGAGCAGGAGCAGGAGCAGGAGCAGGAGCAGGGGCAGGAGCATGAGCAGGAGCAGGAGCAGGAGCAGGAGCAGGAGCAGGAGCAGGAGCAGGAGCAGGAGCAGGAGCAGGAGCAGGAGCAGGAGCATCAAAGGAGCATCAGAGGAGCATCAGAGGAACATCAGAGGAGCATCAGAGGAGCATCAGAGGAGCATCAGAGGAGCATCAGAGGAGCATCAGAGGAGAATCAGAGGAGCATTACAGGAGCATCACAGGAGCATCAGAGGAGCATCAGTGGAGGATCAGAGGAGGATCAGAGGATCATCAGAGGAGCATCAGAGGAGCATCAGAGGAGCATCAGCGGAGCATCAGAGGAGAATCAGAGGAGCATCAGAGGAGCATCACAGAGGCATCAGAGGAGCATCAGAGGAGCATCAGAGGAGCATCAGAGGAGCATCTAAGGAGCATCAGAGGAGCATCAGAGGAGCATCAGAGGAGCATCAGAGGTGCATCAGAGGAGCATCAGAGGTGCAGGAGCAGGAGCAGCAGCAGGAGCAGGAACAGGAGCAGGAGCAGCAGCAGGAGCAGGAACAGGAGCAGGAGCAGGAGCAGGAGCAGGAGCAGGAGCAGGAGCAGGAGCAGGAGCAGGAGCATCAGAGGAGCATCAGAGGAGCATCAGAGGAGCATCAGAGGAGCATCAGAGGAGCATCAGAGGAGCATCAGAGGAGGATCAGTGGAGCATCAGAGGAGCATCAGAGGAGCATCAGAGGAGCATCAGAGGAGCATCAGAGGAGCATCAGAGGAGCATCAGAGGAGCATCAGAGGAGCATCATAGGAGCATCAGAGGAGCATCAGAGGAGCATCAGAGGAGTATCAGAGGAGCATCAGAGGAGGATCAGAGGAGCATCAGAGGAGCATCAGAGGAGCCTCAGAGGAGCATCAGAGGAGCATCAGAGGAGCATCAGAGGAGCATCAGAGGAACATCAGAGGAACAGCAGAGGAGCATCACAGGAGCATCAGAGGAGCATCAGAGGAGCATCAGAGAAGCATCAGAGGAGCATCAGAGGAGCATCAGAAGAGAATCAGAGGAGCCTCAGAGGTGCCTCAGAGGAGCATCAGAGGAGCATCAGAGGAGCATCAGAGGAGCATCAGAGGAGCATCAGAGGAGCATCAGAGGAGCATCAGAGGAGGATCAGAGGAGCATCAGAGGAGCATCAGAGGAGCATCAGAGGAGGATCACAGGAGCATCAGAGGAGCATCACAGGAGCATCAGAGGAGCATCAGAGGAGCATCAGAGGAGCATCAGAGGAGCATCAGAGGAGCATCAGAGGAGCAGCAGAGGAGGATCAGAGGAGCATCAGAGGAGCATCAGAGGAGCATCAGAGGAGCATCAGAGGAGCATCAGAGGAGCATCAGAGGAGCATCAGAGGAGCATCAGAGGAGCATCAGAGGAGCATCAGAGGAGCATCAGAGGAGCATCAGAGGAGCATCAGAGGAGGATCAGAGGAGCATAAGACGAGCATCAGAGGAGCATCAGAGGAGCTTCAGAGGAGAATCAGAGGAGCATCAGATGAGCATCAGAGGAGCAGCAGAGGAGCATCAGAGGAGCATCACAGGAGCATCAGAGGAGCATCAGAGGAGCATCAGAGGAGCATCAGAGGTGGATTAGAGGAGCATCAGAGGAGCATCAGAGGAGCATCAGAGGAGCATCAGAGGAGAATCAGAGGAGCATCAGATGAGCATCAGAGGAGCAGCAGAGGAGCATCAGAGGAGCATCACAGGAGCATCAGAGGAGCATCAGAGGAGTATCAGAGGAGCATCAGAGGAGCATCAGAGGAGCATCAGAGGAGCATCAGAGGAGCATCAGAGGAGCCTCAGAGGAGCATCAGAGGAGCATCAGAGGAGCATCAGAGGAGCATCAGAGGAGGATCAGAGGAGCATCAGTGGAGCATCAGAGGAGCATCAGAGGAGCATCAGAGGAGCATCAGAGGAGAATAAGATCAGCATCAGAGGAGCAGCAGAGGAGCATCAGAGGAGCATCACAGGAGCATCAGAGGAGCATCAGAGGAGCATCAGAGGAGCATCACAGGAGCATCAGAGGAGCATCAGAGGAGCATCAGAGGAGCATCAGAGGAGCATCAGAGGAGCCTCAGAGGAGCATCAGAGGAGCATCAGAGGAGCATCAGAGGAGCATCAGAGGAGGATCAGAGGAGCATCTTAGGAGCATCAGAGGAGCAGGAGCAGGAGCAGGAGCAGGAGCAGGAGCAGGAGCAGGAGCATCAGAGGTCATCAGAGGAGCATCAGAGGAGCAGGAGCAGGAGCAGGAGCATCAGAGGAGCATCAGAGGAGCATCAGAGGAGCGTCAGAGGAGCATCAGAGGAGCATCAGAGGAGCATCAGAGGAGCATCAGAGGAGCATCAGTGGAGCATCAGAGGAGCATCAGTGGAGCATCAGAGGAGGATCAGAGGAGCATCAGAGGAGCATCAGAGGAGCAGCAGAGGAGCATCAGAGGAGCATCAGAGGAGCATCAGAGGAGCATCAGAGGAGCATCAGAGGAGCAGGAGCAGGAGCAGGAGCAGGAGCAGGAGCAGGAGCAGGAGCAGGAGCAGGAGCATCAGAGGAGCATCAGAGGAGCATCAGAGGAGCATCAGAGGAGCATCAGTGGAGCATCAGAGGAGGATCAGAGGAGCATCAGAGGAGCATCAGAGGAGCATCAGAGGAGCATCAGAGGAGCATCAGAGGAGCATCAGAGGAGCAGCAGAGGAGCATCAGAGGAGGATCAGAGGAGCATCAGAGGAGCATCAGAGGAGCATCAGAGGAGCATCAGAGGAGCATCAGAGGAGCATCAGAGGAGCATCAGAGGAGCATCAGAGGAGGATCAGAGGAGCATCAGAGGAGCATCAGAGGAGCATCAGAGGAGCATCAGAGGAGCATCAGAGGAGCATCTGAGGAGCATCAGAGGAGTATCAGAGGAGCATCAGAGGAGCATCTGAGGAGCATCAGAGGAGTATCAGAGGAGCATCAGAGGAGCATCAGAGGTGCATCAGAGGAGCATCAGAGGTGCATCAGAGGAGCATCAAAGGAGCATCAGAGGAGCATCAGAGGAGCATCAGAGGAGCATCTGAGGAGCATCAGAGGAGTATCAGAGGAGCATCAGAGGAGAATCAGAGGAGCATCAGAGGAGCATCTGAGGAGCATTAGAGGAGTATCAGAGGAGCATCAGAGGAGCATCAGAGGTGCATCAGAGGAGCATCAGAGGTGCAGGAGCAGGAGCAGGAGCAGGAACAGGAGCAGGAGCAGGAGCAGGAGCAGGAGCAGGAGCAGGAGCAGGAGCAGGAGCAGGAGCAGGAGCAGGAGCAGGAGCAGGAGCAGGAGCAGGAGCAGGAGCAGGAGCAGGAGCAGGAGCAGGAGCAGGAGCAGGAGCAGGAGCAGGAGCAGGAGCATCAGAGGAGCATCAGAGGAGCCTCAGAGGAGCATCAGAGGAGCCTCAGAGGAGCATCAGAGGAGCAGCACAGGAGCATCAGAGGAGGATCACAGGAGGATCATTGGAGCATCAGCGGAGCATCAGAGGAGCATCAGAGGAGCATCAGAGGAGCATCAGAGGAGCATCGGCGGAGCCTCAGAGGAGCATCAGAGGAGTATCAGAGGAGCATCAGATGAGCATCAGAGGAGCATCAGAGGAGCATCAGAGGAGGATCAGAGGAGCATCAGAGGAGCATCAGAGGAGCATCAGAGGAGCATCAGAGGAGCATCAGAGGAGCATCAGAGGAGCCTCAGAGGAGCATCAGAGGAGCATCAGAGGAGCATCAGAGGAGCATCAGAGGAGCATCAGAGGAGCATCAGAGGAGCATCAGAGGAGCCTCAGAGGAGCCTCAGAGGAGCCTCAGAGGAGCATCAGAGGAGCATCAGAGGAGCATCAGAGGAGCATCAGAGGAGCATCAGAAGAGCATCAGTGGAGCATCTGAGGAGCATCAGAGGAGCATCAGGGGAGCATCAGAGGAGCAACAGAGGAGCATCAGAGGAGCATCAGAGGAGCATCAGAGGAGCATCAGAGGAGCATCAGTGGAGCATCAGAGGAGCATCAGAGGAACATCAGAGGAGCATCAGAGGAGCATCAGAGGAGCATCAGAGGAGCAGGAGCAGGAGCAGGAGCAGGAGCAGGAGCAGGAGCAGGAGCAGGAGCAGGAGCAGGAGCAGGAGCAGGAGCAGGAGCAGGAGCATCAGAGGAGCATCAGATGAGCAGGAGCAGGAGCAGGAGCAGGAGCAGGAGCATGAGCAGGAGCAGGAGCAGGAGCAGGAGCAGGAGCATCAGAGGATCATAGGAAGAGCATCAGAGGAGCATCAGAGGAGCATCAGAGGAGCATCAGAGGAGCATCAGAGGAGCATCAGAGGAGGATCAGAGGAGCATCAGAGGAGCATCAGAGGAGCATCAGAGGAGCATCAGAGGAGCATCAGAGGAGCTTCAGAGGAGCATCAGAGGAGCTTCAGAGGAGCATCAGAGGAGCATCAGAGGAGCATCGGAGGAGCATCAGAGGAGCATCAGAGGAGGATCAGAGGAGCATCAGAGGAGCATCAGAGGAGCCTCAGAGGAGCATCAGAGGAGCATCAGAGGAGCATCACAGGAGCATCAGAGGAGCATCAGAGGAGCATCAGAGGAGCATCAGAGGAGCATCAGAGGAGCATCAGAGGAGCCTCAGAGGAGCATCAGAGGAGCATCAGAGGAGCATCAGAGGAGCATCAGAGGAGGATCAGAGGAGCATCAGAGGAGCATCAGAGGAGCAGGAGCAGGAGCAGGAGCAGGAGCAGGAGCAGGAGCATCAGAGGTCATCAGAGGAGCATCAGAGGAGCAGGAGCAGGAGCAGGAGCATCAGAGGAGCATCAGAGGAGCATCAGAGGAGCGTCAGAGGAGCATCAGAGGAGCATCAGAGGAGCATCAGAGGAGCATGAGTGGAGCATCAGAGGAGGATCAGAGGAGCATCAGAGGAGCATCAGAGGAGCATCAGAGGAGCATCAGAGGAGCATCAGAGGAGCATCAGAGGAGCATCAGAGGAGCATCAGAGGAGGATCAGAGGAGCATCAGAGGAGCATCAGAGTAGCATCAGAGGAGCATCAGAGGAGCATCAGAGGAGCATCAGAGGAGCATCAGAGGAGCATCAGAGGAGGATCAGAGGAGCATCAGAGGAGCATCAGAGGAGCATCAGAGGAGCATCAGAGGAGCATCTGAGGAGCATCAGAGGAGTATCAGAGGAGCATCAGAGGAGCATCTGAGGAGCATCAGAGGAGTATCAGAGGAGCATCAGAGGAGCATCAGAGGTGCATCAGAGGAGCATCAGAGGTGCATCAGAGGAGCATGAGTGGAGCATCAGAGGAGGATCAGAGGAGCATCAGAGGAGCATCAGAGGAGCATCAGAGGAGCATCAGAGGAGCATCAGAGGAGCATCAGAGGAGCATCAGAGGAGCATCAGAGGAGGATCAGAGGAGCATCAGAGGAGCATCAGAGTAGCATCAGATGAGCATCAGAGGAGCATCAGAGGAGCATCAGAGGAGCATCAGAGGAGCATCAGAGGAGGATCAGAGGAGCATCAGAGGAGCATCAGAGGAGCATCAGAGGAGCATCAGAGGAGCATCAGAGGAGCATCTGAGGAGCATCTGAGGAGCATCAGAGGAGTATCAGAGGAGCATCAGAGGAGCATCTGAGGAGCATCAGAGGAGTATCAGAGGAGCATCAGAGGAGCATCAGAGGTGCATCAGAGGAGCATCAGAGGTGCATCAGAGGAGCATCAGAGGAGCATCAGAGGAGCATCAGAGGAGCATCAGAGGAGCATCTGAGGAGCATCAGAGGAGTATCAGAGGAGCATCAGAGGAGCATCAGAGGAGCATCTGAGGAGCAATAGAGGAGTATCAGAGGAGCATCAGAGGAGCATCAGAGGTGCATCAGAGGAGCATCAGAGGTGCAGGAGCAGGAGCAGGAGCAGGAACAGGAGCAGGAGCAGGAGCAGGAGCAGGAGCAGGAGCAGGAGCAGGAGCAGGAGCAGGAGCAGGAGCAGGAGCAGGAGCAGGAGCAGGAGCAGGAGCAGGAGCAGGAGCAGGAGCAGGAGCAGGAGCAGGAGCATCAGAGGAGCATCAGAGGAGCCTCAGAGGAGGATCAGAGGAGCATCAGAGGAGCATCAGAGGAGTATCAGAGGAGCATCAGATGAGCATCAGAGGAGCATCAGAGGAGCATCAGAGGAGGATCAGAGGAGCATCAGAGGAGCATCAGAGGAGCATCAGAGGAGCATCAGAGGAGCATCAGAGGAGCCTCAGAGGAGCATCAGAGGAGCATCAGAGGAGCATCAGAGGAGCATCAGAGGAGCATCAGAGGAGCATCAGAGGAGCATCAGAGGAGCCTCAGAGGAGCCTCAGAGGAGCCTCAGAGGAGCATCAGAGGAGCATCAGAGGAGCATCAGAGGAGCATCAGAGGAGCATCAGAGGAGCATCAGAGGAGCATCAGAGGAGCATCAGAGGAGCATCTGAGGAGCATCAGAGGAGTATCAGAGGAGCATCAGAGGAGCATCTGAGGAGCATCAGAGGAGTATCAGAGGAGCATCAGAGGAGCATCAGAGGTGCATCAGAGGAGCATCAGAGGTGCATCAGAGGAGCATCAGAGGAGCATCAGAGGAGCATCAGAGGAGCATCAGAGGAGCATCTGAGGAGGATCAGAGGAGTATCAGAGGAGCATCAGAGGAGCATCAGAGGAGCATCAGAGGAACATCTGAGGAGCAATAGAGGAGTATCAGAGGAGCATCAGAGGAGCATCAGAGGTGCATCAGAGGAGCATCAGAGGTGCAGGAGCAGGAGCAGGAGCAGGAACAGGAGCAGGAGCAGGAGCAGGAGCAGGAGCAGGAGCAGGAGCAGGAGCAGGAGCAGGAGCAGGAGCAGGAGTAGGAGCAGGAGCAGGAGCAGGAGCAGGAGCAGGAGCAGGAGCAGGAGCATCAGAGGAGCATCAGAGGAGCCTCAGAGGAGCATCAGAGGAGCCTCAGAGGAGCATCAGAGGAGCAGCACAGGAGCATCAGAGGAGGATCACAGGAGGATCACTGGAGCATCAGCGGAGCATCAGAGGAGCATCAGAGGAGCATCAGAGGAGCATCAGAGGAGCATCAGAGGAGCCTCAGAGGAGCATCAGAGGAGTATCAGAGGAGCATCAGATGAGCATCAGAGGAGCATCAGAGGAGCATCAGAGGAGGATCAGAGGAGCATCAGAGGAGCATCAGAGGAGCCTCAGAGGAGCATCAGAGGAGCATCAGAGGAGCATCAGAGGAGCATCAGAGGAGCATCAGAGGAGCCTCAGAGGAGCATCAGAGGAGCATCAGAGGAGCATCAGAGGAGCATCAGAGGAGCATCAGAGGAGCATCAGAGGAGCATCAGAGGAGCCTCAGAGGAGCCTCAGAGGAGCCTCAGAGGAGCATCAGAGGAGCATCAGAGGAGCATCAGAGGAGCATCAGAGGAGCATCAGAAGAGCATCAGTGGAGCATCTGAGGAGCATCAGAGGAGCATCAGGGGAGCATCAGAGGAGCAACAGAGGAGCATCAGAGGAGCATCAGAGGAGCATCAGAGGAGCATCAGAGGAGCATCAGTGGAGCATCAGAGGAGCATCAGAGGAACATCAGAGGAGCATCAGAGGAGCATCAGAGGAGCATCAGAGGAGCAGGAGCAGGAGCAGGAGCAGGAGCAGGAGCAGGAGCAGGAGCAGGAGCAGGAGCAGGAGCAGGAGCAGGAGCACGAGCAGGAGCATCAGAGGAGCATCAGATGAGCAGGAGCAGGAGCAGGAGCAGGAGCAGGAGCATGAGCAGGAGCAGGAGCAGGAGCAGGAGCAGGAGCATCAGAGGATCATAGGAAGAGCATCAGAGGAGCATCAGAGGAGCATCAGAGGAGCATCAGAGGAGCATCAGAGGAGCATCAGAGGAGGATCAGAGGAGCATCAGAGGAGCATCAGAGGAGCATCAGAGGAGCATCAGAGGAGCATCAGAGGAGCTTCAGAGGAGCATCAGAGGAGCTTCAGAGGAGCATCAGAGGAGCATCAGAGGAGGATCAGAGGAGCATCAGAGGAGCATCAGAGGAGCCTCAGAGGAGCATCAGAGGAGCATCAGAGGAGCATCAGAGGAGCATCAGAGGAGCATCAGAGGAGCATCAGACGAGCATCAGAGGAGGATCAGAGGAGCATCAGAGGTGCATCAGAGGAGCCTCAGAGGAGCATCAGAGGAGCAGCAGAGGAGCATCAGAGGAGGATCACAGGAGCATCAGAGGAGCATCATTGGAGCATCAGAGGAGCATCAGAGGAGCATCAGAGGAGCATCAGAGGAGCATCAGAGGAGCATCAGAGGAGCATCAGAGGAGCATCAGAGGAGCCTCAGAGGAGCATCAGAGGAGCATCAGAGGAGCATCAGAGGAGCATCAGAGGAACAGCGAGGAGCATCAGATGAGCATCAGAGGAGCATCACAGGAGCATCAGAGGAGCATCAGAGGAGCATCACAGGAGCATCAGAGGAGCATCATTGGAGCATCAGTGGAGCATCAGAGGAACAGCAGAGGAGCATCAGATGAGCATCAGAGGAGCATCACAGGAGCATCAGAGGAGCATCAGAGGAGCATCACAGGAGCATCAGAGGAGCATCATTGGAGCATCAGAGGAGCATCAGAGGAGCATCAGTGGAGCATCAGAGGAGCATCAGAGGAGCATCAGAGGAGGATCAGAGGAGCATCAGAGGAGCATCAGAGGAGCATCAGAGGAGCATCAGAGGAGCATCAGAGGAGCATCAGAGGAGCATCAGAGGAGCATCAGAGGAGCATCAGAGGAGCATCAGAGGAGCCTCAGAGGAGCATCAGAGGAGCATCAGAGGAGCATCAGAGGAGCATCAGAGGAGCATCAGAGGAGCATCAGAGGAGCATCAGAGGAGCATCAGAGGAGCATCAGTGGAGCATCAGAGGAGCATCAGAGGAGCATCAGAGGAGCATCAGAGGAGCATCAGAGGAGCCTCAGAGGAGCATCAGAGGAGCATCAGAGGAGCATCAGAAGAGCATCAGAGGAGCATCAGAGTAGCATCAGAGGAGGATCAGAGGAGCATCAGAGGAGCATCAGAGGAGCATCAGAGGAGCATCAGAGGAGCATCAGAGAGGCATCAGAGGAGCATCAGAGGAGGATCAGAGGAGCATCAGAGGAGCATCAGAGGAGCATCAGAGGAGCATCAGAGGAGCATCAGAGGAGCATCAGAGGAGCATCAGAGGAGCAGCAGAGGAGCATCAGAGGAGCATCACAGGAGCATCAGAGGAGCATCAGAGGAGCATCACAGGAGCATCAGAGGAGCCTCAGAGGAGAATCAGAGGAGCATCAGATGAGCATCAGAGGAGCCTCAGAGGAGCCTCAGAGGAGCCTCAGAGGAGCCTCAGAGGAGCATCAGAGGAGCATCAGAGGAGCATCAGAGGAGCATCAGAGGAGCATCAGAGGAGCATCAGAGGAGCATCAGAGGAGCATAAGAGGAGGATCAGAGGAGCATCAGAGCAGCATTAGAGGAGCATCAGAGGAGCATCAGAGGAGCATCAGAGGAGCATCACAGGAGCATCACAGGAGCATCACAGGAGCATCAGAGGTGCATTATTGGAGCATCAGAGGAGCATCAGAGGAGCATCAGAGGAGCATCAGAGGAGCATCAGAGGAGCATCAGAGGAGCATAAGAGGAGCATCAGAGGAGCATCAGTGGAGCATCAGAGGAGCATCAGAGGAGCATCAGAGGAGCATCAGAGGAGCATCAGAGGAGCAGGAGCAGGAGCAGGAGCAGGAGCAGGAGCAGGAGCAGGAGCAGGTGCAGGAGCAGGAGCATCAGAGGAGCATCAGAGGAGCAGGAGCAGGAGCAGGAGCAGGAGCAGGAGCAGGAGCAGGAGCAGGAGCAGGTGCAGGAGCAGGACCATCAGAGGAGCATCAGAGGAGCAGGAGCAGGAGCAGGAGCAGGAGCAGGAGCAGGAGCAGGAGCAGGAGCAGGACCATCAGAGGAGCAGGAGCAGGAGCAGGAGCAGGAGCAGGAGCATCAGAGGTCATCAGAGGAGCATCAGAGGAGCAGGAGTAGGAGAAGGAGCATCAGAGGAGCATCAGAGGAGCATCAGAGGAGCATCAGAGGAGCATCACAGGAGCATCAGAGGAGCATCATTGGAGCATCAGTGGAGCATCAGAGGAACAGCAGAGGAGCATCAGATGAGCATCACAGGAGCATCAGAGGAGCATCATTGGAGCATCAGAGGAGCATCAAAGGAGCATCAGAGGAGCATCAGAGGAGCATCAGAGGAGGATCAGAGGAGCATCAGAGGAGCATCAGAGGAGCATCAGAGGAACATCAGAGGAGCATCAGAGGAGCATCAGAGGAGCATCAGAGGAGGATCAGAGGAGCATCAGAGGTGCATCAGAGGAGCCTCAGAGGAGCATCAGAGGAGCATCAGAGGAGCATCAGAGGAGCATCAGAGGAGCATCAGAGGAGAATCAGAGGAGCATCAGAGGAGCATCAGAGGAGCATCAGTGGAGCATGAGAGGAGCATCAGAGGAGCATCAGAGGAGCATCAGAGGAGCATCAGAGGAGCCTCAGAGGAGCATCAGAGGAGCATCAGAGGAGCATCAGAAGAGCATCAGAGGAGCATCAGAGTAGCATCAGAGGAGGATCAGAGGAGCATCAGAGGAGCATCAGAGGAGCATCAGAGGAGCATCAGAGGAGCATCAGAGAGGCATCAGAGGAGCATCAGAGGAGGATCAGAGGAGCATCAGAGGAGCATCAGAGGAGCATCAGAGGAGCATCAGAGGAGCATCAGAGGAGCATCAGAGGAGCAGCAGAGGAGCATCAGAGGAGCATCACAGGAGCATCAGAGGAGCATCAGAGGAGCATCAGAGGAGCATCAGAGGAGAATCAGAGGAGCATCAGAGGAGCATCAGAGGAGCCTCAGAGGAGCCTCAGAGGAGCCTCAGAGGAGCATCAGAGGAGCATCAGAGGAGCATCAGAGGAGCATCAGAGGAGCATCAGAGGAGCATCAGAGGAGCATCAGAGGAGGATCAGAGGAGGATCAGAGGAGCATCAGAGCAGCATCAGAGGAGCATCAGAGGAGCATCAGAGGAGCATCAGAGGAGCATCAGAGGAGCATCACAGGAGCATCACAGGAGCATCAGAGGTGCATCATTGGAGCATCAGAGGAGCATCAGAGGAGCATCAGAGGAGCATCAGAGGAGCATCAGAGGAGCATCAGAGGAGCATCAGAGGAGCATCAGAGGAGCATCAGTGGAGCATTAGAGGAGCATCAGAGGAGCATCAGAGGAGCATCAGAGGAGCATCAGAGGAGCAGGAGCAGGAGCAGGAGCAGGAGCAGGAGCAGGAGCAGGTGCAGGAGCAGGAGCATCAGAGGAGCATCAGAGGAGCAGGAGCAGGAGCAGGAGCAGGAGCAGGAGCAGGAGCAGGAGCAGGAGCAGGTGCAGGAGCAGGAGCATCAGAGGAGCATCAGAGGAGCAGGAGCAGGAGCAGGAGCAGGAGCAGGAGCAGGAGCAGGAGCAGGAGCAGGACCATCAGAGGAGCATCAGAGGAGCAGGAGCAGGAGCAGGAGCAGGAGCAGGAGCATCAGAGGTCATCAGAGGAGCATCAGAGGAGCAGGATTAGGAGAAGGAGCATCAGAGGAGCATCAGAGGAGCATCAGAGGAGCATCAGAGGAGCATCAGAGGAGCATCAGGGGAGCATCAGAGGAGCATCAGAGGAGCATCAGTGGAGCATCAGAGGAGCATCAGTGGAGCATCAGAGGAGCATCAGAGGAGCATCAGAGGAGCATCAGAGGAGCATCAGAGGAGCATCAGAGGAGCATCAGAGGAGGATCAGAGGAGCATCAGTGGAGCATCAGAGGAGCATCAGAGGAGCATCAGAGGAGCATCAGAGGAGCATCAGAGGAGGATCAGAGGAGCATCAGAGGAGCATTAGAGGAGCATCAGAGGAGGATCACAGGAGCATCAGAGGAGCATCAGAGGAGCATCAGAGGAGCATCAGAGGAGCATCAGAGGAGCATCAGAGGAGCCTCTGAGGAGCATCAGAGGAGCATCAGAGGAGCATCAAAGGAGCATCAGAGGAGCATCAGAGGAGGATCAGAGGAGCATCAGAGGAGCATCAGAGGAGCATCAGAGGAGCATCAGAGGAGCATCAGAGGAGCATCAGAGCAGCATCAGAGGAGCATCAGAGAAGCATCAGAGTAGCATCAGAGGAGCATCAGAGGAGCATCAGAGGAGCATCAGAGGAGCATCAGAGGAGCATCAGATGAGGATCAGAGGAGCATAAGAAGAGCATCAGAGGAGCATCAGAGGAGCATCAGAGGAGCATCAGAGGAGCATCAGATGAGCATCAGAGGAGCAGCAGAGGAGCATCAGTGGAGCATCAGAGGAGCATCAGAGGAGCATCAGAGGAGCATCAGAGGAGCATCAGAGGAGGATCAGAGGAGCATCAGACAGCATCAGAGGAGCATCAGAGGAGCATCAGAGGAGCATCAGAGGAGGATCAGAGGAGCATCAGAGGAGCATCAGAGGAGCATCAGAGGAGGATCACAGGAGCATCAGAGGAGCATCACAGGAGCATCAGAGGAGCATCAGAGGAGCATCAGAGGAGCATCAGAGGAGCATCAGAGGAGCATCAGAGGAGCATCAGAGGAGCCTCAGAGGAGCATCAGAGGAGCATCAGAGGAGCATCAGAGGAGCATCAGAGCAGCATCAGAGGAGCAGCAGAGGAGGAGCAGAGGAGCATCAGAGGAGCATCAGAGGAGCATCAGAGGAGCATCAGAGGAGCATCAGAGGAGCATCAGAGGAGCATCAGAGGAGCATCAGAGGAGGATCAGAGGAGCATAAGAGGAGCATCAGAGGAGCATCAGAGGAGCATCAGAGGAGAATCAGAGGAGCATCAGATGAGCATCAGAGGAGCAGCAGAGGAGCATCAGAGGAGCATCACAGGAGCATCAGAGGAGCATCAGAGGAGCATCAGAGGAGCATCAGAGGTGGATCAGAGGAGCATCAGAGGAGCATCAGAGGAGCATCAGAGGAGCATCAGAGGAGAATCAGAGGAGCATCAGATGAGCATCAGAGGAGCAGCAGAGGAGCATCAGAGGAGCATCACAGGAGCATCAGCGGAGCATCAGAGGAGTATCAGAGGAGCATCAGAGGAGCATCAGAGGAGCATCAGAGGAGCATCAGAGGAGCATCAGAGGAGCATCAGAGGAGCATCAGAGGAGCATCAGTGGAGCATCAGAGGAGCATCAGAGGAGCATCAGAGGAGCATCAGAGGAGCATCAGAAGAGCATCAGAGGAGCATCAGAGTAGCATCAGAGGAGGATCAGAGGAGCATCAGAGGAGCATCAGAGGAGCATCAGAGGAGCATCAGAGGAGCATCAGAGAGGCATCAGAGGAGCATCAGAGGAGGATCAGAGGAGCATCAGAGGAGCATCAGAGGAGCATCAGAGGAGCATCAGAGGAGCATCAGAGGAGCATCAGAGGAGCATCAGAGGAGCAGCAGAGGATCATCAGAGGAGCATCACAGGAGCATCAGAGGAGCATCAGAGGAGCATCAGAGGAGCATCAGAGGAGCCTCAGAGGAGAATCAGAGGAGCATCAGAGGAGCATCAGAGGAGCCTCAGAGGAGCCTCAGAGGAGCCTCAGAGGAGCCTCAGAGGAGCATCAGAGGAGCATCAGAGGAGCATCAGAGGAGCATCAGAGGAGCATCAGAGGAGCATCAGAGGAGGATCAGAGGAGGATCAGAGGAGCATCAGAGCAGCATCAGAGGAGCATCAGAGGAGCATCAGAGGAGCATCAGAGGAGCATCACAGGAGCATCACAGGAGCATCACAGGAGCATCAGAGGTGCATCATTGGAGCATCAGAGGAGCATCAGAGGAGCATCAGAGGAGCATCAGAGGAGCATCAGAGGAGCATCAGAGGAGCATCAGAGGAGCATCAGTGGAGCATTAGAGGAGCATCAGAGGAGCATCAGAGGAGCATTAGAGGAGCATCAGAGGAGCAGGAGCAGGAGCAGGAGCAGGAGCAGGAGCAGGAGCAGGTGCAGGAGCAGGAGCATCAGAGGAGCATCAGAGGAGCAGGAGCAGGAGCAGGAGCAGGAGCAGGAGCAGGAGCAGGAGCAGGAGCAGGTGCAGGAGCAGGAGCATCAGAGGAGCATCAGAGGAGCAGGAGCAGGAGCAGGAGCAGGAGCAGGAGCAGGAGCAGGAGCAGGAGCAGGACCATCAGAGGAGCATCAGAGGAGCAGGAGCAGGAGCAGGAGCAGGAGCAGGAGCATCAGAGGTCATCAGAGGAGCATCAGAGGAGCAGGAGTAGGAGAAGGAGCATCAGAGGAGCATCAGAGGAGCATCAGAGGAGCATCAGAGGAGCATCAGAGGAGCATCAGTGGAGCATCAGAGGAGCATCAGTGGAGCATCAGAGGAGCATCAGAGGAGCATCAGAGGAGCATCAGAGGAGCATCAGAGGAGCATCAGAGGAGTATCAGAGGAGCATCAGTGGAGCATCAGAGGAGCATCAGAGGAGCATCAGAGGAGCATCAGAGGAGCATCAGTGGAGGATCAGAGGAGCATCAGAGGAGCATTAGAGGAGCATCAGAGGAGGATCACAGGAGCATCAGAGGAGCATCAGAGGAGCATCAGAGGAGCATCAGCGGAGCATCAGAGGAGCATCAGAGGAGCATCAGAGGAGCATCAGAGGAGCCTCTGAGGAGCATCAGAGGAGCATCAGAGGAGCATCAGAGGAGCATCAGAGGAGCATCAGAGGAGGATCAGAGGAGCATCAGAGGAGCATCAGAGGAGCATCAGAGGAGCATCAGAGGAGCATCAGAGGAGCATCAGAGTAGCATCAGAGTAGCATCAGAGGAGCATCAGAGGAGCATCAGAGGAGCATCGGAGGAGCATCAGAGGAGCATCACATGAGGATCATAGGAGCATAAGAAGAGCATCAGAGGAGCATCAGAGGAGCATCAGAGGAGCATCAGAGGAGCATCAGATGAGCATCAGAGGAGCAGCAGAGGAGCATCAGTGGAGCATCAGAGGAGCATCAGAGGAGCATCAGATGAGCATCAGAGGAGCATCAGAGGAGCATCAGAGGAGGATCAGAGGAGCATCAGACAGCATCAGAGGAGCATCAGAGGAGCATCAGAGGAGAATCAGAGGAGCATCAGATGAGCATCAGAGGAGCAGCAGAGGAGCATCAGAGGAGCATCACAGGAGCATCAGAGGAGCATCAGAGGAGCATCAGAGGAGCATCAGAGGAGCATCAGAGGAGCATCAGAGGAGCATCAGAGGAGCATCAGAGGAGGATCAGAGGAGCATCAGAGGAGCATCAGAGGAGCATCAGAGGAGCATCAGAGGAGAATCAGATGAGCATCAGAGGAGCAGCAGAGGAGCATCAGAGGAGCATCACAGGAGCATCAGAGGAGCATCAGAGGAGCATCAGAGGAGCATCAGAGGAGCATCAGAGGAGCCTCAGAGGAGCCTCAGAGGAGCCTCAGAGGAGCCTCAGAGGAGCCTCAGAGGAGCATCAGAGGAGCATCAGAGGAGCATCAGAGGAGCATCAGAGGAGGATCAGAGGAGCATCAGAGGAGCATCAGAGGAGCATCAGAGGAGCATCAGAGGAGCATCAGAGGAGCATCAGAGGAGCATCAGAGGAGCATCAGAGGAGCCTCAGAGGAGCATCAGAGGAGCATCAGAGGAGCATCAGAGGAGCATCAGAGGAGCAGCAGAGGAGCAGCAGAGGAGGATCAGAGGAGCATCAGAGGAGCATCAGAGGAGCATCAGAGGAGCATCAGAGGAGCATCAGAGGAGCATCAGAGGAGCATCAGAGGAGCATCAGAGGAGGATCAGAGGAGCATAAGAGGAGCATCAGAGGAGCATCAGAGGAGCATCAGAGGAGAATCAGAGGAGCAACAGATGAGCATCAGAGGAGCAGCAGAGGAGCATCAGAGGAGCATCACAGGAGCATCAGAGGAGCATCAGAGGAGCATCAGAGGAGCATCAGAGGTGGATCAGAGGAGCATCAGAGGAGCATCAGAGGAGCATCAGAGGAGCATCAGAGGAGAATCAGAGGAGCATCAGATGAGCATCAGAGGAGCAGCAGAGGACCATCAGAGGAGCATCACAGGAGCATCAGAGGAGCATCAGAGGAGTATCAGAGGAGCATCAGAGGAGCATCAGAGGAGCATCAGAGGAGCATCAGAGGAGCATCAGAGGAGCCTCAGAGGAGCATCAGAGGAGCATCAGAGGAGCATCAGAGGAGCATCAGAGGAGGATCAGAGGAGCATCAGAGGAGCATCAGAGGAGCATCAGAGGAGCATCAGAGGAGCATCAGAGGAGAATCAGATCAGCATCAGAGGAGCAGCAGACGAACATCAGAGGAGCATCACAGGAGCATCAGAGGAGCATCAGAGGAGCATCAGAGGAGCATCACAGGAGCATCAGAGGAGCATCAGAGGAGCTTCAGAGGAGCATCAGAGGAGCATCAGAGGAGCATCAGAGGAGCATCAGAGGAGCATCAGAGGAGCATCAGAGGAGCATCAGAGGAGCATCAGAGGAGAATCAGAGGAGCATTACAGGAGCATCACAGGAGCATCAGAGGAGCATCAGTGGAGCATCAGAGGAGGATCAGACGATCATCAGAGGAGCATCAGAGGAGCATCAGAGGAGCATCATCGGAGCATCAGAGGAGAATCAGAGGAGCATCAGAGGAGCATCACAGAGACATCAGAGGAGCATCAGAGGAGCATCAGAGGAGCATCAGAGGAGCATCTAAGGAGCATCAGAGGAGTATCAGAGGAGCATCAGAGGAGCATCAGAGGTGCAGCAGAGGAGCATCAGAGGTGCAGGACCAGGAGCAGCAGCAGGAGCAGGAACAGGAGCAGGAGCAGGAGCAGGAGCAGGAGCAGGAGCAGGAGCAGGAGCAGGAGCAGGAGCAGGAGCAGGAGCAGGGGCAGGAGCATGAGCAGGAGCAGGAGCAGGAGCAGGAGCAGGAGCAGGAGCAGGAGCAGGAGCAGGAGCAGGAGCAGGAGCAGGAGCAGGAGCATCAAAGGAGCATCAGAGGAGCATCAGAGGAACATCAGAGGAGGATCAGAGGAGCATAAGAGGAGCATCAGAGGAGCATCAGAGGAGCATCAGAGGAGAATCAGAGGAGCAACAGATGAGCATCAGAGGAGCAGCAGAGGAGCATCAGAGGAGCATCACAGGAGCATCAGAGGAGCATCAGAGGAGCATCAGAGGAGCATCAGAGGTGGATCAGAGGAGCATCAGAGGAGCATCAGAGGAGCATCAGAGGAGCATCAGAGGAGAATCAGAGGAGCATCAGATGAGCATCAGAGGAGCAGCAGAGGAGCATCAGAGGAGCATCACAGGAGCATCAGAGGAGCATCAGAGGAGTATCAGAGGAGCATCAGAGGAGCATCAGAGGAGCATCAGAGGAGCATCAGAGGAGCATCAGAGGAGCCTCAGAGGAGCATCAGAGGAGCATCAGAGGAGCATCAGAGGAGCATCAGAGGAGGATCAGAGGAGCATCAGAGGAGCATCAGAGGAGCATCAGAGGAGCATCAGAGGAGCATCAGAGGAGAATCAGATCAGCATCAGAGGAGCAGCAGAGGAACATCAGAGGAGCATCACAGGAGCATCAGAGGAGCATCAGAGGAGCATCAGAGGAGCATCACAGGAGCATCAGAGGAGCATCAGAGGAGCTTCAGAGGAGCATCAGAGGAGCATCAGAGGAGCATCAGAGGAGCATCAGTGGAGCATTAGAGGAGCATCAGAGGAGCATCAGAGGAGCATCAGAGGAGCATCAGAGGAGCAGGAGCAGGAGCAGGAGCAGGAGCAGGAGCAGGAGCAGGTGCAGGAGCAGGAGCATCAGAGGAGCATCAGAGGAGCAGGAGCAGGAGCAGGAGCAGGAGCAGGAGCAGGAGCAGGAGCAGGAGCAGGTGCAGGAGCAGGAGCATCAGAGGAGCATCAGAGGAGCAGGAGCAGGAGCAGGAGCAGGAGCAGGAGCAGGAGCAGGAGCAGGAGCAGGACCATCAGAGGAGCATCAGAGGAGCAGGAGCAGGAGCAGGAGCAGGAGCAGGAGCATCAGAGGTCATCAGAGGAGCATCAGAGGAGCAGGAGTAGGAGAAGGAGCATCAGAGGAGCATCAGAGGAGCATCAGAGGAGCATCAGAGGAGCATCAGAGGAGCATCAGTGGAGCATCAGAGGAGGATCAGACGATCATCAGAGGAGCATCAGAGGAGCATCAGAGGAGCATCATCGGAGCATCAGAGGAGAATCAGAGGAGCATCAGAGGAGCATCACAGAGACATCAGAGGAGCATCAGAGGAGCATCAGAGGAGCATCAGAGGAGCATCTAAGGAGCATCAGAGGAGTATCAGAGGAGCATCAGAGGAGCATCAGAGGTGCAGCAGAGGAGCATCAGAGGTGCAGGACCAGGAGCAGCAGCAGGAGCAGGAACAGGAGCAGGAGCAGGAGCAGGAGCAGGAGCAGGAGCAGGAGCAGGAGCAGGAGCAGGAGCAGGAGCAGGAGCAGGGGCAGGAGCATGAGCAGGAGCAGGAGCAGGAGCAGGAGCAGGAGCAGGAGCAGGAGCAGGAGCAGGAGCAGTAGCAGGAGCAGGAGCAGGAGCAGGAGCATCAGAGGAGCATCAGAGGAACATCAGAGGAGGATCAGAGGAGCATAAGAGGAGCATCAGAGGAGCATCAGAGGAGCATCAGAGGAGAATCAGAGGAGCAACAGATGAGCATCAGAGGAGCAGCAGAGGAGCATCAGAGGAGCATCACAGGAGCATCAGAGGAGCATCAGAGGAGCATCAGAGGAGCATCAGAGGTGGATCAGAGGAGCATCAGAGGAGCATCAGAGGAGCATCAGAGGAGCATCAGAGGAGAATCAGAGGAGCATCAGATGAGCATCAGAGGAGCAGCAGAGGAGCATCAGAGGAGCATCACAGGAGCATCACAGGAGCATCAGAGGAGTATCAGAGGAGCATCAGAGGAGCATCAGAGGAGCATCAGAGGAGCATCAGAGGAGCATCAGAGGAGCCTCAGAGGAGCATCAGAGGAGCATCAGAGGAGCATCAGAGGAGCATCAGAGGAGGATCAGAGGAGCATCAGAGGAGCATCAGAGGAGCATCAGAGGAGCATCAGAGGAGCATCAGAGGAGAATCAGATCAGCATCAGAGGAGCAGCAGAGGAACATCAGAGGAGCATCACAGGAGCATCAGAGGAGCATCAGAGGAGCATCAGAGGAGCATCACAGGAGCATCAGAGGAGCATCAGAGGAGCTTCAGAGGAGCATCAGAGGAGCATCAGAGGAGCATCAGAGGAGCATCAGAGGAGCATCAGTGGAGCATTAGAGGAGCATCAGAGGAGCATCAGAGGAGCATCAGAGGAGCATCAGAGGAGCAGGAGCAGGAGCAGGAGCAGGAGCAGGAGCAGGAGCAGGTGCAGGAGCAGGAGCATCAGAGGAGCATCAGAGGAGCAGGAGCAGGAGCAGGAGCAGGAGCAGGAGCAGGAGCAGGAGCAGGAGCAGGTGCAGGAGCAGGAGCATCAGAGGAGCATCAGAGGAGCAGGAGCAGGAGCAGGAGCAGGAGCAGGAGCAGGAGCAGGAGCAGGAGCAGGACCATCAGAGGAGCATCAGAGGAGCAGGAGCAGGAGCAGGAGCAGGAGCAGGAGCATCAGAGGTCATCAGAGGAGCATCAGAGGAGCAGGAGTAGGAGAAGGAGCATCAGAGGAGCATCAGAGGAGCATCAGAGGAGCATCAGAGGAGCATCAGAGGAGCATCAGTGGAGCATCAGAGGAGCATCAGTGGAGCATCAGAGGAGCATCAGAGGAGCATCAGAGGAGCATCAGAGGAGCATCAGAGGAGCATCAGAGGAGGATCAGAGGAGCATCAGTGGAGCATCAGAGGAGCATCAGAGGAGCATCAGAGGAGCATCAGAGGAGCATCAGAGGAGGATCAGAGGAGCATCAGAGGAGCATTAGAGGAGCATCAGAGGAGGATCACAGGAGCATCAGAGGAGCATCAGAGGAGCATCAGAGGAGCATCAGCGGAGCATCAGAGGAGCATCAGAGGAGCATCAGAGGAGCATCAGAGGAGCCTCTGAGGAGCATCAGAGGAGCATCAGAGGAGCATCAGAGGAGCATCAGAGGAGCATCAGAGGAGGATCAGAGGAGCATCAGAGGAGCATCAGAGGAGCATCAGAGGAGCATCAGAGGAGCATCAGAGGAGCATCAGAGGAGCATCAGAGTAGCATCAGAGTAGCATCAGAGGAGCATCAGAGGAGCATCAGAGGAGCATCGGAGGAGCATCAGAGGAGCATCACATGAGGATCAGAGGAGCATAAGAAGAGCATCAGAGGAGCATCAGAGGAGCATCAGAGGAGCATCAGAGGAGCATCAGATGAGCATCAGAGGAGCAGCAGAGGAGCATCAGTGGAGCATCAGAGGAGCATCAGAGGAGCATCAGAGGAGCATCAGAGGAGCATCAGAGGAGCATCAGAGGAGGATCAGAGGAGCATCAGACAGCATCAGAGGAGCATCAGAGGAGCATCAGAGGAGAATCAGAGGAGCATCAGATGAGCATCAGAGGAGCAGCAGAGGAGCATCAGAGGAGCATCACAGGAGCATCAGAGGAGCATCAGAGGAGCATCAGAGGAGCATCAGAGGAGCATCAGAGGAGCATCAGAGGAGCATCAGAGGAGCATCAGAGGAGGATCAGAGGAGCATCAGAGGAGCATCAGAGGAGCATCAGAGGAGCATCAGAGGAGAATCAGATGAGCATCAGAGGAGCAGCAGAGGAGCATCAGAGGAGCATCACAGGAGCATCAGAGGAGCATCAGAGGAGCATCAGAGGAGCATCAGAGGAGCATCAGAGGAGCCTCAGAGGAGCATCAGAGAAGCCTCAGAGGAGCCTCAGAGGAGCCTCAGAGGAGCATCAGAGGAGCATCAGAGGAGCATCAGAGGAGCATCAGAGGAGGATCAGAGGAGCATCAGAGGAGCATCAGAGGAGCATCAGAGGAGCATCAGAGGAGCATCAGAGGAGCATAAGAGGAGCATCAGAGGAGCATCAGAGGAGCCTCAGAGGAGCATCAGAGGAGAATCAGAGGAGCATCAGAGGAGCATCAGAGGAGCAGCAGAGGAGCAGCAGAGGAGGATCAGAGGAGCATCAGAGGAGCATCAGAGGAGCATCAGAGGAGCATCAGAGGAGCATCAGAGGAGCATCAGAGGAGCATCAGAGGAGCATCAGAGGAGGATCAGAGGAGCATAAGAGGAGCATCAGAGGAGCATCAGAGGAGCATCAGAGGAGAATCAGAGGAGCAACAGATGAGCATCAGAGGAGCAGCAGAGGAGCATCAGAGGAGCATCACAGGAGCATCAGAGGAGCATCAGAGGAGCATCAGAGGAGCATCAGAGGTGGATCAGAGGAGCATCAGAGGAGCATCAGAGGAGCATCAGAGGAGCATCAGAGGAGAATCAGAGGAGCATCAGATGAGCATCAGAGGAGCAGCAGAGGAGCATCAGAGGAGCATCACAGGAGCATCAGAGGAGCATCAGAGGAGTATCAGAGGAGCATCAGAGGAGCATCAGAGGAGCATCAGAGGAGCATCAGAGGAGCATCAGAGGAGCCTCAGAGGAGCATCAGAGGAGCATCAGAGGAGCATCAGAGGAGCATCAGAGGAGGATCAGAGGAGCATCAGAGGAGCATCAGAGGAGCATCAGAGGAGCATCAGAGGAGCATCAGAGGAGAATCAGATCAGCATCAGAGGAGCAGCAGAGGAACATCAGAGGAGCATCACAGGAGCATCAGAGGAGCATCAGAGGAGCATCAGAGGAGCATCACAGGAGCATCAGAGGAGCATCAGAGGAGCTTCAGAGGAGCATCAGAGGAGCATCAGAGGAGCATCAGAGGAGCATCAGAGGAGCATCAGAGGAGCATCAGAGGAGCATCAGAGGAGCATCAGAGGAGAATCAGAGGAGCATTACAGGAGCATCACAGGAGCATCAGAGGAGCATCAGTGGAGCATCAGAGGAGGATCAGACGATCATCAGAGGAGCATCAGAGGAGCATCAGAGGAGCATCATCGGAGCATCAGAGGAGAATCAGAGGAGCATCAGAGGAGCATCACAGAGACATCAGAGGAGCATCAGAGGAGCATCAGAGGAGCATCAGAGGAGCATCTAAGGAGCATCAGAGGAGTATCAGAGGAGCATCAGAGGAGCATCAGAGGTGCAGCAGAGGAGCATCAGAGGTGCAGGACCAGGAGCAGCAGCAGGAGCAGGAACAGGAGCAGGAGCAGGAGCAGGAGCAGGAGCAGGAGCAGGAGCAGGAGCAGGAGCAGGAGCAGGAGCAGGGGCAGGAGCATGAGCAGGAGCAGGAGCAGGAGCAGGAGCAGGAGCAGGAGCAGGAGCAGGAGCAGGAGCAGGAGCAGGAGCAGGAGCAGGAGCAGGAGCATGAGCAGGAGCAGGAGCAGGAGCAGGAGCAGGAGCATCAGAGGATCATAGGAAGAGCATCAGAGGAGCATCAGAGGAGCATCAGAGGAGCATCAGAGGAGCATCAGAGGAGCATCAGAGGAGGATCAGAGGAGCATCAGAGGAGCATCAGAGGAGCATCAGAGGAGCATCAGAGGAGCATCAGAGGAGCTTCAGAGGAGCATCAGAGGAGCTTCAGAGGAGCATCAGAGGAGCATCAGAGGAGCATCAGTGGAGCATCAGAGGAGCATCAGAGGAGGATCAGAGGAGCATCAGAGGAGCATCAGAGGAGCCTCAGAGGAGCATCAGAGGAGCATCAGAGGAGCATCAGAGGAGCATCAGAGGAGCATCAGAGGAGCATCAGACGAGCATCAGAGGAGGATCAGAGGAGCATCAGAGGTGCATCAGAGGAGCCTCAGAGGAGCATCAGAGGAGCAGCAGAGGAGCATCAGAGGAGGATCACAGGAGCATCAGAGGAGCATCATTGGAGCATCAGAGGAGCATCAGAGGAGCATCAGAGGAGCATCAGAGGAGCATCAGAGGAGCATCAGAGGAGCATCAGAGGAGCATCAGAGGAGCCTCAGAGGAGCATCAGAGGAGCATCAGAGGAGCATCAGAGGAGCATCAGAGGAACAGCGAGGAGCATCAGATGAGCATCAGAGGAGCATCACAGGAGCATCAGAGGAGCATCAGAGGAGCATCACAGGAGCATCAGAGGAGCATCATTGGAGCATCAGTGGAGCATCAGAGGAACAGCAGAGGAGCATCAGATGAGCATCAGAGGAGCATCACAGGAGCATCAGAGGAGCATCAGAGGAGCATCGCAGGAGCATCAGAGGAGCATCATTGGAGCATCAGAGGAGCATCAGAGGAGCATCAGAGGAGCATCAGAGGAGCATCAGAGGAGCATCAGAGGAGGATCAGAGGAGCATCAGAGGAGCATCAGAGGAGCATCAGAGGAGCATCAGAGGAGCATCAGAGGAGCATCAGAGGAGCATCAGAGGAGCATCAGAGGAGCCTCAGAGGAGCATCAGAGGAGCATCAGAGGAGCATCAGAGGAGCATCAGAGGAGCATCAGAGGAGCATCAGAGGAGCATCAGAGGAGCATCAGTGGAGCATCAGAGGAGCATCAGAGGAGCATCAGAGGAGCATCAGAGGAGCATCAGAGGAGCCTCAGAGGAGCATCAGAGGAGCATCAGAGGAGCATCAGAAGAGCATCAGAGGAGCATCAGAGTAGCATCAGAGGAGGATCAGAGGAGCATCAGAGGAGCATCAGAGGAGCATCAGAGGAGCATCAGAGGAGCATCAGAGAGGCATCAGAGGAGCATCAGAGGAGGATCAGAGGAGCATCAGAGGAGCATCAGAGGAGCATCAGAGGAGCATCAGAGGAGCATCAGAGGAGCATCAGAGGAGCATCAGAGGAGCAGCAGAGGAGCATCAGAGGAGCATCACAGGAGCATCAGAGGAGCATCAGAGGAGCATCACAGGAGCATCAGAGGAGCCTCAGAGGAGAATCAGAGGAGCATCAGATGAGCATCAGAGGAGCCTCAGAGGAGCCTCAGAGGAGCCTCAGAGGAGCCTCAGAGGAGCATCAGAGGAGCATCAGAGGAGCATCAGAGGAGCATCAGAGGAGCATCAGAGGAGCATCAGAGGAGCATCAGAGGAGCATAAGAGGAGGATCAGAGGAGCATCAGAGCAGCATTAGAGGAGCATCAGAGGAGCATCAGAGGAGCATCAGAGGAGCATCACAGGAGCATCACAGGAGCATCACAGGAGCATCAGAGGTGCATTATTGGAGCATCAGAGGAGCATCAGAGGAGCATCAGAGGAGCATCAGAGGAGCATCAGAGGAGCATCAGAGGAGCATAAGAGGAGCATCAGAGGAGCATCAGTGGAGCATCAGAGGAGCATCAGAGGAGCATCAGAGGAGCATCAGAGGAGCATCAGAGGAGCAGGAGCAGGAGCAGGAGCAGGAGCAGGAGCAGGAGCAGGAGCAGGTGCAGGAGCAGGAGCATCAGAGGAGCATCAGAGGAGCAGGAGCAGGAGCAGGAGCAGGAGCAGGAGCAGGAGCAGGAGCAGGAGCAGGTGCAGGAGCAGGACCATCAGAGGAGCATCAGAGGAGCAGGAGCAGGAGCAGGAGCAGGAGCAGGAGCAGGAGCAGGAGCAGGAGCAGGACCATCAGAGGAGCAGGAGCAGGAGCAGGAGCAGGAGCAGGAGCATCAGAGGTCATCAGAGGAGCATCAGAGGAGCAGGAGTAGGAGAAGGAGCATCAGAGGAGCATCAGAGGAGCATCAGAGGAGCATCAGAGGAGCATCACAGGAGCATCAGAGGAGCATCATTGGAGCATCAGTGGAGCATCAGAGGAACAGCAGAGGAGCATCAGATGAGCATCACAGGAGCATCAGAGGAGCATCATTGGAGCATCAGAGGAGCATCAAAGGAGCATCAGAGGAGCATCAGAGGAGCATCAGAGGAGGATCAGAGGAGCATCAGAGGAGCATCAGAGGAGCATCAGAGGAGCATCAGAGGAGCATCAGAGGAGCAGCAGAGGAGCATCAGAGGAGCATCACAGGAGCATCAGAGGAGCATCAGAGGAGCATCAGAGGAGCATCAGAGGAGAATCAGAGGAGCATCAGAGGAGCATCAGAGGAGCCTCAGAGGAGCCTCAGAGGAGCCTCAGAGGAGCATCAGAGGAGCATCAGAGGAGAATCAGAGGAGCATCAGAGGAGCATCAGAGGAGCATCAGAGGAGCATCAGAGGAGGATCAGAGGAGGATCAGAGGAGCATCAGAGCAGCATCAGAGGAGCATCAGAGGAGCATCAGAGGAGCATCAGAGGAGCATCACAGGAGCATCACAGGAGCATCACAGGAGCATCAGAGGAGCCTCAGAGGAGCATCAGAGAAGCCTCAGAGGAGCCTCAGAGGAGCCTCAGAGGAGCATCAGAGGAGCATCAGAGGAGCATCAGAGGAGCATCAGAGGAGGATCAGAGGAGCATCAGAGGAGCATCAGAGGAGCATCAGAGGAGCATCAGAGGAGCATCAGAGGAGCATAAGAGGAGCATCAGAGGAGCATCAGAGGAGCCTCAGAGGAGCATCAGAGGAGAATCAGAGGAGCATCAGAGGAGCATCAGAGGAGCAGCAGAGGAGCAGCAGAGGAGGATCAGAGGAGCATCAGAGGAGCATCAGAGGAGCATCAGAGGAGCATCAGAGGAGCATCAGAGGAGCATCAGAGGAGCATCAGAGGAGCATCAGAGGAGGATCAGAGGAGCATAAGAGGAGCATCAGAGGAGCATCAGAGGAGCATCAGAGGAGAATCAGAGGAGCAACAGATGAGCATCAGAGGAGCAGCAGAGGAGCATCAGAGGAGCATCACAGGAGCATCAGAGGAGCATCAGAGGAGCATCAGAGGAGCATCAGAGGTGGATCAGAGGAGCATCAGAGGAGCATCAGAGGAGCATCAGAGGAGCATCAGAGGAGAATCAGAGGAGCATCAGATGAGCATCAGAGGAGCAGCAGAGGAGCATCAGAGGAGCATCACAGGAGCATCAGAGGAGCATCAGAGGAGTATCAGAGGAGCATCAGAGGAGCATCAGAGGAGCATCAGAGGAGCATCAGAGGAGCATCAGAGGAGCCTCAGAGGAGCATCAGAGGAGCATCAGAGGAGCATCAGAGGAGCATCAGAGGAGGATCAGAGGAGCATCAGAGGAGCATCAGAGGAGCATCAGAGGAGCATCAGAGGAGCATCAGAGGAGAATCAGATCAGCATCAGAGGAGCAGCAGAGGAACATCAGAGGAGCATCACAGGAGCATCAGAGGAGCATCAGAGGAGCATCAGAGGAGCATCACAGGAGCATCAGAGGAGCATCAGAGGAGCTTCAGAGGAGCATCAGAGGAGCATCAGAGGAGCATCAGAGGAGCATCAGAGGAGCATCAGAGGAGCATCAGAGGAGCATCAGAGGAGCATCAGAGGAGAATCAGAGGAGCATTACAGGAGCATCACAGGAGCATCAGAGGAGCATCAGTGGAGCATCAGAGGAGGATCAGACGATCATCAGAGGAGCATCAGAGGAGCATCAGAGGAGCATCATCGGAGCATCAGAGGAGAATCAGAGGAGCATCAGAGGAGCATCACAGAGACATCAGAGGAGCATCAGAGGAGCATCAGAGGAGCATCAGAGGAGCATCTAAGGAGCATCAGAGGAGTATCAGAGGAGCATCAGAGGAGCATCAGAGGTGCAGCAGAGGAGCATCAGAGGTGCAGGACCAGGAGCAGCAGCAGGAGCAGGAACAGGAGCAGGAGCAGGAGCAGGAGCAGGAGCAGGAGCAGGAGCAGGAGCAGGAGCAGGAGCAGGAGCAGGGGCAGGAGCATGAGCAGGAGCAGGAGCAGGAGCAGGAGCAGGAGCAGGAGCAGGAGCAGGAGCAGGAGCAGGAGCAGGAGCAGGAGCAGGAGCAGGAGCATGAGCAGGAGCAGGAGCAGGAGCAGGAGCAGGAGCATCAGAGGATCATAGGAAGAGCATCAGAGGAGCATCAGAGGAGCATCAGAGGAGCATCAGAGGAGCATCAGAGGAGCATCAGAGGAGGATCAGAGGAGCATCAGAGGAGCATCAGAGGAGCATCAGAGGAGCATCAGAGGAGCATCAGAGGAGCTTCAGAGGAGCATCAGAGGAGCTTCAGAGGAGCATCAGAGGAGCATCAGAGGAGCATCAGTGGAGCATCAGAGGAGCATCAGAGGAGGATCAGAGGAGCATCAGAGGAGCATCAGAGGAGCCTCAGAGGAGCATCAGAGGAGCATCAGAGGAGCATCAGAGGAGCATCAGAGGAGCATCAGAGGAGCATCAGACGAGCATCAGAGGAGGATCAGAGGAGCATCAGAGGTGCATCAGAGGAGCCTCAGAGGAGCATCAGAGGAGCAGCAGAGGAGCATCAGAGGAGGATCACAGGAGCATCAGAGGAGCATCATTGGAGCATCAGAGGAGCATCAGAGGAGCATCAGAGGAGCATCAGAGGAGCATCAGAGGAGCATCAGAGGAGCATCAGAGGAGCATCAGAGGAGCCTCAGAGGAGCATCAGAGGAGCATCAGAGGAGCATCAGAGGAGCATCAGAGGAACAGCGAGGAGCATCAGATGAGCATCAGAGGAGCATCACAGGAGCATCAGAGGAGCATCAGAGGAGCATCACAGGAGCATCAGAGGAGCATCATTGGAGCATCAGTGGAGCATCAGAGGAACAGCAGAGGAGCATCAGATGAGCATCAGAGGAGCATCACAGGAGCATCAGAGGAGCATCAGAGGAGCATCACAGGAGCATCAGAGGAGCATCATTGGAGCATCAGAGGAGCATCAGAGGAGCATCAGAGGAGCATCAGAGGAGCATCAGAGGAGCATCAGAGGAGGATCAGAGGAGCATCAGAGGAGCATCAGAGGAGCATCAGAGGAGCATCAGAGGAGCATCAGAGGAGCATCAGAGGAGCATCAGAGGAGCATCAGAGGAGCCTCAGAGGAGCATCAGAGGAGCATCAGAGGAGCATCAGAGGAGCATCAGAGGAGCATCAGAGGAGCATCAGAGGAGTATCAGAGGAGCATCAGAGGAGCATCAGTGGAGCATCAGAGGAGCATCAGAGGAGCATCAGAGGAGCATCAGAGGAGCATCAGAGGAGCCTCAGAGGAGCATCAGAGGAGCATCAGAGGAGCATCAGAAGAGCATCAGAGGAGCATCAGAGTAGCATCAGAGGAGGATCAGAGGAGCATCAGAGGAGCATCAGAGGAGCATCAGAGGAGCATCAGAGGAGCATCAGAGAGGCATCAGAGGAGCATCAGAGGAGGATCAGAGGAGCATCAGAGGAGCATCAGAGGAGCATCAGAGGAGCATCAGAGGAGCATCAGAGGAGCATCAGAGGAGCATCAGAGGAGCAGCAGAGGAGCATCAGAGGAGCATCACAGGAGCATCAGAGGAGCATCAGAGGAGCATCACAGGAGCATCAGAGGAGCCTCAGAGGAGAATCAGAGGAGCATCAGATGAGCATCAGAGGAGCCTCAGAGGAGCCTCAGAGGAGCCTCAGAGGAGCCTCAGAGGAGCATCAGAGGAGCATCAGAGGAGCATCAGAGGAGCATCAGAGGAGCATCAGAGGAGCATCAGAGGAGCATCAGAGGAGCATAAGAGGAGGATCAGAGGAGCATCAGAGCAGCATTAGAGGAGCATCAGAGGAGCATCAGAGGAGCATCAGAGGAGCATCACAGGAGCATCACAGGAGCATCACAGGAGCATCAGAGGTGCATTATTGGAGCATCAGAGGAGCATCAGAGGAGCATCAGAGGAGCATCAGAGGAGCATCAGAGGAGCATCAGAGGAGCATAAGAGGAGCATCAGAGGAGCATCAGTGGAGCATCAGAGGAGCATCAGAGGAGCATCAGAGGAGCATCAGAGGAGCATCAGAGGAGCAGGAGCAGGAGCAGGAGCAGGAGCAGGAGCAGGAGCAGGAGCAGGTGCAGGAGCAGGAGCATCAGAGGAGCATCAGAGGAGCAGGAGCAGGAGCAGGAGCAGGAGCAGGAGCAGGAGCAGGAGCAGGAGCAGGTGCAGGAGCAGGACCATCAGAGGAGCATCAGAGGAGCAGGAGCAGGAGCAGGAGCAGGAGCAGGAGCAGGAGCAGGAGCAGGAGCAGGACCATCAGAGGAGCAGGAGCAGGAGCAGGAGCAGGAGCAGGAGCATCAGAGGTCATCAGAGGAGCATCAGAGGAGCAGGAGTAGGAGAAGGAGCATCAGAGGAGCATCAGAGGAGCATCAGAGGAGCATCAGAGGAGCATCACAGGAGCATCAGAGGAGCATCATTGGAGCATCAGTGGAGCATCAGAGGAACAGCAGAGGAGCATCAGATGAGCATCACAGGAGCATCAGAGGAGCATCATTGGAGCATCAGAGGAGCATCAAAGGAGCATCAGAGGAGCATCAGAGGAGCATCAGAGGAGGATCAGAGGAGCATCAGAGGAGCATCAGAGGAGCATCAGAGGAACATCAGAGGAGCATCAGAGGAGCATCAGAGGAGCATCAGAGGAGGATCAGAGGAGCATCAGAGGTGCATCAGAGGAGCCTCAGAGGAGCATCAGAGGAGCATCAGAGGAGCATCAGAGGAGCATCAGAGGAGCATCAGAGGAGAATCAGAGGAGCATCAGAGGAGCATCAGAGGAGCATCAGTGGAGCATGAGAGGAGCATCAGAGGAGCATCAGAGGAGCATCAGAGGAGCATCAGAGGAGCCTCAGAGGAGCATCAGAGGAGCATCAGAGGAGCATCAGAAGAGCATCAGAGGAGCATCAGAGTAGCATCAGAGGAGGATCAGAGGAGCATCAGAGGAGCATCAGAGGAGCATCAGAGGAGCATCAGAGGAGCATCAGAGAGGCATCAGAGGAGCATCAGAGGAGGATCAGAGGAGCATCAGAGGAGCATCAGAGGAGCATCAGAGGAGCATCAGAGGAGCATCAGAGGAGCATCAGAGGAGCAGCAGAGGAGCATCAGAGGAGCATCACAGGAGCATCAGAGGAGCATCAGAGGAGCATCAGAGGAGCATCAGAGGAGAATCAGAGGAGCATCAGAGGAGCATCAGAGGAGCCTCAGAGGAGCCTCAGAGGAGCCTCAGAGGAGCATCAGAGGAGCATCAGAGGAGCATCAGAGGAGCATCAGAGGAGCATCAGAGGAGCATCAGAGGAGCATCAGAGGAGGATCAGAGGAGGATCAGAGGAGCATCAGAGCAGCATCAGAGGAGCATCAGAGGAGCATCAGAGGAGCATCAGAGGAGCATCACAGGAGCATCACAGGAGCATCACAGGAGCATCAGAGGTGCATCATTGGAGCATCAGAGGAGCATCAGAGGAGCATCAGAGGAGCATCAGAGGAGCATCAGAGGAGCATCAGAGGAGCATCAGAGGAGCATCAGAGGAGCATCAGTGGAGCATTAGAGGAGCATCAGAGGAGCATCAGAGGAGCATCAGAGGAGCATCAGAGGAGCAGGAGCAGGAGCAGGAGCAGGAGCAGGAGCAGGAGCAGGTGCAGGAGCAGGAGCATCAGAGGAGCATCAGAGGAGCAGGAGCAGGAGCAGGAGCAGGAGCAGGAGCAGGAGCAGGAGCAGGAGCAGGTGCAGGAGCAGGAGCATCAGAGGAGCATCAGAGGAGCAGGAGCAGGAGCAGGAGCAGGAGCAGGAGCAGGAGCAGGAGCAGGAGCAGGACCATCAGAGGAGCATCAGAGGAGCAGGAGCAGGAGCAGGAGCAGGAGCAGGAGCATCAGAGGTCATCAGAGGAGCATCAGAGGAGCAGGATTAGGAGAAGGAGCATCAGAGGAGCATCAGAGGAGCATCAGAGGAGCATCAGAGGAGCATCAGAGGAGCATCAGGGGAGCATCAGAGGAGCATCAGAGGAGCATCAGTGGAGCATCAGAGGAGCATCAGTGGAGCATCAGAGGAGCATCAGAGGAGCATCAGAGGAGCATCAGAGGAGCATCAGAGGAGCATCAGAGGAGCATCAGAGGAGGATCAGAGGAGCATCAGTGGAGCATCAGAGGAGCATCAGAGGAGCATCAGAGGAGCATCAGAGGAGCATCAGAGGAGGATCAGAGGAGCATCAGAGGAGCATTAGAGGAGCATCAGAGGAGGATCACAGGAGCATCAGAGGAGCATCAGAGGAGCATCAGAGGAGCATCAGAGGAGCATCAGAGGAGCATCAGAGGAGCCTCTGAGGAGCATCAGAGGAGCATCAGAGGAGCATCAAAGGAGCATCAGAGGAGCATCAGAGGAGGATCAGAGGAGCATCAGAGGAGCATCAGAGGAGCATCAGAGGAGCATCAGAGGAGCATCAGAGGAGCATCAGAGCAGCATCAGAGGAGCATCAGAGAAGCATCAGAGTAGCATCAGAGGAGCATCAGAGGAGCATCAGAGGAGCATCAGAGGAGCATCAGAGGAGCATCAGATGAGGATCAGAGGAGCATAAGAAGAGCATCAGAGGAGCATCAGAGGAGCATCAGAGGAGCATCAGAGGAGCATCAGATGAGCATCAGAGGAGCAGCAGAGGAGCATCAGTGGAGCATCAGAGGAGCATCAGAGGAGCATCAGAGGAGCATCAGAGGAGCATCAGAGGAGGATCAGAGGAGCATCAGACAGCATCAGAGGAGCATCAGAGGAGCATCAGAGGAGCATCAGAGGAGGATCAGAGGAGCATCAGAGGAGCATCAGAGGAGCATCAGAGGAGGATCACAGGAGCATCAGAGGAGCATCACAGGAGCATCAGAGGAGCATCAGAGGAGCATCAGAGGAGCATCAGAGGAGCATCAGAGGAGCATCAGAGGAGCATCAGAGGAGCCTCAGAGGAGCATCAGAGGAGCATCAGAGGAGCATCAGAGGAGCATCAGAGCAGCATCAGAGGAGCAGCAGAGGAGGAGCAGAGGAGCATCAGAGGAGCATCAGAGGAGCATCAGAGGAGCATCAGAGGAGCATCAGAGGAGCATCAGAGGAGCATCAGAGGAGCATCAGAGGAGGATCAGAGGAGCATAAGAGGAGCATCAGAGGAGCATCAGAGGAGCATCAGAGGAGAATCAGAGGAGCATCAGATGAGCATCAGAGGAGCAGCAGAGGAGCATCAGAGGAGCATCACAGGAGCATCAGAGGAGCATCAGAGGAGCATCAGAGGAGCATCAGAGGTGGATCAGAGGAGCATCAGAGGAGCATCAGAGGAGCATCAGAGGAGCATCAGAGGAGAATCAGAGGAGCATCAGATGAGCATCAGAGGAGCAGCAGAGGAGCATCAGAGGAGCATCACAGGAGCATCAGCGGAGCATCAGAGGAGTATCAGAGGAGCATCAGAGGAGCATCAGAGGAGCATCAGAGGAGCATCAGAGGAGCATCAGAGGAGCATCAGAGGAGCATCAGAGGAGCATCAGTGGAGCATCAGAGGAGCATCAGAGGAGCATCAGAGGAGCATCAGAGGAGCATCAGAAGAGCATCAGAGGAGCATCAGAGTAGCATCAGAGGAGGATCAGAGGAGCATCAGAGGAGCATCAGAGGAGCATCAGAGGAGCATCAGAGGAGCATCAGAGAGGCATCAGAGGAGCATCAGAGGAGGATCAGAGGAGCATCAGAGGAGCATCAGAGGAGCATCAGAGGAGCATCAGAGGAGCATCAGAGGAGCATCAGAGGAGCATCAGAGGAGCAGCAGAGGATCATCAGAGGAGCATCACAGGAGCATCAGAGGAGCATCAGAGGAGCATCAGAGGAGCATCAGAGGAGCCTCAGAGGAGAATCAGAGGAGCATCAGAGGAGCATCAGAGGAGCCTCAGAGGAGCCTCAGAGGAGCCTCAGAGGAGCCTCAGAGGAGCATCAGAGGAGCATCAGAGGAGCATCAGAGGAGCATCAGAGGAGCATCAGAGGAGCATCAGAGGAGGATCAGAGGAGGATCAGAGGAGCATCAGAGCAGCATCAGAGGAGCATCAGAGGAGCATCAGAGGAGCATCAGAGGAGCATCACAGGAGCATCACAGGAGCATCACAGGAGCATCAGAGGTGCATCATTGGAGCATCAGAGGAGCATCAGAGGAGCATCAGAGGAGCATCAGAGGAGCATCAGAGGAGCATCAGAGGAGCATCAGAGGAGCATCAGTGGAGCATTAGAGGAGCATGAGAGGAGCATCAGAGGATCATCAGAGGAGCATCAGAGGAGCAGGAGCAGGAGCAGGAGCAGGAGCAGGAGCAGGAGCAGGTGCAGGAGCAGGAGCATCAGAGGAGCATCAGAGGAGCAGGAGCAGGAGCAGGAGCAGGAGCAGGAGCAGGAGCAGGAGCAGGAGCAGGTGCAGGAGCAGGAGCATCAGAGGAGCATCAGAGGAGCAGGAGCAGGAGCAGGAGCAGGAGCAGGAGCAGGAGCAGGAGCAGGAGCAGGACCATCAGAGGAGCATCAGAGGAGCAGGAGCAGGAGCAGGAGCAGGAGCAGGAGCATCAGAGGTCATCAGAGGAGCATCAGAGGAGCAGGAGTAGGAGAAGGAGCATCAGAGGAGCATCAGAGGAGCATCAGAGGAGCATCAGAGGAGCATCAGAGGAGCATCAGTGGAGCATCAGAGGAGCATCAGTGGAGCATCAGAGGAGCATCAGAGGAGCATCAGAGGAGCATCAGAGGAGCATCAGAGGAGCATCAGAGGAGTATCAGAGGAGCATCAGTGGAGCATCAGAGGAGCATCAGAGGAGCATCAGAGGAGCATCAGAGGAGCATCAGAGGAGGATCAGAGGAGCATCAGAGGAGCATTAGAGGAGCATCAGAGGAGGATCACAGGAGCATCAGAGGAGCATCAGAGGAGCATCAGAGGAGCATCAGCGGAGCATCAGAGGAGCATCAGAGGAGCATCAGAGGAGCATCAGAGGAGCCTCTGAGGAGCATCAGAGGAGCATCAGAGGAGCATCAGAGGAGCATCAGAGGAGCATCAGAGGAGGATCAGAGGAGCATCAGAGGAGCATCAGAGGAGCATCAGAGGAGCATCAGAGGAGCATCAGAGGAGCATCAGAGTAGCATCAGAGTAGCATCAGAGGAGCATCAGAGGAGCATCAGAGGAGCATCGGAGGAGCATCAGAGGAGCATCACATGAGGATCAGAGGAGCATAAGAAGAGCATCAGAGGAGCATCAGAGGAGCATCAGAGGAGCATCAGAGGAGCATCAGATGAGCATCAGAGGAGCAGCAGAGGAGCATCAGTGGAGCATCAGAGGAGCATCAGAGGAGCATCAGAGGAGCATCAGAGGAGCATCAGAGGAGCATCAGAGGAGGATCAGAGGAGCATCAGACAGCATCAGAGGAGCATCAGAGGAGCATCAGAGGAGAATCAGAGGAGCATCAGATGAGCATCAGAGGAGCAGCAGAGGAGCATCAGAGGAGCATCACAGGAGCATCAGAGGAGCATCAGAGGAGCATCAGAGGAGCATCAGAGGAGCATCAGAGGAGCATCAGAGGAGCATCAGAGGAGCATCAGAGGAGGATCAGAGGAGCATCAGAGGAGCATCAGAGGAGCATCAGAGGAGCATCAGAGGAGAATCAGATGAGCATCAGAGGAGCAGCAGAGGAGCATCAGAGGAGCATCACAGGAGCATCAGAGGAGCATCAGAGTAGCATCAGAGGAGCATCAGAGGAGCATCAGAGGAGCCTCAGAGGAGCCTCAGAGGAGCCTCAGAGGAGCCTCAGAGGAGCCTCAGAGGAGCATCAGAGGAGCATCAGAGGAGCATCAGAGGAGCATCAGAGGAGGATCAGAGGAGCATCAGAGGAGCATCAGAGGAGCATCAGAGGAGCATCAGAGGAGCATCAGAGGAGCATCAGAGGAGCATCAGAGGAGCATCAGAGGAGCCTCAGAGGAGCATCAGAGGAGCATCAGAGGAGCATCAGAGGAGCATCAGAGGAGCAGCAGAGGAGCAGCAGAGGAGGATCAGAGGAGCATCAGAGGAGCATCAGAGGAGCATCAGAGGAGCATCAGAGGAGCATCAGAGGAGCATCAGAGGAGCATCAGAGGAGGATCAGAGGAGCATAAGAGGAGCATCAGAGGAGCATCAGAGGAGCATCAGAGGAGAATCAGAGGAGCAACAGATGAGCATCAGAGGAGCAGCAGAGGAGCATCAGAGGAGCATCACAGGAGCATCAGAGGAGCATCAGAGGAGCATCAGAGGAGCATCAGAGGTGGATCAGAGGAGCATCAGAGGAGCATCAGAGGAGCATCAGAGGAGCATCAGAGGAGAATCAGAGGAGCATCAGATGAGCATCAGAGGAGCAGCAGAGGAGCATCAGAGGAGCATCACAGGAGCATCAGAGGAGCATCAGAGGAGTATCAGAGGAGCATCAGAGGAGCATCAGAGGAGCATCAGAGGAGCATCAGAGGAGCATCAGAGGAGCCTCAGAGGAGCATCAGAGGAGCATCAGAGGAGCATCAGAGGAGCATCAGAGGAGGATCAGAGGAGCATCAGAGGAGCATCAGAGGAGCATCAGAGGAGCATCAGAGGAGCATCAGAGGAGAATCAGATCAGCATCAGAGGAGCAGCAGAGGAACATCAGAGGAGCATCACAGGAGCATCAGAGGAGCATCAGAGGAGCATCAGAGGAGCATCACAGGAGCATCAGAGGAGCATCAGAGGAGCTTCAGAGGAGCATCAGAGGAGCATCAGAGGAGCATCAGAGGAGCATCAGAGGAGCATCAGAGGAGCATCAGAGGAGCCTCAGAGGAGCATCAGAGGAGAATCAGAGGAGCATTACAGGAGCATCACAGGAGCATCAGAGGAGCATCAGTGGAGCATCAGAGGAGGATCAGACGATCATCAGAGGAGCATCAGAGGAGCATCAGAGGAGCATCATCGGAGCATCAGAGGAGAATCAGAGGAGCATCAGAGGAGCATCACAGAGACATCAGAGGAGCATCAGAGGAGCATCAGAGGAGCATCAGAGGAGCATCTAAGGAGCATCAGAGGAGTATCAGAGGAGCATCAGAGGAGCATCAGAGGTGCAGCAGAGGAGCATCAGAGGTGCAGGACCAGGAGCAGCAGCAGGAGCAGGAACAGGAGCAGGAGCAGGAGCAGGAGCAGGAGCAGGAGCAGGAGCAGGAGCAGGAGCAGGAGCAGGAGCAGGAGCAGGGGCAGGAGCATGAGCAGGAGCAGGAGCAGGAGCAGGAGCAGGAGCAGGAGCAGGAGCAGGAGCAGGAGCAGGAGCAGGAGCAGGAGCAGGAGCAGGAGCATCAAAGGAGCATCAGAGGAGCATCAGAGGAACATCAGAGGAGGATCAGAGGAGCATAAGAGGAGCATCAGAGGAGCATCAGAGGAGCATCAGAGGAGAATCAGAGGAGCAACAGATGAGCATCAGAGGAGCAGCAGAGGAGCATCAGAGGAGCATCACAGGAGCATCAGAGGAGCATCAGAGGAGCATCAGAGGAGCATCAGAGGTGGATCAGAGGAGCATCAGAGGAGCATCAGAGGAGCATCAGAGGAGCATCAGAGGAGAATCAGAGGAGCATCAGATGAGCATCAGAGGAGCAGCAGAGGAGCATCAGAGGAGCATCACAGGAGCATCAGAGGAGCATCAGAGGAGTATCAGAGGAGCATCAGAGGAGCATCAGAGGAGCATCAGAGGAGCATCAGAGGAGCATCAGAGGAGCCTCAGAGGAGCATCAGAGGAGCATCAGAGGAGCATCAGAGGAGCATCAGAGGAGGATCAGAGGAGCATCAGAGGAGCATCAGAGGAGCATCAGAGGAGCATCAGAGGAGCATCAGAGGAGAATCAGATCAGCATCAGAGGAGCAGCAGAGGAACATCAGAGGAGCATCACAGGAGCATCAGAGGAGCATCAGAGGAGCATCAGAGGAGCATCACAGGAGCATCAGAGGAGCATCAGAGGAGCTTCAGAGGAGCATCAGAGGAGCATCAGAGGAGCATCAGAGGAGCATCAGAGGAGCATCAGTGGAGCATTAGAGGAGCATCAGAGGAGCATCAGAGGAGCATCAGAGGAGCATCAGAGGAGCAGGAGCAGGAGCAGGAGCAGGAGCAGGAGCAGGAGCAGGTGCAGGAGCAGGAGCATCAGAGGAGCATCAGAGGAGCAGGAGCAGGAGCAGGAGCAGGAGCAGGAGCAGGAGCAGGAGCAGGAGCAGGTGCAGGAGCAGGAGCATCAGAGGAGCATCAGAGGAGCAGGAGCAGGAGCAGGAGCAGGAGCAGGAGCAGGAGCAGGAGCAGGAGCAGGACCATCAGAGGAGCATCAGAGGAGCAGGAGCAGGAGCAGGAGCAGGAGCAGGAGCATCAGAGGTCATCAGAGGAGCATCAGAGGAGCAGGAGTAGGAGAAGGAGCATCAGAGGAGCATCAGAGGAGCATCAGAGGAGCATCAGAGGAGCATCAGAGGAGCATCAGTGGAGCATCAGAGGAGCATCAGTGGAGCATCAGAGGAACATCAGAGGAGCATCAGAGGAGCATCAGAGGAGCATCAGAGGAGCATCAGAGGAGGATCAGAGGAGCATCAGTGGAGCATCAGAGGAGCATCAGAGGAGCATCAGAGGAGCATCAGAGGAGCATCAGAGGAGGATCAGAGGAGCATCAGAGGAGCATTAGAGGAGCATCAGAGGAGGATCACAGGAGCATCAGAGGAGCATCAGAGGAGCATCAGAGGAGCATCAGCGGAGCATCAGAGGAGCATCAGAGGAGCATCAGAGGAGCATCAGAGGAGCCTCTGAGGAGCATCAGAGGAGCATCAGAGGAGCATCAGAGGAGCATCAGAGGAGCATCAGAGGAGGATCAGAGGAGCATCAGAGGAGCATCAGAGGAGCATCAGAGGAGCATCAGAGGAGCATCAGAGGAGCATCAGAGGAGCATCAGAGTAGCATCAGAGTAGCATCAGAGGAGCATCAGAGGAGCATCGGAGGAGCATCAGAGGAGCATCACATGAGGATCAGAGGAGCATAAGAAGAGCATCAGAGGAGCATCAGAGGAGCATCAGAGGAGCATCAGAGGAGCATCAGATGAGCATCAGAGGAGCAGCAGAGGAGCATCAGTGGAGCATCAGAGGAGCATCAGAGGAGCATCAGAGGAGCATCAGAGGAGCATCAGAGGAGCATCAGAGGAGGATCAGAGGAGCATCAGACAGCATCAGAGGAGCATCAGAGGAGCATCAGAGGAGAATCAGAGGAGCATCAGATGAGCATCAGAGGAGCAGCAGAGGAGCATCAGAGGAGCATCACAGGAGCATCAGAGGAGCATCAGAGGAGCATCAGAGGAGCATCAGAGGAGCATCAGAGGAGCATCAGAGGAGCATCAGAGGAGCATCAGAGGAGGATCAGAGGAGCATCAGAGGAGCATCAGAGGAGCATCAGAGGAGCATCAGAGGAGAATCAGATGAGCATCAGAGGAGCAGCAGAGGAGCATCAGAGGAGCATCACAGGAGCATCAGAGGAGCATCAGAGGAGCATCAGAGGAGCATCAGAGGAGCATCAGAGGAGCCTCAGAGGAGCATCAGAGAAGCCTCAGAGGAGCCTCAGAGGAGCCTCAGAGGAGCATCAGAGGAGCATCAGAGGAGCATCAGAGGAGCATCAGAGGAGGATCAGAGGAGCATCAGAGGAGCATCAGAGGAGCATCAGAGGAGCATCAGAGGAGCATCAGAGGAGCATCAGAGGAGCATCAGAGGAGCATCAGAGGAGCCTCAGAGGAGCATCAGAGGAGAATCAGAGGAGCATCAGAGGAGCATCAGAGGAGCAGCAGAGGAGCAGCAGAGGAGGATCAGAGGAGCATCAGAGGAGCATCAGAGGAGCATCAGAGGAGCATCAGAGGAGCATCAGAGGAGCATCAGAGGAGCATCAGAGGAGCATCAGAGGAGCATCAGAGGAGGATCAGAGGAGCATAAGAGGAGCATCAGAGGAGCATCAGAGGAGCATCAGAGGAGAATCAGAGGAGCAACAGATGAGCATCAGAGGAGCAGCAGAGGAGCATCAGAGGAGCATCACAGGAGCATCAGAGGAGCATCAGAGGAGCATCAGAGGAGCATCAGAGGTGGATCAGAGGAGCATCAGAGGAGCATCAGAGGAGCATCAGAGGAGCATCAGAGGAGAATCAGAGGAGCATCAGATGAGCATCAGAGGAGCAGCAGAGGAGCATCAGAGGAGCATCACAGGAGCATCAGAGGAGCATCAGAGGAGTATCAGAGGAGCATCAGAGGAGCATCAGAGGAGCATCAGAGGAGCATCAGAGGAGCATCAGAGGAGCCTCAGAGGAGCATCAGAGGAGCATCAGAGGAGCATCAGAGGAGCATCAGAGGAGGATCAGAGGAGCATCAGAGGAGCATCAGAGGAGCATCAGAGGAGCATCAGAGGAGCATCAGAGGAGAATCAGATCAGCATCAGAGGAGCAGCAGAGGAACATCAGAGGAGCATCACAGGAGCATCAGAGGAGCATCAGAGGAGCATCAGAGGAGCATCACAGGAGCATCAGAGGAGCATCAGAGGAGCTTCAGAGGAGCATCAGAGGAGCATCAGAGGAGCATCAGAGGAGCATCAGAGGAGCATCAGAGGAGCATCAGAGGAGCATCAGAGGAGCATCAGAGGAGAATCAGAGGAGCATTACAGGAGCATCACAGGAGCATCAGAGGAGCATCAGTGGAGCATCAGAGGAGGATCAGACGATCATCAGAGGAGCATCAGAGGAGCATCAGAGGAGCATCATCGGAGCATCAGAGGAGAATCAGAGGAGCATCAGAGGAGCATCACAGAGACATCAGAGGAGCATCAGAGGAGCATCAGAGGAGCATCAGAGGAGCATCTAAGGAGCATCAGAGGAGTATCAGAGGAGCATCAGAGGAGCATCAGAGGTGCAGCAGAGGAGCATCAGAGGTGCAGGACCAGGAGCAGCAGCAGGAGCAGGAACACGAGCAGGAGCAGGAGCAGGAGCAGGAGCAGGAGCAGGAGCAGGAGCAGGAGCAGGAGCAGGAGCAGGGGCAGGAGCATGAGCAGGAGCAGGAGCAGGAGCAGGAGCAGGAGCAGGAGCAGGAGCAGGAGCAGGAGCAGGAGCAGGAGCAGGAGCAGGAGCAGGAGCATCAAAGGAGCATCAGAGGAGCATCAGAGGAACATCAGAGGAGGATCAGAGGAGCATAAGAGGAGCATCAGAGGAGCATCAGAGGAGCATCAGAGGAGAATCAGAGGAGCAACAGATGAGCATCAGAGGAGCAGCAGAGGAGCATCAGAGGAGCATCACAGGAGCATCAGAGGAGCATCAGAGGAGCATCAGAGGAGCATCAGAGGTGGATCAGAGGAGCATCAGAGGAGCATCAGAGGAGCATCAGAGGAGCATCAGAGGAGAATCAGAGGAGCATCAGATGAGCATCAGAGGAGCAGCAGAGGAGCATCAGAGGAGCATCACAGGAGCATCAGAGGAGCATCAGAGGAGTATCAGAGGAGCATCAGAGGAGCATCAGAGGAGCATCAGAGGAGCATCAGAGGAGCATCAGAGGAGCCTCAGAGGAGCATCAGAGGAGCATCAGAGGAGCATCAGAGGAGCATCAGAGGAGGATCAGAGGAGCATCAGAGGAGCATCAGAGGAGCATCAGAGGAGCATCAGAGGAGCATCAGAGGAGCATCAGAGGAGCATCAGAGGAGCATCAGAGGAACATCAGAGGAGCATCACAGGAGCATCAGAGGAGCATCAGAGGAGCATCAGAGGAGCATCACAGGAGCATCAGAGGAGCATCAGAGGAGCTTCAGAGGAGCATCAGAGGAGCATCAGAGGAGCATCAGAGGAGCATCAGAGGAGCATCAGAGGAGCATCAGAGGAGCATCAGAGGAGCATCAGAGGAGAATCAGAGGAGCATTACAGGAGCATCACAGGAGCATCAGAGGAGCATCAGTGGAGCATCAGAGGAGGATCAGACGATCATCAGAGGAGCATCAGAGGAGCATCAGAGGAGCATCATCGGAGCATCAGAGGAGAATCAGAGGAGCATCAGAGGAGCATCACAGAGACATCAGAGGAGCATCAGAGGAGCATCAGAGGAGCATCAGAGGAGCATCTAAGGAGCATCAGAGGAGTATCAGAGGAGCATCAGAGGAGCATCAGAGGTGCAGCAGAGGAGCATCAGAGGTGCAGGACCAGGAGCAGCAGCAGGAGCAGGAACAGGAGCAGGAGCAGGAGCAGGAGCAGGAGCAGGAGCAGGAGCAGGAGCAGGAGCAGGAGCAGGAGCAGGAGCAGGGGCAGGAGCATGAGCAGGAGCAGGAGCAGGAGCAGGAGCAGGAGCAGGAGCAGGAGCAGGAGCAGGAGCAGGAGCAGGAGCAGGAGCAGGAGCAGGAGCATCAAAGGAGCATCAGAGGAGCATCAGAGGAGCATCAGAGGAGCATCAGAGGAGCATCAGAGGAGCATCAGAGGAGCATCAGAGGAGAATCAGAGGAGCATCAGAGGAGCATCAGAGGAGCATCAGTGGAGCATGAGAGGAGCATCAGAGGAGCATCAGAGGAGCATCAGAGGAGCATCAGAGGAGCCTCAGAGGAGCATCAGAGGAGCATCAGAGGAGCATCAGAAGAGCATCAGAGGAGCATCAGAGTAGCATCAGAGGAGGATCAGAGGAGCATCAGAGGAGCATCAGAGGAGCATCAGAGGAGCATCAGAGGAGCATCAGAGAGGCATCAGAGGAGCATCAGAGGAGGATCAGAGGAGCATCAGAGGAGCATCAGAGGAGCATCAGAGGAGCATCAGAGGAGCATCAGAGGAGCATCAGAGGAGCATCAGAGGAGCAGCAGAGGAGCATCAGAGGAGCATCACAGGAGCATCAGAGGAGCATCAGAGGAGCATCAGAGGAGCATCAGAGGAGAATCAGAGGAGCATCAGAGGAGCATCAGAGGAGCCTCAGAGGAGCCTCAGAGGAGCCTCTGAGGAGCATCAGAGGAGCATCAGAGGAGCATCAGAGGAGCATCAGAGGAGCATCAGAGGAGCATCAGAGGAGCATCAGAGGAGGATCAGAGGAGGATCAGAGGAGCATCAGAGCAGCATCAGAGGAGCATCAGAGGAGCATCAGAGGAGCATCACAGGAGCATCACAGGAGCATCACAGGAGCATCAGAGGTGCATCATTGGAGCATCAGAGGAGCATCAGAGGAGCATCAGAGGAGCATCAGAGGAGCATCAGAGGAGCATCAGAGGAGCATCAGAGGAGCATCAGAGGAGCATCAGTGGAGCATTAGAGGAGCATCAGAGGAGCATCAGAGGAGCATCAGAGGAGCATCAGAGGAGCAGGAGCAGGAGCAGGAGCAGGAGCAGGAGCAGGAGCAGGTGCAGGAGCAGGAGCATCAGAGGAGCATCAGAGGAGCAGGAGCAGGAGCAGGAGCAGGAGCAGGAGCAGGAGCAGGAGCATGAGCAGGTGCAGGAGCAGGAGCATCAGAGGAGCATCAGAGGAGCAGGAGCAGGAGCAGGAGCAGGAGCAGGAGCAGGAGCAGGAGCAGGAGCAGGACCATCAGAGGAGCATCAGAGGAGCAGGAGCAGGAGCAGGAGCAGGAGCAGGAGCATCAGAGGTCATCAGAGGAGCATCAGAGGAGCAGGATTAGGAGAAGGAGCATCAGAGGAGCATCAGAGGAGCATCAGAGGAGCATCAGAGGAGCATCAGAGGAGCATCAGGGGAGCATCAGAGGAGCATCAGAGGAGCATCAGTGGAGCATCAGAGGAGCATCAGTGGAGCATCAGAGGAGCATCAGAGGAGCATCAGTGGAGCATTAGAGGAGCATCAGAGGAGCATCAGAGGAGCATCAGAGGAGCATCAGAGGAGCAGGAGCAGGAGCAGGAGCAGGAGCAGGAGCAGGAGCAGGAGCAGGAGCAGGAGCAGGAGCAGGAGCAGGAGCAGGAGCATCAAAGGAGCATCAGAGGAGCATCAGAGGAACATCAGAGGAGGATCAGAGGAGCATAAGAGGAGCATCAGAGGAGCATCAGAGGAGCATCAGAGGAGAATCAGAGGAGCAACAGATGAGCATCAGAGGAGCAGCAGAGGAGCATCAGAGGAGCATCACAGGAGCATCAGAGGAGCATCAGAGGAGCATCAGAGGAGCATCAGAGGTGGATCAGAGGAGCATCAGAGGAGCATCAGAGGAGCATCAGAGGAGCATCAGAGGAGAATCAGAGGAGCATCAGATGAGCATCAGAGGAGCAGCAGAGGAGCATCAGAGGAGCATCACAGGAGCATCAGAGGAGCATCAGAGGAGTATCAGAGGAGCATCAGAGGAGCATCAGAGGAGCATCAGAGGAGCATCAGAGGAGCATCAGAGGAGCCTCAGAGGAGCATCAGAGGAGCATCAGAGGAGCATCAGAGGAGCATCAGAGGAGGATCAGAGGAGCATCAGAGGAGCATCAGAGGAGCATCAGAGGAGCATCAGAGGAGCATCAGAGGAGAATCAGATCAGCATCAGAGGAGCAGCAGAGGAACATCAGAGGAGCATCACAGGAGCATCAGAGGAGCATCAGAGGAGCATCAGAGGAGCATCACAGGAGCATCAGAGGAGCATCAGAGGAGCTTCAGAGGAGCATCAGAGGAGCATCAGAGGAGCATCAGAGGAGCATCAGAGGAGCATCACTGGAGCATTAGAGGAGCATCAGAGGAGCATCAGAGGAGCATCAGAGGAGCATCAGAGGAGCAGGAGCAGGAGCAGGAGCAGGAGCAGGAGCAGGAGCAGGTGCAGGAGCAGGAGCATCAGAGGAGCATCAGAGGAGCAGGAGCAGGAGCAGGAGCAGGAGCAGGAGCAGGAGCAGGAGCAGGAGCAGGTGCAGGAGCAGGAGCATCAGAGGAGCATCAGAGGAGCAGGAGCAGGAGCAGGAGCAGGAGCAGGAGCAGGAGCAGGAGCAGGAGCAGGAGCAGGACCATCAGAGGAGCATCAGAGGAGCAGGAGCAGGAGCAGGAGCAGGAGCAGGAGCATCAGAGGTCATCAGAGGAGCATCAGAGGAGCAGGAGTAGGAGAAGGAGCATCAGAGGAGCATCAGAGGAGCATCAGAGGAGCATCAGAGGAGCATCAGAGGAGCATCAGTGGAGCATCAGAGGAGCATCAGTGGAGCATCAGAGGAGCATCAGAGGAGCATCAGAGGAGCATCAGAGGAGCATCAGAGGAGCATCAGAGGAGGATCAGAGGAGCATCAGTGGAGCATCAGAGGAGCATCAGAGGAGCATCAGAGGAGCATCAGAGGAGCATCAGAGGAGGATCAGAGGAGCATCAGAGGAGCATTAGAGGAGCATCAGAGGAGGATCACAGGAGCATCAGAGGAGCATCAGAGGAGCATCAGAGGAGCATCAGCGGAGCATCAGAGGAGCATCAGAGGAGCATCAGAGGAGCATCAGAGGAGCCTCTGAGGAGCATCAGAGGAGCATCAGAGGAGCATCAGAGGAGCATCAGAGGAGCATCAGAGGAGGATCAGAGGAGCATCAGAGGAGCATCAGAGGAGCATCAGAGGAGCATCAGAGGAGCATCAGAGGAGCATCAGAGGAGCATCAGAGTAGCATCAGAGTAGCATCAGAGGAGCATCAGAGGAGCATCGGAGGAGCATCAGAGGAGCATCACATGAGGATCAGAGGAGCATAAGAAGAGCATCAGAGGAGCATCAGAGGAGCATCAGAGGAGCATCAGAGGAGCATCAGATGAGCATCAGAGGAGCAGCAGAGGAGCATCAGTGGAGCATCAGAGGAGCATCAGAGGAGCATCAGAGGAGCATCAGAGGAGCATCAGAGGAGCATCAGAGGAGGATCAGAGGAGCATCAGACAGCATCAGAGGAGCATCAGAGGAGAATCAGAGGAGCATCAGAGGAGCATCAGAGGAGCAGCAGAGGAGCATCAGAGGAGCATCAGAGGAGCATCAGAGGAGCATCAGAGGAGCATCAGAGGAGCATCAGAGGAGCATCAGAGGAGCATCAGAGGAGGATCAGAGGAGCATCAGAGGAGCATCAGAGGAGCATCAGAGGAGCATCAGAGGAGAATCAGATGAGCATCAGAGGAGCAGCAGAGGAGCATCAGAGGAGCATCACAGGAGCATCAGAGGAGCATCAGAGGAGCATCAGAGGAGCATCAGAGGAGCATCAGAGGAGCCTCAGAGGAGCATCAGAGAAGCCTCAGAGGAGCCTCAGAGGAGCCTCAGAGGAGCATCAGAGGAGCATCAGAGGAGCATCAGAGGAGCATCAGAGGAGGATCAGAGGAGCATCAGAGGAGCATCAGAGGAGCATCAGAGGAGCATCAGAGGAGCATCAGAGGAGCATCAGAGGAGCATCAGAGGAGCATCAGAGGAGCCTCAGAGGAGCATCAGAGGAGAATCAGAGGAGCATCAGAGGAGCATCAGAGGAGCAGCAGAGGAGCAGCAGAGGAGGATCAGAGGAGCATCAGAGGAGCATCAGAGGAGCATCAGAGGAGCATCAGAGGAGCATCAGAGGAGCATCAGAGGAGCATCAGAGGAGCATCAGAGGAGGATCAGAGGAGCATAAGAGGAGCATCAGAGGAGCATCAGAGGAGCATCAGAGGAGAATCAGAGGAGCAACAGATGAGCATCAGAGGAGCAGCAGAGGAGCATCAGAGGAGCATCACAGGAGCATCAGAGGAGCATCAGAGGAGCATCAGAGGAGCATCAGAGGTGGATCAGAGGAGCATCAGAGGAGCATCAGAGGAGCATCAGAGGAGCATCAGAGGAGAATCAGAGGAGCATCAGATGAGCATCAGAGGAGCAGCAGAGGAGCATCAGAGGAGCATCACAGGAGCATCAGAGGAGCATCAGAGGAGTATCAGAGGAGCATCAGAGGAGCATCAGAGGAGCATCAGAGGAGCATCAGAGGAGCATCAGAGGAGCCTCAGAGGAGCATCAGAGGAGCATCAGAGGAGCATCAGAGGAGCATCAGAGGAGGATCAGAGGAGCATCAGAGGAGCATCAGAGGAGCATCAGAGGAGCATCAGAGGAGCATCAGAGGAGAATCAGATCAGCATCAGAGGAGCAGCAGAGGAACATCAGAGGAGCATCACAGGAGCATCAGAGGAGCATCAGAGGAGCATCAGAGGAGCATCACAGGAGCATCAGAGGAGCATCAGAGGAGCTTCAGAGGAGCATCAGAGGAGCATCAGAGGAGCATCAGAGGAGCATCAGAGGAGCATCAGAGGAGCATCAGAGGAGCATCAGAGGAGCATCAGAGGAGAATCAGAGGAGCATCAGAGGAGAATCAGATCAGCATCAGAGGAGCAGCAGAGGAACATCAGAGGAGCATCACAGGAGCATCAGAGGAGCATCAGAGGAGCATCAGAGGAGCATCACAGGAGCATCAGAGGAGCATCAGAGGAGCATCAGAGGAGCATCAGAGGAGGATCAGAGGAGCATCAGAGGAGCATCAGAGGAGCATCAGAGGAGCATCAGAGGAGCATCAGAGGAGAATCAGATCAGCATCAGAGGAGCAGCAGAGGAACATCAGAGGAGCATCACAGGAGCATCAGAGGAGCATCAGAGGAGCATCAGAGGAGCATCACAGGAGCATCAGAGGAGCATCAGAGGAGCTTCAGAGGAGCATCAGAGGAGCATCAGAGGAGCATCAGAGGAGCATCAGAGGAGCATCAGTGGAGCATTAGAGGAGCATCAGAGGAGCATCAGAGGAGCATCAGAGGAGCATCAGAGGAGCAGGAGCAGGAGCAGGAGCAGGAGCAGGAGCAGGAGCAGGTGCAGGAGCAGGAGCATCAGAGGAGCATCAGAGGAGCAGGAGCAGGAGCAGGAGCAGGAGCAGGAGCAGGAGCAGGAGCAGGAGCAGGTGCAGGAGCAGGAGCATCAGAGGAGCATCAGAGGAGCAGGAGCAGGAGCAGGAGCAGGAGCAGGAGCAGGAGCAGGAGCAGGAGCAGGACCATCAGAGGAGCATCAGAGGAGCAGGAGCAGGAGCAGGAGCAGGAGCAGGAGCATCAGAGGTCATCAGAGGAGCATCAGAGGAGCAGGAGTAGGAGAAGGAGCATCAGAGGAGCATCAGAGGAGCATCAGAGGAGCATCAGAGGAGCATCAGAGGAGCATCAGTGGAGCATCAGAGGAGCATCAGTGGAGCATCAGAGGAACATCAGAGGAGCATCAGAGGAGCATCAGAGGAGCATCAGAGGAGCATCAGAGGAGGATCAGAGGAGCATCAGTGGAGCATCAGAGGAGCATCAGAGGAGCATCAGAGGAGCATCAGAGGAGCATCAGAGGAGGATCAGAGGAGCATCAGAGGAGCATTAGAGGAGCATCAGAGGAGGATCACAGGAGCATCAGAGGAGCATCAGAGGAGCATCAGAGGAGCATCAGCGGAGCATCAGAGGAGCATCAGAGGAGCATCAGAGGAGCATCAGAGGAGCCTCTGAGGAGCATCAGAGGAGCATCAGAGGAGCATCAGAGGAGCATCAGAGGAGCATCAGAGGAGGATCAGAGGAGCATCAGAGGAGCATCAGAGGAGCATCAGAGGAGCATCAGAGGAGCATCAGAGGAGCATCAGAGGAGCATCAGAGTAGCATCAGAGTAGCATCAGAGGAGCATCAGAGGAGCATCGGAGGAGCATCAGAGGAGCATCACATGAGGATCAGAGGAGCATAAGAAGAGCATCAGAGGAGCATCAGAGGAGCATCAGAGGAGCATCAGAGGAGCATCAGATGAGCATCAGAGGAGCAGCAGAGGAGCATCAGTGGAGCATCAGAGGAGCATCAGAGGAGCATCAGAGGAGCATCAGAGGAGCATCAGAGGAGCATCAGAGGAGGATCAGAGGAGCATCAGACAGCATCAGAGGAGCATCAGAGGAGCATCAGAGGAGAATCAGAGGAGCATCAGATGAGCATCAGAGGAGCAGCAGAGGAGCATCAGAGGAGCATCACAGGAGCATCAGAGGAGCATCAGAGGAGCATCAGAGGAGCATCAGAGGAGCATCAGAGGAGCATCAGAGGAGCATCAGAGGAGCATCAGAGGAGGATCAGAGGAGCATCAGAGGAGCATCAGAGGAGCATCAGAGGAGCATCAGAGGAGAATCAGATGAGCATCAGAGGAGCAGCAGAGGAGCATCAGAGGAGCATCACAGGAGCATCAGAGGAGCATCAGAGGAGCATCAGAGGAGCATCAGAGGAGCATCAGAGGAGCCTCAGAGGAGCATCAGAGAAGCCTCAGAGGAGCCTCAGAGGAGCCTCAGAGGAGCATCAGAGGAGCATCAGAGGAGCATCAGAGGAGCATCAGAGGAGGATCAGAGGAGCATCAGAGGAGCATCAGAGGAGCATCAGAGGAGCATCAGAGGAGCATCAGAGGAGCATCAGAGGAGCATCAGAGGAGCATCAGAGGAGCCTCAGAGGAGCATCAGAGGAGAATCAGAGGAGCATCAGAGGAGCATCAGAGGAGCAGCAGAGGAGCAGCAGAGGAGGATCAGAGGAGCATCAGAGGAGCATCAGAGGAGCATCAGAGGAGCATCAGAGGAGCATCAGAGGAGCATCAGAGGAGCATCAGAGGAGCATCAGAGGAGCATCAGAGGAGGATCAGAGGAGCATAAGAGGAGCATCAGAGGAGCATCAGAGGAGCATCAGAGGAGAATCAGAGGAGCAACAGATGAGCATCAGAGGAGCAGCAGAGGAGCATCAGAGGAGCATCACAGGAGCATCAGAGGAGCATCAGAGGAGCATCAGAGGAGCATCAGAGGTGGATCAGAGGAGCATCAGAGGAGCATCAGAGGAGCATCAGAGGAGCATCAGAGGAGAATCAGAGGAGCATCAGATGAGCATCAGAGGAGCAGCAGAGGAGCATCAGAGGAGCATCACAGGAGCATCAGAGGAGCATCAGAGGAGTATCAGAGGAGCATCAGAGGAGCATCAGAGGAGCATCAGAGGAGCATCAGAGGAGCATCAGAGGAGCCTCAGAGGAGCATCAGAGGAGCATCAGAGGAGCATCAGAGGAGCATCAGAGGAGGATCAGAGGAGCATCAGAGGAGCATCAGAGGAGCATCAGAGGAGCATCAGAGGAGCATCAGAGGAGAATCAGATCAGCATCAGAGGAGCAGCAGAGGAACATCAGAGGAGCATCACAGGAGCATCAGAGGAGCATCAGAGGAGCATCAGAGGAGCATCACAGGAGCATCAGAGGAGCATCAGAGGAGCTTCAGAGGAGCATCAGAGGAGCATCAGAGGAGCATCAGAGGAGCATCAGAGGAGCATCAGAGGAGCATCAGAGGAGCATCAGAGGAGCATCAGAGGAGAATCAGAGGAGCATTACAGGAGCATCACAGGAGCATCAGAGGAGCATCAGTGGAGCATCAGAGGAGGATCAGACGATCATCAGAGGAGCATCAGAGGAGCATCAGAGGAGCATCATCGGAGCATCAGAGGAGAATCAGAGGAGCATCAGAGGAGCATCACAGAGACATCAGAGGAGCATCAGAGGAGCATCAGAGGAGCATCAGAGGAGCATCTAAGGAGCATCAGAGGAGTATCAGAGGAGCATCAGAGGAGCATCAGAGGTGCAGCAGAGGAGCATCAGAGGTGCAGGACCAGGAGCAGCAGCAGGAGCAGGAACACGAGCAGGAGCAGGAGCAGGAGCAGGAGCAGGAGCAGGAGCAGGAGCAGGAGCAGGAGCAGGAGCAGGGGCAGGAGCATGAGCAGGAGCAGGAGCAGGAGCAGGAGCAGGAGCAGGAGCAGGAGCAGGAGCAGGAGCAGGAGCAGGAGCAGGAGCAGGAGCAGGAGCATCAAAGGAGCATCAGAGGAGCATCAGAGGAACATCAGAGGAGGATCAGAGGAGCATAAGAGGAGCATCAGAGGAGCATCAGAGGAGCATCAGAGGAGAATCAGAGGAGCAACAGATGAGCATCAGAGGAGCAGCAGAGGAGCATCAGAGGAGCATCACAGGAGCATCAGAGGAGCATCAGAGGAGCATCAGAGGAGCATCAGAGGTGGATCAGAGGAGCATCAGAGGAGCATCAGAGGAGCATCAGAGGAGCATCAGAGGAGAATCAGAGGAGCATCAGATGAGCATCAGAGGAGCAGCAGAGGAGCATCAGAGGAGCATCACAGGAGCATCAGAGGAGCATCAGAGGAGTATCAGAGGAGCATCAGAGGAGCATCAGAGGAGCATCAGAGGAGCATCAGAGGAGCATCAGAGGAGCCTCAGAGGAGCATCAGAGGAGCATCAGAGGAGCATCAGAGGAGCATCAGAGGAGGATCAGAGGAGCATCAGAGGAGCATCAGAGGAGCATCAGAGGAGCATCAGAGGAGCATCAGAGGAGCATCAGAGGAGCATCAGAGGAGCATCAGAGGAACATCAGAGGAGCATCACAGGAGCATCAGAGGAGCATCAGAGGAGCATCAGAGGAGCATCACAGGAGCATCAGAGGAGCATCAGAGGAGCTTCAGAGGAGCATCAGAGGAGCATCAGAGGAGCATCAGAGGAGCATCAGAGGAGCATCAGAGGAGCATCAGAGGAGCATCAGAGGAGCATCAGAGGAGAATCAGAGGAGCATTACAGGAGCATCACAGGAGCATCAGAGGAGCATCAGTGGAGCATCAGAGGAGGATCAGACGATCATCAGAGGAGCATCAGAGGAGCATCAGAGGAGCATCATCGGAGCATCAGAGGAGAATCAGAGGAGCATCAGAGGAGCATCACAGAGACATCAGAGGAGCATCAGAGGAGCATCAGAGGAGCATCAGAGGAGCATCTAAGGAGCATCAGAGGAGTATCAGAGGAGCATCAGAGGAGCATCAGAGGTGCAGCAGAGGAGCATCAGAGGTGCAGGACCAGGAGCAGCAGCAGGAGCAGGAACAGGAGCAGGAGCAGGAGCAGGAGCAGGAGCAGGAGCAGGAGCAGGAGCAGGAGCAGGAGCAGGAGCAGGAGCAGGGGCAGGAGCATGAGCAGGAGCAGGAGCAGGAGCAGGAGCAGGAGCAGGAGCAGGAGCAGGAGCAGGAGCAGGAGCAGGAGCAGGAGCAGGAGCAGGAGCATCAAAGGAGCATCAGAGGAGCATCAGAGGAGCATCAGAGGAGCATCAGAGGAGCATCAGAGGAGCATCAGAGGAGCATCAGAGGAGAATCAGAGGAGCATCAGAGGAGCATCAGAGGAGCATCAGTGGAGCATGAGAGGAGCATCAGAGGAGCATCAGAGGAGCATCAGAGGAGCATCAGAGGAGCCTCAGAGGAGCATCAGAGGAGCATCAGAGGAGCATCAGAAGAGCATCAGAGGAGCATCAGAGTAGCATCAGAGGAGGATCAGAGGAGCATCAGAGGAGCATCAGAGGAGCATCAGAGGAGCATCAGAGGAGCATCAGAGAGGCATCAGAGGAGCATCAGAGGAGGATCAGAGGAGCATCAGAGGAGCATCAGAGGAGCATCAGAGGAGCATCAGAGGAGCATCAGAGGAGCATCAGAGGAGCATCAGAGGAGCAGCAGAGGAGCATCAGAGGAGCATCACAGGAGCATCAGAGGAGCATCAGAGGAGCATCAGAGGAGCATCAGAGGAGAATCAGAGGAGCATCAGAGGAGCATCAGAGGAGCCTCAGAGGAGCCTCAGAGGAGCCTCTGAGGAGCATCAGAGGAGCATCAGAGGAGCATCAGAGGAGCATCAGAGGAGCATCAGAGGAGCATCAGAGGAGCATCAGAGGAGGATCAGAGGAGGATCAGAGGAGCATCAGAGCAGCATCAGAGGAGCATCAGAGGAGCATCAGAGGAGCATCACAGGAGCATCACAGGAGCATCACAGGAGCATCAGAGGTGCATCATTGGAGCATCAGAGGAGCATCAGAGGAGCATCAGAGGAGCATCAGAGGAGCATCAGAGGAGCATCAGAGGAGCATCAGAGGAGCATCAGAGGAGCATCAGTGGAGCATTAGAGGAGCATCAGAGGAGCATCAGAGGAGCATCAGAGGAGCATCAGAGGAGCAGGAGCAGGAGCAGGAGCAGGAGCAGGAGCAGGAGCAGGTGCAGGAGCAGGAGCATCAGAGGAGCATCAGAGGAGCAGGAGCAGGAGCAGGAGCAGGAGCAGGAGCAGGAGCAGGAGCATGAGCAGGTGCAGGAGCAGGAGCATCAGAGGAGCATCAGAGGAGCAGGAGCAGGAGCAGGAGCAGGAGCAGGAGCAGGAGCAGGAGCAGGAGCAGGACCATCAGAGGAGCATCAGAGGAGCAGGAGCAGGAGCAGGAGCAGGAGCAGGAGCATCAGAGGTCATCAGAGGAGCATCAGAGGAGCAGGATTAGGAGAAGGAGCATCAGAGGAGCATCAGAGGAGCATCAGAGGAGCATCAGAGGAGCATCAGAGGAGCATCAGGGGAGCATCAGAGGAGCATCAGAGGAGCATCAGTGGAGCATCAGAGGAGCATCAGTGGAGCATCAGAGGAGCATCAGAGGAGCATCAGTGGAGCATTAGAGGAGCATCAGAGGAGCATCAGAGGAGCATCAGAGGAGCATCAGAGGAGCAGGAGCAGGAGCAGGAGCAGGAGCAGGAGCAGGAGCAGGAGCAGGAGCAGGAGCAGGAGCAGGAGCAGGAGCAGGAGCATCAAAGGAGCATCAGAGGAGCATCAGAGGAACATCAGAGGAGGATCAGAGGAGCATAAGAGGAGCATCAGAGGAGCATCAGAGGAGCATCAGAGGAGAATCAGAGGAGCAACAGATGAGCATCAGAGGAGCAGCAGAGGAGCATCAGAGGAGCATCACAGGAGCATCAGAGGAGCATCAGAGGAGCATCAGAGGAGCATCAGAGGTGGATCAGAGGAGCATCAGAGGAGCATCAGAGGAGCATCAGAGGAGCATCAGAGGAGAATCAGAGGAGCATCAGATGAGCATCAGAGGAGCAGCAGAGGAGCATCAGAGGAGCATCACAGGAGCATCAGAGGAGCATCAGAGGAGTATCAGAGGAGCATCAGAGGAGCATCAGAGGAGCATCAGAGGAGCATCAGAGGAGCATCAGAGGAGCCTCAGAGGAGCATCAGAGGAGCATCAGAGGAGCATCAGAGGAGCATCAGAGGAGGATCAGAGGAGCATCAGAGGAGCATCAGAGGAGCATCAGAGGAGCATCAGAGGAGCATCAGAGGAGAATCAGATCAGCATCAGAGGAGCAGCAGAGGAACATCAGAGGAGCATCACAGGAGCATCAGAGGAGCATCAGAGGAGCATCAGAGGAGCATCACAGGAGCATCAGAGGAGCATCAGAGGAGCTTCAGAGGAGCATCAGAGGAGCATCAGAGGAGCATCAGAGGAGCATCAGAGGAGCATCACTGGAGCATTAGAGGAGCATCAGAGGAGCATCAGAGGAGCATCAGAGGAGCATCAGAGGAGCAGGAGCAGGAGCAGGAGCAGGAGCAGGAGCAGGAGCAGGTGCAGGAGCAGGAGCATCAGAGGAGCATCAGAGGAGCAGGAGCAGGAGCAGGAGCAGGAGCAGGAGCAGGAGCAGGAGCAGGAGCAGGTGCAGGAGCAGGAGCATCAGAGGAGCATCAGAGGAGCAGGAGCAGGAGCAGGAGCAGGAGCAGGAGCAGGAGCAGGAGCAGGAGCAGGACCATCAGAGGAGCATCAGAGGAGCAGGAGCAGGAGCAGGAGCAGGAGCAGGAGCATCAGAGGTCATCAGAGGAGCATCAGAGGAGCAGGAGTAGGAGAAGGAGCATCAGAGGAGCATCAGAGGAGCATCAGAGGAGCATCAGAGGAGCATCAGAGGAGCATCAGTGGAGCATCAGAGGAGCATCAGTGGAGCATCAGAGGAGCATCAGAGGAGCATCAGAGGAGCATCAGAGGAGCATCAGAGGAGCATCAGAGGAGGATCAGAGGAGCATCAGTGGAGCATCAGAGGAGCATCAGAGGAGCATCAGAGGAGCATCAGAGGAGCATCAGAGGAGGATCAGAGGAGCATCAGAGGAGCATTAGAGGAGCATCAGAGGAGGATCACAGGAGCATCAGAGGAGCATCAGAGGAGCATCAGAGGAGCATCAGCGGAGCATCAGAGGAGCATCAGAGGAGCATCAGAGGAGCATCAGAGGAGCCTCTGAGGAGCATCAGAGGAGCATCAGAGGAGCATCAGAGGAGCATCAGAGGAGCATCAGAGGAGGATCAGAGGAGCATCAGAGGAGCATCAGAGGAGCATCAGAGGAGCATCAGAGGAGCATCAGAGGAGCATCAGAGGAGCATCAGAGTAGCATCAGAGTAGCATCAGAGGAGCATCAGAGGAGCATCGGAGGAGCATCAGAGGAGCATCACATGAGGATCAGAGGAGCATAAGAAGAGCATCAGAGGAGCATCAGAGGAGCATCAGAGGAGCATCAGAGGAGCATCAGATGAGCATCAGAGGAGCAGCAGAGGAGCATCAGTGGAGCATCAGAGGAGCATCAGAGGAGCATCAGAGGAGCATCAGAGGAGCATCAGAGGAGCATCAGAGGAGGATCAGAGGAGCATCAGACAGCATCAGAGGAGCATCAGAGGAGAATCAGAGGAGCATCAGAGGAGCATCAGAGGAGCAGCAGAGGAGCATCAGAGGAGCATCAGAGGAGCATCAGAGGAGCATCAGAGGAGCATCAGAGGAGCATCAGAGGAGCATCAGAGGAGCATCAGAGGAGCATCAGAGGAGGATCAGAGGAGCATCAGAGGAGCATCAGAGGAGCATCAGAGGAGCATCAGAGGAGAATCAGATGAGCATCAGAGGAGCAGCAGAGGAGCATCAGAGGAGCATCACAGGAGCATCAGAGGAGCATCAGAGGAGCATCAGAGGAGCATCAGAGGAGCATCAGAGGAGCCTCAGAGGAGCATCAGAGAAGCCTCAGAGGAGCCTCAGAGGAGCCTCAGAGGAGCATCAGAGGAGCATCAGAGGAGCATCAGAGGAGCATCAGAGGAGGATCAGAGGAGCATCAGAGGAGCATCAGAGGAGCATCAGAGGAGCATCAGAGGAGCATCAGAGGAGCATCAGAGGAGCATCAGAGGAGCATCAGAGGAGCCTCAGAGGAGCATCAGAGGAGAATCAGAGGAGCATCAGAGGAGCATCAGAGGAGCAGCAGAGGAGCAGCAGAGGAGGATCAGAGGAGCATCAGAGGAGCATCAGAGGAGCATCAGAGGAGCATCAGAGGAGCATCAGAGGAGCATCAGAGGAGCATCAGAGGAGCATCAGAGGAGGATCAGAGGAGCATAAGAGGAGCATCAGAGGAGCATCAGAGGAGCATCAGAGGAGAATCAGAGGAGCAACAGATGAGCATCAGAGGAGCAGCAGAGGAGCATCAGAGGAGCATCACAGGAGCATCAGAGGAGCATCAGAGGAGCATCAGAGGAGCATCAGAGGTGGATCAGAGGAGCATCAGAGGAGCATCAGAGGAGCATCAGAGGAGCATCAGAGGAGAATCAGAGGAGCATCAGATGAGCATCAGAGGAGCAGCAGAGGAGCATCAGAGGAGCATCACAGGAGCATCAGAGGAGCATCAGAGGAGTATCAGAGGAGCATCAGAGGAGCATCAGAGGAGCATCAGAGGAGCATCAGAGGAGCATCAGAGGAGCCTCAGAGGAGCATCAGAGGAGCATCAGAGGAGCATCAGAGGAGGATCAGAGGAGCATCAGAGGAGCATCAGAGGAGCATCAGAGGAGCATCAGAGGAGCATCAGAGGAGAATCAGATCAGCATCAGAGGAGCAGCAGAGGAACATCAGAGGAGCATCACAGGAGCATCAGAGGAGCATCAGAGGAGCATCAGAGGAGCATCACAGGAGCATCAGAGGAGCATCAGAGGAGCTTCAGAGGAGCATCAGAGGAGCATCAGAGGAGCATCAGAGGAGCATCAGAGGAGCATCAGAGGAGCATCAGAGGAGCATCAGAGGAGCATCAGAGGAGAATCAGAGGAGCATTACAGGAGCATCACAGGAGCATCAGAGGAGCATCAGTGGAGCATCAGAGGAGGATCAGACGATCATCAGAGGAGCATCAGAGGAGCATCAGAGGAGCATCATCGGAGCATCAGAGGAGAATCAGAGGAGCATCAGAGGAGCATCACAGAGACATCAGAGGAGCATCAGAGGAGCATCAGAGGAGCATCAGAGGAGCATCTAAGGAGCATCAGAGGAGTATCAGAGGAGCATCAGAGGAGCATCAGAGGTGCAGCAGAGGAGCATCAGAGGTGCAGGACCAGGAGCAGCAGCAGGAGCAGGAACACGAGCAGGAGCAGGAGCAGGAGCAGGAGCAGGAGCAGGAGCAGGAGCAGGAGCAGGAGCAGGAGCAGGGGCAGGAGCATGAGCAGGAGCAGGAGCAGGAGCAGGAGCAGGAGCAGGAGCAGGAGCAGGAGCAGGAGCAGGAGCAGGAGCAGGAGCAGGAGCAGGAGCATCAAAGGAGCATCAGAGGAGCATCAGAGGAACATCAGAGGAGGATCAGAGGAGCATAAGAGGAGCATCAGAGGAGCATCAGAGGAGCATCAGAGGAGAATCAGAGGAGCAACAGATGAGCATCAGAGGAGCAGCAGAGGAGCATCAGAGGAGCATCACAGGAGCATCAGAGGAGCATCAGAGGAGCATCAGAGGAGCATCAGAGGTGGATCAGAGGAGCATCAGAGGAGCATCAGAGGAGCATCAGAGGAGCATCAGAGGAGAATCAGAGGAGCATCAGATGAGCATCAGAGGAGCAGCAGAGGAGCATCAGAGGAGCATCACAGGAGCATCAGAGGAGCATCAGAGGAGTATCAGAGGAGCATCAGAGGAGCATCAGAGGAGCATCAGAGGAGCATCAGAGGAGCATCAGAGGAGCCTCAGAGGAGCATCAGAGGAGCATCAGAGGAGCATCAGAGGAGCATCAGAGGAGGATCAGAGGAGCATCAGAGGAGCATCAGAGGAGCATCAGAGGAGCATCAGAGGAGCATCAGAGGAGCATCAGAGGAGCATCAGAGGAGCATCAGAGGAACATCAGAGGAGCATCACAGGAGCATCAGAGGAGCATCAGAGGAGCATCAGAGGAGCATCACAGGAGCATCAGAGGAGCATCAGAGGAGCTTCAGAGGAGCATCAGAGGAGCATCAGAGGAGCATCAGAGGAGCATCAGAGGAGCATCAGAGGAGCATCAGAGGAGCATCAGAGGAGCATCAGAGGAGAATCAGAGGAGCATTACAGGAGCATCACAGGAGCATCAGAGGAGCATCAGTGGAGCATCAGAGGAGGATCAGACGATCATCAGAGGAGCATCAGAGGAGCATCAGAGGAGCATCATCGGAGCATCAGAGGAGAATCAGAGGAGCATCAGAGGAGCATCACAGAGACATCAGAGGAGCATCAGAGGAGCATCAGAGGAGCATCAGAGGAGCATCTAAGGAGCATCAGAGGAGTATCAGAGGAGCATCAGAGGAGCATCAGAGGTGCAGCAGAGGAGCATCAGAGGTGCAGGACCAGGAGCAGCAGCAGGAGCAGGAACAGGAGCAGGAGCAGGAGCAGGAGCAGGAGCAGGAGCAGGAGCAGGAGCAGGAGCAGGAGCAGGAGCAGGAGCAGGGGCAGGAGCATGAGCAGGAGCAGGAGCAGGAGCAGGAGCAGGAGCAGGAGCAGGAGCAGGAGCAGGAGCAGGAGCAGGAGCAGGAGCAGGAGCAGGAGCATCAAAGGAGCATCAGAGGAGCATCAGAGGAGCATCAGAGGAGCATCAGAGGAGCATCAGAGGAGCATCAGAGGAGCATCAGAGGAGAATCAGAGGAGCATCAGAGGAGCATCAGAGGAGCATCAGTGGAGCATGAGAGGAGCATCAGAGGAGCATCAGAGGAGCATCAGAGGAGCATCAGAGGAGCCTCAGAGGAGCATCAGAGGAGCATCAGAGGAGCATCAGAAGAGCATCAGAGGAGCATCAGAGTAGCATCAGAGGAGGATCAGAGGAGCATCAGAGGAGCATCAGAGGAGCATCAGAGGAGCATCAGAGGAGCATCAGAGAGGCATCAGAGGAGCATCAGAGGAGGATCAGAGGAGCATCAGAGGAGCATCAGAGGAGCATCAGAGGAGCATCAGAGGAGCATCAGAGGAGCATCAGAGGAGCATCAGAGGAGCAGCAGAGGAGCATCAGAGGAGCATCACAGGAGCATCAGAGGAGCATCAGAGGAGCATCAGAGGAGCATCAGAGGAGAATCAGAGGAGCATCAGAGGAGCATCAGAGGAGCCTCAGAGGAGCCTCAGAGGAGCCTCAGAGGAGCATCAGAGGAGCATCAGAGGAGCATCAGAGGAGCATCAGAGGAGCATCAGAGGAGCATCAGAGGAGCATCAGAGGAGGATCAGAGGAGGATCAGAGGAGCATCAGAGCAGCATCAGAGGAGCATCAGAGGAGCATCAGAGGAGCATCACAGGAGCATCACAGGAGCATCACAGGAGCATCAGAGGTGCATCATTGGAGCATCAGAGGAGCATCAGAGGAGCATCAGAGGAGCATCAGAGGAGCATCAGAGGAGCATCAGAGGAGCATCAGAGGAGCATCAGAGGAGCATCAGTGGAGCATTAGAGGAGCATCAGAGGAGCATCAGAGGAGCATCAGAGGAGCATCAGAGGAGCAGGAGCAGGAGCAGGAGCAGGAGCAGGAGCAGGAGCAGGTGCAGGAGCAGGAGCATCAGAGGAGCATCAGAGGAGCAGGAGCAGGAGCAGGAGCAGGAGCAGGAGCAGGAGCAGGAGCATGAGCAGGTGCAGGAGCAGGAGCATCAGAGGAGCATCAGAGGAGCAGGAGCAGGAGCAGGAGCAGGAGCAGGAGCAGGAGCAGGAGCAGGAGCAGGACCATCAGAGGAGCATCAGAGGAGCAGGAGCAGGAGCAGGAGCAGGAGCAGGAGCATCAGAGGTCATCAGAGGAGCATCAGAGGAGCAGGATTAGGAGAAGGAGCATCAGAGGAGCATCAGAGGAGCATCAGAGGAGCATCAGAGGAGCATCAGAGGAGCATCAGGGGAGCATCAGAGGAGCATCAGAGGAGCATCAGTGGAGCATCAGAGGAGCATCAGTGGAGCATCAGAGGAGCATCAGAGGAGCATCAGAGGAGCATCAGAGGAGCATCAGAGGAGCATCAGAGGAGCATCAGAGGAGGATCAGAGGAGCATCAGTGGAGCATCAGAGGAGCATCAGAGGAGCATCAGAGGAGCATCAGAGGAGCATCAGAGGAGGATCAGAGGAGCATCAGAGGAGCATTAGAGGAGCATCAGAGGAGGATCACAGGAGCATCAGAGGAGCATCAGAGGAGCATCAGAGGAGCATCAGAGGAGCATCAGAGGAGCATCAGAGGAGCATCAGAGGAGCCTCTGAGGAGCATCAGAGGAGCATCAGAGGAGCATCAAAGGAGCATCAGAGGAGCATCAGAGGAGGATCAGAGGAGCATCAGAGGAGCATCAGAGGAGCATCAGAGGAGCATCAGAGGAGCATCAGAGGAGCATCAGAGCAGCATCAGAGGAGCATCAGAGAAGCATCAGAGTAGCATCAGAGGAGCATCAGAGGAGCATCAGAGGAGCATCAGAGGAGCATCAGAGGAGCATCAGATGAGGATCAGAGGAGCATAAGAAGAGCATCAGAGGAGCATCAGAGGAGCATCAGAGGAGCATCAGAGGAGCATCAGATGAGCATCAGAGGAGCAGCAGAGGAGCATCAGTGGAGCATCAGAGGAGCATCAGAGGAGCATCAGAGGAGCATCAGAGGAGCATCAGAGGAGGATCAGAGGAGCATCAGACAGCATCAGAGGAGCATCAGAGGAGCATCAGAGGAGCATCAGAGGAGGATCAGAGGAGCATCAGAGGAGCATCAGAGGAGCATCAGAGGAGGATCACAGGAGCATCAGAGGAGCATCACAGGAGCATCAGAGGAGCATCAGAGGAGCATCAGAGGAGCATCAGAGGAGCATCAGAGGAGCATCAGAGGAGCATCAGAGGAGCCTCAGAGGAGCATCAGAGGAGCATCAGAGGAGCATCAGAGGAGCATCAGAGCAGCATCAGAGGAGCAGCAGAGGAGGATCAGAGGAGCATCAGAGGAGCATCAGAGGAGCATCAGAGGAGCATCAGAGGAGCATCAGAGGAGCATCAGAGGAGCATCAGAGGAGCATCAGAGGAGGATCAGAGGAGCATAAGAGGAGCATCAGAGGAGCATCAGAGGAGCATCAGAGGAGAATCAGAGGAGCATCAGATGAGCATCAGAGGAGCAGCAGAGGAGCATCAGAGGAGCATCACAGGAGCATCAGAGGAGCATCAGAGGAGCATCAGAGGAGCATCAGAGGTGGATCAGAGGAGCATCAGAGGAGCATCAGAGGAGCATCAGAGGAGCATCAGAGGAGAATCAGAGGAACATCAGATGAGCATCAGAGGAGCAGCAGAGGAGCATCAGAGGAGCATCACAGGAGCATCAGCGGAGCATCAGAGGAGTATCAGAGGAGCATCAGAGGAGCATCAGAGGAGCATCAGAGGAGCATCAGAGGAGCATCAGAGGAGCATCAGAGGAGCATCAGAGGAGCATCAGTGGAGCATCAGAGGAGCATCAGAGGAGCATCAGAGGAGCATCAGAGGAGCATCAGAAGAGCATCAGAGGAGCATCAGAGTAGCATCAGAGGAGGATCAGAGGAGCATCAGAGGAGCATCAGAGGAGCATCAGAGGAGCATCAGAGGAGCATCAGAGAGGCATCAGAGGAGCATCAGAGGAGGATCAGAGGAGCATCAGAGGAGCATCAGAGGAGCATCAGAGGAGCATCAGAGGAGCATCAGAGGAGCATCAGAGGAGCATCAGAGGAGCAGCAGAGGATCATCAGAGGAGCATCACAGGAGCATCAGAGGAGCATCAGAGGAGCATCAGAGGAGCATCAGAGGAGCCTCAGAGGAGAATCAGAGGAGCATCAGAGGAGCATCAGAGGAGCCTCAGAGGAGCCTCAGAGGAGCCTCAGAGGAGCCTCAGAGGAGCATCAGAGGAGCATCAGAGGAGCATCAGAGGAGCATCAGAGGAGCATCAGAGGAGCATCAGAGGAGGATCAGAGGAGGATCAGAGGAGCATCAGAGGAGCATCAGAGGAGCATCAGAGGAGCATCAGAGGAGCATCAGAGGAGCATCACAGGAGCATCACAGGAGCATCACAGGAGCATCAGAGGTGCATCATTGGAGCATCAGAGGAGCATCAGAGGAGCATCAGAGGAGCATCAGAGGAGCATCAGAGGAGCATCAGAGGAGCATCAGAGGAGCATCAGTGGAGCATTAGAGGAGCATCAGAGGAGCATCAGAGGAGCATCAGAGGAGCATCAGAGGAGCAGGAGCAGGAGCAGGAGCAGGAGCAGGAGCAGGAGCAGGTGCAGGAGCAGGAGCATCAGAGGAGCATCAGAGGAGCAGGAGCAGGAGCAGGAGCAGGAGCAGGAGCAGGAGCAGGAGCAGGAGCAGGTGCAGGAGCAGGAGCATCAGAGGAGCATCAGAGGAGCAGGAGCAGGAGCAGGAGCAGGAGCAGGAGCAGGAGCAGGAGCAGGAGCAGGACCATCAGAGGAGCATCAGAGGAGCAGGAGCAGGAGCAGGAGCAGGAGCATCAGAGGTCATCAGAGGAGCATCAGAGGAGCAGGAGTAGGAGAAGGAGCATCAGAGGAGCATCAGAGGAGCATCAGAGGAGCATCAGAGGAGCATCAGAGGAGCATCAGTGGAGCATCAGAGGAGCATCAGTGGAGCATCAGAGGAGCATCAGAGGAGCATCAGAGGAGCATCAGAGGAGCATCAGAGGAGCATCAGAGGAGGATCAGAGGAGCATCAGAGGAGCATCAGAGGAGCATCAGAGGAGCATCAGAGGAGCATCAGAGGAGCATCAGAGTAGCATCAGAGTAGCATCAGAGGAGCATCAGAGGAGCATCAGAGGAGCATCGGAGGAGCATCAGAGGAGCATCACATGAGGATCAGAGGAGCATAAGAAGAGCATCAGAGGAGCATCAGAGGAGCATCAGAGGAGCATCAGAGGAGCATCAGATGAGCATCAGAGGAGCAGCAGAGGAGCATCAGTGGAGCATCAGAGGAGCATCAGAGGAGCATCAGAGGAGCATCAGAGGAGCATCAGAGGAGCATCAGAGGAGGATCAGAGGAGCATCAGACAGCATCAGAGGAGCATCAGAGGAGCATCAGAGGAGAATCAGAGGAGCATCAGATGAGCATCAGAGGAGCATCAGAGGAGCATCAGATGAGGATCAGAGGAGCATAAGAAGAGCATCAGAGGAGCAGGAGCAGGAGCAGGAGCAGGAGCAGGAGCAGGAGCAGGAGCAGGAGCAGGAGCAGGAGCAGGAGCATGAGCAGGTGCAGGAGCAGGAGCATCAGAGGAGCATCAGAGGAGCAGGAGCAGGAGCAGGAGCAGGAGCAGGAGCAGGAGCAGGAGCAGGAGCAGGACCATCAGAGGAGCATCAGAGGAGCAGGAGCAGGAGCAGGAGCAGGAGCAGGAGCATCAGAGGTCATCAGAGGAGCATCAGAGGAGCAGGATTAGGAGAAGGAGCATCAGAGGAGCATCAGAGGAGCATCAGAGGAGCATCAGAGGAGCATCAGGGGAGCATCAGAGGAGCATCAGAGGAGCATCAGTGGAGCATCAGAGGAGCATCAGTGGAGCATCAGAGGAGCATCAGAGGAGCATCAGAGGAGCATCAGAGGAGCATCAGAGGAGCATCAGAGGAGCATCAGAGGAGGATCAGAGGAGCATCAGTGGAGCATCAGAGGAGCATCAGAGGAGCATCAGAGGAGCATCAGAGGAGCATCAGAGGAGGATCAGAGGAGCATCAGAGGAGCATTAGAGGAGCATCAGAGGAGGATCACAGGAGCATCAGAGGAGCATCAGAGGAGCATCAGAGGAGCATCAGAGGAGCATCAGAGGAGCATCAGAGGAGCATCAGAGGAGCCTCTGAGGAGCATCAGAGGAGCATCAGAGGAGCATCAAAGGAGCATCAGAGGAGCATCAGAGGAGGATCAGAGGAGCATCAGAGGAGCATCAGAGGAGCATCAGAGGAGCATCAGAGGAGCATCAGAGGAGCATCAGAGCAGCATCAGAGGAGCATCAGAGAAGCATCAGAGTAGCATCAGAGGAGCATCAGAGGAGCATCAGAGGAGCATCAGAGGAGCATCAGAGGAGCATCAGATGAGGATCAGAGGAGCATAAGAAGAGCATCAGAGGAGCATCAGAGGAGCATCAGAGGAGCATCAGAGGAGCATCAGATGAGCATCAGAGGAGCAGCAGAGGAGCATCAGTGGAGCATCAGAGGAGCATCAGAGGAGCATCAGAGGAGCATCAGAGGAGCATCAGAGGAGGATCAGAGGAGCATCAGACAGCATCAGAGGAGCATCAGAGGAGCATCAGAGGAGCATCAGAGGAGGATCAGAGGAGCATCAGAGGAGCATCAGAGGAGCATCAGAGGAGGATCACAGGAGCATCAGAGGAGCATCACAGGAGCATCAGAGGAGCATCAGAGGAGCATCAGAGGAGCATCAGAGGAGCATCAGAGGAGCATCAGAGGAGCATCAGAGGAGCCTCAGAGGAGCATCAGAGGAGCATCAGAGGAGCATCAGAGGAGCATCAGAGCAGCATCAGAGGAGCAGCAGAGGAGGATCAGAGGAGCATCAGAGGAGCATCAGAGGAGCATCAGAGGAGCATCAGAGGAGCATCAGAGGAGCATCAGAGGAGCATCAGAGGAGCATCAGAGGAGGATCAGAGGAGCATAAGAGGAGCATCAGAGGAGCATCAGAGGAGCATCAGAGGAGAATCAGAGGAGCATCAGATGAGCATCAGAGGAGCAGCAGAGGAGCATCAGAGGAGCATCACAGGAGCATCAGAGGAGCATCAGAGGAGCATCAGAGGAGCATCAGAGGTGGATCAGAGGAGCATCAGAGGAGCATCAGAGGAGCATCAGAGGAGCATCAGAGGAGAATCAGAGGAACATCAGATGAGCATCAGAGGAGCAGCAGAGGAGCATCAGAGGAGCATCACAGGAGCATCAGCGGAGCATCAGAGGAGCATCAGAGGAGCATCAGAGGAGCATCAGAGGAGCATCAGAGGAGCATCAGAGGAGCATCAGAGGAGCATCAGAGGAGCATCAGTGGAGCATCAGAGGAGCATCAGAGGAGCATCAGAGGAGCATCAGAGGAGCATCAGAAGAGCATCAGAGGAGCATCAGAGTAGCATCAGAGGAGGATCAGAGGAGCATCAGAGGAGCATCAGAGGAGCATCAGAGGAGCATCAGAGGAGCATCAGAGAGGCATCAGAGGAGCATCAGAGGAGGATCAGAGGAGCATCAGAGGAGCATCAGAGGAGCATCAGAGGAGCATCAGAGGAGCATCAGAGGAGCATCAGAGGAGCATCAGAGGAGCAGCAGAGGATCATCAGAGGAGCATCACAGGAGCATCAGAGGAGCATCAGAGGAGCATCAGAGGAGCATCAGAGGAGAATCAGAGGAGCATCAGAGGAGCATCAGAGGAGCCTCAGAGGAGCCTCAGAGGAGCCTCAGAGGAGCCTCAGAGGAGCATCAGAGGAGCATCAGAGGAGCATCAGAGGAGCATCAGAGGAGCATCAGAGGAGCATCAGAGGAGGATCAGAGGAGGATCAGAGGAGCATCAGAGGAGCATCAGAGGAGCATCAGAGGAGCATCAGAGGAGCATCAGAGGAGCATCACAGGAGCATCACAGGAGCATCACAGGAGCATCAGAGGTGCATCATTGGAGCATCAGAGGAGCATCAGAGGAGCATCAGAGGAGCATCAGAGGAGCATCAGAGGAGCATCAGAGGAGCATCAGAGGAGCATCAGTGGAGCATTAGAGGAGCATCAGAGGAGCATCAGAGGAGCATCAGAGGAGCATCAGAGGAGCAGGAGCAGGAGCAGGAGCAGGAGCAGGAGCAGGAGCAGGTGCAGGAGCAGGAGCATCAGAGGAGCATCAGAGGAGCAGGAGCAGGAGCAGGAGCAGGAGCAGGAGCAGGAGCAGGAGCAGGAGCAGGTGCAGGAGCAGGAGCATCAGAGGAGCATCAGAGGAGCAGGAGCAGGAGCAGGAGCAGGAGCAGGAGCAGGAGCAGGAGCAGGAGCAGGAGCAGGACCATCAGAGGAGCATCAGAGGAGCAGGAGCAGGAGCAGGAGCAGGAGCATCAGAGGTCATCAGAGGAGCATCAGAGGAGCAGGAGTAGGAGAAGGAGCATCAGAGGAGCATCAGAGGAGCATCAGAGGAGCATCAGAGGAGCATCAGAGGAGCATCAGTGGAGCATCAGAGGAGCATCAGTGGAGCATCAGAGGAGCATCAGAGGAGCATCAGAGGAGCATCAGAGGAGCATCAGAGGAGCATCAGAGGAGGATCAGAGGAGCATCAGAGGAGCATCAGAGGAGCATCAGAGGAGCATCAGAGGAGCATCAGAGGAGCATCAGAGTAGCATCAGAGTAGCATCAGAGGAGCATCAGAGGAGCATCAGAGGAGCATCGGAGGAGCATCAGAGGAGCATCACATGAGGATCAGAGGAGCATAAGAAGAGCATCAGAGGAGCATCAGAGGAGCATCAGAGGAGCATCAGAGGAGCATCAGATGAGCATCAGAGGAGCAGCAGAGGAGCATCAGTGGAGCATCAGAGGAGCATCAGAGGAGCATCAGAGGAGCATCAGAGGAGCATCAGAGGAGCATCAGAGGAGGATCAGAGGAGCATCAGACAGCATCAGAGGAGCATCAGAGGAGCATCAGAGGAGAATCAGAGGAGCATCAGATGAGCATCAGAGGAGCAGCAGAGGAGCATCAGAGGAGCATCACAGGAGCATCAGAGGAGCATCAGAGGAGCATCAGAGGAGCATCAGAGGAGCATCAGAGGAGCATCAGAGGAGCATCAGAGGAGCATCAGAGGAGGATCAGAGGAGCATCAGAGGAGCATCAGAGGAGCATCAGAGGAGCATCAGAGGAGAATCAGATGAGCATCAGAGGAGCAGCAGAGGAGCATCAGAGGAGCATCACAGGAGCATCAGAGGAGCATCAGAGGAGCATCAGAGGAGCATCAGAGGAGCATCAGAGGAGCCTCAGAGGAGCATCAGAGGAGCCTCAGAGGAGCCTCAGAGGAGCCTCAGAGGAGCATCAGAGGAGCATCAGAGGAGCATCAGAGGAGCATCAGAGGAGGATCAGAGGAGCATCAGAGGAGCATCAGAGGAGCATCAGAGGAGCATCAGAGGAGCATCAGAGGAGCATCAGAGGAGCATCAGAGGAGCATCAGAGGAGCCTCAGAGGAGCATCAGAGGAGCATCAGAGGAGCATCAGAGGAGCATCAGAGGAGCAGCAGAGGAGCAGCAGAGGAGGATCAGAGGAGCATCAGAGGAGCATCAGAGGAGCATCAGAGGAGCATCAGAGGAGCATCAGAGGAGCATCAGAGGAGCATCAGAGGAGCATCAGAGGAGGATCAGAGGAGCATAAGAGGAGCATCAGAGGAGCATCAGAGGAGCATCAGAGGAGAATCAGAGGAGCAACAGATGAGCATCAGAGGAGCAGCAGAGGAGCATCAGAGGAGCATCACAGGAGCATCAGAGGAGCATCAGAGGAGCATCAGAGGAGCATCAGAGGTGGATCAGAGGAGCATCAGAGGAGCATCAGAGGAGCATCAGAGGAGCATCAGAGGAGAATCAGAGGAGCATCAGATGAGCATCAGAGGAGCAGCAGAGGAGCATCAGAGGAGCATCACAGGAGCATCAGAGGAGCATCAGAGGAGTATCAGAGGAGCATCAGAGGAGCATCAGAGGAGCATCAGAGGAGCCTCAGAGGAGCATCAGAGGAGCATCAGAGGAGCATCAGAGGAGCATCAGAGGAGGATCAGAGGAGCATCAGAGGAGCATCAGAGGAGCATCAGAGGAGCATCAGAGGAGCATCAGAGGAGAATCAGATCAGCATCAGAGGAGCAGCAGAGGAACATCAGAGGAGCATCAGAGGAGCATCAGAGGAGCATCAGAGGAGCATCACAGGAGCATCAGAGGAGCATCAGAGGAGCTTCAGAGGAGCATCAGAGGAGCATCAGAGGAGCATCAGAGGAGCATCAGAGGAGCATCAGAGGAGCATCAGAGGAGCATCAGAGGAGCATCAGAGGAGAATCAGAGGAGCATTACAGGAGCATCACAGGAGCATCAGAGGAGCATCAGAGGAGCATCAGAGGAGCATCAGAGGAGCATCAGAGGAGCATCAGAGGAGCCTCAGAGGAGCATCAGAGGAGCATCAGAGGAGCATCAGAGGAGCATCAGAGGAGGATCAGAGGAGCATCAGAGGAGCATCAGAGGAGCATCAGAGGAGCATCAGAGGAGCATCAGAGGAGAATCAGATCAGCATCAGAGGAGCAGCAGAGGAACATCAGAGGAGCATCACAGGAGCATCAGAGGAGCATCAGAGGAGCATCAGAGGAGCATCACAGGAGCATCAGAGGAGCATCAGAGGAGCTTCAGAGGAGCATCAGAGGAGCATCAGAGGAGCATCAGAGGAGCATCAGAGGAGCATCAGTGGAGCATTAGAGGAGCATCAGAGGAGCATCAGAGGAGCATCAGAGGAGCATCAGAGGAGCAGGAGCAGGAGCAGGAGCAGGAGCAGGAGCAGGAGCAGGTGCAGGAGCAGGAGCATCAGAGGAGCATCAGAGGAGCAGGAGCAGGAGCAGGAGCAGGAGCAGGAGCAGGAGCAGGAGCAGGAGCAGGTGCAGGAGCAGGAGCATCAGAGGAGCATCAGAGGAGCAGGAGCAGGAGCAGGAGCAGGAGCAGGAGCAGGAGCAGGAGCAGGAGCAGGACCATCAGAGGAGCATCAGAGGAGCAGGAGCAGGAGCAGGAGCAGGAGCAGGAGCATCAGAGGTCATCAGAGGAGCATCAGAGGAGCAGGAGTAGGAGAAGGAGCATCAGAGGAGCATCAGAGGAGCATCAGAGGAGCATCAGAGGAGCATCAGAGGAGCATCAGTGGAGCATCAGAGGAGCATCAGTGGAGCATCAGAGGAGCATCAGAGGAGCATCAGAGGAGCATCAGAGGAGCATCAGAGGAGCATCAGAGGAGGATCAGAGGAGCATCAGTGGAGCATCAGAGGAGCATCAGAGGAGCATCAGAGGAGCATCAGAGGAGCATCAGAGGAGGATCAGAGGAGCATCAGAGGAGCATTAGAGGAGCATCAGAGGAGGATCACAGGAGCATCAGAGGAGCATCAGAGGAGCATCAGAGGAGCATCAGCGGAGCATCAGAGGAGCATCAGAGGAGCATCAGAGGAGCATCAGAGGAGCCTCTGAGGAGCATCAGAGGAGCATCAGAGGAGCATCAGAGGAGCATCAGAGGAGCATCAGAGGAGGATCAGAGGAGCATCAGAGGAGCATCAGAGGAGCATCAGAGGAGCATCAGAGGAGCATCAGAGGAGCATCAGAGGAGCATCAGAGTAGCATCAGAGTAGCATCAGAGGAGCATCAGAGGAGCATCGGAGGAGCATCAGAGGAGCATCACATGAGGATCAGAGGAGCATAAGAAGAGCATCAGAGGAGCATCAGAGGAGCATCAGAGGAGCATCAGAGGAGCATCAGATGAGCATCAGAGGAGCAGCAGAGGAGCATCAGTGGAGCATCAGAGGAGCATCAGAGGAGCATCAGAGGAGCATCAGAGGAGCATCAGAGGAGCATCAGAGGAGGATCAGAGGAGCATCAGACAGCATCAGAGGAGCATCAGAGGAGCATCAGAGGAGAATCAGAGGAGCATCAGATGAGCATCAGAGGAGCAGCAGAGGAGCATCAGAGGAGCATCACAGGAGCATCAGAGGAGCATCAGAGGAGCATCAGAGGAGCATCAGAGGAGCATCAGAGGAGCATCAGAGGAGCATCAGAGGAGGATCAGAGGAGCATCAGAGGAGCATCAGAGGAGCATCAGAGGAGCATCAGAGGAGAATCAGATGAGCATCAGAGGAGCAGCAGAGGAGCATCAGAGGAGCATCACAGGAGCATCAGAGGAGCATCAGAGGAGCATCAGAGGAGCATCAGAGGAGCATCAGAGGAGCCTCAGAGGAGCATCAGAGAAGCCTCAGAGGAGCCTCAGAGGAGCCTCAGAGGAGCATCAGAGGAGCATCAGAGGAGCATCAGAGGAGCATCAGAGGAGGATCAGAGGAGCATCAGAGGAGCATCAGAGGAGCATCAGAGGAGCATCAGAGGAGCATCAGAGGAGCATCAGAGGAGCATCAGAGGAGCATCAGAGGAGCCTCAGAGGAGCATCAGAGGAGAATCAGAGGAGCATCAGAGGAGCATCAGAGGAGCAGCAGAGGAGCAGCAGAGGAGCAGCAGAGGAGGATCAGAGGAGCATCAGAGGAGCATCAGAGGAGCATCAGAGGAGCATCAGAGGAGCATCAGAGGAGCATCAGAGGAGCATCAGAGGAGCATCAGAGGAGGATCAGAGGAGCATAAGAGGAGCATCAGAGGAGCATCAGAGGAGCATCAGAGGAGAATCAGAGGAGCAACAGATGAGCATCAGAGGAGCAGCAGAGGAGCATCAGAGGAGCATCACAGGAGCATCAGAGGAGCATCAGAGGAGCATCAGAGGAGCATCAGAGGTGGATCAGAGGAGCATCAGAGGAGCATCAGAGGAGCATCAGAGGAGCATCAGAGGAGAATCAGAGGAGCATCAGATGAGCATCAGAGGAGCAGCAGAGGAGCATCAGAGGAGCATCACAGGAGCATCAGAGGAGCATCAGAGGAGTATCAGAGGAGCATCAGAGGAGCATCAGAGGAGCATCAGAGGAGCATCAGAGGAGCCTCAGAGGAGCATCAGAGGAGCATCAGAGGAGCATCAGAGGAGCATCAGAGGAGGATCAGAGGAGCATCAGAGGAGCATCAGAGGAGCATCAGAGGAGCATCAGAGGAGCATCAGAGGAGAATCAGATCAGCATCAGAGGAGCAGCAGAGGAACATCAGAGGAACATCAGAGGAGCATCACAGGAGCATCAGAGGAGCATCAGAGGAGCATCAGAGGAGCATCACAGGAGCATCAGAGGAGCATCAGAGGAGCTTCAGAGGAGCATCAGAGGAGCATCAGAGGAGCATCAGAGGAGCATCAGAGGAGCATCAGAGGAGCATCAGAGGAGCATCAGAGGAGCATCAGAGGAGAATCAGAGGAGCATTACAGGAGCATCACAGGAGCATCAGAGGAGCATCAGTGGAGCATCAGAGGAGGATCAGACGATCATCAGAGGAGCATCAGAGGAGCATCAGAGGAGCATCATCGGAGCATCAGAGGAGAATCAGAGGAGCATCAGAGGAGCATCACAGAGACATCAGAGGAGCATCAGAGGAGCATCAGAGGAGCATCAGAGGAGCATCTAAGGAGCATCAGAGGAGTATCAGAGGAGCATCAGAGGAGCATCAGAGGTGCAGCAGAGGAGCATCAGAGGTGCAGGACCAGGAGCAGCAGCAGGAGCAGGAACACGAGCAGGAGCAGGAGCAGGAGCAGGAGCAGGAGCAGGAGCAGGAGCAGGAGCAGGAGCAGGAGCAGGGGCAGGAGCATGAGCAGGAGCAGGAGCAGGAGCAGGAGCAGGAGCAGGAGCAGGAGCAGGAGCAGGAGCAGGAGCAGGAGCAGGAGCAGGAGCAGGAGCATCAAAGGAGCATCAGAGGAGCATCAGAGGAACATCAGAGGAGGATCAGAGGAGCATAAGAGGAGCATCAGAGGAGCATCAGAGGAGCATCAGAGGAGAATCAGAGGAGCAACAGATGAGCATCAGAGGAGCAGCAGAGGAGCATCAGAGGAGCATCACAGGAGCATCAGAGGAGCATCAGAGGAGCATCAGAGGAGCATCAGAGGTGGATCAGAGGAGCATCAGAGGAGCATCAGAGGAGCATCAGAGGAGCATCAGAGGAGAATCAGAGGAGCATCAGATGAGCATCAGAGGAGCAGCAGAGGAGCATCAGAGGAGCATCACAGGAGCATCAGAGGAGCATCACAGGAGTATCAGAGGAGCATCAGAGGAGCATCAGAGGAGCATCAGAGGAGCATCAGAGGAGCATCAGAGGAGCCTCAGAGGAGCATCAGAGGAGCATCAGAGGAGCATCAGAGGAGCATCAGAGGAGGATCAGAGGAGCATCAGAGGAGCATCAGAGGAGCATCAGAGGAGCATCAGAGGAGCATCAGAGGAGCATCAGAGGAGCATCAGAGGAGCATCAGAGGAACATCAGAGGAGCATCACAGGAGCATCAGAGGAGCATCAGAGGAGCATCAGAGGAGCATCACAGGAGCATCAGAGGAGCATCAGAGGAGCTTCAGAGGAGCATCAGAGGAGCATCAGAGGAGCATCAGAGGAGCATCAGAGGAGCATCAGAGGAGCATCAGAGGAGCATCAGAGGAGCATCAGAGGAGAATCAGAGGAGCATTACAGGAGCATCACAGGAGCATCAGAGGAGCATCAGTGGAGCATCAGAGGAGGATCAGACGATCATCAGAGGAGCATCAGAGGAGCATCAGAGGAGCATCATCGGAGCATCAGAGGAGAATCAGAGGAGCATCAGAGGAGCATCACAGAGACATCAGAGGAGCATCAGAGGAGCATCAGAGGAGCATCAGAGGAGCATCTAAGGAGCATCAGAGGAGTATCAGAGGAGCATCAGAGGAGCATCAGAGGTGCAGCAGAGGAGCATCAGAGGTGCAGGACCAGGAGCAGCAGCAGGAGCAGGAACAGGAGCAGGAGCAGGAGCAGGAGCAGGAGCAGGAGCAGGAGCAGGAGCAGGAGCAGGAGCAGGAGCAGGAGCAGGGGCAGGAGCATGAGCAGGAGCAGGAGCAGGAGCAGGAGCAGGAGCAGGAGCAGGAGCAGGAGCAGGAGCAGGAGCAGGAGCAGGAGCAGGAGCAGGAGCATCAAAGGAGCATCAGAGGAGCATCAGAGGAGCATCAGAGGAGCATCAGAGGAGCATCAGAGGAGCATCAGAGGAGCATCAGAGGAGAATCAGAGGAGCATCAGAGGAGCATCAGAGGAGCATCAGTGGAGCATGAGAGGAGCATCAGAGGAGCATCAGAGGAGCATCAGAGGAGCATCAGAGGAGCCTCAGAGGAGCATCAGAGGAGCATCAGAGGAGCATCAGAAGAGCATCAGAGGAGCATCAGAGTAGCATCAGAGGAGGATCAGAGGAGCATCAGAGGAGCATCAGAGGAGCATCAGAGGAGCATCAGAGGAGCATCAGAGAGGCATCAGAGGAGCATCAGAGGAGGATCAGAGGAGCATCAGAGGAGCATCAGAGGAGCATCAGAGGAGCATCAGAGGAGCATCAGAGGAGCATCAGAGGAGCATCAGAGGAGCAGCAGAGGAGCATCAGAGGAGCATCACAGGAGCATCAGAGGAGCATCAGAGGAGCATCAGAGGAGCATCAGAGGAGAATCAGAGGAGCATCAGAGGAGCATCAGAGGAGCCTCAGAGGAGCCTCAGAGGAGCCTCAGAGGAGCATCAGAGGAGCATCAGAGGAGCATCAGAGGAGCATCAGAGGAGCATCAGAGGAGCATCAGAGGAGCATCAGAGGAGGATCAGAGGAGGATCAGAGGAGCATCAGAGCAGCATCAGAGGAGCATCAGAGGAGCATCAGAGGAGCATCACAGGAGCATCACAGGAGCATCACAGGAGCATCAGAGGTGCATCATTGGAGCATCAGAGGAGCATCAGAGGAGCATCAGAGGAGCATCAGAGGAGCATCAGAGGAGCATCAGAGGAGCATCAGAGGAGCATCAGAGGAGCATCAGTGGAGCATTAGAGGAGCATCAGAGGAGCATCAGAGGAGCATCAGAGGAGCATCAGAGGAGCAGGAGCAGGAGCAGGAGCAGGAGCAGGAGCAGGAGCAGGTGCAGGAGCAGGAGCATCAGAGGAGCATCAGAGGAGCAGGAGCAGGAGCAGGAGCAGGAGCAGGAGCAGGAGCAGGAGCATGAGCAGGTGCAGGAGCAGGAGCATCAGAGGAGCATCAGAGGAGCAGGAGCAGGAGCAGGAGCAGGAGCAGGAGCAGGAGCAGGAGCAGGAGCAGGACCATCAGAGGAGCATCAGAGGAGCAGGAGCAGGAGCAGGAGCAGGAGCAGGAGCATCAGAGGTCATCAGAGGAGCATCAGAGGAGCAGGATTAGGAGAAGGAGCATCAGAGGAGCATCAGAGGAGCATCAGAGGAGCATCAGAGGAGCATCAGAGGAGCATCAGGGGAGCATCAGAGGAGCATCAGAGGAGCATCAGTGGAGCATCAGAGGAGCATCAGTGGAGCATCAGAGGAGCATCAGAGGAGCATCAGAGGAGCATCAGAGGAGCATCAGAGGAGCATCAGAGGAGCATCAGAGGAGGATCAGAGGAGCATCAGTGGAGCATCAGAGGAGCATCAGAGGAGCATCAGAGGAGCATCAGAGGAGCATCAGAGGAGGATCAGAGGAGCATCAGAGGAGCATTAGAGGAGCATCAGAGGAGGATCACAGGAGCATCAGAGGAGCATCAGAGGAGCATCAGAGGAGCATCAGAGGAGCATCAGAGGAGCATCAGAGGAGCATCAGAGGAGCCTCTGAGGAGCATCAGAGGAGCATCAGAGGAGCATCAAAGGAGCATCAGAGGAGCATCAGAGGAGGATCAGAGGAGCATCAGAGGAGCATCAGAGGAGCATCAGAGGAGCATCAGAGGAGCATCAGAGGAGCATCAGAGCAGCATCAGAGGAGCATCAGAGAAGCATCAGAGTAGCATCAGAGGAGCATCAGAGGAGCATCAGAGGAGCATCAGAGGAGCATCAGAGGAGCATCAGATGAGGATCAGAGGAGCATAAGAAGAGCATCAGAGGAGCATCAGAGGAGCATCAGAGGAGCATCAGAGGAGCATCAGATGAGCATCAGAGGAGCAGCAGAGGAGCATCAGTGGAGCATCAGAGGAGCATCAGAGGAGCATCAGAGGAGCATCAGAGGAGCATCAGAGGAGGATCAGAGGAGCATCAGACAGCATCAGAGGAGCATCAGAGGAGCATCAGAGGAGCATCAGAGGAGGATCAGAGGAGCATCAGAGGAGCATCAGAGGAGCATCAGAGGAGGATCACAGGAGCATCAGAGGAGCATCACAGGAGCATCAGAGGAGCATCAGAGGAGCATCAGAGGAGCATCAGAGGAGCATCAGAGGAGCATCAGAGGAGCATCAGAGGAGCCTCAGAGGAGCATCAGAGGAGCATCAGAGGAGCATCAGAGGAGCATCAGAGCAGCATCAGAGGAGCAGCAGAGGAGGATCAGAGGAGCATCAGAGGAGCATCAGAGGAGCATCAGAGGAGCATCAGAGGAGCATCAGAGGAGCATCAGAGGAGCATCAGAGGAGCATCAGAGGAGGATCAGAGGAGCATAAGAGGAGCATCAGAGGAGCATCAGAGGAGCATCAGAGGAGAATCAGAGGAGCATCAGATGAGCATCAGAGGAGCAGCAGAGGAGCATCAGAGGAGCATCACAGGAGCATCAGAGGAGCATCAGAGGAGCATCAGAGGAGCATCAGAGGTGGATCAGAGGAGCATCAGAGGAGCATCAGAGGAGCATCAGAGGAGCATCAGAGGAGAATCAGAGGAACATCAGATGAGCATCAGAGGAGCAGCAGAGGAGCATCAGAGGAGCATCACAGGAGCATCAGCGGAGCATCAGAGGAGTATCAGAGGAGCATCAGAGGAGCATCAGAGGAGCATCAGAGGAGCATCAGAGGAGCATCAGAGGAGCATCAGAGGAGCATCAGAGGAGCATCAGTGGAGCATCAGAGGAGCATCAGAGGAGCATCAGAGGAGCATCAGAGGAGCATCAGAAGAGCATCAGAGGAGCATCAGAGTAGCATCAGAGGAGGATCAGAGGAGCATCAGAGGAGCATCAGAGGAGCATCAGAGGAGCATCAGAGGAGCATCAGAGAGGCATCAGAGGAGCATCAGAGGAGGATCAGAGGAGCATCAGAGGAGCATCAGAGGAGCATCAGAGGAGCATCAGAGGAGCATCAGAGGAGCATCAGAGGAGCATCAGAGGAGCAGCAGAGGATCATCAGAGGAGCATCACAGGAGCATCAGAGGAGCATCAGAGGAGCATCAGAGGAGCATCAGAGGAGCCTCAGAGGAGAATCAGAGGAGCATCAGAGGAGCATCAGAGGAGCCTCAGAGGAGCCTCAGAGGAGCCTCAGAGGAGCCTCAGAGGAGCATCAGAGGAGCATCAGAGGAGCATCAGAGGAGCATCAGAGGAGCATCAGAGGAGCATCAGAGGAGGATCAGAGGAGGATCAGAGGAGCATCAGAGGAGCATCAGAGGAGCATCAGAGGAGCATCAGAGGAGCATCAGAGGAGCATCACAGGAGCATCACAGGAGCATCACAGGAGCATCAGAGGTGCATCATTGGAGCATCAGAGGAGCATCAGAGGAGCATCAGAGGAGCATCAGAGGAGCCTCAGAGGAGCATCAGAGGAGCATCAGAGGAGCATCAGAGGAGCATCAGAGCAGCATCAGAGGAGCATCAGAGGAGCATCAGAGGAGCATCACAGGAGCATCACAGGAGCATCACAGGAGCATCAGAGGTGCATCATTGGAGCATCAGAGGAGCATCAGAGGAGCATCAGAGGAGCATCAGAGGAGCATCAGAGGAGCATCAGAGGAGCATCAGAGGAGCATCAGAGGAGCATCAGTGGAGCATTAGAGGAGCATCAGAGGAGCATCAGAGGAGCATCAGAGGAGCATCAGAGGAGCAGGAGCAGGAGCAGGAGCAGGAGCAGGAGCAGGAGCAGGTGCAGGAGCAGGAGCATCAGAGGAGCATCAGAGGAGCAGGAGCAGGAGCAGGAGCAGGAGCAGGAGCAGGAGCAGGAGCATGAGCAGGTGCAGGAGCAGGAGCATCAGAGGAGCATCAGAGGAGCAGGAGCAGGAGCAGGAGCAGGAGCAGGAGCAGGAGCAGGAGCAGGAGCAGGACCATCAGAGGAGCATCAGAGGAGCAGGAGCAGGAGCAGGAGCAGGAGCAGGAGCATCAGAGGTCATCAGAGGAGCATCAGAGGAGCAGGATTAGGAGAAGGAGCATCAGAGGAGCATCAGAGGAGCATCAGAGGAGCATCAGAGGAGCATCAGAGGAGCATCAGGGGAGCATCAGAGGAGCATCAGAGGAGCATCAGTGGAGCATCAGAGGAGCATCAGTGGAGCATCAGAGGAGCATCAGAGGAGCATCAGAGGAGCATCAGAGGAGCATCAGAGGAGCATCAGAGGAGCATCAGAGGAGGATCAGAGGAGCATCAGTGGAGCATCAGAGGAGCATCAGAGGAGCATCAGAGGAGCATCAGAGGAGCATCAGAGGAGGATCAGAGGAGCATCAGAGGAGCATTAGAGGAGCATCAGAGGAGGATCACAGGAGCATCAGAGGAGCATCAGAGGAGCATCAGAGGAGCATCAGAGGAGCATCAGAGGAGCATCAGAGGAGCATCAGAGGAGCCTCTGAGGAGCATCAGAGGAGCATCAGAGGAGCATCAAAGGAGCATCAGAGGAGCATCAGAGGAGGATCAGAGGAGCATCAGAGGAGCATCAGAGGAGCATCAGAGGAGCATCAGAGGAGCATCAGAGGAGCATCAGAGCAGCATCAGAGGAGCATCAGAGAAGCATCAGAGTAGCATCAGAGGAGCATCAGAGGAGCATCAGAGGAGCATCAGAGGAGCATCAGAGGAGCATCAGATGAGGATCAGAGGAGCATAAGAAGAGCATCAGAGGAGCATCAGAGGAGCATCAGAGGAGCATCAGAGGAGCATCAGGTGAGCATCAGAGGAGCAGCAGAGGAGCATCAGTGGAGCATCAGAGGAGCATCAGAGGAGCATCAGAGGAGCATCAGAGGAGCATCAGAGGAGGATCAGAGGAGCATCAGACAGCATCAGAGGAGCATCAGAGGAGCATCAGAGGAGCATCAGAGGAGGATCAGAGGAGCATCAGAGGAGCATCAGAGGAGCATCAGAGGAGGATCACAGGAGCATCAGAGGAGCATCACAGGAGCATCAGAGGAGCATCAGAGGAGCATCAGAGGAGCATCAGAGGAGCATCAGAGGAGCATCAGAGGAGCATCAGAGGAGCCTCAGAGGAGCATCAGAGGAGCATCAGAGGAGCATCAGAGGAGCATCAGAGCAGCATCAGAGGAGCAGCAGAGGAGGATCAGAGGAGCATCAGAGGAGCATCAGAGGAGCATCAGAGGAGCATCAGAGGAGCATCAGAGGAGCATCAGAGGAGCATCAGAGGAGCATCAGAGGAGGATCAGAGGAGCATAAGAGGAGCATCAGAGGAGCATCAGAGGAGCATCAGAGGAGAATCAGAGGAGCATCAGATGAGCATCAGAGGAGCAGCAGAGGAGCATCAGAGGAGCATCACAGGAGCATCAGAGGAGCATCAGAGGAGCATCAGAGGAGCATCAGAGGTGGATCAGAGGAGCATCAGAGGAGCATCAGAGGAGCATCAGAGGAGCATCAGAGGAGAATCAGAGGAACATCAGATGAGCATCAGAGGAGCAGCAGAGGAGCATCAGAGGAGCATCACAGGAGCATCAGCGGAGCATCAGAGGAGTATCAGAGGAGCATCAGAGGAGCATCAGAGGAGCATCAGAGGAGCATCAGAGGAGCATCAGAGGAGCATCAGAGGAGCATCAGAGGAGCATCAGTGGAGCATCAGAGGAGCATCAGAGGAGCATCAGAGGAGCATCAGAGGAGCATCAGAAGAGCATCAGAGGAGCATCAGAGTAGCATCAGAGGAGGATCAGAGGAGCATCAGAGGAGCATCAGAGGAGCATCAGAGGAGCATCAGAGGAGCATCAGAGAGGCATCAGAGGAGCATCAGAGGAGGATCAGAGGAGCATCAGAGGAGCATCAGAGGAGCATCAGAGGAGCATCAGAGGAGCATCAGAGGAGCATCAGAGGAGCATCAGAGGAGCAGCAGAGGATCATCAGAGGAGCATCACAGGAGCATCAGAGGAGCATCAGAGGAGCATCAGAGGAGCATCAGAGGAGCCTCAGAGGAGAATCAGAGGAGCATCAGAGGAGCATCAGAGGAGCCTCAGAGGAGCCTCAGAGGAGCCTCAGAGGAGCCTCAGAGGAGCATCAGAGGAGCATCAGAGGAGCATCAGAGGAGCATCAGAGGAGCATCAGAGGAGCATCAGAGGAGGATCAGAGGAGGATCAGAGGAGCATCAGAGGAGCATCAGAGGAGCATCAGAGGAGCATCAGAGGAGCATCAGAGGAGCATCACAGGAGCATCACAGGAGCATCACAGGAGCATCAGAGGTGCATCATTGGAGCATCAGAGGAGCATCAGAGGAGCATCAGAGGAGCATCAGAGGAGCATCAGAGGAGCATCAGAGGAGCATCAGAGGAGCATCAGTGGAGCATTAGAGGAGCATCAGAGGAGCATCAGAGGAGCATCAGAGGAGCATCAGAGGAGCAGGAGCAGGAGCAGGAGCAGGAGCAGGAGCAGGAGCAGGTGCAGGAGCAGGAGCATCAGAGGAGCATCAGAGGAGCAGGAGCAGGAGCAGGAGCAGGAGCAGGAGCAGGAGCAGGAGCAGGAGCAGGTGCAGGAGCAGGAGCATCAGAGGAGCATCAGAGGAGCAGGAGCAGGAGCAGGAGCAGGAGCAGGAGCAGGAGCAGGAGCAGGAGCAGGACCATCAGAGGAGCATCAGAGGAGCAGGAGCAGGAGCAGGAGCAGGAGCATCAGAGGTCATCAGAGGAGCATCAGAGGAGCAGGAGTAGGAGAAGGAGCATCAGAGGAGCATCAGAGGAGCATCAGAGGAGCATCAGAGGAGCATCAGAGGAGCATCAGTGGAGCATCAGAGGAGCATCAGTGGAGCATCAGAGGAGCATCAGAGGAGCATCAGAGGAGCATCAGAGGAGCATCAGAGGAGCATCAGAGGAGGATCAGAGGAGCATCAGAGGAGCATCAGAGGAGCATCAGAGGAGCATCAGAGGAGCATCAGAGGAGCATCAGAGTAGCATCAGAGTAGCATCAGAGGAGCATCAGAGGAGCATCAGAGGAGCATCGGAGGAGCATCAGAGGAGCATCACATGAGGATCAGAGGAGCATAAGAAGAGCATCAGAGGAGCATCAGAGGAGCATCAGAGGAGCATCAGAGGAGCATCAGATGAGCATCAGAGGAGCAGCAGAGGAGCATCAGTGGAGCATCAGAGGAGCATCAGAGGAGCATCAGAGGAGCATCAGAGGAGCATCAGAGGAGCATCAGAGGAGGATCAGAGGAGCATCAGACAGCATCAGAGGAGCATCAGAGGAGCATCAGAGGAGAATCAGAGGAGCATCAGATGAGCATCAGAGGAGCATCAGAGGAGCATCAGATGAGGATCAGAGGAGCATAAGAAGAGCATCAGAGGAGCAGGAGCAGGAGCAGGAGCAGGAGCAGGAGCAGGAGCAGGAGCAGGAGCAGGAGCAGGAGCAGGAGCATGAGCAGGTGCAGGAGCAGGAGCATCAGAGGAGCATCAGAGGAGCAGGAGCAGGAGCAGGAGCAGGAGCAGGAGCAGGAGCAGGAGCAGGAGCAGGACCATCAGAGGAGCATCAGAGGAGCAGGAGCAGGAGCAGGAGCAGGAGCAGGAGCATCAGAGGTCATCAGAGGAGCATCAGAGGAGCAGGATTAGGAGAAGGAGCATCAGAGGAGCATCAGAGGAGCATCAGAGGAGCATCAGAGGAGCATCAGGGGAGCATCAGAGGAGCATCAGAGGAGCATCAGTGGAGCATCAGAGGAGCATCAGTGGAGCATCAGAGGAGCATCAGAGGAGCATCAGAGGAGCATCAGAGGAGCATCAGAGGAGCATCAGAGGAGCATCAGAGGAGGATCAGAGGAGCATCAGTGGAGCATCAGAGGAGCATCAGAGGAGCATCAGAGGAGCATCAGAGGAGCATCAGAGGAGGATCAGAGGAGCATCAGAGGAGCATTAGAGGAGCATCAGAGGAGGATCACAGGAGCATCAGAGGAGCATCAGAGGAGCATCAGAGGAGCATCAGAGGAGCATCAGAGGAGCATCAGAGGAGCATCAGAGGAGCCTCTGAGGAGCATCAGAGGAGCATCAGAGGAGCATCAAAGGAGCATCAGAGGAGCATCAGAGGAGGATCAGAGGAGCATCAGAGGAGCATCAGAGGAGCATCAGAGGAGCATCAGAGGAGCATCAGAGGAGCATCAGAGCAGCATCAGAGGAGCATCAGAGAAGCATCAGAGTAGCATCAGAGGAGCATCAGAGGAGCATCAGAGGAGCATCAGAGGAGCATCAGAGGAGCATCAGATGAGGATCAGAGGAGCATAAGAAGAGCATCAGAGGAGCATCAGAGGAGCATCAGAGGAGCATCAGAGGAGCATCAGATGAGCATCAGAGGAGCAGCAGAGGAGCATCAGTGGAGCATCAGAGGAGCATCAGAGGAGCATCAGAGGAGCATCAGAGGAGCATCAGAGGAGGATCAGAGGAGCATCAGACAGCATCAGAGGAGCATCAGAGGAGCATCAGAGGAGCATCAGAGGAGGATCAGAGGAGCATCAGAGGAGCATCAGAGGAGCATCAGAGGAGGATCACAGGAGCATCAGAGGAGCATCACAGGAGCATCAGAGGAGCATCAGAGGAGCATCAGAGGAGCATCAGAGGAGCATCAGAGGAGCATCAGAGGAGCATCAGAGGAGCCTCAGAGGAGCATCAGAGGAGCATCAGAGGAGCATCAGAGGAGCATCAGAGCAGCATCAGAGGAGCAGCAGAGGAGGATCAGAGGAGCATCAGAGGAGCATCAGAGGAGCATCAGAGGAGCATCAGAGGAGCATCAGAGGAGCATCAGAGGAGCATCAGAGGAGCATCAGAGGAGGATCAGAGGAGCATAAGAGGAGCATCAGAGGAGCATCAGAGGAGCATCAGAGGAGAATCAGAGGAGCATCAGATGAGCATCAGAGGAGCAGCAGAGGAGCATCAGAGGAGCATCACAGGAGCATCAGAGGAGCATCAGAGGAGCATCAGAGGAGCATCAGAGGTGGATCAGAGGAGCATCAGAGGAGCATCAGAGGAGCATCAGAGGAGCATCAGAGGAGAATCAGAGGAACATCAGATGAGCATCAGAGGAGCAGCAGAGGAGCATCAGAGGAGCATCACAGGAGCATCAGCGGAGCATCAGAGGAGTATCAGAGGAGCATCAGAGGAGCATCAGAGGAGCATCAGAGGAGCATCAGAGGAGCATCAGAGGAGCATCAGAGGAGCATCAGAGGAGCATCAGTGGAGCATCAGAGGAGCATCAGAGGAGCATCAGAGGAGCATCAGAGGAGCATCAGAAGAGCATCAGAGGAGCATCAGAGTAGCATCAGAGGAGGATCAGAGGAGCATCAGAGGAGCATCAGAGGAGCATCAGAGGAGCATCAGAGGAGCATCAGAGAGGCATCAGAGGAGCATCAGAGGAGGATCAGAGGAGCATCAGAGGAGCATCAGAGGAGCATCAGAGGAGCATCAGAGGAGCATCAGAGGAGCATCAGAGGAGCATCAGAGGAGCAGCAGAGGATCATCAGAGGAGCATCACAGGAGCATCAGAGGAGCATCAGAGGAGCATCAGAGGAGCATCAGAGGAGCCTCAGAGGAGAATCAGAGGAGCATCAGAGGAGCATCAGAGGAGCCTCAGAGGAGCCTCAGAGGAGCCTCAGAGGAGCCTCAGAGGAGCATCAGAGGAGCATCAGAGGAGCATCAGAGGAGCATCAGAGGAGCATCAGAGGAGGATCAGAGGAGGATCAGAGGAGCATCAGAGGAGCATCAGAGGAGCATCAGAGGAGCATCAGAGGAGCATCAGAGGAGCATCACAGGAGCATCACAGGAGCATCACAGGAGCATCAGAGGTGCATCATTGGAGCATCAGAGGAGCATCAGAGGAGCATCAGAGGAGCATCAGAGGAGCATCAGAGGAGCATCAGAGGAGCATCAGAGGAGCATCAGTGGAGCATTAGAGGAGCATCAGAGGAGCATCAGAGGAGCATCAGAGGAGCATCAGAGGAGCAGGAGCAGGAGCAGGAGCAGGAGCAGGAGCAGGAGCAGGTGCAGGAGCAGGAGCATCAGAGGAGCATCAGAGGAGCAGGAGCAGGAGCAGGAGCAGGAGCAGGAGCAGGAGCAGGAGCAGGAGCAGGTGCAGGAGCAGGAGCATCAGAGGAGCATCAGAGGAGCAGGAGCAGGAGCAGGAGCAGGAGCAGGAGCAGGAGCAGGAGCAGGAGCAGGAGCAGGACCATCAGAGGAGCATCAGAGGAGCAGGAGCAGGAGCAGGAGCAGGAGCATCAGAGGTCATCAGAGGAGCATCAGAGGAGCAGGAGTAGGAGAAGGAGCATCAGAGGAGCATCAGAGGAGCATCAGAGGAGCATCAGAGGAGCATCAGAGGAGCATCAGTGGAGCATCAGAGGAGCATCAGTGGAGCATCAGAGGAGCATCAGAGGAGCATCAGAGGAGCATCAGAGGAGCATCAGAGGAGCATCAGAGGAGGATCAGAGGAGCATCAGAGGAGCATCAGAGGAGCATCAGAGGAGCATCAGAGGAGCATCAGAGGAGCATCAGAGTAGCATCAGAGTAGCATCAGAGGAGCATCAGAGGAGCATCAGAGGAGCATCGGAGGAGCATCAGAGGAGCATCACATGAGGATCAGAGGAGCATAAGAAGAGCATCAGAGGAGCATCAGAGGAGCATCAGAGGAGCATCAGAGGAGCATCAGATGAGCATCAGAGGAGCAGCAGAGGAGCATCAGTGGAGCATCAGAGGAGCATCAGAGGAGCATCAGAGGAGCATCAGAGGAGCATCAGAGGAGCATCAGAGGAGGATCAGAGGAGCATCAGACAGCATCAGAGGAGCATCAGAGGAGCATCAGAGGAGAATCAGAGGAGCATCAGATGAGCATCAGAGGAGCAGCAGAGGAGCATCAGAGGAGCATCACAGGAGCATCAGAGGAGCATCAGAGGAGCATCAGAGGAGCATCAGAGGAGCATCAGAGGAGCATCAGAGGAGCATCAGAGGAGCATCAGAGGAGGATCAGAGGAGCATCAGAGGAGCATCAGAGGAGCATCAGAGGAGCATCAGAGGAGAATCAGATGAGCATCAGAGGAGCAGCAGAGGAGCATCAGAGGAGCATCACAGGAGCATCAGAGGAGCATCAGAGGAGCATCAGAGGAGCATCAGAGGAGCATCAGAGGAGCCTCAGAGGAGCATCAGAGGAGCCTCAGAGGAGCCTCAGAGGAGCCTCAGAGGAGCATCAGAGGAGCATCAGAGGAGCATCAGAGGAGCATCAGAGGAGGATCAGAGGAGCATCAGAGGAGCATCAGAGGAGCATCAGAGGAGCATCAGAGGAGCATCAGAGGAGCATCAGAGGAGCATCAGAGGAGCATCAGAGGAGCCTCAGAGGAGCATCAGAGGAGCATCAGAGGAGCATCAGAGGAGCATCAGAGGAGCAGCAGAGGAGCAGCAGAGGAGGATCAGAGGAGCATCAGAGGAGCATCAGAGGAGCATCAGAGGAGCATCAGAGGAGCATCAGAGGAGCATCAGAGGAGCATCAGAGGAGCATCAGAGGAGGATCAGAGGAGCATAAGAGGAGCATCAGAGGAGCATCAGAGGAGCATCAGAGGAGAATCAGAGGAGCAACAGATGAGCATCAGAGGAGCAGCAGAGGAGCATCAGAGGAGCATCACAGGAGCATCAGAGGAGCATCAGAGGAGCATCAGAGGAGCATCAGAGGTGGATCAGAGGAGCATCAGAGGAGCATCAGAGGAGCATCAGAGGAGCATCAGAGGAGAATCAGAGGAGCATCAGATGAGCATCAGAGGAGCAGCAGAGGAGCATCAGAGGAGCATCACAGGAGCATCAGAGGAGCATCAGAGGAGTATCAGAGGAGCATCAGAGGAGCATCAGAGGAGCATCAGAGGAGCCTCAGAGGAGCATCAGAGGAGCATCAGAGGAGCATCAGAGGAGCATCAGAGGAGGATCAGAGGAGCATCAGAGGAGCATCAGAGGAGCATCAGAGGAGCATCAGAGGAGCATCAGAGGAGAATCAGATCAGCATCAGAGGAGCAGCAGAGGAACATCAGAGGAGCATCAGAGGAGCATCAGAGGAGCATCAGAGGAGCATCACAGGAGCATCAGAGGAGCATCAGAGGAGCTTCAGAGGAGCATCAGAGGAGCATCAGAGGAGCATCAGAGGAGCATCAGAGGAGCATCAGAGGAGCATCAGAGGAGCATCAGAGGAGCATCAGAGGAGAATCAGAGGAGCATTACAGGAGCATCACAGGAGCATCAGAGGAGCATCAGTGGAGCATCAGAGGAGGATCAGACGATCATCAGAGGAGCATCAGAGGAGCATCAGAGGAGCATCATCGGAGCATCAGAGGAGAATCAGAGGAGCATCAGAGGAGCATCACAGAGACATCAGAGGAGCATCAGAGGAGCATCAGAGGAGCATCAGAGGAGCATCTAAGGAGCATCAGAGGAGTATCAGAGGAGCATCAGAGGAGCATCAGAGGTGCAGCAGAGGAGCATCAGAGGTGCAGGACCAGGAGCAGCAGCAGGAGCAGGAACAGGAGCAGGAGCAGGAGCAGGAGCAGGAGCAGGAGCAGGAGCAGGAGCAGGAGCAGGAGCAGGAGCAGGAGCAGGGGCAGGAGCATGAGCAGGAGCAGGAGCAGGAGCAGGAGCAGGAGCAGGAGCAGGAGCAGGAGCAGGAGCAGGAGCAGGAGCAGGAGCAGGAGCAGGAGCAGGAGCAGGAGCATCAAAGGAGCATCAGAGGAGCATCAGAGGAACATCAGAGGAGGATCAGAGGAGCATAAGAGGAGCATCAGAGGAGCATCAGAGGAGCATCAGAGGAGAATCAGAGGAGCAACAGATGAGCATCAGAGGAGCAGCAGAGGAGCATCAGAGGAGCATCACAGGAGCATCAGAGGAGCATCAGAGGAGCATCAGAGGAGCATCAGAGGTGGATCAGAGGAGCATCAGAGGAGCATCAGAGGAGCATCAGAGGAGCATCAGAGGAGAATAAGAGGAGCATCAGATGAGCATCAGAGGAGCAGCAGAGGAGCATCAGAGGAGCATCACAGGAACATCAGAGGAGCATCAGAGGAGTATCAGAGGAGCATCAGAGGAGCATCAGAGGAGCATCAGAGGAGCATCAGAGGAGCATCAGAGGAGCCTCAGAGGAGCATCAGAGGAGCATCAGAGGAGCATCAGAGGAGCATCAGAGGAGGATCAGAGGAGCATCAGAGGAGCATCAGAGGAGCATCAGAGGAGCATCAGAGGAGCATCAGAGGAGAATCAGATCAGCATCAGAGGAGCAGCAGAGGAACATCAGAGGAGCATCACAGGAGCATCAGAGGAGCATCAGAGGAGCATCAGAGGAGCATCACAGGAGCATCAGAGGAGCATCAGAAGAGCTTCAGAGGAGCATCAGAGGAGCATCAGAGGAGCATCAGAGGAGCATCAGAGGAGCATCAGTGGAGCATTAGAGGAGCATCAGAGGAGCATCAGAGGAGCATCAGAGGAGCATCAGAGGAGCAGGAGCAGGAGCAGGAGCAGGAGCAGGAGCAGGAGCAGGTGCAGGAGCAGGAGCATCAGAGGAGCATCAGAGGAGCAGGAGCAGGAGCAGGAGCAGGAGCAGGAGCAGGAGCAGGAGCAGGAGCAGGTGCAGGAGCAGGAGCATCAGAGGAGCATCAGAGGAGCAGGAGCAGGAGCAGGAGCAGGAGCAGGAGCAGGAGCAGGAGCAGGAGCAGGACCATCAGAGGAGCATCAGAGGAGCAGGAGCAGGAGTAGGAGCAGGAGCAGGAGCATCAGAGGTCATCAGAGGAGCATCAGAGGAGCAGGAGTAGGAGAAGGAGCATCAGAGGAGCATCAGAGGAGCATCAGAGGAGCATCAGAGGAGCATCAGAGGAGCATCAGTGGAGCATCAGAGGAGCATCAGTGGAGCATCAGAGGAGCATCAGAGGAGCATCAGAGGAGCATCAGAGGAGCATCAGAGGAGCATCAGAGGAGGATCAGAGGAGCATCAGTGGAGCATCAGAGGAGCATCAGAGGAGCATCAGAGGAGCATCAGAGGAGCATCAGAGGAGGATCAGAGGAGCATCAGAGGAGCATTAGAGGAGCATCAGAGGAGGATCACAGGGGCATCAGAGGAGCATCAGAGGAGCATCAGAGGAGCATCAGCGGAGCATCAGAGGAGCATCAGAGGAGCATCAGAGGAGCATCAGAGGAGCCTCTGAGGAGCATCAGAGGAGCATCAGAGGAGCATCAGAGGAGCATCAGAGGAGCATCAGAGGAGGATCAGAGGAGCATCAGAGGAGCATCAGAGGAGCATCAGAGGAGCATCAGAGGAGCATCAGAGGAGCATCAGAGGAGCATCAGAGTAGCATCAGAGTAGCATCAGAGGAGCATCAGAGGAGCATCAGAGGAGCATCGGAGGAGCATCAGAGGAGCATCACATGAGGATCAGAGGAGCATAAGAAGAGCATCAGAGGAGCATCAGAGGAGCATCAGAGGAGCATCAGAGGAGCATCAGATGAGCATCAGAGGAGCAGCAGAGGAGCATCAGTGGAGCATCAGAGGAGCATCAGAGGAGCATCAGAGGAGCATCAGAGGAGCATCAGAGGAGCATCAGAGGAGGATCAGAGGAGCATCAGACAGCATCAGAGGAGCATCAGAGGAGCATCAGAGGAGAATCAGAGGAGCATCAGATGAGCATCAGAGGAGCAGCAGAGGAGCATCAGAGGAGCATCACAGGAGCATCAGAGGAGCATCAGAGGAGCATCAGAGGAGCATCAGAGGAGCATCAGAGGAGCATCAGAGGAGCATCAGAGGAGCATCAGAGGAGGATCAGAGGAGCATCAGAGGAGCATCAGAGGAGCATCAGAGGAGCATCAGAGGAGAATCAGATGAGCATCAGAGGAGCAGCAGAGGAGCATCAGAGGAGCATCACAGGAGCATCAGAGGAGCATCAGAGGAGCATCAGAGGAGCATCAGAGGAGCATCAGAGGAGCCTCAGAGGAGCATCAGAGGAGCCTCAGAGGAGCCTCAGAGGAGCCTCAGAGGAGCATCAGAGGAGCATCAGAGGAGCATCAGAGGAGCATCAGAGGAGGATCAGAGGAGCATCAGAGGAGCATCAGAGGAGCATCAGAGGAGCATCAGAGGAGCATCAGAGGAGCATCAGAGGAGCATCAGAGGAGCATCAGAGGAGCCTCAGAGGAGCATCAGAGGAGCATCAGAGGAGCATCAGAGGAGCATCAGAGGAGCAGCAGAGGAGCAGCAGAGGAGGATCAGAGGAGCATCAGAGGAGCATCAGAGGAGCATCAGAGGAGCATCAGAGGAGCATCAGAGGAGCATCAGAGGAGCATCAGAGGAGCATCAGAGGAGGATCAGAGGAGCATAAGAGGAGCATCAGAGGAGCATCAGAGGAGCATCAGAGGAGAATCAGAGGAGCAACAGATGAGCATCAGAGGAGCAGCAGAGGAGCATCAGAGGAGCATCACAGGAGCATCAGAGGAGCATCAGAGGAGCATCAGAGGAGCATCAGAGGTGGATCAGAGGAGCATCAGAGGAGCATCAGAGGAGCATCAGAGGAGCATCAGAGGAGAATCAGAGGAGCATCAGATGAGCATCAGAGGAGCAGCAGAGGAGCATCAGAGGAGCATCACAGGAGCATCAGAGGAGCATCAGAGGAGTATCAGAGGAGCATCAGAGGAGCATCAGAGGAGCATCAGAGGAGCATCAGAGGAGCATCAGAGGAGCCTCAGAGGAGCATCAGAGGAGCATCAGAGGAGCATCAGAGGAGCATCAGAGGAGGATCAGAGGAGCATCAGAGGAGCATCAGAGGAGCATCAGAGGAGCATCAGAGGAGCATCAGAGGAGAATCAGATCAGCATCAGAGGAGCAGCAGAGGAACATCAGAGGAGCATCACAGGAGCATCAGAGGAGCATCAGAGGAGCATCAGAGGAGCATCACAGGAGCATCAGAGGAGCATCAGAGGAGCTTCAGAGGAGCATCAGAGGAGCATCAGAGGAGCATCAGAGGAGCATCAGAGGAGCATCAGAGGAGCATCAGAGGAGCATCAGAGGAGCATCAGAGGAGAATCAGAGGAGCATTACAGGAGCATCACAGGAGCATCAGAGGAGCATCAGTGGAGCATCAGAGGAGGATCAGACGATCATCAGAGGAGCATCAGAGGAGCATCAGAGGAGCATCATCGGAGCATCAGAGGAGAATCAGAGGAGCATCAGAGGAGCATCACAGAGACATCAGAGGAGCATCAGAGGAGCATCAGAGGAGCATCAGAGGAGCATCTAAGGAGCATCAGAGGAGTATCAGAGGAGCATCAGAGGAGCATCAGAGGTGCAGCAGAGGAGCATCAGAGGTGCAGGACCAGGAGCAGCAGCAGGAGCAGGAACAGGAGCAGGAGCAGGAGCAGGAGCAGGAGCAGGAGCAGGAGCAGGAGCAGGAGCAGGAGCAGGAGCAGGAGCAGGGGCAGGAGCATGAGCAGGAGCAGGAGCAGGAGCAGGAGCAGGAGCAGGAGCAGGAGCAGGAGCAGGAGCAGGAGCAGGAGCAGGAGCAGGAGCAGGAGCATCAAAGGAGCATCAGAGGAGCATCAGAGGAACATCAGAGGAGGATCAGAGGAGCATAAGAGGAGCATCAGAGGAGCATCAGAGGAGCATCAGAGGAGAATCAGAGGAGCAACAGATGAGCATCAGAGGAGCAGCAGAGGAGCATCAGAGGAGCATCACAGGAGCATCAGAGGAGCATCAGAGGAGCATCAGAGGAGCATCAGAGGTGGATCAGAGGAGCATCAGAGGAGCATCAGAGGAGCATCAGAGGAGCATCAGAGGAGAATCAGAGGAGCATCAGATGAGCATCAGAGGAGCAGCAGAGGAGCATCAGAGGAGCATCACAGGAGCATCAGAGGAGCATCAGAGGAGTATCAGAGGAGCATCAGAGGAGCATCAGAGGAGCATCAGAGGAGCATCAGAGGAGCATCAGAGGAGCCTCAGAGGAGCATCAGAGGAGCATCAGAGGAGCATCAGAGGAGCATCAGAGGAGGATCAGAGGAGCATCAGAGGAGCATCAGAGGAGCATCAGAGGAGCATCAGAGTAGCATCAGAGGAGAATCAGATCAGCATCAGAGGAGCAGCAGAGGAACATCAGAGGAGCATCACAGGAGCATCAGAGGAGCATCAGAGGAGCATCAGAGGAGCATCACAGGAGCATCAGAGGAGCATCAGAGGAGCTTCAGAGGAGCATCAGAGGAGCATCAGAGGAGCATCAGAGGAGCATCAGAGGAGCATCAGAGGAGCATCAGAGGAGCATCAGAGGAGCATCAGAGGAGAATCAGAGGAGCATTACAGGAGCATCACAGGAGCATCAGAGGAGCATCAGTGGAGCATCAGAGGAGGATCAGACGATCATCAGAGGAGCATCAGAGGAGCATCAGAGGAGCATCATCGGAGCATCAGAGGAGAATCAGAGGAGCATCAGAGGAGCATCACAGAGACATCAGAGGAGCATCAGAGGAGCATCAGAGGAGCATCAGAGGAGCATCTAAGGAGCATCAGAGGAGTATCAGAGGAGCATCAGAGGAGCATCAGAGGTGCAGCAGAGGAGCATCAGAGGTGCAGGACCAGGAGCAGCAGCAGGAGCAGGAACAGGAGCAGGAGCAGGAGCAGGAGCAGGAGCAGGAGCAGGAGCAGGAGCAGGAGCAGGAGCAGGAGCAGGAGCAGGGGCAGGAGCATGAGCAGGAGCAGGAGCAGGAGCAGGAGCAGGAGCAGGAGCAGGAGCAGGAGCAGGAGCAGGAGCAGGAGCAGGAGCAGGAGCAGGAGCATCAAAGGAGCATCAGAGGAGCATCAGAGGAACATCAGAGGAGCATCAGAGGAGCATCAGAGGAGCATCAGAGGAGCATCAGAGGAGCATCAGAGGAGCATCAGAGGAGAATCAGAGGAGCATTACAGGAGCATCACAGGAGCATCAGAGGAGCATCAGTGGAGCATCAGAGGAGGATCAGAGGATCATCAGAGGAGCATCAGAGGAGCATCAGAGGAGCATCAGCGGAGCATCAGAGGAGAATCAGAGGAGCATCAGAGGAGCATCACAGAGGCATCAGAGGAGCATCAGAGGAGCATCAGAGGAGCATCAGAGGAGCATCTAAGGAGCATCAGAGGAGTATCAGAGGAGCATCAGAGGAGCATCAGAGGTGCATCAGAGGAGCATCAGAGGTGCAGGAGCAGGAGCAGCAGCAGGAGCAGGAACAGGAGCAGGAGCAGGAGCAGGAGCAGGAGCAGGAGCAGGAGCAGGAGCAGGAGCAGGAGCAGGAGCAGGAGCAGGAGCAGGAGCAGGAGCAGGAGCATCAGAGGAGCATCAGAGGAGCATCAGAGGAGCATCAGAGGAGCATCAGAGGAGCATCAGAGGAGCATCAGAGGAGGATCAGAGGAGCATCAGAGGAGCATCAGAGGAGCATCAGAGGAGCATCAGAGGAGCATCAGAGGAGCATCAGAGGAGCATCAGAGGAGCATCATAGGAGCATCAGAGGAGCATCAGAGGAGCATCAGAGGAGTATCAGAGGAGCATCAGAGGAGGATCAGAGGAGCATCAGAGGAGCATCAGAGGAGCCTCAGAGGAGCATCAGAGGAGCATCAGAGGAGCATCAGAGGAGCATCAGAGGAACATCAGAGGAACAGCAGAGGAGCATCACAGGAGCATCAGAGGAGCATCAGAGGAGCATCAGAGGAGCATCAGAGGAGCATCAGAGGAGCATCAGAAGAGAATCAGAGGAGCCTCAGAGGTGCCTCAGAGGAGCATCAGAGGAGCATCAGAGGAGCATCAGAGGAGCATCAGAGGAGCATCAGAGAAGCATCAGAGGAGCATCAGAGGAGGATCAGAGGAGCATCAGAGGAGCATCAGAGGAGCATCAGAGGAGGATCACAGGAGCATCAGAGGAGCATCACAGGAGCATCAGAGGAGCATCAGAGGAGCATCAGAGGAGCATAAGAGGAGCATCAGAGGAGCATCAGAGGAGCAGCAGAGGAGGATCAGAGGAGCATCAGAGGAGCATCAGAGGAGCATCAGAGGAGCATCAGAGGAGCATCAGAGGAGCATCAGAGGAGCATCAGAGGAGCATCAGAGTAGCATCAGAGGAGCATCAGAGGAGCATCAGAGGAGCATCAGAGGAGCATCAGAGGAGGATCAGAGGAGCATCAGAGGAGCATCAGAGGAGCATCAGAGGAGCATCAGAGGAGAATCAGAGGAGCATCAGATGAGCATCAGAGGAGCAGCAGAGGAGCATCAGAGGAGCATCACAGGAGCATCAGAGGAGCATCAGAGGAGCATCAGAGGTGGATCAGAGGAGCATCAGAGGAGCATCAGAGGAGCATCAGAGGAGCATCAGAGGAGAATCAGAGGAGCAGCAGATGAGCATCAGAGGAGCAGCAGAGGAGCATCAGAGGAGCATCACAGGAGCATCAGAGGAGCATCAGAGGAGTATCAGAGGAGCATCAGAGGAGCATCAGAGGAGCATCAGAGGAGCATCAGAGGAGCATCAGAGGAGCCTCAGAGGAGCATCAGAAGAGCATCAGAGGAGCATTAGAGGAGCATCAGAGGAGGATCAGAGGAGCATCAGAGGAGCATCAGAGGAGCATCAGAGGAGCATCAGAGGAGCATCAGAGGAGAATAAGATCAGCATCAGAGGAGCAGCAGAGGAGCATCAGAGGAGCATCACAGGAGCATCAGAGGAGCATCAGAGGAGCATCAGAGGAGCATCACAGGAGCATCAGAGGAGCATCAGAGGAGCATCAGAGGAGCATCAGAGGAGCATCAGAGGAGCATCAGAGGAGCATCAGAGGAGCATCAGAGGAGCATCAGAGGAGCCTCAGAGGAGCATCAGAGGAGGATCACAGGAGCATCAGAGGAGCATCAGAGGAGCATCAGAGGAGCATCAGAGGAGCATCAGAGGAGCATCAGAGGAGCATCAGAGGAGCATCAGAGGAGCCTCTGAGGAGCATCAGAGGAGCATCAGAGGAGCATCAAAGGAGTATCAGAGGAGCATCAGAGGAGGATCAGAGGAGCATCAGAGGAGCATCAGAGGAGCATCAGAGGAGCATCAGAGGAGCATCAGAGGAGCATCAGAGGAGCATCAGAGTAGCATCAGAGTAGCATCAGAGGAGCATCAGAGGAGCATCAGAGGAGCATCAGAGGAGCATCAGAGGAGCATCACATGAGGATCAGAGGAGCATAAGAAGAGCATCAGAGGAGCATCGGAGGAGCATCAGAGGAGCATCAGAGGAGCATCAGAGGAGCATCAGAGGAGCAGCAGAGGAGCATCAGTGGAGCATCAGAGGAGCATCAGAGGAGCATCAGAGGAGCATCAGAGGAGCATCAGAGGAGCATCAGAGGAGGATCAGAGGAGCATCAGACAGCATCAGAGGAGCATCAGAGGAGCATCAGAGGAGAATCAGAGGAGCATCAGATGAGCATCAGAGGAGCAGCAGAGGAGCATCAGAGGAGCATCACAGGAGCATCAGAGGAGCATCAGAGGAGCATCAGAGGAGCATCAGAGGAGCATCAGAGGAGCATCAGAGGAGCCTCAGAGGAGCATCAGAGGAGCATCAGAGGAGCATCAGAGGAGCATCAGAGGAGCATCAGAGGAGGATCAGAGGAGCATCAGAGGAGCATCAGAGGAGCATCAGAGGAGCATCAGAGGAGCATCAGAGGAGAATCAGATGAGCATCAGAGGAGCAGCAGAGGAGCATCAGAGGAGCATCACAGGAGCATCAGAGGAGCATCAGAGGAGCATCAGAGGAGCATCAGAGGAGCATCAGAGGAGCCTCAGAGGAGCATCAGAGGAGCCTCAGAGGAGCCTCAGAGGAGCCTCAGAGGAGCATCAGAGGAGCATCAGAGGAGCATCAGAGGAGCATCAGAGGAGGATCAGAGGAGCATCAGAGGAGCATCAGAGGAGCATCAGAGGAGCATCAGAGGAGCATCAGAGGAGCATCAGAGGAGCATCAGAGGAGCATCAGAGGAGCCTCAGAGGAGCATCAGAGGAGCATCAGAGGAGCATCAGAGGAGCATCAGAGGAGCATCAGAGGAGCAGCAGAGGAGGATCAGAGGAGCATCAGAGGAGCATCAGAGGAGCATCAGAGGAGCATCAGAGGAGCATCAGAGGAGCATCAGAGGAGCATCAGAGGAGCATCAGAGGAGGATCAGAGGAGCATAAGAGGAGCATCAGAGGAGCATCAGAGGAGCATCAGAGGAGAATCAGAGGAGCATCAGAGGAGCATCAGAGGAGCATCAGAGGAGCATCTGAGGAGGATCGGAGGAGCATAAGAGGAGCATCAGAGGAGCATCACAGGAGCATCAGAGGAGCATCAGAGGAGCATCAGAGGAGCATCAGAGGTGGATCAGAGGAGCATCAGAGGAGCATCAGAGGAGCATCAGAGGAGCATCAGAGGAGAATCAGAGGAGCATCAGATGAGCATCAGAGGAGCAGCAGAGGAGCATCAGAGGAGCATCACAGGAGCATCAGAGGAGCATCAGAGGAGTATCAGAGGAGCATCAGAGGAGCATCAGAGGAGCATCAGAGGAGCATCAGAGGAGAATCAGAGGAGCCTCAGAGGAGCATCAGAGGAGCATCAGAGGAGCATCAGAGGAGCATCAGAGGAGGATCAGAGGAGCATCAGAGGAGCATCAGAGGAGCATCAGAGGAGCATCAGAGGAGCATAAGAGGAGAATCAGATCAGCATCAGAGGAGCAGCAGAGGAACATCAGAGGAGCATCACAGGAGCATCAGAGGAGCATCAGAGGAGCATCAGAGGAGCATCACTGGAGCATCAGAGGAGCATCAGAGGAGCTTCAGAGGAGCATCAGAGGAGCATCAGAGGAGCATCAGAGGAGCATCAGAGGAGCATCAGAGGAGCATCAGAGCAGCATCAGAGGAGCATCAGAGTAAATCAGAGGAGCATTACAGGAGCATCACAGGAGCATCAGAGGAGCATCAGTGGAGCATCAGAGGAGGATCAGACGATCATCAGAGGAGCATCAGAGGAGCATCAGAGGAGCATCAGCGGAGCATCAGAGGAGAATCAGAGGAGCATCAGAGGAGCATCACAGAGACATCAGAGGAGCATCAGAGGAGCATCAGAGGAGCATCAGAGGAGCATCTAAGGAGCATCAGAGGAGTATCAGAGGAGCATCAGAGGAGCATCAGAGGTGCATCAGAGGAGCATCAGAGGTGCAGGAGCAGGAGCAGCAGCAGGAGCAGGAACAGGAGCAGGAGCAGGAGCAGGAGCAGGAGCAGGAGCAGGAGCAGGAGCAGGAGCAGGAGCAGGGGCAGGAGCATGAGCAGGAGCAGGAGCAGGAGCAGGAGCAGGAGAAGGAGCAGGAGCAGGAGCAGGAGCAGGAGCAGGAGCAGGAGCAGGAGCAGGAGCATCAAAGGAGCATCAGAGGAGCATCAGAGGAACATCAGAGGAGCATCAGAGGAGCATCAGAGGAGCATCAGAGGAGCATCAGAGGAGCATCAGAGGAGCATCAGAGGAGCATCAGAGGAGAATCAGAGGAGCATTACAGGAGCATCACAGGAGCATCAGAGGAGCATCAGTGGAGCATCAGAGGAGGATCAGAGGATCATCAGAGGAGCATCAGAGGAGCATCAGAGGAGCATCAGCGGAGCATCAGAGGATAATCAGAGGAGCATCAGAGGAGCATCACAGAGGCATCAGAGGAGCATCAGAGGACCATCAGAGGAGCATCAGAGGAGCATCTAAGGAGCATCAGAGGAGTATCAGAGGAGCATCAGAGGAGCATCAGAGGTGCATCAGAGGAGCATCAGAGGTGCAGGAGCAGGAGCAGCAGCAGGAGCAGGAACAGGAGCAGGAGCAGGAGCAGGAGCAGGAGCAGGAGCAGGAGCAGGAGCAGGAGCAGGAGCAGGAGCAGGAGCAGGAGCAGGAGCAGGAGCAGGAGCATCAGAGGAGCATCAGAGGAGCATCAGAGGAGCATCAGAGGAGCATCAGAGGAGCATCAGAGGAGCATCAGAGGAGGATCAGAGGAGCATCAGAGGAGCATCAGAGGAGCATCAGAGGAGCATCAGAGGAGCATCAGAGGAGCATCAGAGGAGCATCATAGGAGCATCAGAGGAGCATCAGAGGAGCATCAGAGGAGTATCAGAGGAGCATCAGAGGAGGATCAGAGGAGCATCAGAGGAGCATCAGAGGAGCCTCAGAGGAGCATCAGAGGAGCATCAGAAGAGCATCAGAGGAGCATCAGAGGAACATCAGAGGAACAGCAGAGGAGCATCAGAGGAGCATCAGAGGAGCATCAGAGGAGCATCAGAGGAGCATCAGAGGAGCATCAGAGGAGCATCAGAAGAGAATCAGAGGAGCCTCAGAGGTGCCTCAGAGGAGCATCAGAGGAGCATCAGAGGAGCATCAGAGGAGCATCAGAGGAGCATCAGAGGAGCATCAGAGGAGGATCAGAGGAGCATCAGAGGAGCATCAGAGGAGCATCAGAGGAGGATCACAGGAGCATCAGAGGAGCATCACAGGAGCATCAGAGGAGCATCAGAGGAGCATCAGAGGAGCATCAGAGGAGCATCAGAGGAGCATCAGAGGAGCAGCAGAGGAGGATCAGAGGAGCATCAGAGGAGCATCAGAGGAGCATCAGAGGAGCATCAGAGGAGCATCAGGGGAGCATCAGAGGAGCATCAGAGGAGCATCAGAGTAGCATCAGAGGAGCATCAGAGGAGCATCAGAGGAGCATCAGAGGAGCATCAGAGGAGCATCAGAGGAGGATCAGAGGAGCATAAGAGGAGCATCAGAGGAGCATCAGAGGAGCATCAGAGGAGAATCAGAGGAGCATCAGATGAGCATCAGAGGAGCAGCAGAGGAGCATCAGAGGTGCATCACAGGAGCATCAGAGGAGCATCAGAGGAGCATCAGAGGAGCATCAGAGGTGGATCAGAGGAGCATCAGAGGAGCATCAGAGGAGCATCAGAGGAGCATCAGAGGAGAATCAGAGGAGCAGCAGATGAGCATCAGAGGAGCAGCAGAGGAGCATCAGAGGAGCATCACAGGAGCATCAGAGGAGCATCAGAGGAGTATCAGAGGAGCATCAGAGGAGCATCAGAGGAGCATCAGAGGAGCATCAGAGGAGCATCAGAGGAGCCTCAGAGTAGCATCAGAGGAGCATCAGAGGAGCATCAGAGGAGCATCAGAGGAGGATCAGAGGAGCATCAGAGGAGCATCAGAGGAGCATCAGAGGAGCATCAGAGGAGCATCAGAGGAGCATCAGAGGAGCATCAGAGGAGCATCAGAGGAGCATCAGAGGAGGATCAGAGGAGCATCAGACAGCATCAGAGGAGCATCAGAGGAGCATCAGAGGAGAATCAGAGGAGCATCAGATGAGCATCAGAGGAGCAGCAGAGGAGCATCAGAGGAGCATCACAGGAGCATCAGAGGAGCATCAGAGGAGCATCAGAGGAGCATCAGAGGAGCATCAGAGGAGCATCAGAGGAGCATCAGAGGAGCATCAGAGGAGGATCAGAGGAGCATCAGAGGAGCATCAGAGGAGCATCAGAGGAGCATCAGAGGAGAATCAGATGAGCATCAGAGGAGCAGCAGAGGAGCATCAGAGGAGCATCACAGGAGCATCAGAGGAGCATCAGAGGAGCATCAGAGGAGCATCAGAGGAGCATCAGAGGAGCCTCAGAGGAGCATCAGAGGAGCCTCAGAGGAGCCTCAGAGGAGCCTCAGAGGAGCATCAGAGGAGCATCAGAGGAGCATCAGAGGAGCATCAGAGGAGGATCAGAGGAGCATCAGAGGAGCATCAGAGGAGCATCAGAGGAGCATCAGAGGAGCATCAGAGGAGCATCAGAGGAGCATCAGAGGAGCCTCAGAGGAGCATCAGAGGAGCATCAGAGGAGCATCAGAGGAGCATCAGAGGAGCAGCAGAGGAGCAGCAGAGGAGGATCAGAGGAGCATCAGAGGAGCATCAGAGGAGCATCAGAGGAGCATCAGAGGAGCATCAGAGGAGCATCAGAGGAGCATCAGAGGAGCATCAGAGGAGGATCAGAGGAGCATAAGAGGAGCATCAGAGGAGCATCAGAGGAGCATCAGAGGAGAATCAGAGGAGCAACAGATGAGCATCAGAGGAGCAGCAGAGGAGCATCAGAGGAGCATCACAGGAGCATCAGAGGAGCATCAGAGGAGCATCAGAGGAGCATCAGAGGTGGATCAGAGGAGCATCAGAGGAGCATCAGAGGAGCATCAGAGGAGCATCAGAGGAGAATCAGAGGAGCATCAGATGAGCATCAGAGGAGCAGCAGAGGAGCATCAGAGGATCATCACAGGAGCATCAGAGGAGCATCAGAGGAGTATCAGAGGAGCATCAGAGGAGCATCAGAGGAGCATCAGAGGAGCATCAGAGGAGCATCAGAGGAGCCTCAGAGGAGCATCAGAGGAGCATCAGAGGAGCATCAGAGGAGCATCAGAGGAGGATCAGAGGAGCATCAGAGGAGCATCAGAGGAGCATCAGAGGAGCATCAGAGGAGCATCAGAGGAGAATCAGATCAGCATCAGAGGAGCAGCAGAGGAACATCAGAGGAGCATCACAGGAGCATCAGAGGAGCATCAGAGGAGCATCAGAGGAGCATCACAGGAGCATCAGAGGAGCATCAGAGGAGCTTCAGAGGAGCATCAGAGGAGCATCAGAGGAGCATCAGAGGAGCATCAGAGGAGCATCAGAGGAGCATCAGAGGAGCATCAGAGGAGAATCAGAGGAGCATTACAGGAGCATCACAGGAGCATCAGAGGAGCATCAGTGGAGCATCAGAGGAGGATCAGACGATCATCAGAGGAGCATCAGAGGAGCATCAGAGGAGCATCATCGGAGCATCAGAGGAGAATCAGAGGAGCATCAGAGGAGCATCACAGAGACATCAGAGGAGCATCAGAGGAGCATCAGAGGAGCATCAGAGGAGCATCTAAGGAGCATCAGAGGAGTATCAGAGGAGCATCAGAGGAGCATCAGAGGTGCAGCAGAGGAGCATCAGAGGTGCAGGACCAGGAGCAGCAGCAGGAGCAGGAACAGGAGCAGGAGCAGGAGCAGGAGCAGGAGCAGGAGCAGGAGCAGGAGCAGGAGCAGGAGCAGGAGCAGGAGCAGGGGCAGGAGCATGAGCAGGAGCAGGAGCAGGAGCAGGAGCAGGAGCAGGAGCAGGAGCAGGAGCAGGAGCAGGAGCAGGAGCAGGAGCAGGAGCAGGAGCATCAAAGGAGCATCAGAGGAGCATCAGAGGAACATCAGAGGAGGATCAGAGGAGCATAAGAGGAGCATCAGAGGAGCATCAGAGGAGCATCAGAGGAGAATCAGAGGAGCAACAGATGAGCATCAGAGGAGCAGCAGAGGAGCATCAGAGGAGCATCACAGGAGCATCAGAGGAGCATCAGAGGAGCATCAGAGGAGCATCAGAGGTGGATCAGAGGAGCATCAGAGGAGCATCAGAGGAGCATCAGAGGAGCATCAGAGGAGAATCAGAGGAGCATCAGATGAGCATCAGAGGAGCAGCAGAGGAGCATCAGAGGAGCATCACAGGAGCATCAGAGGAGCATCAGAGGAGTATCAGAGGAGCATCAGAGGAGCATCAGAGGAGCATCAGAGGAGCATCAGAGGAGCATCAGAGGAGCCTCAGAGGAGCATCAGAGGAGCATCAGAGGAGCATCAGAGGAGCATCAGAGGAGGATCAGAGGAGCATCAGAGGAGCATCAGAGGAGCATCAGAGGAGCATCAGAGTAGCATCAGAGGAGAATCAGATCAGCATCAGAGGAGCAGCAGAGGAACATCAGAGGAGCATCACAGGAGCATCAGAGGAGCATCAGAGGAGCATCAGAGGAGCATCACAGGAGCATCAGAGGAGCATCAGAGGAGCTTCAGAGGAGCATCAGAGGAGCATCAGAGGAGCATCAGAGGAGCATCAGAGGAGCATCAGAGGAGCATCAGAGGAGCATCAGAGGAGCATCAGAGGAGAATCAGAGGAGCATTACAGGAGCATCACAGGAGCATCAGAGGAGCATCAGTGGAGCATCAGAGGAGGATCAGACGATCATCAGAGGAGCATCAGAGGAGCATCAGAGGAGCATCATCGGAGCATCAGAGGAGAATCAGAGGAGCATCAGAGGAGCATCACAGAGACATCAGAGGAGCATCAGAGGAGCATCAGAGGAGCATCAGAGGAGCATCTAAGGAGCATCAGAGGAGTATCAGAGGAGCATCAGAGGAGCATCAGAGGTGCAGCAGAGGAGCATCAGAGGTGCAGGACCAGGAGCAGCAGCAGGAGCAGGAACAGGAGCAGGAGCAGGAGCAGGAGCAGGAGCAGGAGCAGGAGCAGGAGCAGGAGCAGGAGCAGGAGCAGGAGCAGGGGCAGGAGCATGAGCAGGAGCAGGAGCAGGAGCAGGAGCAGGAGCAGGAGCAGGAGCAGGAGCAGGAGCAGGAGCAGGAGCAGGAGCAGGAGCATCAAAGGAGCATCAGAGGAGCATCAGAGGAACATCAGAGGAGCATCAGAGGAGCATCAGAGGAGCATCAGAGGAGCATCAGAGGAGCATCAGAGGAGCATCAGAGGAGCATCAGAGGAGAATCAGAGGAGCATTACAGGAGCATCACAGGAGCATCAGAGGAGCATCAGTGGAGCATCAGAGGAGGATCAGAGGATCATCAGAGGAGCATCAGAGGAACATCAGAGGAGCATCAGCGGAGCATCAGAGGAGAATCAGAGGAGCATCAGAGGAGCATCACAGAGGCATCAGAGGAGCATCAGAGGAGCATCAGAGGAGCATCTAAGGAGCATCAGAGGAGTATCAGAGGAGCATCAGAGGAGCATCAGAGGTGCATCAGAGGAGCATCAGAGGAGCATCAGAGGTGCAGGAGCAGCAGCAGGAGCAGGAACAGGAGCAGGAGCAGGAGCAGGAGCAGGAGCAGGAGCAGGAGCAGGAGCAGGAGCAGGAGCAGGAGCAGGAGCAGGAGCAGGAGCAGGAGCAGGAGCAGGAGCATCAGAGGAGCATCAGAGGAGCATCAGAGGAGCATCAGAGGAGCATCAGAGGAGCATCAGAGGAGCATCAGAGGAGGATCAGAGGAGCATCAGAGGAGCATCAGAGGAGCATCAGAGGAGCATCAGAGGAGCATCAGAGGAGCATCAGAGGAGCATCAGAGGAGCATCATAGGAGCATCAGAGGAGCATCAGAGGAGCATCAGAGGAGTATCAGAGGAGCATCAGAGGAGGATCAGAGGAGCATCAGAGGAGCATCAGAGGAGCCTCAGAGGAGCATCAGAGGAGCATCAGAGGAGCATCAGAGGAGCATCAGAGGAACATCAGAGGAACAGCAGAGGAGCATCACAGGAGCATCAGAGGAGCATCAGAGGAGCATCAGAGGAGCATCAGAGGAGCATCAGAGGAGCATCAGAAGAGAATCAGAGGAGCCTCAGAGGTGCCTCAGAGGAGCTTCAGAGGAGCATCAGAGGAGCATCAGAGGAGCATCAGAGGAGCATCAGAGAAGCATCAGAGGAGCATCAGAGGAGGATCAGAGGAGCATCAGAGGAGCATCAGAGGAGCATCAGAGGAGGATCACAGGAGCATCAGAGGAGCATCACAGGAGCATCAGAGGAGCATCAGAGGAGCATCAGAGGAGCATAAGAGGAGCATCAGAGGAGCATCAGAGGAGCAGCAGAGGAGGATCAGAGGAGCATCAGAGGAGCATCAGAGGAGCATCAGAGGAGCATCAGAGGAGCATCAGAGGAGCATCAGAGGAGCATCAGAGGAGCATCAGAGTAGCATCAGAGGAGCATCAGAGGAGCATCAGAGGAGCATCAGAGGAGCATCAGAGGAGGATCAGAGGAGCATCAGAGGAGCATCAGAGGAGCATCAGAGGAGCATCAGAGGAGAATCAGAGGAGCATCAGATGAGCATCAGAGGAGCAGCAGAGGAGCATCAGAGGAGCATCACAGGAGCATCAGAGGAGCATCAGAGGAGCATCAGAGGTGGATCAGAGGAGCATCAGAGGAGCATCAGAGGAGCATCAGAGGAGCATCAGAGGAGAATCAGAGGAGCAGCAGATGAGCATCAGAGGAGCAGCAGAGGAGCATCAGAGGAGCATCACAGGAGCATCAGAGGAGCATCAGAGGAGTATCAGAGGAGCATCAGAGGAGCATCAGAGGAGCATCAGAGGAGCATCAGAGGAGCATCAGAGGAGCCTCAGAGGAGCATCAGAAGAGCATCAGAGGAGCATTAGAGGAGCATCAGAGGAGGATCAGAGGAGCATCAGAGGAGCATCAGAGGAGCATCAGAGGAGCATCAGAGGAGCATCAGAGGAGAATAAGATCAGCATCAGAGGAGCAGCAGAGGAGCATCAGAGGAGCATCACAGGAGCATCAGAGGAGCATCAGAGGAGCATCAGAGGAGCATCACAGGAGCATCAGAGGAGCATCAGAGGAGCATCAGAGGAGCATCAGAGGAGCATCAGAGGAGCATCAGAGGAGCATCAGAGGAGCATCAGAGGAGCATCAGAGGAGCCTCAGAGGAGCATCAGAGGAGGATCACAGGAGCATCAGAGGAGCATCAGAGGAGCATCAGAGGAGCATCAGAGGAGCATCAGAGGAGCATCAGAGGAGCATCAGAGGAGCATCAGAGGAGCCTCTGAGGAGCATCAGAGGAGCATCAGAGGAGCATCAAAGGAGTATCAGAGGAGCATCAGAGGAGGATCAGAGGAGCATCAGAGGAGCATCAGAGGAGCATCAGAGGAGCATCAGAGGAGCATCAGAGGAGCATCAGAGGAGCATCAGAGTAGCATCAGAGTAGCATCAGAGGAGCATCAGAGGAGCATCAGAGGAGCATCAGAGGAGCATCAGAGGAGCATCACATGAGGATCAGAGGAGCATAAGAAGAGCATCAGAGGAGCATCAGAGGAGCATCAGAGGAGCATCAGAGGAGCATCAGATGAGCATCAGAGGAGCAGCAGAGGAGCATCAGTGGAGCATCAGAGGAGCATCAGAGGAGCATCAGAGGAGCATCAGAGGAGCATCAGAGGAGCATCAGAGGAGGATCAGAGGAGCATCAGACAGCATCAGAGGAGCATCAGAGGAGCATCAGAGGAGAATCAGAGGAGCATCAGATGAGCATCAGAGGAGCAGCAGAGGAGCATCAGAGGAGCATCACAGGAGCATCAGAGGAGCATCAGAGGAGCATCAGAGGAGCATCAGAGGAGCATCAGAGGAGCATCAGAGGAGCCTCAGAGGAGCATCAGAGGAGCATCAGAGGAGCATCAGAGGAGCATCAGAGGAGCATCAGAGGAGGATCAGAGGAGCATCAGAGGAGCATCAGAGGAGCATCAGAGGAGCATCAGAGGAGCATCAGAGGAGAATCAGATGAGCATCAGAGGAGCAGCAGAGGAGCATCAGAGGAGCATCACAGGAGCATCAGAGGAGCATCAGAGGAGCATCAGAGGAGCATCAGAGGAGCATCAGAGGAGCCTCAGAGGAGCATCAGAGGAGCCTCAGAGGAGCCTCAGAGGAGCCTCAGAGGAGCATCAGAGGAGCATCAGAGGAGCATCAGAGGAGCATCAGAGGAGGATCAGAGGAGCATCAGAGGAGCATCAGAGGAGCATCAGAGGAGCATCAGAGGAGCATCAGAGGAGCATCAGAGGAGCATCAGAGGAGCATCAGAGGAGCCTCAGAGGAGCATCAGAGGAGCATCAGAGGAGCATCAGAGGAGCATCAGAGGAGCATCAGAGGAGCAGCAGAGGAGGATCAGAGGAGCATCAGAGGAGCATCAGAGGAGCATCAGAGGAGCATCAGAGGAGCATCAGAGGAGCATCAGAGGAGCATCAGAGGAGCATCAGAGGAGGATCAGAGGAGCATAAGAGGAGCATCAGAGGAGCATCAGAGGAGCATCAGAGGAGAATCAGAGGAGCATCAGAGGAGCATCAGAGGAGCATCAGAGGAGCATCTGAGGAGGATCGGAGGAGCATAAGAGGAGCATCAGAGGAGCATCACAGGAGCATCAGAGGAGCATCAGAGGAGCATCAGAGGAGCATCAGAGGTGGATCAGAGGAGCATCAGAGGAGCATCAGAGGAGCATCAGAGGAGCATCAGAGGAGAATCAGAGGAGCATCAGATGAGCATCAGAGGAGCAGCAGAGGAGCATCAGAGGAGCATCACAGGAGCATCAGAGGAGCATCAGAGGAGTATCAGAGGAGCATCAGAGGAGCATCAGAGGAGCATCAGAGGAGCATCAGAGGAGCATCAGAGGAGCCTCAGAGGAGCATCAGAGGAGCATCAGAGGAGCATCAGAGGAGCATCAGAGGAGGATCAGAGGAGCATCAGAGGAGCATCAGAGGAGCATCAGAGGAGCATCAGAGGAGCATAAGAGGAGAATCAGATCAGCATCAGAGGAGCAGCAGAGGAACATCAGAGGAGCATCACAGGAGCATCAGAGGAGCATCAGAGGAGCATCAGAGGAGCATCACTGGAGCATCAGAGGAGCATCAGAGGAGCTTCAGAGGAGCATCAGAGGAGCATCAGAGGAGCATCAGAGGAGCATCAGAGGAGCATCAGAGGAGCATCAGAGCAGCATCAGAGGAGCATCAGAGTAAATCAGAGGAGCATTACAGGAGCATCACAGGAGCATCAGAGGAGCATCAGTGGAGCATCAGAGGAGGATCAGACGATCATCAGAGGAGCATCAGAGGAGCATCAGAGGAGCATCAGCGGAGCGTCAGAGGAGAATCAGAGGAGCATCAGAGGAGCATCACAGAGACATCAGAGGAGCATCAGAGGAGCATCAGAGGAGCATCAGAGGAGCATCTAAGGAGCATCAGAGGAGTATCAGAGGAGCATCAGAGGAGCATCAGAGGTGCATCAGAGGAGCATCAGAGGTGCAGGAGCAGGAGCAGCAGCAGGAGCAGGAACAGGAGCAGGAGCAGGAGCAGGAGCAGGAGCAGGAGCAGGAGCAGGAGCAGGAGCAGGAGCAGGGGCAGGAGCATGAGCAGGAGCAGGAGCAGGAGCAGGAGCAGGAGAAGGAGCAGGAGCAGGAGCAGGAGCAGGAGCAGGAGCAGGAGCAGGAGCAGGAGCATCAAAGGAGCATCAGAGGAGCATCAGAGGAACATCAGAGGAGCATCAGAGGAGCATCAGAGGAGCATCAGAGGAGCATCAGAGGAGCATCAGAGGAGCATCAGAGGAGCATCAGAGGAGAATCAGAGGAGCATTACAGGAGCATCACAGGAGCATCAGAGGAGCATCAGTGGAGCATCAGAGGAGGATCAGAGGATCATCACAGGAGCATCAGAGGAGCATCAGAGGAGCATCAGAGGAGCATCACAGGAGCATCAGAGGAGCATCAGAGGAGCTTCAGGGGAGCATCAGAGGAGCATCAGAGGAGCATCAGAGGAGCATCAGAGGAGCATCAGAGGAGCATCAGAGGAGCATCAGAGGAGCATCAGAGGAGAATCAGAGGAGCATTACAGGAGCATCACAGGAGCATCAGAGGAGCATCAGTGGAGCATCAGAGGAGGATCAGACGATCATCAGAGGAGCATCAGAGGAGCATCAGAGGAGCATCATCGGAGCATCAGAGGAGAATCAGAGGAGCATCAGAGGAGCATCACAGAGACATCAGAGGAGCATCAGAGGAGCATCAGAGGAGCATCAGAGGAGCATCTAAGGAGCATCAGAGGAGTATCAGAGGAGCATCAGAGGAGCATCAGAGGTGCAGCAGAGGAGCATCAGAGGTGCAGGACCAGGAGCAGCAGCAGGAGCAGGAACAGGAGCAGGAGCAGGAGCAGGAGCAGGAGCAGGAGCAGGAGCAGGAGCAGGAGCAGGAGCAGGAGCAGGAGCAGGGGCAGGAGCATGAGCAGGAGCAGGAGCAGGAGCAGGAGCAGGAGCAGGAGCAGGAGCAGGAGCAGGAGCAGGAGCAGGAGCAGGAGCAGGAGCAGGAGCATCAAAGGAGCATCAGAGGAGCATCAGAGGAACATCAGAGGAGCATCAGAGGAGCATCAGAGGAGCATCAGAGGAGCATCAGAGGAGCATCAGAGGAGCATCAGAGGAGCATCAGAGGAGAATCAGAGGAGCATTACAGGAGCATCACAGGAGCATCAGAGGAGCATCAGTGGAGCATCAGAGGAGGATCAGAGGATCATCAGAGGAGCATCAGAGGAACATCAGAGGAGCATCAGCGGAGCATCAGAGGAGAATCAGAGGAGCATCAGAGGAGCATCACAGAGGCATCAGAGGAGCATCAGAGGAGCATCAGAGGAGCATCAGAGGAGCATCTAAGGAGCATCAGAGGAGTATCAGAGGAGCATCAGAGGAGCATCAGAGGTGCATCAGAGGAGCATCAGAGGTGCAGGAGCAGGAGCAGCAGCAGGAGCAGGAACAGGAGCAGGAGCAGGAGCAGGAGCAGGAGCAGGAGCAGGAGCAGGAGCAGGAGCAGGAGCAGGAGCAGGAGCAGGAGCAGGAGCAGGAGCAGGAGCATCAGAGGAGCATCAGAGGAGCATCAGAGGAGCATCAGAGGAGCATCAGAGGAGCATCAGAGGAGCATCAGAGGAGGATCAGAGGAGCATCAGAGGAGCATCAGAGGAGCATCAGAGGAGCATCAGAGGAGCATCAGAGGAGCATCAGAGGAGCATCAGAGGAGCATCATAGGAGCATCAGAGGAGCATCAGAGGAGCATCAGAGGAGTATCAGAGGAGCATCAGAGGAGGATCAGAGGAGCATCAGAGGAGCATCAGAGGAGCCTCAGAGGAGCATCAGAGGAGCATCAGAGGAGCATCAGAGGAGCATCAGAGGAACATCAGAGGAACAGCAGAGGAGCATCACAGGAGCATCAGAGGAGCATCAGAGGAGCATCAGAGGAGCATCAGAGGAGCATCAGAGGAGCATCAGAAGAGAATCAGAGGAGCCTCAGAGGTGCCTCAGAGGAGCTTCAGAGGAGCATCAGAGGAGCATCAGAGGAGCATCAGAGGAGCATCAGAGAAGCATCAGAGGAGCATCAGAGGAGGATCAGAGGAGCATCAGAGGAGCATCAGAGGAGCATCAGAGGAGGATCACAGGAGCATCAGAGGAGCATCACAGGAGCATCAGAGGAGCATCAGAGGAGCATCAGAGGAGCATAAGAGGAGCATCAGAGGAGCATCAGAGGAGCAGCAGAGGAGGATCAGAGGAGCATCAGAGGAGCATCAGAGGAGCATCAGAGGAGCATCAGAGGAGCATCAGAGGAGCATCAGAGGAGCATCAGAGGAGCATCAGAGTAGCATCAGAGGAGCATCAGAGGAGCATCAGAGGAGCATCAGAGGAGCATCAGAGGAGGATCAGAGGAGCATCAGAGGAGCATCAGAGGAGCATCAGAGGAGCATCAGAGGAGAATCAGAGGAGCATCAGATGAGCATCAGAGGAGCAGCAGAGGAGCATCAGAGGAGCATCACAGGAGCATCAGAGGAGCATCAGAGGAGCATCAGAGGTGGATCAGAGGAGCATCAGAGGAGCATCAGAGGAGCATCAGAGGAGCATCAGAGGAGAATCAGAGGAGCAGCAGATGAGCATCAGAGGAGCAGCAGAGGAGCATCAGAGGAGCATCACAGGAGCATCAGAGGAGCATCAGAGGAGTATCAGAGGAGCATCAGAGGAGCATCAGAGGAGCATCAGAGGAGCATCAGAGGAGCATCAGAGGAGCCTCAGAGGAGCATCAGAAGAGCATCAGAGGAGCATTAGAGGAGCATCAGAGGAGGATCAGAGGAGCATCAGAGGAGCATCAGAGGAGCATCAGAGGAGCATCAGAGGAGCATCAGAGGAGAATAAGATCAGCATCAGAGGAGCAGCAGAGGAGCATCAGAGGAGCATCACAGGAGCATCAGAGGAGCATCAGAGGAGCATCAGAGGAGCATCACAGGAGCATCAGAGGAGCATCAGAGGAGCATCAGAGGAGCATCAGAGGAGCATCAGAGGAGCATCAGAGGAGCATCAGAGGAGCATCAGAGGAGCATCAGAGGAGCCTCAGAGGAGCATCAGAGGAGGATCACAGGAGCATCAGAGGAGCATCAGAGGAGCATCAGAGGAGCATCAGAGGAGCATCAGAGGAGCATCAGAGGAGCATCAGAGGAGCATCAGAGGAGCCTCTGAGGAGCATCAGAGGAGCATCAGAGGAGCATCAAAGGAGTATCAGAGGAGCATCAGAGGAGGATCAGAGGAGCATCAGAGGAGCATCAGAGGAGCATCAGAGGAGCATCAGAGGAGCATCAGAGGAGCATCAGAGGAGCATCAGAGTAGCATCAGAGTAGCATCAGAGGAGCATCAGAGGAGCATCAGAGGAGCATCAGAGGAGCATCAGAGGAGCATCACATGAGGATCAGAGGAGCATAAGAAGAGCATCAGAGGAGCATCAGAGGAGCATCAGAGGAGCATCAGAGGAGCATCAGATGAGCATCAGAGGAGCAGCAGAGGAGCATCAGTGGAGCATCAGAGGAGCATCAGAGGAGCATCAGAGGAGCATCAGAGGAGCATCAGAGGAGCATCAGAGGAGGATCAGAGGAGCATCAGACAGCATCAGAGGAGCATCAGAGGAGCATCAGAGGAGAATCAGAGGAGCATCAGATGAGCATCAGAGGAGCAGCAGAGGAGCATCAGAGGAGCATCACAGGAGCATCAGAGGAGCATCAGAGGAGCATCAGAGGAGCATCAGAGGAGCATCAGAGGAGCATCAGAGGAGCCTCAGAGGAGCATCAGAGGAGCATCAGAGGAGCATCAGAGGAGCATCAGAGGAGCATCAGAGGAGGATCAGAGGAGCATCAGAGGAGCATCAGAGGAGCATCAGAGGAGCATCAGAGGAGCATCAGAGGAGAATCAGATGAGCATCAGAGGAGCAGCAGAGGAGCATCAGAGGAGCATCACAGGAGCATCAGAGGAGCATCAGAGGAGCATCAGAGGAGCATCAGAGGAGCATCAGAGGAGCCTCAGAGGAGCATCAGAGGAGCCTCAGAGGAGCCTCAGAGGAGCCTCAGAGGAGCATCAGAGGAGCATCAGAGGAGCATCAGAGGAGCATCAGAGGAGGATCAGAGGAGCATCAGAGGAGCATCAGAGGAGCATCAGAGGAGCATCAGAGGAGCATCAGAGGAGCATCAGAGGAGCATCAGAGGAGCATCAGAGGAGCCTCAGAGGAGCATCAGAGGAGCATCAGAGGAGCATCAGAGGAGCATCAGAGGAGCATCAGAGGAGCAGCAGAGGAGGATCAGAGGAGCATCAGAGGAGCATCAGAGGAGCATCAGAGGAGCATCAGAGGAGCATCAGAGGAGCATCAGAGGAGCATCAGAGGAGCATCAGAGGAGGATCAGAGGAGCATAAGAGGAGCATCAGAGGAGCATCAGAGGAGCATCAGAGGAGAATCAGAGGAGCATCAGAGGAGCATCAGAGGAGCATCAGAGGAGCATCTGAGGAGGATCGGAGGAGCATAAGAGGAGCATCAGAGGAGCATCACAGGAGCATCAGAGGAGCATCAGAGGAGCATCAGAGGAGCATCAGAGGTGGATCAGAGGAGCATCAGAGGAGCATCAGAGGAGCATCAGAGGAGCATCAGAGGAGAATCAGAGGAGCATCAGATGAGCATCAGAGGAGCAGCAGAGGAGCATCAGAGGAGCATCACAGGAGCATCAGAGGAGCATCAGAGGAGTATCAGAGGAGCATCAGAGGAGCATCAGAGGAGCATCAGAGGAGCATCAGAGGAGCATCAGAGGAGCCTCAGAGGAGCATCAGAGGAGCATCAGAGGAGCATCAGAGGAGCATCAGAGGAGGATCAGAGGAGCATCAGAGGAGCATCAGAGGAGCATCAGAGGAGCATCAGAGGAGCATAAGAGGAGAATCAGATCAGCATCAGAGGAGCAGCAGAGGAACATCAGAGGAGCATCACAGGAGCATCAGAGGAGCATCAGAGGAGCATCAGAGGAGCATCACTGGAGCATCAGAGGAGCATCAGAGGAGCTTCAGAGGAGCATCAGAGGAGCATCAGAGGAGCATCAGAGGAGCATCAGAGGAGCATCAGAGGAGCATCAGAGCAGCATCAGAGGAGCATCAGAGTAAATCAGAGGAGCATTACAGGAGCATCACAGGAGCATCAGAGGAGCATCAGTGGAGCATCAGAGGAGGATCAGACGATCATCAGAGGAGCATCAGAGGAGCATCAGCGGAGCATCAGAGGAGAATCAGAGGAGCATCAGAGGAGCATCACAGAGACATCAGAGGAGCATCAGAGGAGCATCAGAGGAGCATCAGAGGAGCATCTAAGGAGCATCAGAGGAGTATCAGAGGAGCATCAGAGGAGCATCAGAGGTGCATCAGAGGAGCATCAGAGGTGCAGGAGCAGGAGCAGCAGCAGGAGCAGGAACAGGAGCAGGAGCAGGAGCAGGAGCAGGAGCAGGAGCAGGAGCAGGAGCAGGAGCAGGAGCAGGGGCAGGAGCATGAGCAGGAGCAGGAGCAGGAGCAGGAGCAGGAGAAGGAGCAGGAGCAGGAGCAGGAGCAGGAGCAGGAGCAGGAGCAGGAGCAGGAGCATCAAAGGAGCATCAGAGGAGCATCAGAGGAACATCAGAGGAGCATCAGAGGAGCATCAGAGGAGCATCAGAGGAGCATCAGAGGAGCATCAGAGGAGCATCAGAGGAGCATCAGAGGAGAATCAGAGGAGCATTACAGGAGCATCACAGGAGCATCAGAGGAGCATCAGTGGAGCATCAGAGGAGGATCAGAGGATCATCAGAGGAGCATCAGAGGAGCATCAGAGGAGCATCAGCGGAGCATCAGAGGATAATCAGAGGAGCATCAGAGGAGCATCACAGAGGCATCAGAGGAGCATCAGAGGACCATCAGAGGAGCATCAGAGGAGCATCTAAGGAGCATCAGAGGAGTATCAGAGGAGCATCAGAGGAGCATCAGAGGTGCATCAGAGGAGCATCAGAGGTGCAGGAGCAGGAGCAGCAGCAGGAGCAGGAACAGGAGCAGGAGCAGGAGCAGGAGCAGGAGCAGGAGCAGGAGCAGGAGCAGGAGCAGGAGCAGGAGCAGGAGCAGGAGCAGGAGCAGGAGCAGGAGCATCAGAGGAGCATCAGAGGAGCATCAGAGGAGCATCAGAGGAGCATCAGAGGAGCATCAGAGGAGCATCAGAGGAGGATCAGAGGAGCATCAGAGGAGCATCAGAGGAGCATCAGAGGAGCATCAGAGGAGCATCAGAGGAGCATCAGAGGAGCATCATAGGAGCATCAGAGGAGCATCAGAGGAGCATCAGAGGAGTATCAGAGGAGCATCAGAGGAGGATCAGAGGAGCATCAGAGGAGCATCAGAGGAGCCTCAGAGGAGCATCAGAGGAGCATCAGAAGAGCATCAGAGGAGCATCAGAGGAACATCAGAGGAACAGCAGAGGAGCATCAGAGGAGCATCAGAGGAGCATCAGAGGAGCATCAGAGGAGCATCAGAGGAGCATCAGAGGAGCATCAGAAGAGAATCAGAGGAGCCTCAGAGGTGCCTCAGAGGAGCATCAGAGGAGCATCAGAGGAGCATCAGAGGAGCATCAGAGGAGCATCAGAGGAGCATCAGAGGAGGATCAGAGGAGCATCAGAGGAGCATCAGAGGAGCATCAGAGGAGGATCACAGGAGCATCAGAGGAGCATCACAGGAGCATCAGAGGAGCATCAGAGGAGCATCAGAGGAGCATCAGAGGAGCATCAGAGGAGCATCAGAGGAGCAGCAGAGGAGGATCAGAGGAGCATCAGAGGAGCATCAGAGGAGCATCAGAGGAGCATCAGAGGAGCATCAGGGGAGCATCAGAGGAGCATCAGAGGAGCATCAGAGTAGCATCAGAGGAGCATCAGAGGAGCATCAGAGGAGCATCAGAGGAGCATCAGAGGAGCATCAGAGGAGGATCAGAGGAGCATAAGAGCAGCATCAGAGGAGCATCAGAGGAGCATCAGAGGAGAATCAGAGGAGCATCAGATGAGCATCAGAGGAGCAGCAGAGGAGCATCAGAGGAGCATCACAGGAGCATCAGAGGAGCATCAGAGGAGCATCAGAGGAGCATCAGAGGTGGATCAGAGGAGCATCAGAGGAGCATCAGAGGAGCATCAGAGGAGCATCAGAGGAGAATCAGAGGAGCAGCAGATGAGCATCAGAGGAGCAGCAGAGGAGCATCAGAGGAGCATCACAGGAGCATCAGAGGAGCATCAGAGGAGTATCAGAGGAGCATCAGAGGAGCATCAGAGGAGCATCAGAGGAGCATCAGAGGAGCATCAGAGGAGCCTCAGAGTAGCATCAGAGGAGCATCAGAGGAGCATCAGAGGAGCATCAGAGGAGGATCAGAGGAGCATCAGAGGAGCATCAGAGGAGCATCAGAGGAGCATCAGAGGAGCATCAGAGGAGAATAAGATCAGCATCAGAGGAGCAGCAGAGGAGCATCAGAGGAGCATCACAGGAGCATCAGAGGAGCATCAGAGGAGCATCAGAGGAGCATCACAGGAGCATCAGAGGAGCATCAGAGGAGCATCAGAGGAGCATCAGAGGAGCATCAGAGGAGCCTCAGAGGAGCATCAGAGGAGCATCAGAGGAGCATCAGAGGAGCATCAGAGGAGGATCAGAGGAGCATCAGAGGAGCATCAGAGGAGCAGGAGCAGGAGCAGGAGCAGGAGCATCAGAGGTCATCAGAGGAGCATCAGAGGAGCAGGAGCAGGAGCAGGAGCATCAGAGGAGCATCAGAGGAGCATCAGAGGAGCGTCAGAGGAGCATCAGAGGAGCATCAGAGGAGCATCAGAGGAGCATCAAAGGAGCATCAGAGGAGCATCAGTGGAGCATCAGAGGATCATCAGTGGAGCATCAGAGGAGGATCAGAGGAGCATCAGAGGAGCATCAGAGGAGCATCAGAGGAGCATCAGAGGAGCATCAGAGGAGCATCAGAGGAGCAGGAGCAGGAGCAGGAGCAGGAGCAGGAGCAGAAGTATCAGAGGAGCATCAGAGGAGCATCAGAGGAGAATCAGAGGAGCATCAGTGGAGCATCAGAGGAGGATCAGAGGAGCATCAGAGGAGCATCAGAGGAGCATCAGAGGAGCATCAGAGGAGCATCAGAGGAGCATCAGAGGAGCATCAGAGGAGCATCAGAGGAGCATCAGAGGAGCATCAGAGGAGCATCAGAGGAGCATCAGAGGAGCATCAGAGGAGCATCAGAGGAGCATCAGAGGAGCATCAGAGGAGCATCAGAGGAGCATCAGAGGAGCATCAGAGGAGCATCTGAGGAGCATCAGAGGAGTATCAGAGGAGCATCAGAGGAGTATCAGAGGAGCATCAGAGGAGCATCTGAGGAGCATCAGAGGAGTATCAGAGGAGCATCAGAGGAGCATCAGAGGTGCATCAGAGGAGCATCAGAGGTGCATCAGAGGAGCATCAGAGGAGCATCAGAGGAGCATCTGAGGAGCATCAGAGGAGTATCAGAGGAGCATCAGAGGAGCATCAGAGGTGCATCAGAGGAGCATCAGAGGTGCAGGAGCAGGAGCAGGAGCAGGAACAGGAGCAGGAGCAGAAGCAGGAGCAGGAGCAGGAGCAGGAGCAGGAGCAGGAGCAGGAGCAGGAGCAGGAGCAGGAGCAGGAGCAGGAGCAGGAGCAGGAGCAGGAGCAGGAGCATCAGAGGAGCATCAGAGGAGCCTCAGAGGAGCATCAGAGGAGCATCAGAGGAGCATCAGAGGAGCAGCACAGGAGCATCAGAGGAGGATCACAGGAGGATCACAGGAGCATCAGAGGAGCATCAGAGGAGCATCAGAGGAGCATCAGAGGAGCATCAGAGGAGCCTCAGAGGAGCATCAGAGGAGTATCAGAGGAGCATCAGATGAGCATCAGAGGAGCATCAGAGGAGGATCAGAGGAGCATCAGCATCAGAGGAGCATCAGAGGAGCATCAGAGGAGCATCAGAGGAGCATCAGAGGAGCATCAGAGGAGCCTCAGAGGAGCATCAGAGGAGCATCAGAGGAGCATCAGAGGAGCATCAGAGGAGCATCAGAGGAGCCTCAGAGGAGCCTCAGAGGAGCCTCAGAGGAGCATCAGAGGAGCATCAGAGGAGCATCAGAGGAGCATCAGAGGAGCATCAGAAGAGCATCAGTGGAGCATCAGAGGAGCATCAGAGGAGCATCAGGGGAGCAACAGAGGAGCATCAGAGGAGCATCAGAGGAGCATCAGAGGAGCATCAGAGGAGCATCAGTGGAGCATCAGAGGAGCATCAGAGGAACATCTGAGGAGCATCAGAGGAGCATCAGAGGAGCATCAGAGGAGCAGGAGCAGGAGCAGGAGCAGGAGCAGGAGCAGGAGCAGGAGCAGGAGCATCAGAGGAGCATCAGATGAGCAGGAGCAGGAGCAGGAGCAGGAGCAGGAGCATGAGCAGGAGCAGGAGCAGGAGCAGGAGCAGGAGCATCAGAGGATCATAGGAAGAGCATCAGAGGAGCATCAGAGGAGCATCAGAGGAGCATCAGAGGAGCATCAGAGGAGGATCAGAGGAGCATCAGAGGGGCATCAGAGGAGCATCAGAGGAGCATCAGAGGAGCATCAGAGGAGCTTCAGAGGAGCATCAGAGGAGCTTCAGAGGAGCATCAGAGGAGCATCAGAGGAGAATCGGAGGAGCATCAGAGGAGCATCAGAGGAGGATCAGAGGAGCATCAGAGGAGCATCAGAGGAGCATCAGAGGAGCATCAGAGGAGCATCAGAGGAGCATCAGAGGAGCATCAGAGGAGCATCAGACGAGCATCAGAGGAGGATCAGAGGAGCATCAGAGGTGCATCAGAGGAGCCTCAGAGGTGCATCAGAGGAGCAGCAGAGGAGCATCAGAGGAGGATCACAGGAGCATCAGAGGAGCATCACAGGAGCATCAGAGGAGCATCAGAGGAGCATTAGAGGAGCATCAGAGGAGCATCAGAGGAGCATCAGAGGAGCATCAGAGGAGCATCAGAGGAGCCTCAGAGGAGCATCAGAGGAGCATCAGAGGAGCATCAGAGGAGCATCAGAGGAACAGCGAGGAGCATCAGAGGAGCATCAGAGGAGCATCAGAGGAGCATCAGAGGAGCATCAGAGGAGCATCATTGGAGCATCAGTGGAGCATCAGAGGAACAGCAGAGGAGCATCAGATGAGCATCAGAGGAGCATCACAGGAGCATCAGAGGAGCATCAGAGGAGCATCACAGGAGCATCAGAGGAGCATCATTGGAGCATCAGAGGAGCATCAGAGGAGCATCAGAGGAGCATCAGAGGAGCATCAGAGGAGCATCAGAGGAGGATCAGAGGAGCATCAGAGGAGCATCAGAGGAGCATCAGAGGAGCATCAGAGGAGCATCAGAGGAGCATCAGAGGAGCATCAGAGGAGCATCAGAGGAGGATCAGAGGAGCATCAGAGGAGCATCAGAGGAGCCTCAGAGGAGCATCAGAGGAGCATCAGAGGAGCATCAGAGGAGCATCAGAGGAGCATCAGAGGAGCATCAGAGGAGCATCAGAGGAGCATCAGTGGAGTATCAGAGGAGCATCAGAGGAGCATCAGAGGAGCATCAGATGAGCATCAGAGGAGCCTCAGAGGAGCATCAGAGGAGCATCAGAGGAGCATCAGAAGAGCATCAGAAGAGCATCAGAGTAGCATCAGAGGAGGATCAGAGGAGCATCAGAGGAGCATCAGAGGAGGATCAGAGGAGCATCAGAGGAGCATCAGAGTAGCATCAGAGGAGGATCAGAGGAGCATCAGAGGAGCATCAGAGGAGCATCAGAGGAGCATCAGAGAGGCATCAGAGGAGCATCAGAGGAGGAACAGAGGAGCATCAGAGGAGCATCAGAGGAGCATCAGAGGAGCATCAGAGGAGCATCAGAGGAGCATCAGAGGAGCAGCAGAGGAGCATCAGAGGAGCATCACAGGAGCATCAGAGGAGCATCAGAGGAGCATCAGAGGAGCATCAGAGGAGCCTCAGAGGAGAATCAGAGGAGCATCAGAGGAGCATCAGAGGAGCCTCAGAGGAGCCTCAGAGGAGCCTCAGAGGAGCATCAGAGGAGCATCAGAGGAGCATCAGAGGAGCATCAGAGGAGCATCAGAGGAGCATCAGAGGAGCATCAGAGGAGGATCAGAGGAGCATCAGAGGAGCATCAGAGGAGCATCAGAGGAGCATCAGAGGAGGATCAGAGGAGCATCAGAGGAGCATCAGAGGAGCATCAGAGGAGCATCAGAGGAGCATCAGAGGAGCATCAGAGGAGCATCAGAGGAGCATCAGAGGAGCCTCAGAGGAGCATCAGAGGAGCATCAGAGGAGCATCAGAGGAGCATCAGAGGAGCATCAGAGGAGCAGCAGAGGAGGATCAGAGGAGCATCAGAGGAGCATCAGAGGAGCATCAGAGGAGCATCAGAGGAGCATCAGAGGAGCATCAGAGGAGCATCAGAGGAGCATCAGAGGAGGATCAGAGGAGCATAAGAGGAGCATCAGAGGAGCATCAGAGGAGCATCAGAGGAGAATCAGAGGAGCATCAGAGGAGCATCAGAGGAGCATCAGAGGAGCATCTGAGGAGGATCGGAGGAGCATAAGAGGAGCATCAGAGGAGCATCACAGGAGCATCAGAGGAGCATCAGAGGAGCATCAGAGGAGCATCAGAGGTGGATCAGAGGAGCATCAGAGGAGCATCAGAGGAGCATCAGAGGAGCATCAGAGGAGAATCAGAGGAGCATCAGATGAGCATCAGAGGAGCAGCAGAGGAGCATCAGAGGAGCATCACCGGAGCATCAGAGGAGCATCAGAGGAGTATCAGAGGAGCATCAGAGGAGCATCAGAGGAGCATCAGAGGAGCATCAGAGGAGCATCAGAGGAGCCTCAGAGGAGCATCAGAGGAGCATCAGAGGAGCATCAGAGGAGCATCAGAGGAGGATCAGAGGAGCATCAGAGGAGCATCAGAGGAGCATCAGAGGAGCATCAGAGGAGCATAAGAGGAGAATCAGATCAGCATCAGAGGAGCAGCAGAGGAACATCAGAGGAGCATCACAGGAGCATCAGAGGAGCATCAGAGGAGCATCAGAGGAGCATCACTGGAGCATCAGAGGAGCATCAGAGGAGCTTCAGAGGAGCATCAGAGGAGCATCAGAGGAGCATCAGAGGAGCATCAGAGGAGCATCAGAGGAGCATCAGAGCAGCATCAGAGGAGCATCAGAGTAAATCAGAGGAGCATTACAGGAGCATCACAGGAGCATCAGAGGAGCATCAGTGGAGCATCAGAGGAGGATCAGACGATCATCAGAGGAGCATCAGAGGAGCATCAGAGGAGCATCAGCGGAGCATCAGAGGAGAATCAGAGGAGCATCAGAGGAGCATCACAGAGACATCAGAGGAGCATCAGAGGAGCATCAGAGGAGCATCAGAGGAGCATCTAAGGAGCATCAGAGGAGTATCAGAGGAGCATCAGAGGAGCATCAGAGGTGCATCAGAGGAGCATCAGAGGTGCAGGAGCAGGAGCAGCAGCAGGAGCAGGAACAGGAGCAGGAGCAGGAGCAGGAGCAGGAGCAGGAGCAGGAGCAGGAGCAGGAGCAGGAGCAGGAGCAGGAGCAGGGGCAGGAGCATGAGCAGGAGCAGGAGCAGGAGCAGGAGCAGGAGAAGGAGCAGGAGCAGGAGCAGGAGCAGGAGCAGGAGCAGGAGCAGGAGCAGGAGCATCAAAGGAGCATCAGAGGAGCATCAGAGGAACATCAGAGGAGCATCAGAGGAGCATCAGAGGAGCATCAGAGGAGCATCAGAGGAGCATCAGAGGAGCATCAGAGGAGCATCAGAGGAGAATCAGAGGAGCATTACAGGAGCATCACAGGAGCATCAGAGGAGCATCAGTGGAGCATCAGAGGAGGATCAGAGGATCATCAGAGGAGCATCAGAGGAGCATCAGAGGAGCATCAGCGGAGCATCAGAGGATAATCAGAGGAGCATCAGAGGAGCATCACAGAGGCATCAGAGGAGCATCAGAGGACCATCAGAGGAGCATCAGAGGAGCATCTAAGGAGCATCAGAGGAGTATCAGAGGAGCATCAGAGGAGCATCAGAGGTGCATCAGAGGAGCATCAGAGGTGCAGGAGCAGGAGCAGCAGCAGGAGCAGGAACAGGAGCAGGAGCAGGAGCAGGAGCAGGAGCAGGAGCAGGAGCAGGAGCAGGAGCAGGAGCAGGAGCAGGAGCAGGAGCAGGAGCAGGAGCAGGAGCATCAGAGGAGCATCAGAGGAGCATCAGAGGAGCATCAGAGGAGCATCAGAGGAGCATCAGAGGAGCATCAGAGGAGGATCAGAGGAGCATCAGAGGAGCATCAGAGGAGCATCAGAGGAGCATCAGAGGAGCATCAGAGGAGCATCAGAGGAGCATCATAGGAGCATCAGAGGTGCATCAGAGGAGCATCAGAGGAGTATCAGAGGAGCATCAGAGGAGGATCAGAGGAGCATCAGAGGAGCATCAGAGGAGCCTCAGAGGAGCATCAGAGGAGCATCAGAAGAGCATCAGAGGAGCATCAGAGGAACATCAGAGGAACAGCAGAGGAGCATCAGAGGAGCATCAGAGGAGCATCAGAGGAGCATCAGAGGAGCATCAGAGGAGCATCAGAGGAGCATCAGAAGAGAATCAGAGGAGCCTCAGAGGTGCCTCAGAGGAGCATCAGAGGAGCATCAGAGGAGCATCAGAGGAGCATCAGAGGAGCATCAGAGGAGCATCAGAGGAGCATCAGAGGAGGATCAGAGGAGCATCAGAGGAGCATCAGAGGAGCATCAGAGGAGGATCACAGGAGCATCAGAGGAGCATCACAGGAGCATCAGAGGAGCATCAGAGGAGCATCAGAGGAGCATCAGAGGAGCATCAGAGGAGCATCAGAGGAGCAGCAGAGGAGGATCAGAGGAGCATCAGAGGAGCATCAGAGGAGCATCAGAGGAGCATCAGAGGAGCATCAGGGGAGCATCAGAGGAGCATCAGAGGAGCATCAGAGTAGCATCAGAGGAGCATCAGAGGAGCATCAGAGGAGCATCAGAGGAGCATCAGAGGAGCATCAGAGGAGGATCAGAGGAGCATAAGAGGAGCATCAGAGGAGCATCAGAGGAGCATCAGAGGAGAATCAGAGGAGCATCAGATGAGCATCAGAGGAGCAGCAGAGGTGCATCAGAGGAGCATCACAGGAGCATCAGAGGAGCATCAGAGGAGCATCAGAGGAGCATCAGAGGTGGATCAGAGGAGCAGCAGATGAGCATCAGAGGAGCAGCAGAGGAGCATCAGAGGAGCATCACAGGAGCATCAGAGGAGCATCAGAGGAGTATCAGAGGAGCATCAGAGGAGCATCAGAGGAGCATCAGAGGAGCATCAGAGGAGCATCAGAGGAGCCTCAGAGGAGCATCAGAGGAGCATCAGAGGAGCATCAGAGGAGCATCAGAGGAGGATCAGAGGAGCATCAGAGGAGCATCAGAGGAGCATCAGAGGAGCATCAGAGGAGCATCAGAGGAGAATAAGATCAGCATCAGAGGAGCAGCAGAGGAGCATCAGAGGAGCATCACAGGAGCATCAGAGGAGCATCAGAGGAGCATCAGAGGAGCATCACAGGAGCATCAGAGGAGCATCAGAGGAGCATCAGAGGAGCATCAGAGGAGCATCAGAGGAGCCTCAGAGGAGCATCAGAGGAGCATCAGAGGAGCATCAGAGGAGCATCAGAGGAGGATCAGAGGAGCATCAGAGGAGCATCAGAGGAGCAGGAGCAGGAGCAGGAGCAGGAGCATCAGAGGTCATCAGAGGAGCATCAGAGGAGCAGGAGCAGGAGCAGGAGCATCAGAGGAGCATCAGAGGAGCATCAGAGGAGCGTCAGAGGAGCATCAGAGGAGCATCAGAGGAGCATCAGAGGAGCATCAGAGGAGCATCAGAGGAGCATCAGTGGAGCATCAGAGGATCATCAGTGGAGCATCAGAGGAGGATCAGAGGAGCATCAGAGGAGCATCAGAGGAGCATCAGAGGAGCATCAGAGGAGCATCAGAGGAGCATCAGAGGAGCAGGAGCAGGAGCAGGAGCAGGAGCAGGAGCAGAAGTATCAGAGGAGCATCAGAGGAGCATCAGAGGAGAATCAGAGGAGCATCAGTGGAGCATCAGAGGAGGATCAGAGGAGCATCAGAGGAGCATCAGAGGAGCATCAGAGGAGCATCAGAGGAGCATCAGAGGAGCATCAGAGGAGCATCAGAGGAGCATCAGAGGAGCATCAGAGGAGCATCAGAGGAGCATCAGAGGAGCATCAGAGGAGCATCAGAGGAGCATCAGAGGAGCATCAGAGGAGCATCAGAGGAGCATCTGAGGAGCATCAGAGGAGTATCAGAGGATCATCAGAGGAGTATCAGAGGAGCATCAGAGGAGCATCTGAGGAGCATCAGAGGAGTATCAGAGGAGCATCAGAGGAGCATCAGAGGTGCATCAGAGGAGCATCAGAGGTGCATCAGAGGAGCATCAGAGGAGCATCAGAGGAGCATCTGAGGAGCATCAGAGGAGTATCAGAGGAGCATCAGAGGAGCATCAGAGGTGCATCAGAGGAGCATCAGAGGAGCATCAGAGGTGCAGGAGCAGGAGCAGGAACAGGAGCAGGAGCAGAAGCAGGAGCAGGAGCAGGAGCAGGAGCAGGAGCAGGAGCAGGAGCAGGAGCAGGAGCAGGAGCAGGAGCAGGAGCAGGAGCAGGAGCAGGAGCAGGAGCATCAGAGGAGCATCAGAGGAGCCTCAGAGGAGCATCAGAGGAGCATCAGAGGAGCATCAGAGGAGCAGCACAGGAGCATCAGAGGAGGATCACAGGAGGATCACAGGAGCATCAGAGGAGCATCAGAGGAGCATCAGAGGAGCATCAGAGGAGCATCAGAGGAGCCTCAGAGGAGCATCAGAGGAGTATCAGAGGAGCATCAGATGAGCATCAGAGGAGCATCAGAGGAGGATCAGAGGAGCATCAGCATCAGAGGAGCATCAGAGGAGCATCAGAGGAGCATCAGAGGAGCATCAGAGGAGCATCAGAGGAGCCTCAGAGGAGCATCAGAGGAGCATCAGAGGAGCATCAGAGGAGCATCAGAGGAGCATCAGAGGAGCCTCAGAGGAGCCTCAGAGGAGCCTCAGAGGAGCATCAGAGGAGCATCAGAGGAGCATCAGAGGAGCATCAGAGGAGCATCAGAAGAGCATCAGTGGAGCATCAGAGGAGCATCAGAGGAGCATCAGGGGAGCAACAGAGGAGCATCAGAGGAGCATCAGAGGAGCATCAGAGGAGCATCAGAGGAGCATCAGTGGAGCATCAGAGGAGCATCAGAGGAACATCTGAGGAGCATCAGAGGAGCATCAGAGGAGCATCAGAGGAGCAGGAGCAGGAGCAGGAGCAGGAGCAGGAGCAGGAGCAGGAGCAGGAGCATCAGAGGAGCATCAGATGAGCAGGAGCAGGAGCAGGAGCAGGAGCAGGAGCATGAGCAGGAGCAGGAGCAGGAGCAGGAGCAGGAGCATCAGAGGATCATAGGAAGAGCATCAGAGGAGCATCAGAGGAGCATCAGAGGAGCATCAGAGGAGCATCAGAGGAGGATCAGAGGAGCATCAGAGGGGCATCAGAGGAGCATCAGAGGAGCATCAGAGGAGCATCAGAGGAGCTTCAGAGGAGCATCAGAGGAGCTTCAGAGGAGCATCAGAGGAGCATCAGAGGAGCATCGGAGGAGCATCAGAGGAGCATCAGAGGAGGATCAGAGGAGCATCAGAGGAGCATCAGAGGAGCATCAGAGGAGCATCAGAGGAGCATCAGAGGAGCATCAGAGGAGCATCAGAGGAGCATCAGACGAGCATCAGAGGAGGATCAGAGGAGCATCAGAGGTGCATCAGAGGAGCCTCAGAGGTGCATCAGAGGAGCAGCAGAGGAGCATCAGAGGAGGATCACAGGAGCATCAGAGGAGCATCACAGGAGCATCAGAGGAGCATCAGAGGAGCATTAGAGGAGCATCAGAGGAGCATCAGAGGAGCATCAGAGGAGCATCAGAGGAGCATCAGAGGAGCCTCAGAGGAGCATCAGAGGAGCATCAGAGGAGCATCAGAGGAGCATCAGAGGAACAGCGAGGAGCATCAGAGGAGCATCAGAGGAGCATCAGAGGAGCATCAGAGGAGCATCAGAGGAGCATCAGAGGAGCATCATTGGAGCATCAGTGGAGCATCAGAGGAACAGCAGAGGAGCATCAGATGAGCATCAGAGGAGCATCACAGGAGCATCAGAGGAGCATCAGAGGAGCATCACAGGAGCATCAGAGGAGCATCATTGGAGCATCAGAGGAGCATCAGAGGAGCATCAGAGGAGCATCAGAGGAGCATCAGAGGAGCATCAGAGGAGGATCAGAGGAGCATCAGAGGAGCATCAGAGGAGCATCAGAGGAGCATCAGAGGAGCATCAGAGGAGCATCAGAGGAGCATCAGAGGAGCATCAGAGGAGCATCAGAGGAGGATCAGAGGAGCATCAGAGGAGCATCAGAGGAGCCTCAGAGGAGCATCAGAGGAGCATCAGAGGAGCATCAGAGGAGCATCAGAGGAGCATCAGAGGAGCATCAGAGGAGCATCAGTGGAGTATCAGAGGAGCATCAGAGGAGCATCAGAGGAGCATCAGATGAGCATCAGAGGAGCCTCAGAGGAGCATCAGAGGAGCATCAGAGGAGCATCAGAAGAGCATCAGAGGAGCATCAGAGTAGCATCAGAGGAGGATCAGAGGAGCATCAGAGGAGCATCAGAGGAGGATCAGAGGAGCATCAGAGGAGCATCAGAGTAGCATCAGAGGAGGATCAGAGGAGCATCAGAGGAGCATCAGAGGAGCATCAGAGGAGCATCAGAGAGGCATCAGAGGAGCATCAGAGGAGGAACAGAGGAGCATCAGAGGAGCATCAGAGGAGCATCAGAGGAGCATCAGAGGAGCATCAGAGGAGCATCAGAGGAGCAGCAGAGGAGCATCAGAGGAGCATCACAGGAGCATCAGAGGAGCATCAGAGGAGCATCAGAGGAGCATCAGAGGAGCCTCAGAGGAGAATCAGAGGAGCATCAGAGGAGCATCAGAGGAGCCTCAGAGGAGCCTCAGAGGAGCCTCAGAGGAGCATCAGAGGAGCATCAGAGGAGCATCAGAGGAGCATCAGAGGAGCATCAGAGGAGCATCAGAGGAGCATCAGAGGAGGATCAGAGGAGCATCAGAGGAGCATCAGAGCAGCATCAGAGGAGCATCAGAGGAGCATCAGAGGAGCATCAGAGGAGCATCACAGGAGCATCACAGGAGCATCACAGGAGCATCAGAGGTGCATCATTGGAGCATCAGAGGAGCATCAGAGGAGCATCAGAGGAGCATCAGAGGAGCATCAGAGGAGCATCAGAGGAGCATCAGAGGAGCATCAGAGGAGCATCAGTGGAGCATCAGAGGAGCATCAGAGGAGCATCAGAGGAGCATCAGAGGAGCATCAGAGGAGCAGGAGCAGGAGCAGGAGCAGGAGAAGGAGCAGGAGCAGGAGCAGGTGCAGGAGCAGGAGCATCAGAGGAGCATCAGAGGAGCAGGAGCAGGAGCAGGAGCAGGAGCAGGAGCAGGAGCAGGAGCAGGAGCAGGTGCAGGAGCAGGAGCATCAGAGGAGCATCAGAGGAGCAGGAGCAGGAGCAGGAGCAGGAGCAGGAGCAGGAGCAGGACCATCAGAGGAGCATCAGAGGAGCAGGAGCAGGAGCAGGAGCAGGAGCAGGAGCATCAGAGGTCATCAGAGGAGCATCAGAGGAGCAGGAGTAGGAGAAGGAGCATCAGAGGAGCATCAGAGGAGCATCAGAGGAGCATCAGATGAGGATCAGAGGAGCATAAGAAGAGCATCAGAGGAGCATCAGAGGAGCATCAGACAGCATCAGAGGAGCATCAGAGGAGCATCAGAGGAGCATCAGAGGAGGATCAGAGGAGCATCAGAGGAGCATCAGAGGAGCATCAGAGGAGGATCACAGGAGACTCAGAGGAGCATCACAGGAGCATCAGAGGAGCATCAGAGGAGCATCAGAGGAGCATCAGAGGAGCATCAGAGGAGCATCAGAGGAGCATCAGAGGAGCCTCAGAGGAGCATCAGAGGAGCATCAGAGGAGCATCAGAGGAGCATCAGAGCAGCATCAGAGGAGCAGCAGAGGAGGATCAGAGGAGCATCAGAGGAGCATCAGAGGAGCATCAGAGGAGCATCAGAGGAGCATCAGAGGAGCATCAGAGGAGCATCAGAGGAGCATCAGAGGAGGATCAGAGGAGCATAAGAGGAGCATCAGAGGAGCATCAGAGGAGCATCAGAGGAGAATCAGAGGAGCATCAGATGAGCATCAGAGGAGCAGCAGAGGAGCATCAGAGGAGCATCACAGGAGCATCAGAGGAGCATCAGAGGAGCATCAGAGGAGCATCAGAGGTGGATCAGAGGAGCATCAGAGGAGCATCAGAGGAGCATCAGAGGAGCATCAGAGGAGAATCAGAGGAACATCAGATGAGCATCAGAGGAGCAGCAGAGGAGCATCAGAGGAGCATCACAGGAGCATCAGCGGAGCATCAGAGGAGTATCAGAGGAGCATCAGAGGAGCATCAGAGGAGCATCAGAGGAGCATCAGAGGAGCATCAGAGGAGCATCAGAGGAGCATCAGAGGAGCATCAGTGGAGCATCAGAGGAGCATCAGAGGAGCATCAGAGGAGCATCAGAGGAGCATCAGAAGAGCATCAGAGGAGCATCAGAGTAGCATCAGAGGAGGATCAGAGGAGCATCAGAGGAGCATCAGAGGAGCATCAGAGGAGCATCAGAGGAGCATCAGAGAGGCATCAGAGGAGCATCAGAGGAGGATCAGAGGAGCATCAGAGGAGCATCAGAGGAGCATCAGAGGAGCATCAGAGGAGCATCAGAGGAGCATCAGAGGAGCATCAGAGGAGCAGCAGAGGATCATCAGAGGAGCATCACAGGAGCATCAGAGGAGCATCAGAGGAGCATCAGAGGAGCATCAGAGGAGCCTCAGAGGAGAATCAGAGGAGCATCAGAGGAGCATCAGAGGAGCCTCAGAGGAGCCTCAGAGGAGCCTCAGAGGAGCCTCAGAGGAGCATCAGAGGAGCATCAGAGGAGCATCAGAGGAGCATCAGAGGAGCATCAGAGGAGCATCAGAGGAGGATCAGAGGAGGATCAGAGGAGCATCAGAGGAGCATCAGAGGAGCATCAGAGGAGCATCAGAGGAGCATCAGAGGAGCATCACAGGAGCATCACAGGAGCATCACAGGAGCATCAGAGGTGCATCATTGGAGCATCAGAGGAGCATCAGAGGAGCATCAGAGGAGCATCAGAGGAGCATCAGAGGAGCATCAGAGGAGCATCAGAGGAGCATCAGTGGAGCATTAGAGGAGCATCAGAGGAGCATCAGAGGAGCATCAGAGGAGCATCAGAGGAGCAGGAGCAGGAGCAGGAGCAGGAGCAGGAGCAGGAGCAGGTGCAGGAGCAGGAGCATCAGAGGAGCATCAGAGGAGCAGGAGCAGGAGCAGGAGCAGGAGCAGGAGCAGGAGCAGGAGCAGGAGCAGGTGCAGGAGCAGGAGCATCAGAGGAGCATCAGAGGAGCAGGAGCAGGAGCAGGAGCAGGAGCAGGAGCAGGAGCAGGAGCAGGAGCAGGACCATCAGAGGAGCATCAGAGGAGCAGGAGCAGGAGCAGGAGCAGGAGCATCAGAGGTCATCAGAGGAGCATCAGAGGAGCAGGAGTAGGAGAAGGAGCATCAGAGGAGCATCAGAGGAGCATCAGAGGAGCATCAGAGGAGCATCAGAGGAGCATCAGTGGAGCATCAGAGGAGCATCAGTGGAGCATCAGAGGAGCATCAGAGGAGCATCAGAGGAGCATCAGAGGAGCATCAGAGGAGCATCAGAGGAGGATCAGAGGAGCATCAGTGGAGCATCAGAGGAGCATCAGAGGAGCATCAGAGGAGCATCAGAGGAGCATCAGAGGAGGATCAGAGGAGCATCAGAGGAGCATTAGAGGAGCATCAGAGGAGGATCACAGGAGCATCAGAGGAGCATCAGAGGAGCATCAGAGGAGCATCAGCGGAGCATCAGAGGAGCATCAGAGGAGCATCAGAGGAGCATCAGAGGAGCCTCTGAGGAGCATCAGAGGAGCATCAGAGGAGCATCAGAGGAGCATCAGAGGAGCATCAGAGGAGCATCAGAGGAGCATCAGAGGAGCCTCAGAGGAGCATCAGAGGAGGATCACAGGAGCATCAGAGGAGCATCAGAGGAGCATCAGAGGAGCATCAGAGGAGCATCAGAGGAGCATCAGAGGAGCATCAGAGGAGCCTCTGAGGAGCATCAGAGGAGCATCAGAGGAGCATCAAAGGAGTATCAGAGGAGCATCAGAGGAGGATCAGAGGAGCATCAGAGGAGCATCAGAGGAGCATCAGAGGAGCATCAGAGGAGCATCAGAGGAGCATCAGAGGAGCATCAGAGTAGCATCAGAGTAGCATCAGAGGAGCATCAGAGGAGCATCAGAGGAGCATCAGAGGAGCATCAGAGGAGCATCACATGAGGATCAGAGGAGCAGAAGAAGAGCATCAGAGGAGCATCAGAGGAGCATCAGAGGAGCATCAGAGGAGCATCAGATGAGCATCAGAGGAGCAGCAGAGGAGCATCAGTGGAGCATCAGAGGAGCATCAGAGGAGCATCAGAGGAGCATCAGAGGAGCATCAGAGGAGCATCAGAGGAGGATCAGAGGAGCATCAGACAGCATCAGAGGAGCATCAGAGGAGCATCAGAGGAGAATCAGAGGAGCATCAGATGAGCATCAGAGGAGCAGCAGAGGAGCATCAGAGGAGCATCACAGGAGCATCAGAGGAGCATCAGAGGAGCATCAGAGGAGCATCAGAGGAGCATCAGAGGAGCATCAGAGGAGCCTCAGAGGAGCATCAGAGGAGCATCAGAGGAGCATCAGAGGAGCATCAGAGGAGCATCAGAGGAGGATCAGAGGAGCATCAGAGGAGCATCAGAGGAGCATCAGAGGAGCATCAGAGGAGCATCAGAGGAGAATCAGATGAGCATCAGAGGAGCAGCAGAGGAGCATCAGAGGAGCATCACAGGAGCATCAGAGGAGCATCAGAGGAGCATCAGAGGAGCATCAGAGGAGCATCAGAGGAGCCTCAGAGGAGCATCAGAGGAGCCTCAGAGGAGCCTCAGAGGAGCCTCAGAGGAGCATCAGAGGAGCATCAGAGGAGCATCAGAGGAGCATCAGAGGAGGATCAGAGGAGCATCAGAGGAGCATCAGAGGAGCATCAGAGGAGCATCAGAGGAGCATCAGAGGAGCATCAGAGGAGCATCAGAGGAGCATCAGAGGAGCCTCAGAGGAGCATCAGAGGAGCATCAGAGGAGCATCAGAGGAGCATCAGAGGAGCATCAGAGGAGCAGCAGAGGAGGATCAGAGGAGCATCAGAGGAGCATCAGAGGAGCATCAGAGGAGCATCAGAGGAGCATCAGAGGAGCATCAGAGGAGCATCAGAGGAGCATCAGAGGAGGATCAGAGGAGCATAAGAGGAGCATCAGAGGAGCATCAGAGGAGCATCAGAGGAGAATCAGAGGAGCATCAGAGGAGCATCAGAGGAGCATCAGAGGAGCATCTGAGGAGGATCGGAGGAGCATAAGAGGAGCATCAGAGGAGCATCACAGGAGCATCAGAGGAGCATCAGAGGAGCATCAGAGGAGCATCAGAGGTGGATCAGAGGAGCATCAGAGGAGCATCAGAGGAGCATCAGAGGAGCATCAGAGGAGAATCAGAGGAGCATCAGATGAGCATCAGAGGAGCAGCAGAGGAGCATCAGAGGAGCATCACAGGAGCATCAGAGGAGCATCAGAGGAGTATCAGAGGAGCATCAGAGGAGCATCAGAGGAGCATCAGAGGAGCATCAGAGGAGCATCAGAGGAGCCTCAGAGGAGCATCAGAGGAGCATCAGAGGAGCATCAGAGGAGCATCAGAGGAGGATCAGAGGAGCATCAGAGGAGCATCAGAGGAGCATCAGAGGAGCATCAGAGGAGCATAAGAGGAGAATCAGATCAGCATCAGAGGAGCAGCAGAGGAACATCAGAGGAGCATCACAGGAGCATCAGAGGAGCATCAGAGGAGCATCAGAGGAGCATCACTGGAGCATCAGAGGAGCATCAGAGGAGCTTCAGAGGAGCATCAGAGGAGCATCAGAGGAGCATCAGAGGAGCATCAGAGGAGCATCAGAGGAGCATCAGAGCAGCATCAGAGGAGCATCAGAGTAAATCAGAGGAGCATTACAGGAGCATCACAGGAGCATCAGAGGAGCATCAGTGGAGCATCAGAGGAGGATCAGACGATCATCAGAGGAGCATCAGAGGAGCATCAGAGGAGCATCAGCGGAGCATCAGAGGAGAATCAGAGGAGCATCAGAGGAGCATCACAGAGACATCAGAGGAGCATCAGAGGAGCATCAGAGGAGCATCAGAGGAGCATCTAAGGAGCATCAGAGGAGTATCAGAGGAGCATCAGAGGAGCATCAGAGGTGCATCAGAGGAGCATCAGAGGTGCAGGAGCAGGAGCAGCAGCAGGAGCAGGAACAGGAGCAGGAGCAGGAGCAGGAGCAGGAGCAGGAGCAGGAGCAGGAGCAGGAGCAGGAGCAGGAGCAGGGGCAGGAGCATGAGCAGGAGCAGGAGCAGGAGCAGGAGCAGGAGAAGGAGCAGGAGCAGGAGCAGGAGCAGGAGCAGGAGCAGGAGCAGGAGCAGGAGCATCAAAGGAGCATCAGAGGAGCATCAGAGGAACATCAGAGGAGCATCAGAGGAGCATCAGAGGAGCATCAGAGGAGCATCAGAGGAGCATCAGAGGAGCATCAGAGGAGCATCAGAGGAGAATCAGAGGAGCATTACAGGAGCATCACAGGAGCATCAGAGGAGCATCAGTGGAGCATCAGAGGAGGATCAGAGGATCATCAGAGGAGCATCAGAGGAGCATCAGAGGAGCATCAGCGGAGCATCAGAGGATAATCAGAGGAGCATCAGAGGAGCATCACAGAGGCATCAGAGGAGCATCAGAGGACCATCAGAGGAGCATCAGAGGAGCATCTAAGGAGCATCAGAGGAGTATCAGAGGAGCATCAGAGGAGCATCAGAGGTGCATCAGAGGAGCATCAGAGGTGCAGGAGCAGGAGCAGCAGCAGGAGCAGGAACAGGAGCAGGAGCAGGAGCAGGAGCAGGAGCAGGAGCAGGAGCAGGAGCAGGAGCAGGAGCAGGAGCAGGAGCAGGAGCAGGAGCAGGAGCAGGAGCATCAGAGGAGCATCAGAGGAGCATCAGAGGAGCATCAGAGGAGCATCAGAGGAGCATCAGAGGAGCATCAGAGGAGGATCAGAGGAGCATCAGAGGAGCATCAGAGGAGCATCAGAGGAGCATCAGAGGAGCATCAGAGGAGCATCAGAGGAGCATCATAGGAGCATCAGAGGAGCATCAGAGGAGCATCAGAGGAGTATCAGAGGAGCATCAGAGGAGGATCAGAGGAGCATCAGAGGAGCATCAGAGGAGCCTCAGAGGAGCATCAGAGGAGCATCAGAAGAGCATCAGAGGAGCATCAGAGGAACATCAGAGGAACAGCAGAGGAGCATCAGAGGAGCATCAGAGGAGCATCAGAGGAGCATCAGAGGAGCATCAGAGGAGCATCAGAGGAGCATCAGAAGAGAATCAGAGGAGCCTCAGAGGTGCCTCAGAGGAGCATCAGAGGAGCATCAGAGGAGCATCAGAGGAGCATCAGAGGAGCATCAGAGGAGCATCAGAGGAGGATCAGAGGAGCATCAGAGGAGCATCAGAGGAGCATCAGAGGAGGATCACAGGAGCATCAGAGGAGCATCACAGGAGCATCAGAGGAGCATCAGAGGAGCATCAGAGGAGCATCAGAGGAGCATCAGAGGAGCATCAGAGGAGCAGCAGAGGAGGATCAGAGGAGCATCAGAGGAGCATCAGAGGAGCATCAGAGGAGCATCAGAGGAGCATCAGGGGAGCATCAGAGGAGCATCAGAGGAGCATCAGAGTAGCATCAGAGGAGCATCAGAGGAGCATCAGAGGAGCATCAGAGGAGCATCAGAGGAGCATCAGAGGAGGATCAGAGGAGCATAAGAGGAGCATCAGAGGAGCATCAGAGGAGCATCAGAGGAGAATCAGAGGAGCATCAGATGAGCATCAGAGGAGCAGCAGAGGAGCATCAGAGGAGCATCACAGGAGCATCAGAGGAGCATCAGAGGAGCATCAGAGGAGCATCAGAGGTGGATCAGAGGAGCATCAGAGGAGCATCAGAGGAGCATCAGAGGAGCATCAGAGGAGAATCAGAGGAGCAGCAGATGAGCATCAGAGGAGCAGCAGAGGAGCATCAGAGGAGCATCACAGGAGCATCAGAGGAGCATCAGAGGAGTATCAGAGGAGCATCAGAGGAGCATCAGAGGAGCATCAGAGGAGCATCAGAGGAGCATCAGAGGAGCCTCAGAGTAGCATCAGAGGAGCATCAGAGGAGCATCAGAGGAGCATCAGAGGAGGATCAGAGGAGCATCAGAGGAGCATCAGAGGAGCATCAGAGGAGCATCAGAGGAGCATCAGAGGAGAATAAGATCAGCATCAGAGGAGCAGCAGAGGAGCATCAGAGGAGCATCACAGGAGCATCAGAGGAGCATCAGAGGAGCATCAGAGGAGCATCACAGGAGCATCAGAGGAGCATCAGAGGAGCATCAGAGGAGCATCAGAGGAGCATCAGAGGAGCCTCAGAGGAGCATCAGAGGAGCATCAGAGGAGCATCAGAGGAGCATCAGAGGAGGATCAGAGGAGCATCAGAGGAGCATCAGAGGAGCAGGAGCAGGAGCAGGAGCAGGAGCATCAGAGGTCATCAGAGGAGCATCAGAGGAGCAGGAGCAGGAGCAGGAGCATCAGAGGAGCATCAGAGGAGCATCAGAGGAGCGTCAGAGGAGCATCAGAGGAGCATCAGAGGAGCATCAGAGGAGCATCAGAGGAGCATCAGAGGAGCATCAGTGGAGCATCAGAGGATCATCAGTGGAGCATCAGAGGAGGATCAGAGGAGCATCAGAGGAGCATCAGAGGAGCATCAGAGGAGCATCAGAGGAGCATCAGAGGAGCATCAGAGGAGCAGGAGCAGGAGCAGGAGCAGGAGCAGGAGCAGAAGTATCAGAGGAGCATCAGAGGAGCATCAGAGGAGAATCAGAGGAGCATCAGTGGAGCATCAGAGGAGGATCAGAGGAGCATCAGAGGAGCATCAGAGGAGCATCAGAGGAGCATCAGAGGAGCATCAGAGGAGCATCAGAGGAGCATCAGAGGAGCATCAGAGGAGCATCAGAGGAGCATCAGAGGAGCATCAGAGGAGCATCAGAGGAGCATCAGAGGAGCATCAGAGGAGCATCAGAGGAGCATCAGAGGAGCATCAGAGGAGCATCAGAGGAGCATCTGAGGAGCATCAGAGGAGTATCAGAGGAGCATCAGAGGAGTATCAGAGGAGCATCAGAGGAGCATCTGAGGAGCATCAGAGGAGTATCAGAGGAGCATCAGAGGAGCATCAGAGGTGCATCAGAGGAGCATCAGAGGTGCATCAGAGGAGCATCAGAGGAGCATCAGAGGAGCATCTGAGGAGCATCAGAGGAGTATCAGAGGAGCATCAGAGGAGCATCAGAGGTGCATCAGAGGAGCATCAGAGGTGCAGGAGCAGGAGCAGGAGCAGGAACAGGAGCAGGAGCAGAAGCAGGAGCAGGAGCAGGAGCAGGAGCAGGAGCAGGAGCAGGAGCAGGAGCAGGAGCAGGAGCAGGAGCAGGAGCAGGAGCAGGAGCAGGAGCAGGAGCATCAGAGGAGCATCAGAGGAGCCTCAGAGGAGCATCAGAGGAGCATCAGAGGAGCATCAGAGGAGCAGCACAGGAGCATCAGAGGAGGATCACAGGAGGATCACAGGAGCATCAGAGGAGCATCAGAGGAGCATCAGAGGAGCATCAGAGGAGCATCAGAGGAGCCTCAGAGGAGCATCAGAGGAGTATCAGAGGAGCATCAGATGAGCATCAGAGGAGCATCAGAGGAGGATCAGAGGAGCATCAGCATCAGAGGAGCATCAGAGGAGCATCAGAGGAGCATCAGAGGAGCATCAGAGGAGCATCAGAGGAGCCTCAGAGGAGCATCAGAGGAGCATCAGAGGAGCATCAGAGGAGCATCAGAGGAGCATCAGAGGAGCCTCAGAGGAGCCTCAGAGGAGCCTCAGAGGAGCATCAGAGGAGCATCAGAGGAGCATCAGAGGAGCATCAGAGGAGCATCAGAAGAGCATCAGTGGAGCATCAGAGGAGCATCAGAGGAGCATCAGGGGAGCAACAGAGGAGCATCAGAGGAGCATCAGAGGAGCATCAGAGGAGCATCAGAGGAGCATCAGTGGAGCATCAGAGGAGCATCAGAGGAACATCTGAGGAGCATCAGAGGAGCATCAGAGGAGCATCAGAGGAGCAGGAGCAGGAGCAGGAGCAGGAGCAGGAGCAGGAGCAGGAGCAGGAGCATCAGAGGAGCATCAGATGAGCAGGAGCAGGAGCAGGAGCAGGAGCAGGAGCATGAGCAGGAGCAGGAGCAGGAGCAGGAGCAGGAGCATCAGAGGATCATAGGAAGAGCATCAGAGGAGCATCAGAGGAGCATCAGAGGAGCATCAGAGGAGCATCAGAGGAGGATCAGAGGAGCATCAGAGGGGCATCAGAGGAGCATCAGAGGAGCATCAGAGGAGCATCAGAGGAGCTTCAGAGGAGCATCAGAGGAGCTTCAGAGGAGCATCAGAGGAGCATCAGAGGAGCATCGGAGGAGCATCAGAGGAGCATCAGAGGAGGATCAGAGGAGCATCAGAGGAGCATCAGAGGAGCATCAGAGGAGCATCAGAGGAGCATCAGAGGAGCATCAGAGGAGCATCAGAGGAGCATCAGACGAGCATCAGAGGAGGATCAGAGGAGCATCAGAGGTGCATCAGAGGAGCCTCAGAGGTGCATCAGAGGAGCAGCAGAGGAGCATCAGAGGAGGATCACAGGAGCATCAGAGGAGCATCACAGGAGCATCAGAGGAGCATCAGAGGAGCATTAGAGGAGCATCAGAGGAGCATCAGAGGAGCATCAGAGGAGCATCAGAGGAGCATCAGAGGAGCCTCAGAGGAGCATCAGAGGAGCATCAGAGGAGCATCAGAGGAGCATCAGAGGAACAGCGAGGAGCATCAGAGGAGCATCAGAGGAGCATCAGAGGAGCATCAGAGGAGCATCAGAGGAGCATCAGAGGAGCATCATTGGAGCATCAGTGGAGCATCAGAGGAACAGCAGAGGAGCATCAGATGAGCATCAGAGGAGCATCACAGGAGCATCAGAGGAGCATCAGAGGAGCATCACAGGAGCATCAGAGGAGCATCATTGGAGCATCAGAGGAGCATCAGAGGAGCATCAGAGGAGCATCAGAGGAGCATCAGAGGAGCATCAGAGGAGGATCAGAGGAGCATCAGAGGAGCATCAGAGGAGCATCAGAGGAGCATCAGAGGAGCATCAGAGGAGCATCAGAGGAGCATCAGAGGAGCATCAGAGGAGCATCAGAGGAGGATCAGAGGAGCATCAGAGGAGCATCAGAGGAGCCTCAGAGGAGCATCAGAGGAGCATCAGAGGAGCATCAGAGGAGCATCAGAGGAGCATCAGAGGAGCATCAGAGGAGCATCAGAGGAGCATCAGTGGAGTATCAGAGGAGCATCAGAGGAGCATCAGAGGAGCATCAGATGAGCATCAGAGGAGCCTCAGAGGAGCATCAGAGGAGCATCAGAGGAGCATCAGAAGAGCATCAGAAGAGCATCAGAGTAGCATCAGAGGAGGATCAGAGGAGCATCAGAGGAGCATCAGAGGAGGATCAGAGGAGCATCAGAGGAGCATCAGAGTAGCATCAGAGGAGGATCAGAGGAGCATCAGAGGAGCATCAGAGGAGCATCAGAGGAGCATCAGAGAGGCATCAGAGGAGCATCAGAGGAGGAACAGAGGAGCATCAGAGGAGCATCAGAGGAGCATCAGAGGAGCATCAGAGGAGCATCAGAGGAGCATCAGAGGAGCAGCAGAGGAGCATCAGAGGAGCATCACAGGAGCATCAGAGGAGCATCAGAGGAGCATCAGAGGAGCATCAGAGGAGCCTCAGAGGAGAATCAGAGGAGCATCAGAGGAGCATCAGAGGAGCCTCAGAGGAGCCTCAGAGGAGCCTCAGAGGAGCATCAGAGGAGCATCAGAGGAGCATCAGAGGAGCATCAGAGGAGCATCAGAGGAGCATCAGAGGAGCATCAGAGGAGGATCAGAGGAGCATCAGAGGAGCATCAGAGGAGCATCAGAGGAGCATCAGAGGAGGATCAGAGGAGCATCAGAGGAGCATCAGAGGAGCATCAGAGGAGCATCAGAGGAGCATCAGAGGAGCATCAGAGGAGCATCAGAGGAGCATCAGAGGAGCCTCAGAGGAGCATCAGAGGAGCATCAGAGGAGCATCAGAGGAGCATCAGAGGAGCATCAGAGGAGCAGCAGAGGAGGATCAGAGGAGCATCAGAGGAGCATCAGAGGAGCATCAGAGGAGCATCAGAGGAGCATCAGAGGAGCATCAGAGGAGCATCAGAGGAGCATCAGAGGAGGATCAGAGGAGCATAAGAGGAGCATCAGAGGAGCATCAGAGGAGCATCAGAGGAGAATCAGAGGAGCATCAGAGGAGCATCAGAGGAGCATCAGAGGAGCATCTGAGGAGGATCGGAGGAGCATAAGAGGAGCATCAGAGGAGCATCACAGGAGCATCAGAGGAGCATCAGAGGAGCATCAGAGGAGCATCAGAGGTGGATCAGAGGAGCATCAGAGGAGCATCAGAGGAGCATCAGAGGAGCATCAGAGGAGAATCAGAGGAGCATCAGATGAGCATCAGAGGAGCAGCAGAGGAGCATCAGAGGAGCATCACAGGAGCATCAGAGGAGCATCAGAGGAGTATCAGAGGAGCATCAGAGGAGCATCAGAGGAGCATCAGAGGAGCATCAGAGGAGCATCAGAGGAGCCTCAGAGGAGCATCAGAGGAGCATCAGAGGAGCATCAGAGGAGCATCAGAGGAGGATCAGAGGAGCATCAGAGGAGCATCAGAGGAGCATCAGAGGAGCATCAGAGGAGCATAAGAGGAGAATCAGATCAGCATCAGAGGAGCAGCAGAGGAACATCAGAGGAGCATCACAGGAGCATCAGAGGAGCATCAGAGGAGCATCAGAGGAGCATCACTGGAGCATCAGAGGAGCATCAGAGGAGCTTCAGAGGAGCATCAGAGGAGCATCAGAGGAGCATCAGAGGAGCATCAGAGGAGCATCAGAGGAGCATCAGAGCAGCATCAGAGGAGCATCAGAGTAAATCAGAGGAGCATTACAGGAGCATCACAGGAGCATCAGAGGAGCATCAGTGGAGCATCAGAGGAGGATCAGACGATCATCAGAGGAGCATCAGAGGAGCATCAGAGGAGCATCAGCGGAGCATCAGAGGAGAATCAGAGGAGCATCAGAGGAGCATCACAGAGACATCAGAGGAGCATCAGAGGAGCATCAGAGGAGCATCAGAGGAGCATCTAAGGAGCATCAGAGGAGTATCAGAGGAGCATCAGAGGAGCATCAGAGGTGCATCAGAGGAGCATCAGAGGTGCAGGAGCAGGAGCAGCAGCAGGAGCAGGAACAGGAGCAGGAGCAGGAGCAGGAGCAGGAGCAGGAGCAGGAGCAGGAGCAGGAGCAGGAGCAGGAGCAGGAGCAGGGGCAGGAGCATGAGCAGGAGCAGGAGCAGGAGCAGGAGCAGGAGAAGGAGCAGGAGCAGGAGCAGGAGCAGGAGCAGGAGCAGGAGCAGGAGCAGGAGCATCAAAGGAGCATCAGAGGAGCATCAGAGGAACATCAGAGGAGCATCAGAGGAGCATCAGAGGAGCATCAGAGGAGCATCAGAGGAGCATCAGAGGAGCATCAGAGGAGCATCAGAGGAGAATCAGAGGAGCATTACAGGAGCATCACAGGAGCATCAGAGGAGCATCAGTGGAGCATCAGAGGAGGATCAGAGGATCATCAGAGGAGCATCAGAGGAGCATCAGAGGAGCATCAGCGGAGCATCAGAGGATAATCAGAGGAGCATCAGAGGAGCATCACAGAGGCATCAGAGGAGCATCAGAGGACCATCAGAGGAGCATCAGAGGAGCATCTAAGGAGCATCAGAGGAGTATCAGAGGAGCATCAGAGGAGCATCAGAGGTGCATCAGAGGAGCATCAGAGGTGCAGGAGCAGGAGCAGCAGCAGGAGCAGGAACAGGAGCAGGAGCAGGAGCAGGAGCAGGAGCAGGAGCAGGAGCAGGAGCAGGAGCAGGAGCAGGAGCAGGAGCAGGAGCAGGAGCAGGAGCAGGAGCATCAGAGGAGCATCAGAGGAGCATCAGAGGAGCATCAGAGGAGCATAAGAGGAGCATCAGAGGAGCATCAGAGGAGGATCAGAGGAGCATCAGAGGAGCATCAGAGGAGCATCAGAGGAGCATCAGAGGAGCATCAGAGGAGCATCAGAGGAGCATCATAGGAGCATCAGAGGAGCATCAGAGGAGCATCAGAGGAGTATCAGAGGAGCATCAGAGGAGGATCAGAGGAGCATCAGAGGAGCATCAGAGGAGCCTCAGAGGAGCATCAGAGGAGCATCAGAAGAGCATCAGAGGAGCATCAGAGGAACATCAGAGGAACAGCAGAGGAGCATCAGAGGAGCATCAGAGGAGCATCAGAGGAGCATCAGAGGAGCATCAGAGGAGCATCAGAGGAGCATCAGAAGAGAATCAGAGGAGCCTCAGAGGTGCCTCAGAGGAGCATCAGAGGAGCATCAGAGGAGCATCAGAGGAGCATCAGAGGAGCATCAGAGGAGCATCAGAGGAGCATCAGAGGAGGATCAGAGGAGCATCAGAGGAGCATCAGAGGAGCATCAGAGGAGGATCACAGGAGCATCAGAGGAGCATCACAGGAGCATCAGAGGAGCATCAGAGGAGCATCAGAGGAGCATCAGAGGAGCATCAGAGGAGCATCAGAGGAGCAGCAGAGGAGGATCAGAGGAGCATCAGAGGAGCATCAGAGGAGCATCAGAGGAGCATCAGAGGAGCATCAGGGGAGCATCAGAGGAGCATCAGAGGAGCATCAGAGTAGCATCAGAGGAGCATCAGAGGAGCATCAGAGGAGCATCAGAGGAGCATCAGAGGAGCATCAGAGGAGGATCAGAGGAGCATAAGAGGAGCATCAGAGGAGCATCAGAGGAGCATCAGAGGAGAATCAGAGGAGCATCAGATGAGCATCAGAGGAGCAGCAGAGGAGCATCAGAGGAGCATCACAGGAGCATCAGAGGAGCATCAGAGGAGCATCAGAGGAGCATCAGAGGTGGATCAGAGGAGCATCAGAGGAGCATCAGAGGAGCATCAGAGGAGCATCAGAGGAGCATCAGTGGAGTATCAGAGGAGCATCAGAGGAGCATCAGAGGAGCATCAGATGAGCATCAGAGGAGCCTCAGAGGAGCATCAGAGGAGCATCAGAGGAGCATCAGAAGAGCATCAGAAGAGCATCAGAGTAGCATCAGAGGAGGATCAGAGGAGCATCAGAGGAGCATCAGAGGAGGATCAGAGGAGCATCAGAGGAGCATCAGAGTAGCATCAGAGGAGGATCAGAGGAGCATCAGAGGAGCATCAGAGGAGCATCAGAGGAGCATCAGAGAGGCATCAGAGGAGCATCAGAGGAGGAACAGAGGAGCATCAGAGGAGCATCAGAGGAGCATCAGAGGAGCATCAGAGGAGCATCAGAGGAGCATCAGAGGAGCAGCAGAGGAGCATCAGAGGAGCATCACAGGAGCATCAGAGGAGCATCAGAGGAGCATCAGAGGAGCATCAGAGGAGCCTCAGAGGAGAATCAGAGGAGCATCAGAGGAGCATCAGAGGAGCCTCAGAGGAGCCTCAGAGGAGCCTCAGAGGAGCATCAGAGGAGCATCAGAGGAGCATCAGAGGAGCATCAGAGGAGCATCAGAGGAGCATCAGAGGAGCATCAGAGGAGGATCAGAGGAGCATCAGAGGAGCATCAGAGGAGCATCAGAGGAGCATCAGAGGAGGATCAGAGGAGCATCAGAGGAGCATCAGAGGAGCATCAGAGGAGCATCAGAGGAGCATCAGAGGAGCATCAGAGGAGCATCAGAGGAGCATCAGAGGAGCCTCAGAGGAGCATCAGAGGAGCATCAGAGGAGCATCAGAGGAGCATCAGAGGAGCATCAGAGGAGCAGCAGAGGAGGATCAGAGGAGCATCAGAGGAGCATCAGAGGAGCATCAGAGGAGCATCAGAGGAGCATCAGAGGAGCATCAGAGGAGCATCAGAGGAGCATCAGAGGAGGATCAGAGGAGCATAAGAGGAGCATCAGAGGAGCATCAGAGGAGCATCAGAGGAGAATCAGAGGAGCATCAGAGGAGCATCAGAGGAGCATCAGAGGAGCATCTGAGGAGGATCGGAGGAGCATAAGAGGAGCATCAGAGGAGCATCACAGGAGCATCAGAGGAGCATCAGAGGAGCATCAGAGGAGCATCAGAGGTGGATCAGAGGAGCATCAGAGGAGCATCAGAGGAGCATCAGAGGAGCATCAGAGGAGAATCAGAGGAGCATCAGATGAGCATCAGAGGAGCAGCAGAGGAGCATCAGAGGAGCATCACAGGAGCATCAGAGGAGCATCAGAGGAGTATCAGAGGAGCATCAGAGGAGCATCAGAGGAGCATCAGAGGAGCATCAGAGGAGCATCAGAGGAGCCTCAGAGGAGCATCAGAGGAGCATCAGAGGAGCATCAGAGGAGCATCAGAGGAGGATCAGAGGAGCATCAGAGGAGCATCAGAGGAGCATCAGAGGAGCATCAGAGGAGCATAAGAGGAGAATCAGATCAGCATCAGAGGAGCAGCAGAGGAACATCAGAGGAGCATCACAGGAGCATCAGAGGAGCATCAGAGGAGCATCAGAGGAGCATCACTGGAGCATCAGAGGAGCATCAGAGGAGCTTCAGAGGAGCATCAGAGGAGCATCAGAGGAGCATCAGAGGAGCATCAGAGGAGCATCAGAGGAGCATCAGAGCAGCATCAGAGGAGCATCAGAGTAAATCAGAGGAGCATTACAGGAGCATCACAGGAGCATCAGAGGAGCATCAGTGGAGCATCAGAGGAGGATCAGACGATCATCAGAGGAGCATCAGAGGAGCATCAGAGGAGCATCAGCGGAGCATCAGAGGAGAATCAGAGGAGCATCAGAGGAGCATCACAGAGACATCAGAGGAGCATCAGAGGAGCATCAGAGGAGCATCAGAGGAGCATCTAAGGAGCATCAGAGGAGTATCAGAGGAGCATCAGAGGAGCATCAGAGGTGCATCAGAGGAGCATCAGAGGTGCAGGAGCAGGAGCAGCAGCAGGAGCAGGAACAGGAGCAGGAGCAGGAGCAGGAGCAGGAGCAGGAGCAGGAGCAGGAGCAGGAGCAGGAGCAGGAGCAGGAGCAGGGGCAGGAGCATGAGCAGGAGCAGGAGCAGGAGCAGGAGCAGGAGAAGGAGCAGGAGCAGGAGCAGGAGCAGGAGCAGGAGCAGGAGCAGGAGCAGGAGCATCAAAGGAGCATCAGAGGAGCATCAGAGGAACATCAGAGGAGCATCAGAGGAGCATCAGAGGAGCATCAGAGGAGCATCAGAGGAGCATCAGAGGAGCATCAGAGGAGCATCAGAGGAGAATCAGAGGAGCATTACAGGAGCATCACAGGAGCATCAGAGGAGCATCAGTGGAGCATCAGAGGAGGATCAGAGGATCATCAGAGGAGCATCAGAGGAGCATCAGAGGAGCATCAGCGGAGCATCAGAGGATAATCAGAGGAGCATCAGAGGAGCATCACAGAGGCATCAGAGGAGCATCAGAGGACCATCAGAGGAGCATCAGAGGAGCATCTAAGGAGCATCAGAGGAGTATCAGAGGAGCATCAGAGGAGCATCAGAGGTGCATCAGAGGAGCATCAGAGGTGCAGGAGCAGGAGCAGCAGCAGGAGCAGGAACAGGAGCAGGAGCAGGAGCAGGAGCAGGAGCAGGAGCAGGAGCAGGAGCAGGAGCAGGAGCAGGAGCAGGAGCAGGAGCAGGAGCAGGAGCAGGAGCATCAGAGGAGCATCAGAGGAGCATCAGAGGAGCATCAGAGGAGCATAAGAGGAGCATCAGAGGAGCATCAGAGGAGGATCAGAGGAGCATCAGAGGAGCATCAGAGGAGCATCAGAGGAGCATCAGAGGAGCATCAGAGGAGCATCAGAGGAGCATCATAGGAGCATCAGAGGAGCATCAGAGGAGCATCAGAGGAGTATCAGAGGAGCATCAGAGGAGGATCAGAGGAGCATCAGAGGAGCATCAGAGGAGCCTCAGAGGAGCATCAGAGGAGCATCAGAAGAGCATCAGAGGAGCATCAGAGGAACATCAGAGGAACAGCAGAGGAGCATCAGAGGAGCATCAGAGGAGCATCAGAGGAGCATCAGAGGAGCATCAGAGGAGCATCAGAGGAGCATCAGAAGAGAATCAGAGGAGCCTCAGAGGTGCCTCAGAGGAGCATCAGAGGAGCATCAGAGGAGCATCAGAGGAGCATCAGAGGAGCATCAGAGGAGCATCAGAGGAGCATCAGAGGAGGATCAGAGGAGCATCAGAGGAGCATCAGAGGAGCATCAGAGGAGGATCACAGGAGCATCAGAGGAGCATCACAGGAGCATCAGAGGAGCATCAGAGGAGCATCAGAGGAGCATCAGAGGAGCATCAGAGGAGCATCAGAGGAGCAGCAGAGGAGGATCAGAGGAGCATCAGAGGAGCATCAGAGGAGCATCAGAGGAGCATCAGAGGAGCATCAGGGGAGCATCAGAGGAGCATCAGAGGAGCATCAGAGTAGCATCAGAGGAGCATCAGAGGAGCATCAGAGGAGCATCAGAGGAGCATCAGAGGAGCATCAGAGGAGGATCAGAGGAGCATAAGAGGAGCATCAGAGGAGCATCAGAGGAGCATCAGAGGAGAATCAGAGGAGCATCAGATGAGCATCAGAGGAGCAGCAGAGGAGCATCAGAGGAGCATCACAGGAGCATCAGAGGAGCATCAGAGGAGCATCAGAGGAGCATCAGAGGTGGATCAGAGGAGCATCAGAGGAGCATCAGAGGAGCATCAGAGGAGCATCAGAGGAGAATCAGAGGAGCAGCAGATGAGCATCAGAGGAGCAGCAGAGGAGCATCAGAGGAGCATCACAGGAGCATCAGAGGAGCATCAGAGGAGTATCAGAGGAGCATCAGAGGAGCATCAGAGGAGCATCAGAGGAGCATCAGAGGAGCATCAGAGGAGCCTCAGAGGAGCATCAGAGGAGCATCAGAGGAGCATCAGAGGAGCATCAGAGGAGGATCAGAGGAGCATCAGAGGAGCATCAGAGGAGCATCAGAGGAGCATCAGAGGAGCATCAGAGGAGAATAAGATCAGCATCAGAGGAGCAGCAGAGGAGCATCAGAGGAGCATCACAGGAGCATCAGAGGAGCATCAGAGGAGCATCAGAGGAGCATCACAGGAGCATCAGAGGAGCATCAGAGGAGCATCAGAGGAGCATCAGAGGAGCATCAGAGGAGCCTCAGAGGAGCATCAGAGGAGCATCAGAGGAGCATCAGAGGAGCATCAGAGGAGGATCAGAGGAGCATCAGAGGAGCATCAGAGGAGCAGGAGCAGGAGCAGGAGCAGGAGCATCAGAGGTCATCAGAGGAGCATCAGAGGAGCAGGAGCAGGAGCAGGAGCATCAGAGGAGCATCAGAGGAGCATCAGAGGAGCGTCAGAGGAGCATCAGAGGAGCATCAGAGGAGCATCAGAGGAGCATCAGAGGAGCATCAGAGGAGCATCAGTGGAGCATCAGAGGATCATCAGTGGAGCATCAGAGGAGGATCAGAGGAGCATCAGAGGAGCATCAGAGGAGCATCAGAGGAGCATCAGAGGAGCATCAGAGGAGCATCAGAGGAGCAGGAGCAGGAGCAGGAGCAGGAGCAGGAGCAGAAGTATCAGAGGAGCATCAGAGGAGCATCAGAGGAGAATCAGAGGAGCATCAGTGGAGCATCAGAGGAGGATCAGAGGAGCATCAGAGGAGCATCAGAGGAGCATCAGAGGAGCATCAGAGGAGCATCAGAGGAGCATCAGAGGAGCATCAGAGGAGCATCAGAGGAGCATCAGAGGAGCATCAGAGGAGCATCAGAGGAGCATCAGAGGAGCATCAGAGGAGCATCAGAGGAGCATCAGAGGAGCATCAGAGGAGCATCAGAGGAGCATCTGAGGAGCATCAGAGGAGTATCAGAGGATCATCAGAGGAGTATCAGAGGAGCATCAGAGGAGCATCTGAGGAGCATCAGAGGAGTATCAGAGGAGCATCAGAGGAGCATCAGAGGTGCATCAGAGGAGCATCAGAGGTGCATCAGAGGAGCATCAGAGGAGCATCAGAGGAGCATCTGAGGAGCATCAGAGGAGTATCAGAGGAGCATCAGAGGAGCATCAGAGGTGCATCAGAGGAGCATCAGAGGTGCAGGAGCAGGAGCAGGAGCAGGAACAGGAGCAGGAGCAGAAGCAGGAGCAGGAGCAGGAGCAGGAGCAGGAGCAGGAGCAGGAGCAGGAGCAGGAGCAGGAGCAGGAGCAGGAGCAGGAGCAGGAGCAGGAGCATCAGAGGAGCATCAGAGGAGCCTCAGAGGAGCATCAGAGGAGCATCAGAGGAGCATCAGAGGAGCAGCACAGGAGCATCAGAGGAGGATCACAGGAGGATCACAGGAGCATCAGAGGAGCATCAGAGGAGCATCAGAGGAGCATCAGAGGAGCATCAGAGGAGCCTCAGAGGAGCATCAGAGGAGTATCAGAGGAGCATCAGATGAGCATCAGAGGAGCATCAGAGGAGGATCAGAGGAGCATCAGCATCAGAGGAGCATCAGAGGAGCATCAGAGGAGCATCAGAGGAGCATCAGAGGAGCATCAGAGGAGCCTCAGAGGAGCATCAGAGGAGCATCAGAGGAGCATCAGAGGAGCATCAGAGGAGCATCAGAGGAGCCTCAGAGGAGCCTCAGAGGAGCCTCAGAGGAGCATCAGAGGAGCATCAGAGGAGCATCAGAGGAGCATCAGAGGAGCATCAGAAGAGCATCAGTGGAGCATCAGAGGAGCATCAGAGGAGCATCAGGGGAGCAACAGAGGAGCATCAGAGGAGCATCAGAGGAGCATCAGAGGAGCATCAGAGGAGCATCAGTGGAGCATCAGAGGAGCATCAGAGGAACATCTGAGGAGCATCAGAGGAGCATCAGAGGAGCATCAGAGGAGCAGGAGCAGGAGCAGGAGCAGGAGCAGGAGCAGGAGCAGGAGCAGGAGCATCAGAGGAGCATCAGATGAGCAGGAGCAGGAGCAGGAGCAGGAGCAGGAGCATGAGCAGGAGCAGGAGCAGGAGCAGGAGCAGGAGCATCAGAGGATCATAGGAAGAGCATCAGAGGAGCATCAGAGGAGCATCAGAGGAGCATCAGAGGAGCATCAGAGGAGGATCAGAGGAGCATCAGAGGGGCATCAGAGGAGCATCAGAGGAGCATCAGAGGAGCATCAGAGGAGCTTCAGAGGAGCATCAGAGGAGCTTCAGAGGAGCATCAGAGGAGCATCAGAGGAGCATCGGAGGAGCATCAGAGGAGCATCAGAGGAGGATCAGAGGAGCATCAGAGGAGCATCAGAGGAGCATCAGAGGAGCATCAGAGGAGCATCAGAGGAGCATCAGAGGAGCATCAGAGGAGCATCAGACGAGCATCAGAGGAGGATCAGAGGAGCATCAGAGGTGCATCAGAGGAGCCTCAGAGGTGCATCAGAGGAGCAGCAGAGGAGCATCAGAGGAGGATCACAGGAGCATCAGAGGAGCATCACAGGAGCATCAGAGGAGCATCAGAGGAGCATTAGAGGAGCATCAGAGGAGCATCAGAGGAGCATCAGAGGAGCATCAGAGGAGCATCAGAGGAGCCTCAGAGGAGCATCAGAGGAGCATCAGAGGAGCATCAGAGGAGCATCAGAGGAACGGCGAGGAGCATCAGAGGAGCATCAGAGGAGCATCAGAGGAGCATCAGAGGAGCATCAGAGGAGCATCAGAGGAGCATCATTGGAGCATCAGTGGAGCATCAGAGGAACAGCAGAGGAGCATCAGATGAGCATCAGAGGAGCATCACAGGAGCATCAGAGGAGCATCAGAGGAGCATCACAGGAGCATCAGAGGAGCATCATTGGAGCATCAGAGGAGCATCAGAGGAGCATCAGAGGAGCATCAGAGGAGCATCAGAGGAGCATCAGAGGAGGATCAGAGGAGCATCAGAGGAGCATCAGAGGAGCATCAGAGGAGCATCAGAGGAGCATCAGAGGAGCATCAGAGGAGCATCAGAGGAGCATCAGAGGAGCATCAGAGGAGGATCAGAGGAGCATCAGAGGAGCATCAGAGGAGCCTCAGAGGAGCATCAGAGGAGCATCAGAGGAGCATCAGAGGAGCATCAGAGGAGCATCAGAGGAGCATCAGAGGAGCATCAGAGGAGCATCAGTGGAGTATCAGAGGAGCATCAGAGGAGCATCAGAGGAGCATCAGATGAGCATCAGAGGAGCCTCAGAGGAGCATCAGAGGAGCATCAGAGGAGCATCAGAAGAGCATCAGAGGAGCATCAGAGTAGCATCAGAGGAGGATCAGAGGAGCATCAGAGGAGCATCAGAGGAGGATCAGAGGAGCATCAGAGGAGCATCAGAGTAGCATCAGAGGAGGATCAGAGGAGCATCAGAGGAGCATCAGAGGAGCATCAGAGGAGCATCAGAGAGGCATCAGAGGAGCATCAGAGGAGGAACAGAGGAGCATCAGAGGAGCATCAGAGGAGCATCAGAGGAGCATCAGAGGAGCATCAGAGGAGCATCAGAGGAGCAGCAGAGGAGCATCAGAGGAGCATCACAGGAGCATCAGAGGAGCATCAGAGGAGCATCAGAGGAGCATCAGAGGAGCCTCAGAGGAGAATCATAGGAGCATCAGAGGAGCATCAGAGGAGCCTCAGAGGAGCCTCAGAGGAGCCTCAGAGGAGCATCAGAGGAGCATCAGAGGAGCATCAGAGGAGCATCAGAGGAGCATCAGAGGAGCATCAGAGGAGCATCAGAGGAGGATCAGAGGAGCATCAGAGGAGCATCAGAGCAGCATCAGAGGAGCATCAGAGGAGCATCAGAGGAGCATCAGAGGAGCATCACAGGAGCATCACAGGAGCATCACAGGAGCATCAGAGGTGCATCATTGGAGCATCAGAGGAGCATCAGAGGAGCATCAGAGGAGCATCAGAGGAGCATCAGAGGAGCATCAGAGGAGCATCAGAGGAGCATCAGAGGAGCATCAGAGGAGCATCAGTGGAGCATCAGAGGAGCATCAGAGGAGCATCAGAGGAGCATCAGAGGAGCATCAGAGGAGCAGGAGCAGGAGCAGGAGCAGGAGAAGGAGCAGGAGCAGGAGCAGGTGCAGGAGCAGGAGCATCAGAGGAGCATCAGAGGAGCAGGAGCAGGAGCAGGAGCAGGAGCAGGAGCAGGAGCAGGAGCAGGAGCAGGTGCAGGAGCAGGAGCATCAGAGGAGCATCAGAAGAGCAGGAGCAGGAGCAGGAGCAGGAGCAGGAGCAGGAGCAGGAGCAGGACCATCAGAGGAGCATCAGAGGAGCAGGAGCAGGAGCAGGAGCAGGAGCAGGAGCATCAGAGGTCATCAGAGGAGCATCAGAGGAGCAGGAGTAGGAGAAGGAGCATCAGAGGAGCATCAGAGGAGCATCAGAGGAGCATCAGAGGAGCATCAGAGGAGCATCACAGGAGCATCAGAGGAGCATCATTGGAGCATCAGTGGAGCATCAGAGGAGCATCAGTGGAGCATCAGAGGAGCATCAGAGGAGCATCAGAGGAGACTCAGAGGAGCATCAGAGGAGCATCAGAAGAGCTTCAGAGGTGCATCAGAGTAGCATCAGAGGAGGATCAGAGGAGCATCAGAGGAGCATCAGAGGAGCATCAGAGGAGCATCAGAGGAGCATCAGAGAGGCATCAGAGGAGCATCAGAGGAGCATCAGAGGGGCATCAGAGGAGAATCAGAGGAGCATCAGAGGAGCATCAGAGGAGCAGCAGAGGAGCAACAGAGGAGCATCACAGGAGCATCAGAGGAGCATCAGAGGAGCATCAGAGGAGCCTCAGTGGAGAATCAGAGGAGCAACAGAGGAGCATCAGAGGAGCCTCAGAGGAGCCTCAGAGGAGCCTCAGAGGAGCCTCAGAGGAGCATCAGAGGAGCATCAGAGGAGCATCAGAGGAGCATCAGAGGAGCATCAGAGGAGCATCAGAGGAGCATCAGAGGAGGATCAGAGGAGGATCAGAGGAGCATCAGAGCAGCATCAGAGGAGCATCAGAGGAGCATCAGAGGAGCATCAGAGGAGCATCACAGGAGCATCACAGGAGCATCACAGGAGCATCAGAGGTGCATCATTGGAGCATCAGAGGAGCATCAGAGGAGCATCAGAGGAGCATCAGAGGAGCATCAGAGGAGCATCAGAGGAGCATCAGAGGAGCATCAGAGGAGCATCAGAGGAGCATCAGTGGAGCATCAGAGGAGCATCAGAGGAGCATCAGAGGAGCATCAGAGGAGCATCAGAGGAGCAGGAGCAGGAGCAGGAGCAGGAGCAGGAGCAGGAGCAGGAGCATGTGCAGGAGCAGGAGCATCAGAGGAGCATCAGAGTAGCAGGAGCAGGAGCAGGAGCAGGAGCAGGAGCAGGAGCAGGAGCAGGAGCAGGTGCAGGAGCATCAGAGGAGCATCAGAGGAGCATCAGAGGAGCAGGAGCAGGAGCAGGAGCAGAAGCAGGAGCAGGAGCAGGAGCAGGTGCAGGAGCAGGAGTATAAGAGGAGCATCAGAGGAGCAGGAGCAGGAGCAGGAGCAGGAGCAGGAGCAGGAGCAGGAGCAGGAGCAGGTGCAGGAGCAGGAGCATCAGAGGAGCATCAGAGGAGCAGGAGCAGGAGCAGGAGCAGGAGCAGGAGCAGGAGCAGGAGCAGGACCATCAGAGGAGCATCAGAGGAGCAGGAGCAGGAGCAGGAGCAGGAGCAGGAGCATCAGAGGTCATCAGAGGAGCATCAGAGGAGCAGGAGTAGGAGAAGGAGCATCAGAGGAGCATCAGAGGAGCATCAGAGGAGCATCAGAGGAGCATCAGAGGTGGGGAATCAGAGGCGGGGATTCAGAGGCAGAGAATCAGAGGCGGGGAATCTGAGGCAGGGAATCTGAGGTGCGGAATCAGAGGCGGGGAAACAGGTGGGAAAACAGAGGTGGGTAAACATAGGCGGGGAATCAGAGGCGCGGAATCAGAGGCGCGGAATCAGAGGCAGGGAATCAGAGGCGGGGAATCAGAGGCGGGGAATCAGATGCGGGGAATCAGAGGTGGGGAATCAGAGGCGAGGTATCAGAGGAGGGGAATCAGAGGCGGGGAATCAGAGGCGGGGAATCAGAGGAGGGGAATCAGAGGCGTGGAATCAGAGGCGGGGAATCAGAGGCGGGGAATCAGAAGTGGGGAATCAGAGGTGGGGAATCAGAGGCGGGGAATCAGAATCAGCGAATCAGAGGCGGGGCAATCAGAGGTGGGGAATCAGAGGCGCGGAATCAGAGGCAGGGAATCAGAGGCGGGGAATCAGAGGCGGGGAATCAGATGCGGGGAATCAGAGGTGGGGAATCAGAGGCGAGGTATCAGAGGAGGGGAATCAGAGGCGGGGAATCAGAGGCGGGGAATCAGAGGAGGGGAATCAGAGGCGTGGAATCAGAGGCGGGGAATCAGAGGCGGGGAATCAGAAGTGGGGAATCAGAGGTGGGGAATCAGAGGCGGGGAATCAGAATCAGCGAATCAGAGGCGGGGCAATCAGAGGTGGGGAATCAGAGGCGGGGAATCAGAGGCGGGGAATCAGAGGCGGTGAATCAGAGGCGGGGAATCAGACGCGGGAAATCAGAGGCGGGAAATCAGAGGCAGGGAAAGATATGTGGGGAAAAGTAGGCCAGGAAAGTTGAGCGGTAGGGAGGCACTGAATCAGAGGTGGGGAATCAGAGGCGGGGTATCAGAGGCGGGGAATCAGAGGCGGGGAATCAGAGGCGGGGAATCAGAAGTCGGGAATCAGAGGTGGGGAATCAGAGGCGGGGATTCAGAGGCAGAGAATCAGAGGCGGGGAATCTGAGGCAGGGAATCTGAGGTGCGGAATCAGAGGCGGGGAAACAGGTGGGAAAACAGAGGTGGGTAAACATAGGCGGGGAATCAGAGGCGCGGAATCAGAGGCGCGGAATCAGAGGCAGGGAATCAGAGGCGGGGAATCAGAGGCGGGGAATCAGATGCGGGGAATCAGAGGTGGGGAATCAGAGGCGAGGTATCAGAGGAGGGGAATCAGAGGCGGGGAATCAGAGGCGGGGAATCAGAGGCGGGGAATCAGAGGCGTGGAATCAGAGGCGGGGAATCAGAGGCGGGGAATCAGAAGTGGGGAATCAGAGGTGGGGAATCAGAGGCGGGGAATCAGAATCAGCGAATCAGAGGCGGGGCAATCAGAGGTGGGGAATCAGAGGCGGGGAATCAGAGGCGGGGAATCAGAGGCGGTGAATCAGAGGCGGGGAATCAGACGCGGGGAATCAGAGGCGGGGAATCAGAAGTGGGGAATCAGAGGTGGGGAATCAGAGTCGGGGAATCAGAGGCAGGTAATCGGAGGCGGGCAATCAGATGCAGGGAATCAGAGGCAGGGAATCAGAGGCAGGGAATCTGAGGCAGGGAATCTGAGGCAGGGAATCTGAGGTGGGCAATCAGAGGCGGGAAAACAGGCGGGTAAACAGAGGCGGGTAAACATAGGCGGGGAATCAGAGGCGGGGAATCAGAGGCGGGGAATCAGAGTCGGGGAATCAGAGGCGGGGAATCTGAGGCGGGGAATCAGATGCAGGGAATCAGAGGCGGGGAATCAGAGGCGGGGTATCAGAGGCGGGGAATCAGAGGCGCTGAATCAGAGGCGGGGAATCAGAGGCGTGGAATCAGAGACGGGGAATCAGAGGCGGGGAATCAGAAGTGGGGAATCAGAGGTGGGAAATCAGAGGCGGGGAATCAGAGGCGGGGAATCAGAGGTGGGGAATCAGAGGCTGGGAATCAGAGGCGGGGAATCAGAGGGGGGAATCAGAGGTGGGGTATCAGAGGCAGGGAATCAGAGGCATGGAATCAGAGGCGGGAAATCAGAGGCGGCGAATCTGAGGCGTGGAATCAGAGGTGGGGAAAGAGATGTGGGGAAACGTAGGCAAGGAAAGTTGCGCGGAAAGGGAGGCGGTGAATCAGAGGCGGGGATTCAGAGGCGGGGAATCAGAGGCGGGGAATCAGAGGCGTGGAATCAGAGGTGGGGAAAGAGATGTGGGGAATCAGGCGGGTAAACAGAAGCGGGTAAACATAGCTGCATAAATAGAGGCAGCGAAAGAGATGGGCGAAACATAGTGGTTGGAACTTGTGTGTTGAAAATTAGGTACACAGAACAGATCAAACAGAGTTGTTGAAATTGAGGGAGGGAAAGAGAGGCACAGAAAGAGTGGAGGGGAAAGAGTGCAGTCAAAATAGAGGCGTAGAGACAGAGGTGGGGAATCAGAGGCGGGGATTCAGAGGCGGGGAATCAGAGGCAGGGAATCAGATGAAGAGAATCTGATGCAGGGAATCTGAGGCAGGGAATCTGAGGCAGGGAATCGGAGGCAGGGAATCTGAGGCAGGGAATCAGTAAAAAGTTATCAGAGGCAGGGTATCAGAGGCGGAGAATCAGAGGTGGGGATTCAGAAGTGGGGAATCAGAGGTGGGGATTCAGAAGTGGGGAATCAGAGGTGGGGAATCAGAGGCGTGGTATCAGAGGTGGGGAATCAGAGGTGGGGAATCAGAAGTGGGGAATCAGAGGTGGGGAATCAGAGGCAGGGAATCAGAGGCGTGGAATCAGAGGCGGGCAATCAGAAGTGGGGAATCAGAGGCGGGGAATCAGAGGCGGGGAATCAGAGGCGGTGAATCAGAGGTGGGGAATCAGAGGCGGGGAATCAGAGGCGGGGAATTAGAAGTGGGGAATCAGACGTGGGGAATCAGAGGCGGGGAATCAGAGGCGGGGAATCAGAGGCGGGCAATCAGATGCAGGGAATCAGAGGCAGGGAATCAGACGCAGGGAATCAAATGAAGGGAATCTGTGGTGGGGAATCAGAGGAGGGAAAACAGGCGGGTAGACAGAGGCGGGTAAACATAGGCGGGGAATCAGAGGCGTGGAATCAGAGGCGGGGAATCAGAGGCGGGGAATCAGAAGTGGGGAATCAGAGGTGGGGAATCAGAGGCGGGGATTCAGAGGCAGAGAATCAGAGGCGGGGAATCTGAGGCAGCGAATCTGAGGTGCGGAATCAGAGGCGGGGAAACAGGTGGGAAAACAGAGGTGGGTAAACATAGGCGGGGAATCAGAGGCGCGTAATCAGAGGCGCGGAATCAGAGGCAGGGAATCAGAGGCGGGGAATCAGAGGCGGGGAATCAGATGCGGGGAATCAGAGGTGGGGAATCAGAGGCGAGGTATCAGAGGAGGGGAATCAGAGGCGGGGAATCAGAGGCGGGGAATCAGAGGCGGGGAATCAGAGGCGTGGAATCAGAGGCGGGGAATCAGAGGCGGGGAATCAGAAGTGGGGAATCAGAGGTGGGGAATCAGAGGCGGGGAATCAGAATCAGCGAATCAGAGGCGGGGCAATCAGAGGTGGGGAATCAGAGGCGGGGAATCAGAGGCGGGGAATCAGAGGCGGTGAATCAGAGGCGGGGAATCAGACGCGGGGAATCAGAGGCGGGGAATCAGAAGTGGGGAATCAGAGGTGGGGAATCAGAGGCGGGGAATCAGAGGCAGGTAATCGGAGGCGGGCAATCAGATGCAGGGAATCAGAGGCAGGGAATCAGAGGCAGGGAATCTGAGGCAGGGAATCTGAGGCAGGGAATCTGAGGTGGGCAATCAGAGGCGGGAAAACAGGCGGGTAAACAGAGGCGGGTAAACATAGGCGGGGAATCAGAGGCGGGGAATCAGAGGCGGGGAATCAGAGGCGGGGAATCAGAGGCGGGGAATCAGAGTCGGGGAATCAGAGGCGGGGAATCTGAGGCGGGGAATCAGATGCAGGGAATCAGAGGCGGGGAATCAGAGGCGGGGTATCAGAGGCGGGGAATCAGAGGCGCTGAATCAGAGGCGGGGAATCAGAGGAGTGGAATCAGAGACGGGGAATCAGAGGCGGGGAATCAGAGGCGGGGAATCAGAGGCGGGGAATCAGAGGCGTGGAATCAGAGGCGGGGAATCAGAGGCGGGGAATCAGAAGTGGGGAATCAGAGGTGGGGAATCAGAGGCGGGGATTCAGAGGCAGAGAATCAGAGGCGGGGAATCTGAGGCAGCGAATCTGAGGTGCGGAATCAGAGGCGGGGAAACAGGTGGGAAAACAGAGGTGGGTAAACATAGGCGGGGAATCAGAGGCGCGTAATCAGAGGCGCGGAATCAGAGGCAGGGAATCAGAGGCGGGGAATCAGAGGCGGGGAATCAGATGCGGGGAATCAGAGGTGGGGAATCAGAGGCGAGGTATCAGAGGAGGGGAATCAGAGGCGGGGAATCAGAGGCGGGGAATCAGTGGCGGGGAATCAGAGGCGTGGAATCAGAGGCGGGTAATCAGAGGCGGGGAATCAGAAGTGGGGAATCAGAGGTGGGGAATCAGAGGCGGGGAATCAGAATCAGCGAATCAGAGGCGGGGCAATCAGAGGTGGGGAATCAGAGGCGGGGAATCAGAGGCGGGGAATCAGAGGCGGTGAATCAGAGGCGGGGAATCAGACGCGGGGAATCAGAGGCGGGGAATCAGAAGTGGGGAATCAGAGGTGGGGAATCAGAGGCGGGGAATCAGAGGCAGGTAATCGGAGGCGGGCAATCAGATGCAGGGAATCAGAGGCAGGGAATCAGAGGCAGGGAATCTGAGGCAGGGAATCTGAGGCAGGGAATCTGAGGTGGGCAATCAGAGGCGGGAAAACAGGCGGGTAAACAGAGGCGGGTAAACATAGGCGGGGAATCAGAGGCGGGGAATCAGAGGCGGGGAATCAGAGGCGGGGAATCAGAGGCGGGGAATCAGAGTCGGGGAATCAGAGGCGGGGAATCTGAGGCGGGGAATCAGATGCAGGGAATCAGAGGCGGGGAATCAGAGGCGGGGTATCAGAGGCGGGGAATCAGAGGCGCTGAATCAGAGGCGGGGAATCAGAGGAGTGGAATCAGAGACGGGGAATCAGAGGCGGGGAATCAGAAGTGGGGAATCAGAGGTGGGAAATCAGAGGCGGGGAATCAGAGGCGGGGAATCAGAGGCGGGGAATCAGAGGCAGGGTATCAGAGGCGGGCAATCAGATGCAGGGAATCAGAGGCAGGGAATCAGAGGCAGGGAATCAGAGGCAGGGAACCTGAGGTGGCGAATATGAGGTGGTGAATCAGAGGCGGGGAAACAGGCGGGTAAACAGAGGCGGGGAATCAGATGCAGGGAATCAGCCGCGGGGAATCAGAGGCAGGGAATCAGATGAAGGGAATCTCATGCAGGGAATCTGAGGCAGGGTATCTGAGGCAGGGAATCTGTGGCAGGGAATCTGATGCGGGTTATCAGAAGGGGGAAATGAGATGTGGGAAACGAGATGCAGAGAAAGAGGCACGGATATAGAGGCAGGGAAAGAGCGGCAGGGTATCAGAGGCGGGTAATCAGAGGCGTGGAATCAGAGGCGGGGAATCAGAGACACAGAAAGAGAGGCGTGGAATCAGAGGTGCGGAATCAGAGCCGGTGAATCTGAGCCGGGAAATCAGAAGCAGAGCAACAGAGGTGGTGAAACATGGGTGCGGAATCGGACACGGGGAATCAGAGGTGGGGATTCAGAGTCCGGGAATCAGAGGCAGGGAATCAGAGGCAGGTTATCAGAGGCAGGGAATCAGAGGTGGGGAATCAGAGGCGGGGAATCAAGAGGCGGGGAATCAGAGGCGGGGAATCAGAGGCGGGGAATCAGAGGCGGAGAATCAGAGGCGGGGAATCTGATGCAGGAAATCAGAGGCAGGGAATCAGAGGCAGGGAATCAGAGGCAGGGAATCTGAGGCAGGGAATCAGAGGTGGGGAATCAGAGCCGTGGAATCAGAGGCAGGGAATCATATGAAGGGAATCTGATGCAGGGAATCTGAGGCAGGGAATCTGAGGCAGGGAATCTGTGTCAGGGAATCTGATGCGGGTTATCAGAAGGGGGAAATGAGATGTGGGAAACGAGATGCAGAGAAAGAGACACGGAAATAGAGGCAGGGAAAGACAGACAGGGAATCAGAGGCGGGGAATCAGAGGTGGGGAATCAGAGGCTGGGAATCAGAGGCGGGGAATCAGAGGGGGGAATCAGAGGTGGGGAATCAGAGGCAGGGAATCAGAGGCACGGAATCAGAGGCGGGAAATCAGATGCGGCGAATCTGAGGCGTGGAATCAGAGGTGGGGAAAGAGATGTGGGGAAACGTAGGCCAGGAAAGGTGCGCGGAAAGGGAGGTGGTGAATCAGAGGCGGGGATTCAGAGGCGGGGAATCAGAGGCGGGGAATCAGAGGCGTGGAATCAGAGGTGGGGAAAGAGATGTGGGGAAACAGGCGGGTAAACAGAAGCGGGCAAACATAGCTGCATAAATAGAGGCAGCGAAAGAGATGGGCGAAACATAGTGGTTGGAACTTGTGTGTTGAAAATTAGGTACACAGAACAGATCAAACAGAGTTGTTGAAATTGAGGGAGGGAAAGAGAGGCACAGAAAGAGTGGAGGGGAAAGAGTGCAGTCAAAATAGAGGCGTAGAGACAGAAGTGGGGAATCAGAGGCGGGGATTCAGAGGTGGGGAATCAGAGGCAGGGAATCAGATGAAGGGAATCTGATGCAGGGAATCTGAGGCAGGGAATCTGAGGCAGGGAATCGGAGGCAGGGAATCTGAGGCAGGGAATCAGTAAAAAGTTATCAGAGGCAGGGTATCAGAGGCGGAGAATCAGAGGTGTGGATTCAGAAGTGGGGAATCGGAGGTGGGGAATCAGAGGCGTGGAATCAGAGGCGGGGAATCAGAGGTGGGGAATCAGAAGTGGGGAATCAGAGGTGGGGAATCAGAGGCGGGGAATCAGAGGCGTGGAATCAGAGGCGGGCAATCAGAAGTGGGGAATCAGAGGCGGGGAATCAGAGGCGGGGAATCAGAGGCGGTGAATCAGAGGTGGGGAATCAGAGGCGGGGAATCAGAGGCGGGGAATCAGAAGTGGGGAATCAGACGTGGGGAATCAGAGGCGGGGAATCAGAGGCGGGGAATCAGAGGCGGGCAATCAGATGCAGGGAATCAGAGGCAGGGAATCAGACGCAGGGAATCAAATGAAGGGAATCTGATGCAGGGAATCTGAGGCAGGGAATCTGAGGCAGGGAAACTGTGGTGGGGAATCAGAGGAGGGAAAACAGGCGTGTAAACAGAGGCGGGTAAACATAGGCGGGGAATCAGAGGCGTGGAATCAGAGGCGGGAAATCAGAGGTGGGGAAAGATATGTGGGGAAAAGTAGGCCAGGAAAGTTGAGCGGAAAGGGAGGCACTGAATCAGAGGTGGGGAATCAGAGGCGGGGAATCAGAGGCGGGGAATCAGAGGCGGGGAATCAGAGGCGGGGAATCAGAAGTGGGGAATCAGAGGTGGGGAATCAGAGGCGGGGATTCAGAGGCAGAGAATCAGAGGCGGGGAATCTGAGGCAGGGAATCTGTGGTGCGGAATCAGAGGCGGGGAAACAGGTGGGTAAACAGAGGTGGGTAAACATAGGCGGGGAATCAGAGGCGCGGAATCAGAGGCGCGGAATCAGAGGCAGGGAATCAGAGGCGGGAAATCAGAGGCGGGGAATCAGATGCGGGGAATCAGAGGTGGGGAATCAGAGGCGGGGTATCAGAGGAGGGGAATCAGAGGCGGGGAATCAGGCGTGGAATCAGAGGCGGGGAATCAGAGGCGTGGAATCAGAGGCGGGGAATCAGAGGCGGGGAATCAGAAGTGGGGAATCAGAGGTGGGGAATCAGAGGCGGGGAATCAGAATCAGCGAATCAGAGGCGGGGCAATCAGAGGTGGGGAATCAGAGGCGGGGAATCAGAGGCGGGGAATCAGAGGCGGTGAATCAGAGGCGGGGAATCAGACGCGGGGAATCAGAGGCGGGGAATCAGAAGTGGGGAATCAGAGGTGGGGAATCAGAGGCGGGGAATCAGAGGCAGGTAATCGGAGGCGGGCAATCAGATGCAGGGAATCAGAGGCAGGGAATCAGAGGCAGGGAATCTGAGGCAGGGAATCTGAGGCAGGGAATCTGAGGTGGGCAATCAGAGGCGGGAAAACAGGCGGGTAAACAGAGGCGGGTAAACATAGGCGGGGAATCAGAGGCGGGGAATCAGAGGCGGGGAATCAGAGGCGGGGAATCAGAGGCGGGGAATCAGAGCCGGGGAATCAGAGGCGGGGAATCTGAGGCGGGGAATCAGATGCAGGGAATCAGAGGCGGGGAATCAGAGGCGGGGTATCAGAGGCGGGGAATCAGAGGCGCTGAATCAGAGGTGGGGAATCAGAGGCGTGGAATCAGAGACGGGGAATCAGAGGCGGGGAATCAGAAGTGGGGAATCAGAGGTGGGAAATCAGAGGCGGGGAATCAGAGGCGGGGAATCAGAGGCAAGGAATCAGAGGCAGGGTATCAGAGGCGGGCAATCAGATGCAGGGAATCAGAGGCAGGGAATCAGAGGCAGGGAATCAGAGGCAGGGAACCTGAGGTGGCGAATATGAGGTGGTGAATCAGAGGCGGGGAAACAGGCGGGTAAACAGAGGCGGTGAATCAGATGCAGGGAATCAGATGAAGGGAATCTCATGCAGGGAATCTGAGGCAGGGTATCTGAGGCAGGGAATCTGTGGCAGGGAATCTGATGCGGGTTATCAGAAGGGGGAAATGAGATGTGGGAAACGAGATGCAGAGAAAGAGGCACGGATATAGAGGCAGGGAAAGAGAGGCAGGGTATCAGAGGCGGGTAATCAGAGGCGTGGAATCAGAGGCGGGGAATCAGAGACACAGAAAGAGAGGCGTGGAATCAGAGGTGCGGAATCAGAGCCGGTGAATCTGAGCCGGGAAATCAGAAGCAGAGCAACAGAGGTGGTGAAACATGGGTGCGGAATCGGACACGGGGAATCAGAGGTGGGGATTCAGAGGCCGGGAATCAGAGGCAGGGAATCAGAGGCAGGTTATCAGAGGCAGGGAATCAGAGGTGGGGAATCAGAGGCGGGGAATCAAGAGGCGGGGAATCAGAGGCGGGGAATCAGAGGCGGGGAATCAGAGGCGGAGAATCAGAGGCGGGCAATCAGATGCAGGAAATCAGAGGCAGGGAATCAGAGGCAGGGAATCAGAGGCAGGGAATCTGAGGCAGGGAATCAGAGGTGGGGAATCAGAGGCGTGGAATCAGAGGCAGGGAATCATATGAAGGGAATCTGAGGCAGGGAATCTGAGGCAGGGAATCTGAGGCAGGGAATCTGTGGCAGGGAATCTGATGCGGGTTATCAGAAGGGGGAAATGAGATGTGGGAAACGAGATGCAGAGAAAGAGGCACGGAAATAGAGGTAGGGAAAGAGAGGCAGGGAATCAGAGGCGGGGAATCAGAGGTGGGGAATCAGAGGCTGGGAATCAGAGGCGGGGAATCAGAGGGGGGAATCAGAGGTGGGGAATCAGAGGCAGGGAATCAGAGGCAGGGAATCAGAGGCAGGAAATCAGAGGTGGCAAATCTGAGGCGTGGAATCAGAGGTGGGGAAAGAGATGTGGGGAAACGTAGGCCAGGAAAGTTGCGCGGAAAGGGAGGCGGTGAATCAGAGGCGGGGAATCAGAGGCGGGGAATCAGAGGCGGGGAATCAGAGGCGTGGAATCAGAGGTGGGGAAAGAGATGTGGGGAAACAGGCGGGTAAACAGAAGCGGGTAAACATAGCTGCATAAATAGAGGTAGCGAAAGAGATGGGCGAAACATAGTGGTTGGAACTTGTGTGTTGAAAATTAGGTACACAGAACAGATCAAACAGAGTTGTTGAAATTGAGGGAGGGAAAGAGAGGCACAGAAAGAGTGGAGGGGAAAGAGTGCAGGCAAAATAGAGGCGTAGAGACAGAGGTGGGGAATCAGAGGCGGGGAATCAGAGGCGGGGAATCAGAGGCAGGGAATCAGATGAAGGGAATCTGATGCCGGGAATCTGAGGCAGGGAATCTGAGGCAGGGAATCGGAGGCAGGGAATCTGAGGCAGGGAATCAGTAAAAAGTTATCAGAGGCAGGGTATCAGAGGCGGAGAATAAGAGGTGGGGAATCAGAAGTGGAGAATCAGAGGTGGGGAATCAGAGGCGTGGAATCAGAGGCGGGGAATCAGAGGTGGGGAATCAGAAGTGGGGAATCAGAGGTGGGGAATCAGAGGCGGGGAATCAGAGGCGTGGAATCAGAGGCGGGCAATCAGAAGTGGGGAATCAGAGGCGGGGAATCAGAGGCGGGGAATCAGAGGCGGTGAATCAGAGGCGGGGAATCAGAGGCGGGGAATCAGAGGCGGGGAATCAGAAGTGGGGAATCAGAGGTGGGGAATCAGAGGCGGGGAATCAGAGGCGGGGAATCAGAGACGGGGAATCAGAGGCGGGGAATCAGAAGTGGGGAATCAGAGGTGGGGAATCAGAGGCGGGGAATCAGAGGTGGACAATCAGAGGCGGGGAATCTGAGGCAGGGAATCTGAGGTGGGGAATCAGAGGCGGGGAAACAGGTGGGTAAACAGAGGTGGGTAAACATAGGCGGGGAATCAGAGGCGCGGAATCAGAGGCGGGGAATCAGAGGCAGGGAATCAGAGGCGGGGAATCAGAGGCAGGGAATCAGATGAAGGGAATCTGATGCAGGGAATCTGAGGCAGGGAATCTGAGGCAGGGAATCGGAGGCAGGGAATCTGAGGCAGGGAATCAGTAAAAAGTTATCAGAGGCAGGGTATCAGAGGCGGAGAATCAGAGGTGGGGAATCAGAAGTGGAGAATCAGAGGTGGGGAATCAGAGGCGTGGAATCAGAGGCGGGGAATCAGAGGTGGGGAATCAGAAGTGGGGAATCAGAGGTGGGGAATCAGAGGCGGGGAATCAGAGGCGTGGAATCAGAGGCGGGCAATCAGAAGTGGGGAATCAGAGGCGGGGAATCAGAGGCGGTGAATCAGAGGCGGGGAATCAGAGGCGGGGAATCAGAGGCGGGGAATCAGAAGTGGGGAATCAGAGGTGGGGAATCAGAGGCGGGGAATCAGAGGCGGGGAATCAGAGGCGGGCAATCAGATGCAGGGAATCAGAGGCAGGGAATTAGACGCTGGGAATCAAATGAAGGGAATCTGATGCAGGGAATCTGAGGCAGGGAATCTGAGGCAGGGAATCTGTGGTGGGGAATCAGAGGCGGGAAAACAGGCGGGTAAACAGAGGCGGGTAAACATAGGCGGGGAATCAGAGGCGTGGAATCAGAGGCGGGAAATCAGAGGCGGGGAAAGATATGTGGGGAAATGTAGGCCAGGAAAGTTGAGCGGAAAGGGAGGCAGTGAATCAGAGGTGGGGAATCAGAGGCGGGGAATCAGAGGCGGGGAATCAGAGACGGGGAATCAGAGGCGGGGAATCAGAAGTGGGGAATCAGAGGTGGGGAATCAGAGGCGGGGAATCAGAGGCGGAGAATCAGAGGCGGGGAATCTGAGGCAGGGAATCTGAGGTGGGGAATCAGAGGCGGGGAAACAGGTGGGTAAACAGAGGTGGGTGAACATAGGCGGGGAATCAGAGGCGCGGAATCAGAGGCGGGGAATCAGAGGCAGGGAATCAGAGGCGGGGAATCAGAGGTGGGGAATCAGAGGCGGGGTATCAGAGGAGGGGAATCAGAGGCGTGGAATCAGAGGCGGGGAATCAGAGGCGGGGAATCAGAGGCGTGGAATCAGAGGCGGGGAATCAGAGGCGGGGAATCAGAAGTGGGGAATCAGAGGTGGGGAATCAGAGGCGGGGAATCAGAATCAGCGAATCAGAGGCGGGGCTATCAGAGGTGGGGAATCAGAGGCGGGGAATCAGAGGCGGGGAATCAGAGGCAGTGAATCAGAGGCGGGGAATCAGACGCGGGGAATCAGAGGCGGGGAATCAGAAGTGGGGAATCAGAGGTGGGGAATCAGAGGCGGGGAATCAGAGGCAGGTAATCAGAGGCGGGCAATCAGATGCAGGGAATCAGAGGCAGGGAATCAGAGGCAGGGAATCTGAGGCAGGGAATCTGAGGCAGGGAATCTGAGGTGGGCAATCAGAGGCGGGAAAACAGGCGGGTAAACAGAGGCGGGTAAACATAGGCGGGGAATCAGAGGCGGGGAATCAGAGGCGGGGAATCAGAGTCGGGGAATCAGAGGCGGGGAATCAGAGTCGGGGAATCAGAGGCGGGGAATCTGAGGCGGGGAATCAGATGCAGAGAATCAGAGGCGGGGAATCAGAGGCGGGGTATAAGAGGCGGGGAATCAGAGGCGCGGAATCAGAGGCGGGGAATCAGAGGCGTGGAATCACAGACGGGGAATCAGAGGCGGGGAATCAGAAGTGGGGAATCAGAGGTGGGAAATCAGAGGCGGGGAATCAGAGCGGGGAATCAGAGGCGGGGAATCAGAGGCAGGGTATCAGAGGCGGGCAATCAGATGCAGGGAATCAGAGGCAGGGAATCAGAGGCAGGGAATCAGAGGCAGGGAACCTGAGGTGACGAATATGAGGTGGTGAATCAGAGGCGGGGAAACAGGCGGGTAAACAGAGGCTGGGAATCAGATGCAGGGAATCAGAGTCGGGGAATCAGAGGCAGGGAATCAGATGAAGGGAATCTGATGCAGGGAATCTGAGGCAGGGAATCTGAGGCAGGGAATCTGTGGCAGGGAATCTGATGCGGGTTATCAGAAGGGGGAAATGAGATGTGGGAAACGAGATGCAGAGAAAGAGGCACGGAAATAGAGGCAGGGAAAGAGAGGCAGGGTATCAGAGGCGGGTAATCAGAGGCATGGAATCAGAGGCGGGGAATCAGAGGCGGGAAATCAGAGAGTGGAATCAGAGGTGGGGAATCAGAGGCGGGGAATCAGAGGCAGGGAATCAGAGGCAGGAAATCAGAGGCGGCGAATCTGAGGCGTGGAATCAGAGGTGGGGAAAGAGATGTGGGGAAACGTAGGCCAGGAAAGTTGCTCGGAAAGGGAGGTGGTGAATCAGAGGCGGGGAATCAGAGGCGGGGAATCAGAGGCGGGGAATCAGAGGCGTGGAATCAGAGGTGGGGAAAGAGATGTGGGGAAACAGGCGGGTAAACAGAAGCGGGTAAACATAGCTGCATCAATAGATGCAGCGAAAGAGATGGGCGAAACATAATGGTTGGAACTTTTGTGTTCAAAATTAGTTACACAGAACAGATCAAACAGTGTTGTTGAAATTGAGGGAGGGAAAGAGAGGAACGGAAAGAGTGGAGGGGAAAGAGTGCAGGCAAAATAGAGGCGTAGAGACAGAGGTGGGGAATCAGATGCGGGGAATCAGAGGCGGGGAATCAGAGGCAGGGAATCAGATGAAGGGAATCTAATGCAGGGAAACTGAGGCAGGGAATCTGAGGCAAGGGAATCGGAGGCAGGGAATCTGAGGCAGGGAATCAGTAAAAAGTTATCAGAGGCAGGGTATCAGAGGCGGAGAATCAGAGGTGGGGAATCAGAAGTGGGGAATCAGAGGTGGGGAATCAGAGGCGTGGAATCAGAGGCGGGGAATCAGAGGTGGGGAATCAGAAGTGGGGAATCAGAGGTGGGGAATCAGAGGCGGGGAATCAGAGGCGTGGAATCAGAGGCGGGCAATCAGAAGTGGGGAATCAGAGGCGGGGAATCAGAGGCGGGGAATCAGAGGTGGTGAATCAGAGGCGGGGAATCAGAGGCGGGGAATCAGAGGCGGGGAATCAGAAGTGGGGAATCAGAGGTGGGGAATCAGAGGCGGGGAATCAGAGGCGGGCAATCAGATGCAGGGAATCAGAGGCAGGGAATCAGAGGCAGGGAACCAGACGCAGGGAATCAAATGAAGGGAATCTGATGCAGGGAATCTGAGGCAGGGAATCTGAGGCAGGGAATCTGTGGTGGGGAATCAGAGGCGGGAAAACAGGCGGTTAAACAGAGGCGGGTAAACATAGGCGGGGATTCAAAGGCGTGGAATCAGAGGCGGGAAATCAGAGGCTGGGAAAGATATGTGGGGAAAAGAAGGCCAGGAAAGTTGAGCGGAAAGGGAGGCATTGAATCAGAGGTGGGGAATCAGAGGCGGGGAATCAGAGGCGGGGAATCAGAGGTGGGGAATCAGAGGCAGGGAATCAGAAGCGGGGAATCAGAGGTTGGGAATCAGAGGCGGGGAATCAGAGGCGGAGAATCAGAGGCGGGCAATCAGATGCAGGGAATCAGAGGCAGGGAATCAGAGGCAGGGAATCAGAGGCAGGGAATCTGAGGCAGGGAATCTGAGGTGGGGAATCAGAGGCGGGGAAACAGGTGGGTAAACAGAGGCGGGTAAACATAGGCGGGGAATCAGAGGCGCGAAATCAGAGGTGGGGACTCAGAGGCAGGGAATCAGAGGCGGGGAATCAGAGGCGGGGAATCAGATGCGGGGAATCAGAGGTGGGGAATCAGAGGCGGGGTATCAGAGGAGGGGAATCAGAGGCGGGGAATCAGAGGCGGGGAATCAGAGGCGGGGAATCAGAGGCGTGCAATCAGAGGCGGGGAATCAGAGGTGGGGAATCAGAAGTGGGGAATCAGAGATGGGGAATCAGAGCCGGGGAATCAGAATCAGCGAATCAGAGGCGGGGATATCAGAGGTGGGGAATCAGAGGCGGGGAATCAGAGGCGGGGAATCAGAGGAGGTGAATCAGAGGCGGGGAATCAGACGCGGGGAATCAGAGGCGGGGAATCAGAAGTGGGGAATCAGAGGTGGGGAATCAGAGGCGGGGAATCAGAGGCAGGTAATCAGAGGCGGGCAATCAGATGCAGGGAATCAGAGGCAGGGAATCAGAGGCAGGGAATCTGAGGCAGGGAATCTGAGGCAGGGAATCTGAGGTGGGCAATCAGAGGCGGGAAAACAGGCGGGTAAACAGAGGCGGGTAAACATCGGCGGGGAATCAGAGGCGGGGAATCAGAGGCGGGGAATCAGAGGCGGGGAATCAGAGTCGGGGAATCAGAGGCGGGGAATCTGAGGCAGGGAATCAGATGCATGGAATCAGAGGCGGGGAATCAGAGGCGGGGTATCAGAGGCGGGGAATCAGAGGCGCGGAATCAGAGGCGGGGAATCAGAGGCGTGGAATCAGAGACGGGGAATCAGAGGCGGGGAATCAGAAGTGGGGAATCAGAGGTGGGAAATCAGAAGCTGGGAATCAGAGGCGGGGAATCAGAGTCGGGAAATCAGAGGCAGGGTATCAGAGGCGGGCAATCAGATGCAGGGAATCAGAGGCAGGGAATCAGAGGCAGGGAATCAGAGGCAGGGAACCTGAGATGGCGAATATGAGGTGGTGAATCAGAGGCGGGGAAACAGTCGGGTAAACAAAGGCGGGGAATCAGAGGCAGGGAATCAGCCGCGGGGAATCAGAGGCAGGGAATCAGATGAAGGGAATCTGATGCAGGGAATCTGAGGCAGGGTATCTGAGGCAGGGAATCTGTGGCAGGGAATCTGATGCGGGTTATCAGAAGGGGGAAATGAGATGTGGGAAACGAGATGCAGAGAAAGAGGCACGGAAATAGAGGCAGGGAAAGAGAGGCAGGGTATCAGAGGCGGGTAATCAGAGGCGTGGAATCAGAGGCGGGGAATCAGAGACACAGAAAGAGAGGCGTGGAATCAGAGGTGCGGAATCAGAGCCGGTGAATCTGATCCGGGAAATCAGAAGCAGAGCAACAGAGGTGGTGAAACATGGGTGCGGAATCGGACATGGGGAATCAGAGGTGGGGATTCAGAGTCCGGGAATCAGAGGCAGGGAATCAGAGGCGCTGAATCAGAGGCGGGGAATCAGAGGCGTGGAATCAGATACGGGGAATCAGAGGCGGGGAATCAGAAGTGGGGAATCAGAGGTGGGAAATCAGAGGCGGGGAATCAGAGGCGGGGAATCAGAGGCGGGGAATCAGAGGCAGGGTATCAGAGGCGGGCAATCAGATGCAGGGAATCAGAGGCAGGGAATCAGAGGCAGGGAACCTGAGGTGGCGAATATGAGGTGGTGAATCAGAGGCGGGGAAACAGGCGTGTAAACAGAGGCGGGGAATCAGATGAAGGGAATCTCATGCAGGGAATCTGAGGCAGGGTATCTGAGGCAGGGAATCTGTGGCAGGGAATCTGATGTGGGTTATCAGAAGGGGGAAATGAGATGTGGGAAACGAGATGCAGAGAAAGAGGCACGGATATAGAGGCAGGGAAAGAGAGGCAGGGTATCAGAGGCGGGTAATCAGAGGCGTGGAATCAGAGGCGGGGAATCAGAGACACAGAAAGAGAGGCGTGGAATCAGAGGTGCGGAATCAGAGCCGGTGAATCTGAGCCGGGAAATCAGAAGCAGAGCAACAGAGGTGGTGAAACATGGGTGCTGAATCGGACACGGGGAATCAGAGGTGGGGATTCAGAGGCCGGGAATCAGAGGCAGGGAATCAGAGGCAGGTTATCAGAGGCAGGGAATCAGAGGTGGGGAATCAGAGGCGGGGAATCAAGAGGCGGGGAATCAGAGGCGGGGAATCAGAGGCGGGGAATCAGAGGCGGAGAATCAGAGGCGGGCAATCAGATGCAGGAAATCAGAGGCAGGGAATCAGAGGCAGGGAATCAGAGGCAGGGAATCTGAGGCAGGGAATCAGAGGTGGGGAATCAGAGGCGTGGAATCAGAGGCAGGGAATCATATGAAGGGAATCTGATGCAGGGAATCTGAGGCAGGGAATCTGAGGCAGGGAATCTGTGGCAGGGAATCTGATGCGGGTTATCAGAAGGGGGAAATGAGATGTGGGAAACGAGATGCAGAGAAAGAGGCACGGAAATAGAGGTAGGGAAAGAGAGGCAGGGAATCAGAGGCGGGGAATCAGAGGTGGGGAATCAGAGGCTGGGAATCAGAGGCGGGGAATCAGAGGGGGGAATCAGAGGTGGGGAATCAGAGGCAGGGAATCAGAAGCAGGGAATCAGAGGCAGGAAATCAGAGGCGGCAAATCTGAGGCGTGGAATCAGAGGTGGGGAAAGAGATGTGGGGAAACGTAGGCCAGGAAAGTTGCGCGGAAAGGGAGGCGGTGAATCAGAGGCGGGGAATCAGAGGCGGGGAATCAGAGGCGGGGAATCAGAGGCCTGGAATCAGAGGTGGGGAAAGAGATGTGGGGAAACAGGCGGGTAAACAGAAGCGGGTAAACATAGCTGCATAAATAGAGGCAGCGAAAGAGATGGGCGAAACATAGTGGTTGGAACTTGTGTGTTGAAAATTAGGTACACAGAACTGATCAAACAGAGTTGTTGAAATTGAGGGAGGGAAAGAGAGGCACAGAAAGAGTGGAGGGGAAAGAGTGCAGGCAAAATAGAGGCGTAGAGACAGAGGTGGGGAATCAGATGCGGGGAATGAGAGGCGGGGAATCAGAGGTAGGGAATCAGATGAAGGGAATCTGATGCAGGGAATCTGAGGCAGGGAATCTGAGGCAGGGAATCGGAGGCAGGGAATCTGAGGCAGGGAATCAGTAAAAAGTTATCAGAGGCAGGGTATCAGAGGCGGAGAATCAGAGGTGGGGAATCAGAAGTGGGGAATCAGAGGTGGGGAATCAGAGGCGTGGAATCAGAGGCGGGGAATAAGAGGTGGGGAATCAGAAGTGGGGAATCAGAGGTGGGGAATCAGAGGCGGGGAATCAGAGGCGTGGAATCAGAGGCGGGCAATCAGAAGTGGGGAATCAGAGGCGGGGAATCAGAGGCGGGGAATCAGAGGCGGTGAATCAGAGGCGGGGAATCAGAGGCGGGGAATCAGAGGCGGGGAATCAGAAGTGGGGAATCAGAGGTGGGGAATCAGAGGCGGGGAATCAGAGGCGGGGATTCAGAGGCGGGCAATCAGATGCAGGGAATCAGAGGCAGGGAATCAGACGCAGGGAATCAAATGAAGGGAATCTGATGCAGGGTTTCTGAGGCAGGGAATCTGAGGCAGGGAATCTGTGGTGGGGAATCAGAGGCGGGAAAACAGGCGGGTAAACAGAGGCGGGTAAACATAGGCGGGGAATCAGAGGCGTGGAATCAGAGGCGGGAAATCAGAGGCGGGGAAAGATATGTGGGGAAAAGTAGGCCAGGAAAGTTGAGCGGAAAGGGAGGCAGTGAATCAGAGGTGGGGAATCAGAGGCGGGGAATCAGAGGCGGGGAATCAGAGGCGGGGAATCAGAGGCGGGGAATCAGAAGTGGGGAATCAGAGGTGGGGAATCAGAGGCGGGGAATCAGAGGCGGAGAATCAGAGGCGGGGAATCTGAGGCAGGGAATCTGAGGTGGGGAATCAGAGGCGGGGAAACAGGTGGGTAAACAGAGGTGGGTAAACATAGGCGGGGAATCAGAGGCGCGGAATCAGAGTCGGGGAATCAGAGGCAGGGAATCAGAGGCGGGGAATCAGATGCGGGGAATCAGATGCGGGGAATCAGAGGTGGGGAATCAGAGGCGGGGTATCAGAGGAGGGGAATCAGAGGTGTGGAATCAGATGCGGGGAATCAGAGGCGGGGAATCAGAGGCGTGGAATCAGAGGCGGGGAATCAGAGGCGGGGAATCAGAAGTGGGGAATCAGAGGTGGGGAATCAGAGGCGGGGAATCAGAATCAGCGAATCAGAGGTGTGGAATCACAGACGGGGAATCAGAGGCGGGGAATCAGAAGTGGGGAATCAGAGGTGGGAAATAAGAGGCGGGGAATCAGAGGCGGGGAATCAGAGGCGGGGAATCAGAGGCAGGGTATCAGAGGCGGGCAATCAGATGCAGGGAATCAGAGGCAGGGAATCAGAGGCAGGGAATCAGAGGCAGGGAACCTGAGGTGGCGAATATGAGGTGGTGAATCAGAGGCGGGGAAACAGGCGGGTAAACAGAGGCTGGGAATCAGATGCAGGGAATCAGAGGCGGGGAATCAGAGGCAGGGAATCAGATGAAGGGAATCTGATGCAGGGAATCTGAGGCAGGGAATATGAGGCAGGGAATCTGTGGCAGGGAATCTGATGCGGGTTATCATAAGGGGGAAATGAGATGTGGGAAACGAGATGCAGAGAAAGAGGCACGGAAATAGAGGCAGGGAAAGAGAGGCAGGGTATCAGAGGCGGGTAATCAGAGGCGTGGAATCAGAGGTGGGGAATCAGAGGCGGGAATTCAGAGAGTGGAATCAGAGGTGGGGAATCAGAGGCGGGGAATCAGAGGCAGGGAATCAGAGGCAGGAAATCAGAGGCGGCGAATCTGAGGCGTGGAATCAGAGGTGGGGAAAGAGATGTGGGGAAACGTAGGCCAGGAAAGTTGCTCGGAAAGGGAGGCGGTGAATCAGAGGCGGGGAATCAGAGGCGGGGAATCAGAGGCGGGGAATCAGAGGCGTGGAATCAGAGGTGGGGAAAGAGATGTGGGGAAACAGGCGGGTAAACAGAAGCGGGTAAACATAGCTGCGTCAATAGATACAGCGAAAGAGATGGGCGAAACATAGTGGTTGGAACTTTTGTGTTGAAAATTAGTTACACAGAACAGATCAAACAGAGTTGTTGAAATTGAGGGAGGGAAAGAGAGGCACGGAAAGAGTGGAGGGGAAAGAGTGCAGGCAAAATAGAGGCGTAGAGACAGAGGTGGGGAATCAGATGCGGGGAATGAGAGGCGGGGAATCAGAGGCAGGGAATCAGATGAAGGGAATCTAATGCAGGGAAACTGAGGCAGGGGATCTGAGGCAGGGAATCGGAGGCAGGGAATCTGAGGCAGGGAATCAGTAAAAAGTTATCAGAGGCAGGGTATCAGAGGCGGAGAATCAGAGGTGGGGAATCAGAAGTGGGGAATCAGAGGTGGGGAATCAGAGGCGTGGAATCAGAGGCGGGGAATCAGAGGTGGGGAATCAGAAGTGGGGAATCAGAGGTGGGGAATCAGAGGCGGGGAATCAGAGGCGTGGAATCAGAGGCGGGCAATCAGAAGTGGGGAATCAGAGGCGGGGAATCAGAGGCGGGGAATCAGAGGTGGTGAATCAGAGGCGGGGAATCAGAGGCGGGGAATCAGAGGCGGGGTATCAGAAGTGGGGAATTAGAGGTGGGGAATCAGAGGAGGGGAATCAGAGGCGGGCAATCAGATGCAGGGAATCAGAGGCAGGGAATCAGAGGCAGGGAACCAGACGCAGGGAATCAAATGAAGGGAATCTGATGCAGGGAATCTGAGGCAGGGAATCTGAGGCAGGGAATCTGTGGTGGGGAATCAGAGGCGGGAAAACAGGCGGTTAAACAGAGGCGGGTAAACATAGGCGGGGATTCAGAGGCGTGGAATCAGAGGCGGGAAATCAGAGGCGGGGAAAGATATGTGGGGAAAAGTAGGCCAGGAAAGTTGAGCGGAAAGGGAGGCATTGAATCAGAGGTGGGGAATCAGAGGCGGGGAATCAGAGGCGGGGAATCAGAGGCGGGGAATCAGAGGCAGGGAATCAGAAGTGGGGAATCAGAGGTTGGGAATCAGAGGCGGGGAATCAGAGGCGGAGAATCAGAGGCGGGCAATCAGATGCAGGGAATCAGAGGCAGGGAATCAGAGGCAGGGAATCAGGGGCAGGGAATCTGAGGCAGGGAATCTGAGGTGGGGAATCAGAGGCGGGGAAACAGGTGGGTAAACAGAGGCGGGTAAACATAGGCGGGGAATCAGAGGCACGAAATCAGAGGTGGGGAATCAGAGGCAGGGAATCAGAGGCGGGGAATCAGAGGCGGGGAATCAGATGCGGGGAATCAGAGGTGGGGAATCAGAGGCGGGGTATCAGAGGAGGGGAATCAGAGGCGGGGAATCAGAGGTGGGGAATCAGAGGCGGGGAATCAGAGGCGTGCAATCAGAGGCGGGGAATCAGAGGTGGGGAATCAGAAGTGGGGAATCAGAGGTGGGGAATCAGAGCCGGGGAATCAGAATCAGCGAATCAGAGGCGGGGCAATCAGAGGTGGGGAATCAGAGGCGGGGAATCAGAGGCGGGGAATCAGAGGAGGTGAATCAGAGGCGGGGAATCAGACGCGGGGAATCAGAGGCGGGGAATCAGAAGTGGGGAATCAGAGGTGGGGAATCAGAGGCGGGGAATCAGAGGCAGGTAATCAGAGGCGGGCAATCAGATGCAGGGAATCAGAGGCAGGGAATCAGAGGCAGGGAATCTGAGGCAGGGAATCTGAGGCAGGGAATCTGAGGTGGGCAATCAGAGGCGGGAAAACAGGCGGGTAAACAGAGGCGGGTAAACATAGGCGGGGAATCAGAGGCGGGGAATCAGAGGCGGGGAATCAGAGGCGGGGAATCAGAGTCGGGGAATCAGAGGCGGGGAATCTGAGGCGGGGAATCAGATGCAGGGAATCAGAGGCGGGGAATCAGAGGCGGGGTATCAGAGGCGGGGAATCAGAGGCGCGGAATCAGAGGCGGGGAATCAGAGGCGTGGAATCAGAGACGGGGAATCAGAGGCGGGGAATCAGAAGTGGGGAATCAGAGGTGGGAAATCAGAGGCTGGGAATCAGAGGCGGGGAATCAGAGGCGGGGAATCAGAGGCAGGGTATCAGAGGCGGGCAATCAGATGCAGGGAATCAGAGGCAGGGAATCAGAGGCAGGGAACCTGAGATGGCGAATATGAGGTGGTGAATCAGAGGCGGGGAAACAGTCGGGTAAACAGAGGCGGGGAATCAGAGGCAGGGAATCAGCCACGGGGAATCAGAGGCAGGGAATCAGATGAAGGGAATCTGATGCAGGGAATCTGAGGCAGGGTATCTGAGGCAGGGAATCTGTGGCAGGGAATCTGATGCGGGTTATCAGAAGGGGGAAATGAGATGTGGGAAACGAGATGCAGAGAAAGAGGCACGGAAATAGAGGCAGGGAAAGAGAGGCAGGGTATCAGAGGCGGGTAATCAGAGGCGTGGAATCAGAGGCGGGGAATCAGAGACACAGAAAGAGAGGCGTGGAATCAGAGGTGCGGAATCAGAGCCGGTGAATCTGAGCCGGGAAATCAGAAGCAGAGCAATAGAGGTGGTGAAACATGGGTGCGGAATCGGACACGGGGAATCAGAGGTGGGGACTCAGAGGCCGGGAATCAGAGGCAGGGAATCAGAGGCAGGTTATCAGAGGCAGGGAATCAGAGGTTGGAAATCAGAGGCTGGGAATCAGAGGCGTGGAATCAGAGGCGGGCAATCAGAAGTGGGGAATCAGAGGCGGGGAATCAGAGGCGGGGAATCAGAGGCGGTGAATCAGAGGCGGGGAATCAGAGGCGGGGAATCAGAGGCGGGGAATCAGAAGTGGGGAATCAGAGGTGGGGAATCAGAGGCGGGGAATCAGAGGCGGGGAATCAGAGGCGGGCAATCAGATGCAGGGAATCAGAGGCAGGGAATCAGACGCAGGGAATCAAATGAAGGGAATCTGATGCAGGGAATCTGAGGCAGGGAATCTGAGGCAGGGAATCTGTGGTGGGGAATCAGAGGAGGGAAAACAGGCGAGTAAACAGAGGCGGGTAAACATAGGCGGGGAATCAGAGGCGGGGAATCAGAGGCGGTGAATCAGAGGCGGGGAATCAGAGGCGGGGAATCAGAGGCGGGGAATCAGAAGTGGGGAATCAGAGGTGGGGAATCAGAGGCGGGGAATCAGAGGCGGGGAATCAGAGGCGGGCAATCAGATGCAGGGAATCAGAGGCAGGGAATCAGACGCAGGGAATCAAATGAAGGGAATCTGATGCAGGGAATCTGAGGCAGGGAATCTGAGGCAGGGAATCTGTGGTGGGGAATCAGAGGAGGGAAAACAGGCGAGTAAACAGAGGCGGGTAAACATAGGCGGGGAATCAGAGGCGTGGAATCAGAGGCGGGAAATCAGAGGCGGGGAAAGATATGTGGGGAAAAGTAGGCCAGGAAAGTTGAGCGGAAAGGGAGGCAGTGAATCAGAGGTGGGGAATCAGAGGCGGGGAATCAGAGGCGGGGAATCAGAAGTGGGGAATCAGAGGTGGGGAATCAGAGGCGGGGATTCAGAGGCAGAGAATCAGAGGCGGGGAATCTGAGGCAGGGAATCTGAGGTGCGGAATCAGAGGCGGGGAAACAGGTGGGTAAACAGAGGTGGGTAAACATAGGCGGGGAATCAGAGGCGCGGAATCAGAGGCGGGGAATCAGAAGTGGGGAATCAGAGGTGGGGAATCGGAGGCGGGGAATCAGAATCAGCGAATCAGAGGCGGGGCAATCAGAGGTGGGGAATCAGAGGCGGGGAATCAGAGGCGGGGAATCAGAGGCGGTGAATCAGAGGCGGGGAATCAGACGCGGGGAATCAGAGGCGGGAATCAGAAGTGGGGAATCAGAGGTGGGGAATCAGAGGCGGGGAATCAGAGGCAGGTAATCGGAGGCGGGCAATCAGATGCAGGGAATCAGAGGCAGGGAATCTGAGGCAGGGAATCTGAGGCAGGGAATCTGAGGCAGGGAATCTGAGGTGGGCAATCAGAGGTGGGAAAACAGGCGGGTAAACAGAGGCGGGTAAACATAGGCGGGGAATCAGAGGCGGGGAATCAGAGGCGGGGAATCAGAGGCGGGGAATCAGAGGCGGGGAATCAGAGTCGGGGAATCAGAGGCGGGGAATCTGAGGCGGGGAATCAGATGCAGGGAATCAGAGGCGGGGAATCAGAGGCGGGGTATCAGAGGCGGGAAATCAGAGGCGCTGAATCAGAGGCGGGGAATCAGAGGCGTGGAATCAGAGACAGGGAATCAGAGGCGGGGAATCAGAATTGGGGAATCAGAGGTGGGAAATCAGAGGCCGGGAATCAGAGGCAGGGAATCAGAGGCAGGTTATCAGAGGCAGGGAATCAGAGGTGGGGAATCAGAGGCGGGGAATCAAGAGGCGGGGAATCAGAGGCGGGGAATCAGAGGCGGGGAATCAGAGGCGAAGAATCAGAGGCGGGCAATCAGATGCAGGAAATCAGAGGCAGGGAATCAGAGGCAGGGAATCAGAGGCAGGGAATCTGAGGCAGGGAATCAGAGGTGGGGAATCAGAGGCGTGGAATCAGAGGCAGTGAATCATATGAAGGGAATCTGATGCAGGGAATCTGAGGCAGGGAATCTGAGGCAGGGAATCTGTGGCAGGGAATCTGATGCGGGTTATCAGAAGGGGGAAATGAGATGTGGGAAACGAGATGCAGAGAAAGAGGCACGGAAATAGAGGTAGGGAAAGAGAGGCAGGGAATCAGAGGCGGGGAATCAGAGGTGGGGAATCAGAGGCTGGGAATCAGAGGCGGGGAATCAGAGGGGGGAATCAGAGGTGGGGAATCAGAGGCAGGGAATCAGAAGCAGGGAATCAGAGGCAGGAAATCAGAGGCGGCAAATCTGAGGCGTGGAATCAGAGGTGGGGAAAGAGATGTGGGGAAACGTAGGCCAGGAAAGTTGCGCGGAAAGGGAGGCGGTGAATCAGAGGCGGGGAATCAGAGGCGGGGAATCAGAGGCGGGGAATCAGAGGCCTGGAATCAGAGGTGGGGAAAGAGATGTGGGGAAACAGGCGGGTAAACAGAAGCGGGTAAACATAGCTGCATAAATAGAGGCAGCGAAAGAGATGGGCGAAACATAGTGGTTGGAACTTGTGTGTTGAAAATTAGGTACACAGAACAGATCAAACAGAGTTGTTGAAATTGAGGGAGGGAAAGAGAGGCACAGAAAGAGTGGAGGGGAAAGAGTGCAGGCAAAATAGAGGCGTAGAGACAGAGGTGGGGAATCAGATGCGGGGAATGAGAGGCGGGGAATCAGAGGCAGGGAATCAGATGAAGGGAATCTGATGCAGGGAATCTGAGGCAGGGAATCTGAGGCAGGGAATCGGAGGCAGGGAATCTGAGGCAGGGAATCAGTCAAAAGTTATCAGAGGCAGGGTATCAGAGGCGGAGAATCAGAGGTGGGGAATCAGAAGTGGGGAATCAGAGGTGGGGAATCAGAGGCGTGGAATCAGAGGCGGGGAATAAGAGGTGGGGAATCAGAAGTGGGGAATCAGAGGTGGGGAATCAGAGGCGGGGAATCAGAGGCGTGGAATCAGAGGCGGGCAATCAGAAGTGGGGAATCAGAGGCGGGGAATCAGAGGCGGGGAATCAGAGGCGGTGAATCAGAGGCGGGGAATCAGAGGCGGGGAATCAGAGGCGGGGAATCAGAAGTGGGGAATCAGAGGTGGGGAATCAGGGGCAGGGAATCAGAGGCGGGGATTCAGAGGCGGGCAATCAGATGCAGGGAATCAGAGGCAGGGAATCAGACGCAGGGAATCAAATGAAGGGAATCTGATGCAGGGTTTCTGAGGCAGGGAATCTGAGGCAGGGAATCTGTGGTGGGGAATCAGAGGCGGGAAAACAGGCGGGTAAACAGAGGCGGGTAAACATAGGCGGGGAATCAGAGGCGTGGAATCAGAGGCGGGAAATCAGAGGCGGGGAAAGATATGTGGGGAAAAGTAGGCCAGGAAAGTTGAGCGGAAAGGGAGGCAGTGAATCAGAGGTGGGGAATCAGAGGCGGGGAATCAGAGGCGGGGAATCAGAGGCGGGGAATCAGAGGCGGGGAATCAGAAGTGGGGAATCAGAGGTGGGGAATCAGAGGCGGGGAATCAGAGGCGGAGAATCAGAGGCGGGGAATCTGAGGCAGGGAATCTGAGGTGGGGAATCAGAGGCGGGGAAACAGGTGGGTAAACAGAGGTGGGTGAACATAGGCGGGGAATCAGAGGCGCGGAATCAGAGGCGGGGAATCAGAGGCAGGGAATCAGAGGCGGGGAATCAGAGGCGGGGAATCAGATGCGGGGAATCAGAGGTGGGGAATCAGAGGCGGGGTATCAGAGGAGGGGAATCAGAGGTGTGGAATCAGAGGCGGGGAATCAGAGGCGGGGAATCAGAGGCGTGGAATCAGAGGCGGGGAATCAGAGGCGGGGAATCAGAAGTGGGGAATCAGAGGTGGGGAATCAGAGGCGGGGAATCAGAATCAGCGAATCAGAGGTGTGGAATCACAGACGGGGAATCAGAGGCGGGGAATCAGAAGTGGGGAATCAGAGGTGGGAAATCAGAGGCGGGGAATCAGAGGCGGGGAATCAGAGGCAGGGTATCAGAGGCGGGCAATCAGATGCAGGGAATCAGAGGCAGGGAATCAGAGGCAGGGAATCAGAGGCAGGGATCCTGAGGTGGCGAATATGAGGTGGTGAATCAGAGGCGGGGAAACAGGCGGGTAAACAGAGGCTGGGAATCAGATGCAGGGAATCAGAGGCGGGGAATCAGAGGCAGGGAATCAGATGAAGGGAATCTGATGCAGGGAATCTGAGGCAGGGAATCTGAGGCGGGGAATCTGTGGCAGGGAATCTGATGCGGGTTATCAGAAGGGGGAAATGAGATGTGGGAAACAAGATGCAGAGAAAGAGGCACGGAAATAGAGGCAGGGAAAGAGAGGCAGGGTATCAGAGGCGGGTAATCAGAGGCGTGGAATCAGAGGCGGGGAATCAGAGGCGGGAATTCAGAGAGTGGAATCAGAGGTGGGGAATCAGAGGCGGGGAATCAGAGGCAGGGAATCAGAGGAAGGAAATCAGAGGCGGCGAATCTGAGGCGTGGAATCAGAGGTGGGGAAAGAGATGTGGGGAAACGTAGGCCAGGAAAGTTGCTCGGAAAGGGAGGCGGTGAATCAGAGGCGGGGAATCAGAGGCGGGGAATCAGAGGTGGGGAATCAGAGGCGTGGAATCAGAGGTGGGGAAAGAGATGTGGGGAAACAGGCGGGTAAACAGAAGCGGGTAAACATAGCTGCATCAATAGATGCAGCGAAAGAGATGGGCGAAACATAGTGGTTGGAACTTTTGTGTTGAAAATTAGTTACACAGAACAGATCAAACAGAGTTGTTGAAATTGAGGGAGGGAAAGAGAGGCACGGAAAGAGTGGAGGGGAAAGAGTGCAGGCAAAATAGAGGCGTAGAGACAGAGGTGGGGAATCAGATGCGGGGAATGAGAGGCGGGGAATCAGAGGCAGGGAATCAGATGAAGGGAATCTAATGCAGGGAAACTGAGGCAGGGAATCTAAGGCAGGGAAACGGAGGCAGGGAATCTGAGGCAGGGAATCAGTAAAAAGTTATCAGTGGCAGGGTATCAGAGGCGGAGAATCAGAGGTGGGGAATCAGAAGTGGGGAATCAGAGGTGGGGAATCAGAGGTGTGGAATCAGAGGCGGGGAATCAGAGGTGGGGAATCAGAAGGGGGGAATCAGAGGTGGGGAATCAGAGGCGGGGAATCAGAGGCGTGGAATCAGAGGCGGGCAATCAGAAGTGGGGAATCAGAGGCGGGGAATCAGAGGCGGGGAATCAGAGGTGGTGAATCAGAGGCGGGGAATCAGAGGCGGGGAATCAGAGGCGGGGAATCAGAAGTGGGGAATCAGAGGTGGGGAATCAGAGGCGGGGAATCAGAGGCGGGCAATCAGATGCAGGGAATCAGAGGCAGGGAATCAGAGGCAGGGAACCAGACGCAGGGAATCAAATGAAGGGAATCTGATGCAGGGAATCTGAGGCAGGGAATCTGAGGCAGGGAATCTGTGGTGGGGAATCAGAGGCGGGAAAACAGGCGGTTAAACAGAGGCGGGTAAACATAGGCGGGGATTCAGAGGCGTGGAATCAGAGGCGGGAAATCAGAGGCGGGGAAAGATATGTGGGGAAAAGTAGGCCAGGAAAGTTGAGCGGAAAGGGAGGCATTGAATCAGAGGTGGGGAATCAGAGGCGGGGAATCAGAGGCGGGGAATCAGAGGCAGGGAATCAGAAGCGGGGAATCAGAGGTTGGGAATCAGAGGCGGGGAATCAGAGGCGGAGAATCAGAGGCGGGCAATCAGATGCAGGGAATCAGAGGCAGGGAATCAGAGGCAGGGAATCAGGGGCAGGGAATCTGAGGCAGGGAATCTGAGGTGGGGAATCAGAGGCGGGGAAACAGGTGGGTAAACAGAGGCGGGTAAACATAGGCGGGGAATCAGAGGCACGAAATCAGAGGTGGGGAATCAGAGGCAGGGAATCAGAGGCGGGGAATCAGAGGCGGGGAATCAGATGCGGGGAATCAGAGGTGGGGAATCAGAGGCGGGGTATCAGAGGAGGGGAATCAGAGGCGGGGAATCAGAGGTGGGGAATCAGAGGCGGGGAATCAGAGGCGTGCAATCAGAGGCGGGGAATCAGAGGTGGGGAATCAGAAGTGGGGAATCAGAGGTGGGGAATCAGAGCCGGGGAATCAGAATCAGCGAATCAGAGGCGGGGCAATCAGAGGTGGGGAATCAGAGGCGGGGAATCAGAGGCGGGGAATCAGAGGAGGTGAATCAGAGGCGGGGAATCAGACGCGGGGAATCAGAGGCGGGGAATCAGAAGTGGGGAATCAGAGGTGGGGAATCAGAGGCGGGGAATCAGAGGCAGGTAATCAGAGGCGGGCAATCAGATGCAGGGAATCAGAGGCAGGGAATCAGAGGCAGGGAATCTGAGGCAGGGAATCTGAGGCAGGGAATCTGAGGTGGGCAATCAGAGGCGGGAAAACAGGCGGGTAAACAGAGGCGGGTAAATATAGGCGGGGAATCAGAGGCGGGGAATCAGAGGCGGGGAATCAGAGGCGGGGAATCAGAGTCGGGGAATCAGAGGCGGGGTATCTGAGGTGGGGAATCAGATGCAGGGAATCAGAGGCGGGGAATCAGAGGCGGGGTATCAGAGGCGGGGAATCAGAGGCGCGGAATCAGAGGCGGGGAATCAGAGGCGTGGAATCAGAGACGGGGAATCTGAGGCGGGGAATCAGATGCAGGGAATCAGAGGCGGGGAATCAGAGGTGGGGTATCAGAGGCGGGGAATCAGAGGCGCTGAATCAGAGGCGAGGAATCAGAGGCGTGGAATCAGAGACGGGGAATCAGAGGCGGGGAATCAGAATTGGGGAATCAGAGGTGGGAAATCAGAGGCGGGGAATCAGAGGCGGGGAATCAGAGGCGGGGAATCAGAGGCAGGGTATCAGAGGCGGGCAATCAGATGCAGGGAATCAGAGGCAGGGAATCAGAGGCAGGGAATCAGAGGCAGGGAACCTGAGGTGGCGAATATGAGGTGGTGAATCAGAGGCGGGGAAACAGGCGGGTAAACAGAGGCGGGGAATCAGATGAAGGGAATCTCATGCAGGGAATCTGAGGCAGGGTATCTGAGGCAGGGAATCTGTGGCAGGGAATCTGATGTGGGTTATCAGAAGGGGGAAATGAGATGTGGGAAACGAGATGCAGAGAAAGAGGCACGGATATAGAGGCAGGGAAAGAGAGGCAGGGTATCAGAGGCGGGTAATCAGAGGCGTGGAATCAGAGGCGGGGAATCAGAGACACAGAAAGAGAGGCGTGGAATCAGAGGTGCGGAATCAGAGCCGGTGAATCTGAGCCGGGAAATCAGAAGCAGAGCAACAGAGGTGGTGAAACATGGGTGCTGAATCGGACACGGGGAATCAGAGGTGGGGATTCAGAGGCCGGGAATCAGAGGCAGGGAATCAGAGGCAGGTTATCAGAGGCAGGGAATCAGAGGTGGGGAATCAGAGGCGGGGAATCAAGAGGCGGGGAATCAGAGGCGGGGAATCAGAGGCGGGGAATCAGAGGCGGAGAATCAGAGGCGGGCAATCAGATGCAGGAAATCAGAGGCAGGGAATCAGAGGCAGGGAATCAGAGGCAGGGAATCTGAGGCAGGGAATCAGAGGTGGGGAATCAGAGGCGTGGAATCAGAGGCAGGGAATCATATGAAGGGAATCTGATGCAGGGAATCTGAGGCAGGGAATCTGAGGCAGGGAATCTGTGGCAGGGATTCTGATGCGGGTTATCAGAAGGGGGAAATGAGATGTGGGAAACGAGATGCAGAGAAAGAGGCACGGAAATAGAGGTAGGGAAAGAGAGGCAGGGAATCAGAGGCGGGGAATCAGAGGTGGGGAATCAGAGGCTGGGAATCAGAGGCGGGGAATCAGAGGGGGGAATCAGAGGTGGGGAATCAGAGGCAGGGAATCAGAAGCAGGGAATCAGAGGCAGGAAATCAGAGGCGGCAAATCTGAGGCGTGGAATCAGAGGTGGGGAAAGAGATGTGGGGAAACGTAGGCCAGGAAAGTTGCGCGGAAAGGGAGGCGGTGAATCAGAGGCGGGGAATCAGAGGCGGGGAATCAGAGGCGGGGAATCAGAGGCCTGGAATCAGAGGTGGGGAAAGAGATGTGCGGAAACAGGCGGGTAAACAGAAGCGGGTAAACATAGCTGCATAAATAGAGGCAGCGAAAGAGATGGGCGAAACATAGTGGTTGGAACTTGTGTGTTGAAAATTAGGTACACAGAACAGATCAAACAGAGTTGTTGAAATTGAGGGAGGGAAAGGGAGGCACAGAAAGAGTGGAGGGGAAAGAGTGCAGGCAAAATAGAGGCGTAGAGACAGAGGTGGGGAATCAGATGCGGGGAATGAGAGGCGGGGAATCAGAGGCAGGGAATCAGATGATGGGAATCTGATGCAGGGAATCTGAGGCAGGGAATCTGAGGCAGGGAATCGGAGGCAGGGAATCTGAGGCAGGGAATCAGTAAAAAGTTATCAGAGGCAGGGTATCAGAGGCGGAGAATCAGAGGTGGGGAATCAGAAGTGGGGAATCAGAGGTGGGGAATCAGAGGCGTGGAATCAGAGGCGGGGAATAAGAGGTGGGGAATCAGAAGTGGGGAATCAGAGGTGGGGAATCAGAGGCGGGGAATCAGAGGCGTGGAATCAGAGGCGGGCAATCAGAAGCGGGGAATCAGAGGCGGGGAATCAGAGGCGGGGAATCAGAGGCGGTGAATCAGAGGCGGGGAATCAGAGGCGGGGAATCTGAGGCGGGGAATCAGAAGTGGGGAATCAGAGGTGGGGAATCAGAGGCGGGGAATCAGAGGCGGGGATTCAGAGGCGGGCAATCAGATGCAGGGAATCAGAGGCAGGGAATCAGACGCAGGGAATCAAATGAAGGGAATCTGATGCAGGGTTTCTGAGGCAGGGAATCTGAGGCAGGGAATCTGTGGTGGGGAATCAGAGGCGGGAAAACAGGCGGGTAAACAGAGGCGGGTAAACATAGGCGGGGAATCAGAGGCGTGGAATCAGAGGCGGGAAATCAGAGGCGGGGAAAGATATGTGGGGAAAAGTAGGCCAGGAAAGTTGAGCGGAAAGGGAGGCAGTGAATCAGAGGTGGGGTATCAGAGGCGGGAAATCAGAGGCGGGGAATCAGAGGCGGGGAATCAGAGGCGGGGAATCAGAAGTGGGGAATCAGAGGTGGGGAATCAGAGGCGGGGAATCAGAGGCGGAGAATCAGAGGCGGGGAATCTGAGGCAGGGAATCTGAGGTGGGGAATCAGAGGCGGGGAAACAGGTGGGTAAACAGAGGTGGGTGAACATAGGCGGGGAATCAGAGGCGCGGAATCAGAGGCGGGGAATCAGAGGCAGGGAATCAGAGGCGGGGAATCAGAGGCGGGGAATCAGATGCGGGGAATCAGAGGTGGGGAATCAGAGGCGGGGTATCAGAGGAGGGGAATCAGAGGTGTGGAATCAGAGGCGGGGAATCAGAGGCGGGGAATCAGAGGCGTGGAATCAGAGGCGGGGAATCAGAGGCCGGGAATCAGAAGTGGGGAATCAGAGGTGGGGAATCAGAGGCGGGGAATCAGAATCAGCGAATCAGAGGTGTGGAATCACAGATGGGGAATCAGAGGCGGGGAATCAGAAGTGGGGAATCAGAGGTGGGAAATCAGAGGCGGGGAATCAGAGGCGGGGAATCAGAGGCGGGGAATCAGAGGCAGGGTATCAGAAGCGGGCAATCAGATGCAGGGAATCAGAGGTAGGGAATCAGAGGCAGGGAATCAGAGGCAGGGATCCTGAGGTGGCGAATATGAGGTGGTGAATCAGAGGCGGGGAAACAGGCGGGTAAACAGAGGCTGGGAATCAGATGCAGGGAATCAGAGGCGGGGAATCAGAGGCAGGGAATCAGATGAAGGGAATCTGATGCAGGCAATCTGAGGCAGGGAATCTGAGGCGGGGAATCTGTGGCAGGGAATCTGATGCGGGTTATCAGAAGGGGGAAATGAGATGTGGGAAACAAGATGCAGAGAAAGAGGCACGGAAATAGAGGCAGGGAAAGAGAGGCAGGGTATCAGAGGCGGGTAATCAGAGGCGTGGAATCAGAGGCGGGGAATCAGAGGCGGGAATTCAGAGAGTGGAATCAGAGGTGGGGAATCAGAGGCGGGGAATCAGAGGCAGGGAATCAGAGGCAGGAAATCAGAGGCGGCGAATCTGAGGCGTGGAATCAGAGGTGGGGAAAGAGATGTGGGGAAACGTAGGCCAGGAAAGTTGCTCGGAAAGGGAGGCGGTGAATCAGAGGCGGGGAATCAGAGGCGGGGAATCAGAGGTGGGGAATCAGAGGCGTGGAATCAGAGGTGGGGAAAGAGATGTGGGGAAACAGGCGGGTAAACAGAAGCGGGTAAACATAGCTGCATCAATAGATGCAGCGAAAGAGATGGGCGAAACATAGTGGTTGGAACTTTTGTGTTGAAAATTAGTTACACAGAACAGATCAAACAGAGTTGTTGAAATTGAGGGAGGGAAAGAGAGGCACGGAAAGAGTGGAGGGGAAAGAGTGCAGGCAAAATAGAGGCGTAGAGACAGAGGTGGGGAATCAGATGCGGGGAATGAGAGGCGGGGAATCAGAGGCAGGGAATCAGATGAAGGGAATCTAATGCAGGGAAACTGAGGCAGGGAATCTGAGGCAGGGAATCGGAGGCAGGGAATCTGAGGCAGGGAATCAGTAAAAAGTTATCAGAGGCAGGGTATCAGAGGCGCAGAATCAGAGGTGGGGAATCAGAAGTGGGGAATCAGAGGTGGGGAATCAGAGGCGTGGAATCAGAGGCGGGGAATCAGAGGTGGGGAATCAGAAGTGGGGAATCAGAGGTGGGGAATCAGAGGCGGGGAATCAGAGGCGTGGAATCAGAGGCGGGCAATCAGAAGTGGGGAATCAGAGGCGGGGAATCAGAGGCGGGGAATCAGAGGTGGTGAATCAGAGGCGGGGAATCAGAGGCGGGGAATCAGAGGCGGGGAATCAGAAGTGGGGAATCAGAGGTGGGGAATCAGAGGCGGGGAATCAGAGGCGGGCAATCAGATGCAGGGAATCAGAGGCAGGGAATCAGAGGCAGGGAACCAGACGCAGGGAATCAAATGAAGGGAATCTGATGCAGGGAATCTGAGGCAGGGAATCTGAGGCAGGGAATCTGTGGTGGGGAATCAGAGGCGGGAAAACAGGCGGTTAAACAGAGGCGGGTAAACATAGGCGGGGATTCAGAGGCGTGGAATCAGAGGCAGGAAATCAGAGGCGGGGAAAGATATGTGGGGAAAAGTAGGCCAGGAAAGTTGAGCGGAAAGGGAGTCATTGAATCAGAGGTGGGGAATCAGAGGCGGGGAATCAGAGGCGGGGAATCAGAGGCGGGGAATCAGAGGCAGGGAATCAGAAGCGGGGAATCAGAGGTTGGGAATCAGAGGCGGGGAATCAGAGGCGGAGAATCAGAGGCGGGCAATCAGATGCAGGGAATCAGAGGCAGGGAATCAGAGGCAGGGAATCAGGGGCAGGGAATCTGAGGCAGGGAATCTGAGGTGGGGAATCAGAGGCGGGGAAACAGGTGGGTAAACAGAGGCGGGTAAACATAGGCGGGGAATCAGAGGCACGAAATCAGAGGTGGGGAATCAGAGGCAGGGAATCAGAGGCGGGGAATCAGAGGCGGGGAATCAGATGCGGGGAATCAGAGGTGGGGAATCAGAGGCGGGGTATCAGAGGAGGGGAATCAGAGGCGGGGAATCAGAGGTGGGGAATCAGAGGCAGGGAATCAGAGGCGTGCAATCAGAGGCGGGGAATCAGAGGTGGGGAATCTGAAGTGGGGAATCAGAGGTGGGGAATCAGAGCCGGGGAATCAGAATCAGCGAATCAGAGGCGGGGCAATCAGAGGTGGGGAATCAGAGGCGGGGAATCAGAGGCGGGGAATCAGAGGAGGTGAATCAGAGGCGGGGAATCAGACGCGGGGAATCAGAGGCGGGGAATCAGAAGTGGGGAATCAGAGGTGGGGAATCAGAGGCGGGGAATCAGAGGCAGGTAATCAGAGGCGGGCAATCAGATGCAGGGAGTCAGAGGCAGGGAATCAGAGGCAGGGAATCTGAGGCAGGGATTCTGAGGCAGGGAATCTGAGGTGGGCAATCAGAGGCGGGAAAACAGGCGGGTAAACAGAGGCGGGTAAACATAGGCGGGGAATCAGAGGCGGGGAATCAGAGGCGGGGAATCAGAGGCGGGGAATCAGAGTCGGGGAATCAGAGGCGGGGAATCTGAGGCGGGAAATCAGATGCAGGGAATCAGAGGCGGGGAATCAGAGGCGGGGTATCAGAGGCGGGGAATCAGAGGCGCGGAATCAGAGGCAAGGAATCAGAGGCGTGGAATCAGAGACGGGGAATCTGAGGCGGGGAATCAGATGCAGGGAATCAGAGGCGGGGAATCAGAGGCGGGGTATCAGAGGCGGGGAATCAGAGGCGCTGAATCAGAGGCGGGGAATCAGAGGCGTGGAATCAGAGACGGGGAATCAGAGGCGGGGAATCAGAATTGGGGAATCAGAGGTGGGAAATCAGAGGCGGGGAATCAGAGGCGGGGAATCAGAGGCGGGGAATCAGAGGCAGGGTATCAGAGGCGGGCAATCAGATGCAGGGAATCAGAGGCAGGGAATCAGAGGCAGGGAATCAGAGGCAGGGAACCTGAGGTGGCGAATATGAGGTGGTGAATCAGAGGCGGGGAAACAGGCGGGTAAACAGAGGCGGGGAATCAGATGAAGGGAATCTCATGCAGGGAATCTGAGGCAGGGTATCTGAGGCAGGGAATCTGTGGCAGGGAATCTGATGTGGGTTATCAGAAGGGGGAAATGAGATGTGGGAAACGAGATGCAGAGAAAGAGGCACGGATATAGAGGCAGGGAAAGAGAGGCAGGGTATCAGAGGCGGGTAATCAGAGGCGTGGAATCAGAGGCGGGGAATCAGAGACACAGAAAGAGAGGCGTGGAATCAGAGGTGCGGAATCAGAGCCGGTGAATCTGAGCCGGGAAATCAGAAGCAGAGCAACAGAGGTGGTGAAACATGGGTGCTGAATCGGACACGGGGAATCAGAGGTGGGGATTCAGAGGCCGGGAATCAGAGGCAGGGAATCAGAGGCAGGTTATCAGAGGCAGGGAATCAGAGGTGGGGAATCAGAGGCGGGGAATCAAGAGGCGGGGAATCAGAGGCGGGGAATCAGAGGCAGGGAATCAGAGGCGGAGAATCAGAGGCGGGCAATCAGATGCAGGAAATCAGAGGCAGGGAATCAGAGGCAGGGAATCAGAGGCAGGGAATCTGAGGCAGGGAATCAGAGGTGGGGAATCAGAGGCGTGGAATCAGAGGCAGGGAATCATATGAAGGGAATCTGATGCAGGGAATCTGAGGCAGGGAATCTGAGGCAGGGAATCTGTGGCAGGGAATCTGATGCGGGTTGTCAGAAGGGGGAAATGAGATGTGGGAAACGAGATGCAGAGAAAGAGGCACGGAAATAGAGGTAGGGAAAGAGAGGCAGGGAATCAGAGGCGGGGAATCAGAGGTGGGGAATCAGAGGCTGGGAATCAGAGGCGGGGAATCAGAGGGGGGAATCAGAGGTGGGGAATCAGAGGCAGGGAATCAGAAGCAGGGAATCAGAGGCAGGAAATCAGAGGCGGCAAATCTGAGGCGTGGAATCAGAGGTGGGGAAAGAGATGTGGGGAAACGTAGGCCAGGAAAATTGCGCGGAATGGGAGGCGGTGAATCAGAGGCGGGGAATCAGAGGCGGGGAATCAGAGGTGGGGAATCAGAGGCCTGGAATCAGAGGTGGGGAAAGAGATGTGGGGAAACAGGCGGGTAAACAGAAGCGGGTAAACATAGCTGCATAAATAGAGGCAGCGAAAGAGATGGGCGAAACGTAGTGGTTGGAACTTGTGTGTTGAAAATTAGGTACACAGAACAGATCAAACAGAGTTGTTGAAATTGAGGGAGGGAAAGAGAGGCACAGAAAGAGTGGAGGGGAAAGAGTGCAGGCAAAATAGAGGCGTAGAGACAGAGGTGGGGAATCAGAGGCGGGGAATCAGAGGCGGGGAATCAGAGGCAGGGAATCAGATGAAGTGAATCTGATGCAGGGAATCTGAGGCAGGGAATCTGAGGCAGGGAATCGGAGGCAGGGAATCTGAGGAAGGGAATCAGTAAAAAGTTATCAGAGGCAGGGTATCAGAGGCGGAGAATCAGAGGTGGGGAATCAGAAGTGGGGAATCAGAGGTGGGGAATCAGAGGCGTGGAATCAGAGGCGGGGAATCAGAGGTGGGGAATCAGAAGTGGGGAATCAGAGGTGGGGAATCAGAGGCGGGGAATCAGAGGCGTGGAATCAGAGGCGGGCAATCATAAGTGGGGAATCAGAGGCGGGGAATCAGAGGCGGGGAATCAGAGGTGGTGAATCAGAGGCGGGGAATCAGAGGCGGGGAATCAGAGGCGGGGAATCAGAAGTGGGGAATCAGAGGTGGGGAATCAGAGGCGGGGAATCAGAGGCGGGCAATCAGATGCAGGGAATCAGAGGCAGGGAATCAGAGGCAGGGAACCAGACGCAGGGAATCAAATGAAGGGAATCTGATGCAGGGAATCTGAGGCAGGGAATCTGAGGCAGGGAATCTGTGGTGGGGAATCAGAGGCGGGAAAACAGGCGGTTAAACAGAGGCGGGTAAACATAGGCGGGGATTCAGAGGCGTGGAATCAGAGGCGGGAAATCAGAGGCGGGGAAAGATATGTGGGGAAAAGTAGGCCAGGAAAGTTGAGCGGAAAGGGAGGCATTGAATCAGAGGTGGGGAATCAGAGGCGGGTTATCAGAGGCGGGGAATCAGAGGCGGGGAATCAGAGGCAGGGAATCAGAAGCGGGGAATCAGAGGTTGGGAATCAGAGGCGGGGAATCAGAGGCGGAGAATCAGAGGCGGGGAATCTGAGGCAGGGAATCTGAGGTGGGGAATCAGAGGCGGGGAAACAGGTGGGTAAACAGAGGTGGGTAAACATAGGCGGGGAATCAGAGGCGCGGAATCAGAGGCGGGGAATCAGAGGCAGGGAATCAGAGGCGGGGAATCAGAGGCGGGGAATCAGATGCGGGGAATCAGAGGTGGGGAATCAGAGGCGGGGTATCAGAGGAGGGGAATCAGAGGCGGGGACTCAGAAGTGGGGAATCAGAGGTGGGGAATCAGAGGCGGGGAATCAGAATCAGCGAATCAGAGGCGGGGCAATCAGAGGTGGGGAATCAGAGGCGGGGAATCAGAGGCGGGGAATCAGAGGCGGTGAATCAGAGGCGGGGAATCAGACGCGGGGAATCAGAGGCGGGGAATCAGAAGTGGGGAATCAGAGGTGGGGAATCAGAGGCGGGGAATCAGAGGCAGGTAATCAGAGGCGGGCAATCAGATGCAGGGAATCAGAGGCAGGGAATCAGAGGCAGGGAATCTGAGGCAGGGAATCTGAGGCAGGGAATCTGAGGTGGGCAATCAGAGGCGGGAAAACAGGCGGGTAAACAGAGGCGGGTAAACATAGGCGGGGAATCAGAGGCGGGGAATCAGAGGCGGGGAATCAGAGTCGGGGAATCAGAGGCGGGGAATCAGAGTCGGGGAATCAGAGGCGGGGAATCTGAGGCGGGGAATCAGATGCAGGGAATCAGAGGCGGGGAATCAGAGGCGGGGTATCAGAGGCGGGGAATAAGAGGCGCGGAATCAGAGGCGGGGAATCAGAGGCGTGGATTCACAGACGGGGAATCAGAGGCGTGGAATCAGAAGTGGGGAATCAGAGGTGGGAAATCAGAGGCGGGGAATCAGAGGCGGGGAATCAGAGGCGGGGAATCAGAGGCAGGGTATCAGAGGCGGGCAATCAGATGCAGGGAATCAGAGGCAGGGAATCAGAGGCAGGGAATCAGAGGCAGGGAACCTGAGGTGGCGAATATGAGGTGGTGAATCAGAGGCGGGGAAACAGGCGGGTAAACAGAGGCTGGGAATCAGATGCAGGGAATCAGAGGCGGGGAATCAGAGGCAGGGAATCAGATGAAGGGAATCTGATGCAGGGAATCTGAGGCAGGGAATCTGAGGCAGGGAATCTGTGGCAGGGAATCTGATGCGGGTTATCAGAAGGGGGAAATGAGATGTGGGAAACGAGATGCAGAGAAAGAGGCACGGAAATAGAGACAGGGAAAGAGAGGCAGGGTATCAGAGGCGGGTAATCAGAGGCGTGGAATCAGAGGCGGGGAATCAGAGGCGGGAATTCAGAGAGTGGAATCAGAGGTGGGGAATTAGAGGCGGGGAATCAGAGGCAGGGAATCAGAGGCAGGAAATCAGAGGCGGCGAATCTGAGGCGTGGAATCAGAGGTGGGGAAAGAGATGTGGGGAAACGTAGGCCAGGAAAGTTGCTCGGAAAGGGAGGCGGTGAATCAGAGGCGGGGAATCAGAGGCGGGGAATCAGAGGCGGGGAATCAGAGGCGTGGAATCAGAGGTGGGGAAAGAGATGTGGGGAAACAGCCGGGTAAACAGAAGCGGGTAAACATAGCTGCATCAATAGATGCAGCGAAAGAGATGGGCGAAACATAGTGGTTGGAACTTTTGTGTTGAAAATTAGTTACACAGAACAGATCAAACAGAGTTGTTGAAATTGAGGGAGGGAAAGAGAGGCACGGAAAGAGTGGAGGGGAAAGAGTGCAGGCAATATAGAGGCGTAGAGACAGAGGTGGGGAATCAGATGCGGGGAATGAGAGGCGGGGAATCAGAGGCAGGGAATCAGATGAAGGGAATCTAATGCAGGGAAACTGAGGCAGGGAATCTGAGGCAGGGAATCGGAGGCAGGGAATCTGAGGCAGGGAATCAGTAAAAAGTTATCAGAGGCAGGGTATCAGAGGCGGAGAATAAGAGGTGGGGAATCAGAAGTGGGGAATCAGAGGTGGGGAATCAGAGGCGTGGAATCAGATGCGGGGAATCAGAGGTGGGGAATCAGAAGTGGGGAATCAGAGGTGGGGAATCAGAGGCGGGGAATCAGAGGCGTGGAATCAGAGGCGGGCAATCAGAAGTGGGGAATCAGAGGCGGGGAATCAGAGGCGGGGAATCAGAGGTGGTGAATCAGAGGCGGGGAATCAGAGGCGGGGAATCAGAGGCGGGGAATCAGAAGTGGGGAATCAGAGGTGGGGAATCAGAGGCGGGGAATCAGAGGCGGGCAATCAGATGCAGGGAATCAGAGGCAGGGAATCAGAGGCAGGGAACCAGACGCAGGGAATCAAATGAAGGGAATCTGATGCAGGGAATCTGAGGCAGGGAATCTGAGGCAGGGAATCTGTGGTGGGGAATCAGAGGCGGGAAAACAGGCGGTTAAACAGAGGCGGGTAAACATAGGCGGGGATTCAGAGGCGTGGAATCAGAGGCGGGAAATCAGAGGCGGGGAAAGATATGTGGGGAAAAGTAGGCCAGGAAAGTTGAGCGGAAAGGGAGGCATTGAATCAGAGGTGGGGAATCAGAGGCGGGGAATCAGAGGCGGGGAATCAGAGGCGGGGAATCAGAGGCAGGGAATCAGAAGCGGGGAATCAGAGGTTGGGAATCAGAGGCGGGGAATCAGAGGCGGAGAATCAGAGGCGGGCAATCAGATGCAGGGAATCAGAGGCAGGGAATCAGAGGCAGGGAATCAGGGGCAGGGAATCTGAGGCAGGGAATCTGAGGTGGGGAATCAGAGGCGGGGAAACAGGTGGGTAAACAGAGGCGGGTAAACATAGGCGGGGAATCAGAGGCACGAAATCAGAGGTGGGGAATCAGAGGCAGGGAATCAGAGGCGGGGAATCAGAGGCGGGGAATCAGATGCGGGGAATCAGAGGTGGGGAATCAGAGGCGGGGTATCAGAGGAGGGGAATCAGAGGCGGGGAATCAGAGGCGGGGAATCAGAGGCGGGGAATCAGAGGCGTGCAATCAGAGGCGGGGAATCAGAGGTGGGGAATCAGAAGTGGGGAATCAGAGGTGGGGAATCAGAGCCGGGGAATCAGAATCAGCGAATCAGAGGTGGGGCAATCAGAGGTGGGGAATCAGAGGCGGGGAATCAGAGGCGGGGAATCAGAGGAGGTGAATCAGAGGCGGGGAATCAGACGCGGGGAATCAGAGGCGGGGAATCAGAAGTGGGGAATCAGAGGTGGGGAATCAGAGGCGGGGAATCAGAGGCAGGTAATCAGAGGCGGGCAATCAGATGCAGGGAATCAGAGGCAGGGAATCAGAGGCAGGGAATCTGAGGCAGGGAATCTGAGGCAGGGAATCTGAGGTGGGCAATCAGAGGTGGGAAAACAGGCGGGTAAACAGAGGCGGGTAAACATAGGCGGGGAATCAGAGGCGGGGAATCAGAGGCGGGGAATCAGAGGCGGGGAATCAGAGTCGGGGAATCAGAGGCGGGGAATCTGAGGCGGGGAATCAGATGCAGGGAATCAGAGGCGGGGAATCAGAGGCGGGGTATCAGAGGCGGGGAATCAGAGGCGTGGAATCAGAGGCGGGGAATCAGAGGCGTGGAATCAGAGACGGGGAATCAGAGGCGGGGAATCAGAAGTGGGGAATCAGAGGTGGGAAATCAGAGGCTGGGAATCAGAGGCGGGGAATCAGAGGCGGGGAATCAGAGGCAGGGTATCAGAGGTGGGCAATCAGATGCAGGGAATCAGAGGCAGGGAATCAGAGGCAGGGAATCAGAGGCAGGGAAACTGAGATGGCAAATATGAGGTGGTGAATCAGAGGCGGGGAAACAGTCGGGTAAACAGAGGCGGGGAATCAGAGGCAGGGAATCAGCCGTGGGGAATCAGAGGCAGGGAATCAGATGAAGGGAATCTGATGCAGGGAATCTGAGGCAGGGTTTCTGAGGCAGGGAATCTGTGGCAGGGAATCTGATGCGGGTTATCAGAAGGGGGAAATGAGATGTGGGAAACGAGATGCAGAGAAAGAGGCACGGAAATAGAGGCAGGGAAAGAGAGGCAGGGTTTCAGAGGCGGGTAATCAGAGGCGTGGAATCAGAGGCGGGGAATCAGAGACACAGAAAGAGAGGCGTGGAATCAGAGGTGCGGAATCAGAGCCGGTGAATCTGAGCCGGGAAATCAGAAGCAGAGCAACAGAGGTGGTGAAACATGGGTGCGGAATCGGACACGGAGAATCAGAGGTGGGGACTCAGAGGCCGGGAATCAGAGGCAGGGAATCAGAGGCAGGTTATCAGAGGCAGGGAATCAGAGGTGGGAAATCAGAGGCGGGGAATCAGAGGCGGCGAATCAGAGGCGGGGAATCAGAGGCGGGGAATCAGAGGCGGAGAATCAGAGGCGGGCAATCAGATGCAGGAAATCAGAGGCAGGGAATCAGAGGCAGGGAATCAGAGGCAGGGAATCTGAGGCAGGGAATCAGAGGTGGGGAATCAGAGGCGGGGAATCAGAGGCAGGGAATCAGATGAAGGGAATCTGATGCAGGGAATCTGAGGCAGGGAATCTGAGGCAGGGAATCTGTGGCAGGGAATCTGATGCGGGTTATCAGAAGGGGGAAATGAGATGTGGGAAACGAGATGCAGAGAAAGAGGCACGGAAATCGAGGCAGGGAAAGACAGGCAGGGAATCAGAGGCGGGGAATCAGAGGTGGTGAATCAGAGGCTGGGAATCAGAGGCGGGGAATCAGAGCGGGGAATCAGAGCGGGGAATCAGAGGCACGGAAATCGAGGCAGGGAAAGACAGGCAGGGAATCAGAGGCGGGGAATCAGAGGTGGTGAATCAGAGGCTGGGAATCAGAGGCGGGGAATCAGAGGCGGCGAATCAGAGGCGGGGAATCAGAGGCGGGGAATCAGAGGCGGAGAATCAGAGGCGGGCAATCAGATGCAGGAAATCAGAGGCAGGGAATCAGAGGCAGGGAATCAGAGGCAGGGAATCTGAGGCAGGGAATCAGAGGTGGGGAATCAGAGGCGGGGAATCAGAGGCAGGGAATCAGATGAAGGGAATCTGATGCAGGGAATCTGAGGCAGGGAATCTGAGGCAGGGAATCTGTGGCAGGGAATCTGATGCGGGTTATCAGAAGGGGGAAATGAGATGTGGGAAACGAGATGCAGAGAAAGAGGCACGGAAATCGAGGCAGGGAAAGACAGGCAGGGAATCAGAGGCGGGAAATCAGAGGCGGCGAATCTGAGGCGTGGAATCAGAGGTGGGGAAAGAGATGTGGGGAAACGTAGGCCAGGAAAGTTGCGCGGAAAGGGAGGCGGTGAATCAGAGGCGGGGAATCAGAGGCGGGGAATCAGAGGCGGGGAATCAGAGGCGTGGAATCAGAGGTGGGGAAAGAGATGTGGGGAAACAGGCGGGTAAACAGAAGCGGGTAAACATAGCTGCATAAATAGAGGCAGCGAAAGAGATGGGCGAAACATAGTGGTTGGAACTTGTGTGTTGAAAATTAGGTACACAGAACAGATCAAACAGAGTTGTTGAAATTGAGGGAGGGAAAGAGAGGCACAGAAAGAGTGGAGGGGAAAGAATGCAGGCAAAATAGAGGCGTAGAGACAGATGTGGCGAATCAGTGGCGGGGAATCAGAGGCAGGGAATCAGAGGCAGGGAATCAGATGAAGGGAATCTGATGCAGGGTATCTGAGGCAAGGAATCTGAGGCAGGGAATCGGAGGCAGGGAATCTGATGCGGGTTATCAGAAAGGGGAAATGAGATGTTGGAAACGAGATGCAGAGAAAGAGGCACGGAAATAGAGGCAGGGAAAGAGAGGCAGGGTATCAGAGGCAGGTAATCAGAGGCGTGGAATCAGAGGTGGGGAATCAGAGGCGGTGAATCAGAGGCAGGGAATCAGAGGCGGGGAATCAGAGGCGGGGAATCAGAAGTGGGGAATCAGAGGTGGGGAATCAGAGGCGGGGAATCAGAGGCGGGCAATCAGATGCAGGGAATCAGAGTCAGGGAATCAGACGCAGGGAATCAAATGAAGGGAATCTGATGCAGGGAATCTGAGGCAGGGAATCTGAAGCAGGGAATCTGTGGTGGGGATCAGAGGCGGGAAAACAGGCGGGTAAACAGAGGCGGGTAAACATAGGCGGGGAATCAGAGGCGTGGAATCAGAGGCGGGAAATCAGAGGCGGGGAAAGATATGTGGGGAAAAGTAGGCCAGGAAAGTTGAGCGGAAAGGGAGGCAGTGAATCAGAGGTGGGGAATCAGAGGCGGGGAATCAGAGGCGGGGAATCAGAGGCGGGGAATCAGAGGCGGGGAATCAGAAGTGGGGAATCAGAGGTGGGGAATCAGAGGCGGGGAATCAGAGGCGGAGAATCAGAGGCGGGGAATCTGAGGCAGGGAATCTGAGGTGGGGAATCAGAGGCGGGGAAACAGGTGGGTAAACAGAGGTGGGTAAACATAGGCGGGGAATCAGAGGCGCGGAATCAGAGGCGGGGAATCAGAGGCAGGGAATCAGAGGCGGGGAATCAGAGGCGGGGAATCAGATGCGGGGAATCAGAGGTGGGGAATCAGAGGCGGGGTATCAGAGGAGGGGAATCAGAGGCATGTAATCAGAGGCGGGGAATCAGAGGCGGGGAATCAGAGGCGTGGAATCAGAGGCGGGGAATCAGAGGCGGGGAATCAGAAGTGGGGAATCAGAGGTGGGGAATCAGAGGCGGGGAATCAGAATCAGCGAATCAGAGGCGGGGCAATCAGAGGTGGGGATTCAGAGGCGGGGAATCAGAGGCGGGGAATCAGAGGCGGTGAATCAGAGGCGGGGAATCAGACGCGGGGAATCAGAGGCGGGGAATCAGAAGTGGGGATTCAGAGGTGGGGAATCAGAGGCGGGGAATCAGAGGCAGGTAATCAGAGGCGGGCAATCAGATGCAGGGAATCAGAGGCAGGGAATCAGAGGTAGGGAATCTGAGGCAGGGAATCTGAGGCAGGGAATCTGAGGTGGGCAATCAGAGGCGGGAAAACAGGCAGGTAAACAGAGGCGGGTAAACATAGGCGGGGAATCAGAGGCGGGGAATCAGAGGCGGGGAATCAGAGTCGGGGAATCAGAGGCGGGGAATCTGAGGCAGGGAATCAGATGCAGGGAATCAGAGGCGGGGAATCAGAGGCGGGGTATAAGAGGCGGTGAATCAGAGGCGCGGAATCAGAGGCGGGGAATCAGAGGCGTGGAATCACAGACGGGGAATCAGAGGCGGGGAATCAGAAGTGGGGAATCAGAGGTGGGAAATCAGAGGCGGGGAATCAGAGGCGGGGAATCAGAGGCGGGGAATCAGAGGCAGGGTATCAGAGGCGGGCAATCAGATGCAGGGAATCAGAGGCAGGGAATCAGAGGCAGGGAATCAGAGGCAGGGAACCTGAGGTGGCGAATATGAGGTGGTGAATCAGAGGCGGGGAAACAGGCGGGTAAACCGAGGCTGGGAATCAGATGCAGGGAATCAGAGGCGGGGAATCAGAGGCAGGGAATCAGATGAAGGGAATCTGATGCAGGGAATCTGAGGCAGGGAATCTGAGGCAGGGAATCTGTGGCAGGGAATCTGATGCGGGTTATCAGAAGGGGGAAATGAGATGTGGGAAACGAGATGCAGAGAAAGAGGCACGGAAATAGAGGCAGGGAAAGAGAGGCAGGGTATCAGAGGCGGGTAATCAGAGGCGTGGAATCAGAGGCGGGGAATCAGAGGCGGGAAATCAGAGAGGGGAATCAGAGGTGGGGAATCAGAGGCGGGGAATCAGAGGCAGGGAATCGGAGGCGGGCAATCAGATGCAGGGAATCAGAGGCAGGGAATCAGAGGCAGGGAATCTGAGGCAGGGAATCTGAGGCAGGGAATCTGAGGTGGGCAATCAGAGGCGGGAAAACAGGCGGGTAAACAGAGGCGGGTAAACATAGGCGGGGAATCAGCGGCGGGGAATCAGAGGCGGGGAATCAGAGGCGGGGAATCAGAGGCGGGGAATCAGAGTCGGGGAATCAGAGGCAGGGAATCTGAGGCGGGGAATCAGATGCAGGGAATCAGAGGCGGGGAATCAGAGGCGGGGTATTAGAGGCGGGGAATCAGAGGCGCTGAATCAGAGACGGGGAATCAGAGGCGTGGAATCAGAGACGGGGAATCAGAGGCGTGGAATCAGACACGGGGAATCAGAGGAGGGGAATCAGAAGTGGGGAATCAGAGGTGGGGAATCAGAGGCGGGGAATCAGAGGCAGGTAATCAGAGGCGGGCAATCAGATGCAGGGAATCAGAAGCAGGGAATCAGAGGCAGGGAATCTGAGGCAGGGAATCTGAGGCAGGGAATATGAGGTGGGCAATCAGAGGCGGGAAAACAGGCGGTAAACAGAGGCGGGTAAACATAGGCGGGGAATCAGAGGCGGGGAATCAGAGGCGGGGAATCAGAGTCGGGGAATCAGAGGCGGGGAATCAGAGTCGGGGAATCAGAGGCGGGGAATCTGAGGCGGGGAATCAGATGCAGGGAATCAGAGGCGGGGAATCAGAGCCGGGGTATCAGAGGCGGGGAATCAGAGGCGCGGAATCAGAGGCGGGGAATCAGAGGCGTGGAATCACAGGCGGGGAATCAGAGGCGGGGAATCAGAAGTGGGGAATCAGAGGTGTGGAATCAGAGGCGGGGAATCAGAGGCGGGGAATCAGAATCAGCGAATCAGAGGCGGGGCAATCAGAGGTGGGGATTCAGAGGCGGGGAATCAGAGGCGGTGAATCAGAGGCGGGGAATCAGACGCGGGGAATCAGAGGCGGGGAATCAGAAGTGGGGATTCAGAGGTGGGGAATCAGAGGCGGGGAATCAGAGGCAGGTAATCAGAGGCGGGCAATCAGATGCAGGGAATCAGAGGCAGGGAATCAGAAGTAGGGAATCTGAGGCAGGGAATCTGAGGCAGGGAATCTGAGGTGGGCAATCAGAGGCGGGAAAACAGGCGGGTAAACAGAGGCGGGTAAACATAGGCGGGGAATCAGAGGCGGGGAATCAGAGGCGGGCCATCAGAGTCGGGGAATCAGAGGCGGGGAATCTGAGGCGGGGAATCAGATGCAGGGAATCAGAGGCGGGGAATCAGAGGCGGGGTATCAGAGGCGGGGAATCAGAGGCGCGGAATCAGAGGCGGGGAATCAGAGGCGTGGAATCACAGACGGGGAATCAGAGGCGGGGAATCAGAAGTGGGGAATCAGAGGTGGGAAATCAGAGGCGGGGAATCAGAGGCGGGGAATCAGAGGTGGGGAATCAGAGGCAGGGTATCAGAGGCGGGCAATCAGATGCAGGGAATCAGAGGCAGGGAATCAGAGGCAGGGAATCAGAGGTAGGGAACCTGAGGTGGCGAATATGAGGTGGTGAATCAGAGGCGGGGAAACAGGCGGGTAAACAGAGGCTGGGAATCAGATGCAGGGAATCAGAGGCGGGGAATCAGAGGCAGGGAATCAGATGAAGGGAATCTGATGCAGGGAATCTGAGGCAGGGAATCTGAGGCAGGGAATCTGTGGCAGGGAATCTGATGCGGGTTATCAGAAGGGGGAAATGAGATGTGGGAAACGAGATGCAGAGAAAGAGGCACGGAAATAGAGGCAGGGAAAGAGAGGCAGGGTATCAGAGGTAGGTAATCAGAGGCGTGGAATCAGAGGCGGGGAATCAGAGGCGGGAAATCAGAGAGGGGAATCAGAGGTGGGGAATCAGAGGCGGGGAATCAGAGGCAGGGAATCGGAGGCGGGCAATCAGATGCAGGGAATCAGAGGCAGGGAATCAGAGGCAGGGAATCTGAGGCAGGGAATCTGAGGCAGGGAATCTGAGGTGGGCAATCATAGGCGGGAAAACAGGCGGGTAAACAGAGGCGGGTAAACATAGGCGGGGAATCAGAGGCGGGGAATCAGAGGCGGGGAATCAGAGGCGGGGAATCAGAGGCGGGGAATCAGAGTCGGGGAATCAGAGGCGGGGATTCTGAGGCGGGGAATCAGATGCAGGGAATCAGAGGCGGGGAATCAGAGGCGGGGTATTAGAGGCGGGGAATCAGAGGCGCTGAATCAGAGACGGGGAATCAGAGGCGTGGAATCAGAGACGGGGAATCAGAGGCGTGGAATCAGACGCGGGGAATCAGAGGAGGGGAATCAGAAGTGGGGAATCAGAGGTGGGGAATCAGAGGCGGGGAATCAGAGGCAGGTAATCAGAGGCGGGCAATCAGATGCAGGGAATCAGAGGCAGGGAATCAGAGGCAGGGAATCTGAGGCAGGGAATCTGAGGCAGGGAATATGAGGTGGGCAATCAGAGGCGGGAAAACAGGCGGGTAAACAGAGGCGGGTAAACATAGGCGGGGAATCAGAGGCGGGGAATCTGAGGCGGGGAATCAGATGCAGGGAATCAGAGGCGGGGAATCAGAGGCGGGGTATCAGAGGCGGGGAATCAGAGGCGCGGAATCAGAGGCGGGGAATCAGAGGCGTGGAATCACAGACGGGGAATCAGAGGCGGGGAATCAGAAGTGGGGAATCAGAGGTGGGAAATCAGAGGCGGGGAATCAGAGGCGGGGAATCAGAGGCGGGGAATCAGAGGCAGGGTATCAGAGGCGGGCAATCAGATGCAGGGAATCAGAGGCAGGGAATCAGAGGCAGGGAATCAGAGGTAGGGAACCTGAGGTGGCGAATATGAGGTGGTGAATCAGAGGCGGGGAAACAGGCGGGTAAACAGAGGCTGGGAATCAGATGCAGGGAATCAGAGGCGGGGAATCAGAGGCAGGGAATCAGATGAAGGGAATCTGATGCAGGGAATCTGAGGCAGGGAATCTGAGGCAGGGAATCTGTGGCAGGGAATCTGATGCGGGTTATCAGAAGGGGGAAATGAGATGTGGGAAACGAGATGCAGAGAAAGAGGCACGGAAATAGAGGCAGGGAAAGAGAGGCAGGGTATCAGAGGTGGGTAATCAGAGGCGTGGAATCAGAGGCGGGGAATCAGAGGCGGGAAATCAGAGAGGGGAATCAGAGGTGGGGAATCAGAGGCGGGGAATCAGAGGCAGGGAATCGGAGGCGGGCAATCAGATGCAGGGAATCAGAGGCAGGGAATCAGAGGCAGGGAATCTGAGGCAGGGAATCTGAGGCAGGGAATCTGAGGTGGGCAATCATAGGCGGGAAAACAGGCGGGTAAACAGAGGCGGGTAAACATAGGCGGGGAATCAGAGGCGGGGAATCAGAGGCGGGGAATCAGAGGCGGGGAATCAGAGGCGGGGAATCAGAGTCGGGGAATCAGAGGCGGGGATTCTGAGGCGGGGAATCAGATGCAGGGAATCAGAGGCGGGGAATCAGAGGCGGGGTATTAGAGGCGGGGAATCAGAGGCGCTGAATCAGAGACGGGGAATCAGAGGCGTGGAATCAGAGACGGGGAATCAGAGGCGTGGAATCAGACGCGGGGAATCAGAGGAGGGGAATCAGAAGTGGGGAATCAGAGGTGGGGAATCAGAGGCGGGGAATCAGAGGCAGGTAATCAGAGGCGGGCAATCAGATGCAGGGAATCAGAGGCAGGGAATCAGAGGCAGGGAATCTGAGGCAGGGAATCTGAGGCAGGGAATATGAGGTGGGCAATCAGAGGCGGGAAAACAGGCGGGTAAACAGAGGCGGGTAAACATAGGCGGGGAATCAGAGGCGGGGAATCAGAGGCGGGGAATCAGAGTCGGGGAATCAGAGGCGGGGAATCAGAGTCGGGGAATCAGAGGCGGGGAATCTGAGGCGGGGAATCAGATGCAGGGAATCAGAGGCGGGGAATCAGAGGCGGGGTATCAGAGGCGGGGAATCAGAGGCGCGGAATCAGAGGCGGGGAATCAGAGGCGTGGAATCACAGACGGGGAATCAGAGGCGGGGAATCAGAAGTGGGGAATCAGAGGTGGGAAATCAGAGGCGGGGAATCAGAGGCGGGGAATCAGAGGCGGGGAATCAGAGGCAGGGTATCAGAGGCGGGCAATCAGATGCAGGGAATCAGAGGCAGGGAATCAGAGGCAGGGAATCAGAGGCAGGGAACCTGAGGTGGCGAATATGAGGTGGTGAATCAGAGGCGGGGAAACAGGCGGGTAAACAGAGGCTGGGAATCAGATGCAGGGAATCAGAGGCGGGGAATCAGAGGCAGGGAATCAGATGAAGGGAATCTGATGCAGGGAATCTGAGGCAGGGAATCTGAGGCAGGGAATCTGTGGCAGGGAATCTGATGCGGGTTATCAGAAGGGGGAAATGAGATGTGGGAAACGAGATGCAGAGAAAGAGGCACGGAAATAGAGGCAGGGAAAGAGAGGCAGGGTATCAGAGGCGGGTAATCAGAGGCGTGGAATCAGAGGCGGGGAATCAGAGGCGGGAAATCAGAGAGTGGAATCAGAGGTGGCGAATCAGAGGCGGGGAATCAGAGGCAGGGAATCAGAGGCAGGAAATCAGAGGCTGCGAATCTGAGGCGTGGAATCAGAGGTGGGGAAAGAGATGTGGGGAAACGTAGGCCAGGAAAGTTGCTCGGAAAGGGAGGCGGTGAATCAGAGGCGGGGAATCAGAGGCGGGGAATCAGAGGCGGGGAATCAGAGGCGTGGAATCAGAGGTGGGGAAAGAGATGTGGGGAAACAGGCGGGTAAACAGAAGCGGGTAAACATAGCTGCATCAATAGATGCAGCGAAAGAGATTGGCAAAACATAGTGGTTGGAACTTTTGTGTTGAAAATTAGTTACACAGAACAGATCAAACAGAGTTGTTGAAATTGAGGGAGGGAAAGAGAGGCACGGAAAGAGTGGAGGGGAAAGAGTGCAGGCAAAATAGAGGCGTAGAGGCAGAGGTGGGGAATCAGATGCGGGGAATCAGAGGCGGGGAATCAGAGGCAGGGAATCAGATGAAGGGAATCTAATGCAGGGAAACTGAGGCAGGGAATCTGAGGCAGGGAATCAGTAAAAAGTTATCAGAGGCAGGGTATCAGAGGCGGAGAATCAGAGGTGGGGAATCAGAAGTGGGGAATCAGAGGTGGGGAATCAGAGGCGTGGAATCAGAGGCGGGGAATCAGAGGTGGGGAATCAGAAGTGGGGAATCAGAGGTGGGGAATCAGAGGCGGGGAATCAGAGGCGTGGAATCAGAGGCGGGCAATCAGAAGTGGGGAATCAGAGGCAGGGAATCAGAGGCGGGGATTCAGAGGCGGTGAATCAGAGGCGGGGAATCAGAGGCGGGGAATCAGAGGCGGGGAATCAGAAGTGGGGAATCAGAGGTGGGGAATCAGAGGCGGGGTATTAGAGGCGGGGAATCAGAAGTGGGGAATCAGATGCAGGGAATCAGAGGCGGGGAATCAGAGGCGGGGTATTAGAGGCGGGGAATCAGAGGCGCTGAATCAGAGACGGGGAATCAGAGGCGTGGAATCAGAGACGGGGAATCAGAGGCGTGGAATCAGACGCGGGGAATCAGAGGAGGGGAATCAGAAGTGGGGAATCAGAGGTGGGGAATCAGAGGCGGGGAATCAGAGGCAGGTAATCAGAGGCGGGCAATCAGATGCAGGGAATCAGAAGCAGGGAATCAGAGGCAGGGAATCTGAGGCAGGGAATCTGAGGCAGGGAATATGAGGTGGGCAATCAGAGGCGGGAAAACAGGCGGTAAACAGAGGCGGGTAAACATAGGCGGGGAATCAGAGGCGGGGAATCAGAGGCGGGGAATCAGAGTCGGGGAATCAGAGGCGGGGAATCAGAGTCGGGGAATCAGAGGCGGGGAATCTGAGGCGGGGAATCAGATGCAGGGAATCAGAGGCGGGGAATCAGAGGCGGGGTATCAGAGGCGGGGAATCAGAGGCGCGGAATCAGAGGCGGGGAATCAGAGGCGTGGAATCACAGGCGGGGAATCAGAGGCGGGGAATCAGAAGTGGGGAATCAGAGGTGTGGAATCAGAGGCGGGGAATCAGAGGCGGGGAATCAGAATCAGCGAATCAGAGGCGGGGCAATCAGAGGTGGGGATTCAGAGGCGGGGAATCAGAGGCGGTGAATCAGAGGCGGGGAATCAGACGCGGGGAATCAGAGGCGGGGAATCAGAAGTGGGGATTCAGAGGTGGGGAATCAGAGGCGGGGAATCAGAGGCAGGTAATCAGAGGCGGGCAATCAGATGCAGGGAATCAGAGGCAGGGAATCAGAAGTAGGGAATCTGAGGCAGGGAATCTGAGGCAGGGAATCTGAGGTGGGCAATCAGAGGCGGGAAAACAGGCGGGTAAACAGAGGCGGGTAAACATAGGCGGGGAATCAGAGGCGGGGAATCAGAGGCGGGCCATCAGAGTCGGGGAATCAGAGGCGGGGAATCTGAGGCGGGGAATCAGATGCAGGGAATCAGAGGCGGGGAATCAGAGGCGGGGTATCAGAGGCGGGGAATCAGAGGCGCGGAATCAGAGGCGGGGAATCAGAGGCGTGGAATCACAGACGTGGAATCAGAGGCGGGGAATCAGAAGTGGGGAATCAGAGGTGGGAAATCAGAGGCGGGGAATCAGAGGCGGGGAATCAGAGGCGGGGAATCAGAGGCAGGGTATCAGAGGCGGGCAATCAGATGCAGGGAATCAGAGGCAGGGAATCAGAGGCAGGGAATCAGAGGTAGGGAACCTGAGGTGGCGAATATGAGGTGGTGAATCAGAGGCGGGGAAACAGGCGGGTAAACAGAGGCTGGGAATCAGATGCAGGGAATCAGAGGCGGGGAATCAGAGGCAGGGAATCAGATGAAGGGAATCTGATGCAGGGAATCTGAGGCAGGGAATCTGAGGCAGGGAATCTGTGGCAGGGAATCTGATGCGGGTTATCAGAAGGGGGAAATGAGATGTGGGAAACGAGATGCAGAGAAAGAGGCACGGAAATAGAGGCAGGGAAAGAGAGGCAGGGTATCAGAGGTGGGTAATCAGAGGCGTGGAATCAGAGGCGGGGAATCAGAGGCGGGAAATCAGAGAGGGGAATCAGAGGTGGGGAATCAGAGGCGGGGTATCAGAGGCAGGGAATCGGAGGCGGGCAATCAGATGCAGGGAATCAAAGGCAGGGAATCAGAGGCAGGGAATCTGAGGCAGGGAATCTGAGGCAGGGAATCTGAGGTGGGCAATCATAGGCGGGAAAACAGGCGGGTAAACCGAGGCGGGTAAACATAGGCGGGGAATCAGAGGCGGGGAATCAGAGGCGGGGAATCAGAGGCGGGGAATCAGAGGCGGGGAATCAGAGTCGGGGAATCAGAGGCGGGGATTCTGAGGCGGGGAATCAGATGCAGGGAATCAGAGGCGGGGAATCAGAGGCGGGGTATTAGAGGCGGGGAATCAGAGGCGCTGAATCAGAGACGGGGAATCAGAGGCGTGGAATCAGAGACGGGGAATCAGAGGCGTGGAATCAGACGCGGGGAATCAGAGGAGGGGAATCAGAAGTGGGGAATCAGAGGTGGGGAATCAGAGGCGGGGAATCAGAGGCAGGTAATCAGAGGCGGGCAATCAGATGCAGGGAATCAGAGGCAGGGAATCAGAGGCAGGGAATCTGAGGCAGGGAATCTGAGGCAGGGAATATGAGGTGGGCAATCAGAGGCGGGAAAACAGGCGGGTAAACAGAGGCGGGTAAACATAGGCGGGGAATCAGAGGCGGGGAATCAGAGGCGGGGAATCAGAGTCGGGGAATCAGAGGCGGGGAATCAGAGTCGGGGAATCAGAGGCGGGGAATCTGAGGCGGGGAATCAGATGCAGGGAATCAGAGGCGGGGAATCAGAGGCGGGGTATCAGAGGCGGGGAATCAGAGGCGCGGAATCAGAGGCGGGGAATCAGAGGCGTGGAATCACAGACGGGGAATCAGAGGCGGGGAATCAGAAGTGGGGAATCAGAGGTGGGAAATCAGAGGCGGGGAATCAGAGGCGGGGAATCAGAGGCGGGGAATCAGAGGCAGGGTATCAGAGGCGGGCAATCAGATGCAGGGAATCAGAGGCAGGGAATCAGAGGCAGGGAATCAGAGGCAGGGAACCTGAGGTGGCGAATATGAGGTGGTGAATCAGAGGCGGGGAAACAGGCGGGTAAACAGAGGCTGGGAATCAGATGCAGGGAATCAGAGGCGGGGAATCAGAGGCAGGGAATCAGATGAAGGGAATCTGATGCAGGGAATCTGAGGCAGGGAATCTGAGGCAGGGAATCTGTGGCAGGGAATCTGATGCGGGTTATCAGAAGGGGGAAATGAGATGTGGGAAACGAGATGCAGAGAAAGAGGCACGGAAATAGAGGCAGGGAAAGAGAGGCAGGGTATCAGAGGCGGGTAATCAGAGGCGTGGAATCAGAGGCGGGGAATCAGAGGCGGGAAATCAGAGAGTGGAATCAGAGGTGGGGAATCAGAGGCGGGGAATCAGAGGCAGGGAATCAGAGGCAGGAAATCAGAGGCGGCGAATCTGAGGCGTGGAATCAGAGGTGGGGAAAGAGATGTGGGGAAACGTAGGCCAGGAAAGTTGCTCGGAAAGGGAGGCGGTGAATCAGAGGCGGGGAATCAGAGGCGGGGAATCAGAGGCGGGGAATCAGAGGCGTGGAATCAGAGGTGGGGAAAGAGATGTGGGGAAACAGGCGGGTAAACAGAAGCGGGTAAACATAGCTGCATCAATAGATGCAGCGAAAAAGATGGGCAAAACATAGTGGTTGGAACTTTTGTGTTGAAAATTAGTTACACAGAACAGATCAAACAGAGTTGTTGAAATTGAGGGAGGGAAAGAGAGGCACGGAAAGAGTGGAGGGGAAAGAGTGCAGGCAAAATAGAGGCGTAGAGGCAGAGGTGGGGAATCAGATGCGGGGAATCAGAGGCGGGGAATCAGAGGCAGGGAATCAGATGAAGGGAATCTAATGCAGGGAAACTGAGGCAGGGAATCTGAGGCAGGGAATCAGTAAAAAGTTATCAGAGGCAGGGTATCAGAGGCGGAGAATCAGAGGTGGGGAATCAGAAGTGGGGAATCAGAGGTGGGGAATCAGAGGCGTGGAATCAGAGGCGGGTTATCAGAGGTGGGGAATCAGAAGTGGGGAATCAGAGGTGGGGAATCAGAGGCGGGGAATCAGAGGCGTGGAATCAGAGGCGGGCAATCAGAAGTGGGGAATCAGAGGCAGGGAATCAGAGGCGGGGATTCAGAGGCGGTGAATCAGAGGCGGGGAATCAGAGGCGGGGAATCAGAGGCGGGGAATCAGAAGTGGGGAATCAGAGGTGGGGAATCAGAGGCGGGGAATCAGAGGCGGGCAATCAGATGCAGGGAATCAGAGGCAGGGAATCAGAGGCAGGGAACCAGACGCAGGGAATCAAATGAAGGGAATCTGATGCAGGCAATCTGAGGCAGGGAATCTGAGGCAGGGAATCTGTGGTGGGGAATCAGAGGCGGGAAAACAGGCGGTTAAAAAGAGGCGGGTAAACATAGGCGGGGATTCAGAGGCGTGGAATCAGAGGCGGGAAATCAGAGGCGGGTGAAAGATATGTGGGGAAAAGTAGGCCAGGAAAGTTGAGCGGAAAGGGAGGCATTGAATCAGAGGTGGGGAATCAGAGGTGGGGAATCAGAGGCGGGGAATCAGAGGCGGGGAATCAGAGGCAGGGAATCAGAAGCGGGGAATCAGAGGTTGGGAATCAGAGGCGGGGAATCAGAGGCGGAGAATCAGAGGCGGGCAATCAGATGCAGGGAATCAGAGGCAGGGAATCAGAGGCAGGGAATCAGAGGCAGGGAATCTGAGGCAGGGAATCTGAGGTGGGGAATCAGAGGCGGGGAAACAGGTGGGTAAACAGAGGCGGGTAAACATAGGCGGGGAATCAGAAGCGCGAAATCAGAGGTGGGGAATCAGAGGAAGGGAATCAGAGGCGGGGAATCAGAGGTGGGGAATCAGATGCGGGGAATCAGAGGTGGGGATTCAGAGGCGGGGTATCAGAGGAGGGGAATCAGAGGCGGGGAATCAGAGGCGGGGAATCAGAGGCGGGGAATCAGAGGCGTGCAATCAGAGGCGGGGAATCAGAGGTGGGGAATCAGAAGTGGGGAATCAGAGGTGGGGAATCAGAGCCGGGGAATCAGAATCAGCGAATCAGAGGCGGGGCAATCAGAGGTGGGGAATCAGAGGCGGGGAATCAGAGGCGGGGAATCAGAGGAGGTGAATCAGAGGTGGGGAATCAGACGCGGGGTATCAGAGGCGGGGAATCAGAAGTGGGGAATCAGAGGTGGGGAATCAGAGGCGGGGAATCAGATGCAGGTAATCAGAGGCAGGCAATCAGATGCAGGGAATCAGAGGCAGGGAATCAGAGGCAGGGTATCAGAGGCGGGGAATCAGAGGCGGGGAATCAGAGGCGGGGAATCAGAGGCGGGGAATCAGAGGCGGGGAATCAGAGGCGGGGAATAAGAGTCGGGGAATCAGAGGCGGGGAATCTGAGGCGGGGAATCAGATGCAGGGAATCAGAGGCGGGGAATCAGAGGCGGGGTATCAGAGGCGGGGAATCAGAGGTGCGGAATCAGAGGCGGGGAATCAGAGGCGTGGAATCAGAGACGGAGAATCAGAGGCGGGGAATCAGAAGTGGGGAATCAGAGGTGGGAAATCAGAGGCTGGGAATCAGAGGCGGGGAATCAGAGGCGGGGAATCAGAGGCAGGGTATCAGAGGCGGGCAATCAGATGCAGGGAATCAGAGGCAGGGAATCAGAGGCAGGGAATCAGAGGCAGGGAACCTGAGATGGCGAATATGAGGTGGTGAATCAGAGGCGAAGAAACAGTCGGGTAAACAGAGGCGGGGAATCAGAGGCAGGGAATCAGCCGCGGGGAATCAGAGGCAGGGAATCAGATGAAGGGAATCTGATGCAGGGAATCTGAGGCAGGGTATCTGAGGCAGGGAATCTGTGGCAGGGAATCTGATGCGGGTTATCAGAAGGGGGAAATGAGATGTGGGAAACGAGATGCAGAGAAAGAGGCACGGAAATAGAGGCAGGGAAAGAGAGGCAGGGTATCAGAGGCGGGTAATCAGAGGCGTGGAATCAGAGGCGGGGAATCAGAGACACAGAAAGAGAGGCGTGGAATCAGAGGTGCGGAATCAGAGCCGGTGAATCTGAGCCGGGAAATCAGAAGCAGAGCAACAGAGGTGGTGAAACATGGGTGCGGAATCGGACACGGGGTATCAGAGGTGGGGACTCAGAGGCCGGGAATCAGAGGCAGGGAATCAGAGGCAGGTTATCAGAGGCAGGGAATCAGAGGTGGGAAATCAGAGGCTGGGAATCAGAGGCGTGGAATCAGAGGCGGGCAATCAGAAGTGGGGAATCAGAGGCGGTGAATCAGAGGTGGGGAATCAGAGGCGGGGAATCAGAGGCGGGGAATCAGAAGTGGGGAATCAGAGGTGGGGAATCAGAGGCGGGGAATCAGAGGCGGGGAATCAGAGGCGGGCAATCAGATGCAGGGAATCAGAGGCAGGGAATCAGACGCAGGGAATCAAATGAAGGGAATCTGAAGCAGGGAATCTGAGGCAGGGAATCTGAGGCAGGGAATCTGTGGTGGGGAATCAGAGGAGGGAAAACAGGCGAGTAAACAGAGGCGGGTAAACATAGGCGGGGAATCAGAGGCGTGGAATCAGAGGCGGGAAATCAGAGGCGGGGAAAGATATGTGGGGAAAAGTAGGCCAGGAAAGTTGAGCGGAAAGGGAGGCACTGAATCAGAGGTGGGGAATCAGAGGCGGGGAATCAGAGGCGGGGAATCAGAGGTGGGGAATCAGAGGCGGGGAATCAGAAGTGGGGAATCAGAGGTGGGGAATCAGAGGCGGGGATTCAGAGGCAGAGAATCAGAGGCGGGGAATCTGAGGCAGGGAATCTGAGGTGCGGAATCAGAGGCGGGGAAACAGGTAGGTAAAGAGAGGTGGGTAAACATAGGCGGGGAATCAGAGGCGCGGAATCAGAGGCGGGGAATCAGAAGTGGGGAATCAGAGGTGGGGAATCAGAGGCGGGGAATCAGAATCAGCGAATCAGAGGCGGGGCAATCAGAGGTGGGGAATCAGAGGCGGGGAATCAGAGGCGGGGAATCAGAGGCGGTGAATCAGAGGCGGGGAATCAGACGCGGGGAATCAGAGGCGGGGAATAAGAAGTGGGGAAACAGAGGTGGGGAATCAGAGGCGGGGAATCAGAGGCAGGTAATCGGAGGTGGGCAATCAGATGCAGGGAATTAGAGGCAGGGAATCAGAGGCAGGGAATCTGAGGCAGGGAATCTGAGGCAGGGAATCTGAGGTGGGCAATCAGAGGCGGGAAAACAGGCGGGTAAACAGAGGCGGGTAAACATAGGCGGGGAATCAGAGGCGGGGAATCAGAGGCGGGGAATCAGAGGCGGGGAATCAGAGGCGGGGAATCAGAGTCGGGGAATCAGAGGCGGGGAATCTGAGGCGGGGAATCAGATGCAGGGAATCAGAGGCGGGGAATCAGAGGCGGGGTATCAGAGGCGGGGAATCAGAGGCGCTGAATCAGAGGCGGGGAATCAGAGGCGTGGAATCAGAGACGGGGAATCAGAGGCGGGGAATCAGAAGTGGGGAATCAGAGGTGGGAAATCAGAGGCGGGGAATCAGAGGCGGGGAATCAGAGGCGGGGAATCAGAGGCAGGGTATCAGAGGCGGGCAATCAGATGCAGGGAATCAGAGGCAGGGAATCAGAGGCAGGGAATCAGAGGCAGGGAACCTGAGGTGGCGAATATGAGGTGGTGAATCAGAGGCGGGGAAACAGGCGGGTAAACAGAGGCGGGGAATCAGATGAAGGGAATCTCATGCAGGGAATCTGAGGCAGGGTATCTGAGGCAGGGAATCTGTGGCAGGGAATCTGATGCGGGTTATCAGAAGGGGGAAATGAGATGTGGGAAACGAGATGCAGAGAAAGAGGCACGGATATAGAGGCAGGGAAAGAGAGGCAGGGTATCAGAGGCGGGTAATCAGAGGCGTGGAATCAGAGGCGGGGAATCAGAGACACAGAAAGAGAGGCGTGGAATCAGAGGTGCGGAATCAGAGCCGGTGAATCTGAGCCGGGAAATCAGAAGCAGAGCAACAGAGGTGGTGAAACATGGGTGCTGAATCGGACACGGGGAATCAGAGGTGGGGATTCAGAGGCCGGGAATCAGAGGCAGGGAATCCGAGGCAGGTTATCAGAGGCAGGGAATCAGAGGTGGGGAATCAGAGGCGGGGAATCAAGAGGCGGGGAATCAGAGGCGGGGAATCAGAGGCGGGGAATCAGAGGCGGAGAATCAGAGGCGGGCAATCAGATGCAGGAAATCAGAGGCAGGGAATCAGAGGCAGGGAATCAGAGGCAGGGAATCTGAGGCAGGGAATCAGAGGTGGGGAATCAGAGGCGTGGAATCAGAGGCAGGGAATCATATGAAGGGAATCTGATGCAGGGAATCTGAGGCAGGGAATCTGAGGCAGGGAATCTGTGGCAGGGAATCTGATGCGGGTTATCAGAAGGGGGAAATGAGATGTGGGAAACGAGATGCAGAGAAAGAGGCACGGAAATAGAGCTAGGGAAAGAGAGGCAGGGAATCAGAGGCGGGGAATCAGAGGTGGGGAATCAGAGGCTGGGAATCAGAGGCGGGGAATCAGAGGGGGGAATCAGAGGTGGGGAATCAGAGGCAGGGAATCAGAAGCAGGGAATCAGAGGCAGGAAATCAGAGGCGGCAAATCTGAGGCGTGGTATCAGAGGTGGGGAAAGAGATGTGGGGAAACGTAGGCCAGGAAAGTTGCGCGGAAAGGGAGGCGGTGAATCAGAGGCGGGGAATCAGAGGCGGGGAATGAGAGGCGGGGAATCAGAGGCGGGGAATCAGAAGTGGGGAATCAGAGGTGGGGAATCAGAGGCGGGGAATCAGAGGCGGAGAATCAGAGGCGGGGAATCTGAGGCAGGGAATCTGAGGTGGGGAATCAGAGGCGGGGAAAGATATGTGGGGAAAAGTAGGCCAGGAAAGTTGAGCGGAAAGGGAGGCAGTGAATCAGAGGTGGGGAATCAGAGGCGGGGAAACAGGCGGTTAAACAGAGGCGGGTAAACATAGGCGGGGATTCAGAGGCGTGGAATCAGAGGCGGGAAATCAGAGGCGGGGAAAGATATGTGGGGAAAAGTAGGCCAGGAAAGTTGAGCGGAAAGGGAGGCAGTGAATCAGAGGTGGGGAATCAGAGGTGGGGAATCAGAGGCGGGGAATCAGAGGCGGGGAATCAGAGGCGGGGAATCAGAAGTGGGGAATCAGAGGTGGGGAATCAGAGGCGGGGAATCAGAGGCGGAGAATCAGAGGCGGGGAATCTGAGGCAGGGAATCTGAGGTGGGGAATCAGAGGCGGGGAAACAGGTGGGTAAACAGAGGTGGGTAAACATAGGCGGGGAATCAGAGGCGCGGAATCAGAGGCGGGGAATCAGAGGCAGGGAATCAGAGGCGGGGAATCAGAGGCGGGGAATCAGATGCGGGGAATCAGAGGTGGGGAATCAGAGGCGGGGTATCAGAGGAGGTGAACCAGAGGCGTGGAATCAGAGGCGGGGAATCAGAGGTGGGGAATCAGAGGCGTGGAATCAGAGGCGGGGAATCAGAGGCGGGGACTCAGAAGTGGGGAATCAGAGGTGGGGAATCAGAGGCGGGGAATCAGAATCAGCGAATCAGAGGCGGGGCAATCAGAGGTGGGGAATCAGAGGCGGGGAATCAGAGGCGGGGAATCAGAGGCGGTGAATCAGAGGCGGGGAATCAGACGCGGGGAATCAGAGGCGGGGAATCAGAAGTGGGGAATCAGAGGTGGGGAATCAGAGGCGGGGAATCAGAAGTGGGGAATCAGAGGTGGGAAATCAGAGGCGGGGAATCAGAGGCGGGGAATCAGAGGCGGGGAATCAGAGGCAGGGTATCAGAGGCGGGCAATCAGATGCAGGGAATCAGAGGCAGGGAATCAGAGGCAGGGAATCAGAGGCAGGGAACCTGAGGTGGCGAATATGAGGTGGTGAATCAGAGGCGGGGAAACAGGCGGGTAAACAGAGGCGGGGAATCAGATGAAGGGAATCTCATGCAGGGAATCTGAGGCAGGGTATCTGAGGCAGGGAATCTGTGGCAGGGAATCTGATGCGGGTTATCAGAAGGGGGAAATGAGATGTGGGAAACGAGATGCAGAGAAAGAGGCACGGATATAGAGGCAGGGAAAGAGAGGCAGGGTATCAGAGGCGGGTAATCAGAGGCGTGGAATCAGAGGCGGGGAATCAGAGACACAGAAAGAGAGGCGTGGAATCAGAGGTGCGGAATCAGAGCCGGTGAATCTGAGCCGGGAAATCAGAAGCAGAGCAACAGAGGTGGTGAAACATGGGTGCTGAATCGGACACGGGGAATCAGAGGTGGGGATTCAGAGGCCGGGAATCAGAGGCAGGGAATCCGAGGCAGGTTATCAGAGGCAGGGAATCAGAGGTGGGGAATCAGAGGCGGGGAATCAAGAGGCGGGGAATCAGAGGCGGGGAATCAGAGGCGGGGAATCAGAGGCGGAGAATCAGAGGCGGGCAATCAGATGCAGGAAATCAGAGGCAGGGAATCAGAGGCAGGGAATCAGAGGCAGGGAATCTGAGGCAGGGAATCAGAGGTGGGGAATCAGAGGCGTGGAATCAGAGGCAGGGAATCATATGAAGGGAATCTGATGCAGGGAATCTGAGGCAGGGAATCTGAGGCAGGGAATCTGTGGCAGGGAATCTGATGCGGGTTATCAGAAGGGGGAAATGAGATGTGGGAAACGAGATGCAGAGAAAGAGGCACGGAAATAGAGCTAGGGAAAGAGAGGCAGGGAATCAGAGGCGGGGAATCAGAGGTGGGGAATCAGAGGCTGGGAATCAGAGGCGGGGAATCAGAGGGGGGAATCAGAGGTGGGGAATCAGAGGCAGGGAATCAGAAGCAGGGAATCAGAGGCAGGAAATCAGAGGCGGCAAATCTGAGGCGTGGTATCAGAGGTGGGGAAAGAGATGTGGGGAAACGTAGGCCAGGAAAGTTGCGCGGAAAGGGAGGCGGTGAATCAGAGGCGGGGAATCAGAGGCGGGGAATGAGAGGCGGGGAATCAGAGGCGGGGAATCAGAAGTGGGGAATCAGAGGTGGGGAATCAGAGGCGGGGAATCAGAGGCGGAGAATCAGAGGCGGGGAATCTGAGGCAGGGAATCTGAGGTGGGGAATCAGAGGCGGGGAAAGATATGTGGGGAAAAGTAGGCCAGGAAAGTTGAGCGGAAAGGGAGGCAGTGAATCAGAGGTGGGGAATCAGAGGCGGGGAAACAGGCGGTTAAACAGAGGCGGGTAAACATAGGCGGGGATTCAGAGGCGTGGAATCAGAGGCGGGAAATCAGAGGCGGGGAAAGATATGTGGGGAAAAGTAGGCCAGGAAAGTTGAGCGGAAAGGGAGGCAGTGAATCAGAGGTGGGGAATCAGAGGTGGGGAATCAGAGGCGGGGAATCAGAGGCGGGGAATCAGAGGCGGGGAATCAGAAGTGGGGAATCAGAGGTGGGGAATCAGAGGCGGGGAATCAGAGGCGGAGAATCAGAGGCGGGGAATCTGAGGCAGGGAATCTGAGGTGGGGAATCAGAGGCGGGGAAACAGGTGGGTAAACAGAGGTGGGTAAACATAGGCGGGGAATCAGAGGCGCGGAATCAGAGGCGGGGAATCAGAGGCAGGGAATCAGAGGCGGGGAATCAGAGGCGGGGAATCAGATGCGGGGAATCAGAGGTGGGGAATCAGAGGCGGGGTATCAGAGGAGGTGAACCAGAGGCGTGGAATCAGAGGCGGGGAATCAGAGGTGGGGAATCAGAGGCGTGGAATCAGAGGCGGGGAATCAGAGGCGGGGACTCAGAAGTGGGGAATCAGAGGTGGGGAATCAGAGGCGGGGAATCAGAATCAGCGAATCAGAGGCGGGGCAATCAGAGGTGGGGAATCAGAGGCGGGGAATCAGAGGCGGGGAATCAGAGGCGGTGAATCAGAGGCGGGGAATCAGACGCGGGGAATCAGAGGCGGGGAATCAGAAGTGGGGAATCAGAGGTGGGGAATCAGAGGCGGGGAATCAGAGGCAGGTAATCAGTGGCGGGCAATCAGATGCAGGGAATCAGAGGCAGGGAATCAGAGGCAGGGAATCTGAGGCAGGGAATCTGAGGCAGGGAATCTGAGGTGGGCAATCAGAGGCGGGAAAACAGGCGGGTAAACAGAGGCGGGTAAACATAGGCGGGGAATCAGAGGCGGGGAATCAGAGGCGGGGAATCAGAGTCGGGGAATCAGAGGCGGGGAATCAGAGTCGGGGAATCAGAGGCGGGGAATCTGAGGCGGGGAATCAGATGTAGGGAATCAGAGGCGGGGAATCAGAGGCGGGGTATCAGAGGCGGGGAATAAGAGGCGCGGAATCAGAGGCGGGGAATCAGAGGCGTGGAATCACAGACGGGGAATCAGAGGCGTGGAATCAGAAGTGGGGAATCAGAGGTGGGAAATCAGAGGCGGGGAATCAGAGGCGGGGAATCAGAGGCGGGGAATCAGAGGCAGGGTATCAGAGGCGGGCAATCAGATGCAGGGAATCAGAGGCAGGGAATCAGAGGCAGGGAATCAGAGGCAGGGAACCTGAGGTGGCGAATATGAGGTGGTGAATCAGAGGCGGGGAAACAGGCGGGTAAACAGAGGCTGGGAATCAGATGCAGGGAATCAGAGGCGGGGAATCAGAGGCAGGGAATCAGATGAAGGGAATCGGATGCAGGGAATCTGAGGCAGGGAATCTGAGGCAGGGAATCTGTGGCAGGGAATCTGATGCGGGTTATCAGAAGGGGGAAATGAGATGTGGGAAACGAGATGCAGAGAAAGAGGCACGGAAATAGAGGCAGGGAAAGAGAGGCAGGGTATCAGAGGCGGGTAATCAGAGGCGTGGAATCAGAGGCGGGGAATCAGAGGCGGGAATTCAGAGAGTGGAATCAGAGGTGGGGAATCAGAGGCGGGGAATCAGAGGCAGGGAATCAGAGGCAGGAAATCAGAGGCGGCGAATCTGAGGCGTGGAATCAGAGGTGGGGAAAGAGATGTGGGGAAACGTAGGCCAGGAAAGTTGCTCGGAAAGGGAGGCGGTGAATCAGAGGCGGGGAATCAGAGGCGGGGAATCAGAGGCGGGGAATCAGAGGCGTGGAATCAGAGGTGGGGAAAGAGATGTGGGGAAACAGGCGGGTAAACAGAAGCGGGTAAACATAGCTGCATCAATAGATGCAGCGAAAGAGATGGGCGAAACATAGTGGTTGGAACTTTTGTGTTGAAAATTAGTTACACAGAACAGATCAAACAGAGTTGTTGAAATTGAGGGAGGGAAAGAGAGGCACGGAAAGAGTGGAGGGGAAAGAGTGCAGGCAATATAGAGGCGTAGAGACAGAGGTGGGGAATCAGATGCGGGGAATGAGAGGCGGGGAATCAGAGGCAGGGAATCAGATGAAGGGAATCTAATGCAGGGAAACTGAGGCAGTGAATCTGAGGCAGGGAATCGGAGGCAGGGAATCTGAGGCAGGGAATCAGTAAAAAGTTATCAGAGGCAGGGTATCAGAGGCGGAGAATCAGAGGTGGGGAATCAGAAGTGGGGAATCAGAGGTGGGGAATCAGAGGCGTGGAATCAGAGGCGGGGAATCAGAGGTGGGGAATCAGAAGTGGGGAATCAGAGGTGGGGAATCAGAGGCGGGGAATCAGAGGCGTGGAATCAGAGGCGGGCAATCAGAAGTGGGGAATCAGAGGCGGGGAATCAGAGGCGGGGAATCAGAGGTGGTGAATCAGAGGCGGGGAATCAGAGGCGGGGAATCAGAGGCGGGGAATCAGAAGTGGGGAATCAGAGGTGGGGAATCAGAGGCGGGGAATCAGAGGCGGGCAATCAGATGCAGGGAATCAGAGGCAGGGAATCAGAGGCAGGGAACCAGACGCAGGGAATCAAATGAAGGGAATCTGATGCAGGGAATCTGAGGCAGGGAATCTGAGGCAGGGAATCTGTGGTGGGGAATCAGAGGCGGGAAAACAGGCGGTTAAACAGAGGCGGGTAAACATAGGCGGGGATTCAGAGGCGTGGAATTAGAGGCGGGAAATCAGAGGCGGGGAAAGATATGTGGGGAAAAGTAGGCCAGGAAAGTTGAGCGGAAAGGGAGGCATTGAATCAGAGGTGGGGAATCAGAGGCGGGGAATCAGAGGCGGGGAATCAGAGGCGGGGAATCAGAGGCAGGGAATCAGAAGCGGGGAATCAGAGGTTGGGAATCAGAGGCGGGGAATCAGAGGCGGAGAATCAGAGGCGGGCAATCAGATGCAGGGAATCAGAGGCAGGGAATCAGAGGCAGGGAATCAGGGGCAGGGAATCTGAGGCAGGGAATCTGAGGTGGGGAATCAGAGGCGGGGAAACAGGTGGGTAAACAGAGGCGGGTAAACATAGGCGGGGAATCAGAGGCACGAAATCAGAGGTGGGGAATCAGAGGCAGGGAATCAGAGGCGGGGAATCAGAGGCGGGGAATCAGATGCGGGGAATCAGAGGTGGGGAATCAGAGGCGGGGTATCAGAGGAGGGGAATCAGAGGCGGGGAATCAGAGGCGGGGAATCAGAGGCGGGGAATCAGAGGCGTGCAATCAGAGGCGGGGAATCAGAGGTGGGGAATCAGAAGTGGGGAATCAGAGGTGGGGAATCAGAGCCGGGGAATCAGAATCAGCGAATCAGAGGCGGGGCAATCAGAGGTGGGGAATCAGAGGCGGGGAATCAGAGGCGGGGAATCAGAGGAGGTGAATCAGAGGCGGGGAATCAGACGCGGGGAATCAGAGGCGGGGAATCAGAAGTGGGGAATCAGAGGTGGGGAATCAGAGGCGGGGAATCAGAGGCAGGTAATCAGAGGCGGGCAATCAGATGCAGGGAATCAGAGGCAGGGAATCAGAGGCAGGGAATCTGAGGCAGGGAATCTGAGGCAGGGAATCTGAGGTGGGCAATCAGAGGCGGGAAAACAGGCGGGTAAACAGAGTCGGGTAAACATAGGCGGGGAATCAGAGGCGGGGAATCAGAGGCGGGGAATCAGAGGCGGGGAATCAGAGTCGGGGAATCAGAGGCGGGGAATCTGAGGCGGGGAATCAGATGCAGGGAATCAGAGGCGGGGAATCAGAGGCGGGGTATCAGAGGTGGGGAATCAGAGGCGCGGAATCAGAGGCGGGGAATCAGAGGCGTGGAATCAGAGACGGGGAATCAGAGGCGGGGAATCAGAAGTGGGGAATCAGAGGTGGGAAATCAGAGGCTGGGAATCAGAGGCGGGGAATCAGAGGCGGGGAATCAGAGGCAGGGTATCAGAGGCGGGCAATCAGATGCAGGGAATCAGAGGCAGGGAATCAGAGGCAGGGAATCAGAGGCAGGGAAACTGAGATGGCGAATATGAGGTGGTGAATCAGAGGCGGGGAAACAGTCGGGTAAACAGAGGCGGGGAATCAGAGGCAGGGAATCAGCCGCGGGGAATCAGAGGCAGGGAATCAGATGAAGGGAATCTGATGCAGGGAATCTGAGGCAGCGTATCTGAGGCAGGGAATCTGTGGCAGGGAATCTGATGCGGGTTATCAGAAGGGGGAAATGAGATGTGGGAAACGAGATGCAGAGAAAGAGGCACGGAAATAGAGGCAGGGAAAGAGAGGCAGGGTATCAGAGGCGGGTAATCAGAGGCGTGGAATCAGAGGCGGGGAATCAGAGACACAGAAAGAGAGGCGTGGAATCAGAGGTGCGGAATCAGAGCCGGTGAATCTGAGCCGGGAAATCAGAAGCAGAGCAACAGAGGTGGTGAAACATGGGTGCGGAATCGGACACGGAGAATCAGAGGTGGGGACTCAGAGGCCGGGAATCAGAGGCAGGGAATCAGAGGCAGGTTATCAGAGGCAGGGAATCAGAGGTGGGAAATCAGAGGCGGGGAATCAGAGGCGGCGAATCAGAGGCGGGGAATCAGAGGCGGGGAATCAGAGGCGGAGAATCAGAGGCGGGCAATCAGATGCAGGAAATCAGAGGCAGGGAATCAGAGGCAGGGAATCAGAGGCAGGGAATCTGAGGCAGGGAATCAGAGGTGGGGAATCAGAGGCGGGGAATCAGAGGCAGGGAATCAGATGAAGGGAATCTGATGCAGGGAATCTGAGGCAGGGAATCTGAGGCAGGGAATCTGTGGCAGGGAATCTGATGCGGGTTATCAGAAGGGGGAAATGAGATGTGGGAAACGAGATGCAGAGAAAGAGGCACGGAAATAGAGGCAGGGAAAGACAGGCAGGGAATCAGAGGCGGGGAATCAGAGGTGGTGAATCAGAGGCTGGGAATCAGAGGCGGGGATTCAGAGGGGGGAATCAGAGGTGGGGAATCAGAGGCAGGGAATCAGAGGCAGGGAATCAGAGGCGGGAAATCAGAGGCGGCGAATCTGAGGCGTGGAATCAGAGGTGGGGAAAGAGATGTGGGGAAACGTAGGCCAGGAAAGTTGCGCGGAAAGGGAGGCGGTGAATCAGAGGCGGGGAATCAGAGGCGGGGAATCAGAGGCGGGGAATCAGAGGCGTGGAATCAGAGGTGGGGAAAGAGATGTGGGGAAACATGCGGGTAAACAGAAGCGGGTAAACATAGCTGCATAAATAGAGGCAGCGAAAGAGATGGGCGAAACATAGTGGTTGGAACTTGTGTGTTGAAAATTAGGTACACAGAACAGATCAAACAGAGTTGTTGAAATTGAGGGAGGGAAAGAGAGGCACAGAAAGAGTGGAGGGGAAAGAATGCAGGCAAAATAGAGGCGTAGAGACAGAGGTGGCGAATCAGTGGCGGGGAATCAGAGGCGGGGAATCAGAGGCAGGGAATCAGATGAAGGGAATCTGATGCAGGGAATCTGAGGCAAGGAATCTGAGGCAGGGAATCGGAAGCAGGGAATCTGATGCGGGTTATCAGAAAGGGGAAATGAGATGTTGGAAACGAGATGCAGAGAAAGAGGCACGGAAATAGAGGCAGGGAAAGAGAGGCAGGGTATCAGAGGCAGGTAATCAGAGGCGTGGAATCAGAGGTGGGGAATCAGAGGCGGTGAATCAGAGGCGGGGAATCAGAGGCGGGGAATCAGAGGCGGGGAATCAGAAGTGGGGAATCAGAGGTGGGGAATCAGAGGCGGGGAATCAGAGGCGGGCAATCAGATGCAGGGAATCAGAGTCAGGGAATCAGACGCAGGGAATCAAATGAAGGGAATCTGATGCAGGGAATCTGAGGCAGGGAATCTGAAGCAGGGAATCTGTGGTGGGGATCAGAGGCGGGAAAACAGGCGGGTAAACAGAGGCGGGTAAACATAGGCGGGGAATCAGAGGCGTGGAATCAGAGGCGGGAAATCAGAGGCGGGGAAAGATATGTGGGGAAAAGTAGGCCAGGAAAGTTGAGCGGAAAGGGAGGCAGTGAATCAGAGGTGGGGAATCAGAGGCGGGGTATCAGAGGCAGGGAATCAGATGAAGGGAATCTGATGCAGGGAATCTGAGGCAGGGAATCTGAGGCAGGGAATCTGTGGCAGGGAATCTGATGCGGGTTATCAGAAGGGGGAAATGAGATGTGGGAAACGAGATGCAGAGAAAGAGGCACGGAAATAGAGGCAGGGAAAGAGAGGCAGGGTATCAGAGGCGGGTAGTCAGAGGCGTGGAATCAGAGGCGGGGAATCAGAGGCGGGAAATCAGAGAGGGGAATCAGAGGTGGGGAATCAGAGGCGGGGAATCAGAGGCAGGGAATCGGAGGCGGGCAATCAGATGCAGGGAATCAGAGGCAGGGAATCAGAGGCAGGGAATCTGAGGCAGGGAATCTGAGGCAGGGAATCTGAGGTGGGCAATCAGAGGCGGGAAAACAGGCGGGTAAACAGAGGCGGGTAAACATAGGCGGGGAATCAGAGGCGGGGAATCAGAGGCGGGGAATCAGAGGCGGGGAATCAGAGGCGGGGAATCAGAGTCGGGGAATCAGAGGCGGGGAATCTGAGGCGGGGAATCAGATGCAGGGAATCAGAGGCGGGGAATCAGAGGCGGGGTATTAGAGGCGGGGAATCAGAGGCGCTGAATCAGAGACGGGGAATCAGAGGCGTAGAATCAGAGACGGGGAATCAGAGGCGTGGAATCAGACGCGGGGAATCAGAGGAGGGGAATCAGAAGTGGGGAATCAGAGGTGGGGAATCAGAGGCGGGGAATCAGAGGCAGGTAATCAGAGGCGGGCAATCAGATGCAGGGAATCAGAAGCAGGGAATCAGAGGCAGGGAATCTGAGGCAGGGAATCTGAGGCAGGGAATATGAGGTGGGCAATCAGAGGCGGGAAAACAGGCGGGTAAACAGAGGCGGGTAAACATAGGCGGGGAATCAGAGGCGGGGAATCAGAGGCGGGGAATCAGAGTCGGGGAATCAGAGGCGGGGAATCAGAGTCGGGGAATCAGAGGCGGGGAATCTGAGGCGGGGAATCAGATGCAGGGAATCAGAGGCGGGGAATCAGAGGCGGGGTATCAGAGGCGGGGAATCAGAGGCGCGGAATCAGAGGCGGAGAATCAGAGGCGTGGAATCACAGGCGGGGAATCAGAGGCGGGGAATCAGAAGTGGGGAATCAGAGGTGGGGAATCAGAGGCGGGGAATCAGAATCAGCGAATCAGAGGCGGGGCAATCAGAGGTGGGGATTCAGAGGCGGGGAATCAGAGGCGGGGAATCAGAGGCGGTGAATCAGAGGCGGGGATTCAGACGCGGGGAAACAGAGGCGGGGAATCAGAAGTGGGGATTCAGAGGTGGGGAATCAGAGGCGGGGAATCAGAGGCAGGTAATCAGAGGCGGGCAATCAGATGCAGGGAATCAGAGGCAGGGAATCAGAGGTAGGGAATCTGAGGCAGGGAATCTGAGGCAGGGAATCTGAGGTGGGCAATCAGAGGCGGGAAAACAGGCGGGTAAACAGAGGCGGGTAAACATAGGCGGGGAATCAGAGGCGGGGAATCAGAGGCGGGGAATCAGAGTCGGGGAATCAGAGGCGGGGTATCTGAGGCGGGGAATCAGATGCAGGGAATCAGAGGCGGGGAATCAGAGGCGGGGTATCAGAGGCGGGGAATCAGAGGCGCGGAATCAGAGGCGGGGAATCAGAGGCGTGGAATCACAGACGGGGAATCAGAGGCGGGGAATCAGAAGTGGGGAATCAGAGGTGGGAAATCAGAGGCGGGGAATCAGAGGCGGGGAATCAGAGGCGGGGAATCAGAGGCAGGGTATCAGAGGCGGGAAATCAGATGCAGGGAATCAGAGGTAGGGAACCTGAGGTGGCGAATATGAGGTGGTGAATCAGAGGCGGGGAAACAGGCGGGTAAACAGAGGCTGGGAATCAGATGCAGGGAATCAGAGGCGGGGAATCAGAGGCAGGGAATCAGATGAAGGGAATCTGATGCAGGGAATCTGAGGCAGGGAATCTGAGGCAGGGAATCTGTGGCAGGGAATCTGATGCGGGTTATCAGAAGGGGGAAATGAGATGTGGGAAACGAGATGCAGAGAAAGAGGCACGGAAATAGAGGCAGGGAAAGAGAGGCAGGGTATCAGAGGCGGGTAATCAGAGGCGTGGAATCAGAGGCGGGGAATCAGAGGCGGGAAATCAGAGAGGGGAATCAGAGGTGGGGAATCAGAGGCGGGGAATCAGAGGCAGGGAATCGGAGGCGGGCAATCAGATGCAGGGAATCAGAGGCAGGGAATCAGAGGCAGGGAATCTGAGGCAGGGAATCTGAGGCAGGGAATCTGAGGTGGGCAATCATAGGCGGGAAAACAGGCGGGTAAACAGAGGCGGGTAAACATAGGCGGGGAATCAGAGGCGGGGAATCAGAGGCGGGGAATCAGAGGCGGGGAATCAGAGGCGGGGAATCAGAGTCGGGGAATCAGAGGCGGGGAATCTGAGGCGGGGAATCAGATGCAGGGAATCAGAGGCGGGGAATCAGAGGCGGGGTATTAGAGGCGGGGAATCAGAGGCGCTGAATCAGAGACGGGGAATCAGAGGCGTGGAATCAGAGACGGGGAATCAGAGGCGTGGAATCAGACGCGGGGAATCAGAGGAGGGGAATCAGAAGTGGGGAATCAGAGGTGGGGAATCAGAGGCGGGGAATCAGAGGCAGGGAATCAGAGGCGGGCAATCAGATGCAGGGAATCAGAGGCAGGGAATCAGAGGCAGGGAATCTGAGGCAGGGAATCTGAGGCAGGGAATATGAGGTGGGCAATCAGAGGCGGGAAAACAGGCGGGTAAACAGAGGCGGGTAAACATAGGCGGGAAATCAGAGGCGGGGAATCAGAGGCGGGGAATCAGAGTCGGGGAATCAGAGGCGGGGAATCAGAGTCGGGGAATCAGAGGCGGGGAATCTGAGGCGGGGAATCAGATGCAGGGAATCAGAGGCGGGGAATCAGAGGCGGGGTATCAGAGGCGGGGAATCAGAGGCGCGGAATCAGAGGCGGGGAATCAGAGGCGTGGAATCACAGACGGGGAATCAGAGGCGGGGAATCAGAAGTGGGGAATCAGAGGTGGGAAATCAGAGGCGGGGAATCAGAGGCGGGGAATCAGAGGCGGGGAATCAGAGGCAGGGTATCAGAGGCGGGCAATCAGATGCAGGGAATCAGAGGCAGGGAATCAGAGGCAGGGAATCAGAGGCAGGGAACCTGAGGTGGCGAATATGAGGTGGTGAATCAGAGGCGGGGAAACAGGCGGGTAAACAGAGGCTGGGAATCAGATGCAGGGAATCAGAGGCGGGGAATCAGAGGCAGGGAATCAGATGAAGGGAATCTGATGCAGGGAATCTGAGGCAGGGAATCTGAGGCAGGGAATCTGTGGCAGGGAATCTGATGCGTGTTATCAGAAGGGGGAAATGAGATGTGGGAAACGAGATGCAGAGAAAGAGGCACGGAAATAGAGGCAGGGAAAGAGAGGCAGGGTATCAGAGGCGGGTAATCAGAGGCGTGGAATCAGAGGCGGGGAATCAGAGGCGGGAAATCAGAGAGTGGAATCAGAGGTGGGGAATCAGAGGCGGGGAATCAGAGGCAGGGAATCAGAGGCAGGAAATCAGAGGCGGCGAATCTGAGGCGTGGAATCAGAGGTGGGGAAAGAGATGTGGGGAAACGTAGGCCAGGAAAGTTGCTCGGAAAGGGAGGCGGTGAATCAGAGGCGGGGAATCAGAGGCGGGGAATCAGAGGCGGGGAATCAGAGGCGTGGAATCAGAGGTGGGGAAAGAGATGTGGGGAAACAGGCGGGTAAACAGAAGCGGGTAAACATAGCTGCATCAATAGATGCAGCGAAAGAGATGGGCAAAACATAGTGGTTGGAACTTTTGTGTTGAAAATTAGTTACACAGAACAGATCAAACAGAGTTGTTGAAATTGAGGGAGGGAAAGAGAGGCACGGAAAGAGTGGAGGGGAAAGAGTGCAGGCAAAATAGAGGCGTAGAGGCAGAGGTGGGGAATCAGATGCGGGGAATCAGAGGCGGAGAATCAGAGGTGGGGAATCAGAAGTGGGGAATCAGAGGTGGGGAATCAGAGGCGTGGAATCAGAGGCGGGGAATCAGAGGTGGGGAATCAGAAGTGGGGAATCAGAGGTGGGGAATCAGAGGCGGGGAATCAGAGGCGTGGAATCAGAGGCGGGCAATCAGAAGTGGGGAATCAGAGGCGGGGAATCAGAGGCGGGGATTCAGAGGCGGTGAATCAGAGGCGGGGAATCAGAGGCGGGGAATCAGAGGCGGGGAATCAGAAGTGGGGAATCAGAGGTGGGGAATCAGAGGCGGGGAATCAGAGGCGGGCAATCAGATGCAGGGAATCAGAGGCAGGGAATCAGAGGCAGGGAACCAGACGCAGGGAATCAAATGAAGGGAATCTGATGCAGGCAATCTGAGGCAGGGAATCTGAGGCAGGGAATCTGTGGTGGGGAATCAGAGGCGGGAAAACAGGCGGTTAAACAGAGGCGGGTAAACATAGGCGGGGATTCAGAGGTGTGGAATCAGAGGCGGGAAATCAGAGGCGGGGAAAGATATGTGGGGAAAAGTAGGCCAGGAAAGTTGAGCGGAAAGGGAGGCATTGAATCAGAGGTGGGGAATCAGAGGCGGGGAATCAGAGGCGGGGAATCAGAGGCGGGGAATCAGAGGCAGGGAATCAGAAGCGGGGAATCAGAGGTTGGGAATCAGAGGCGGGGAATCAGAGGCGGAGAATCAGAGGCGGGCAATCAGATGCAGGGAATCAGAGGCAGGGAATCAGAGGCAGGGAATCAGAGGCAGGGAATCTGAGGCAGGGAATCTGAGGTGGGGAATCAGAGGCGGGGAAACAGGTGGGTAAACAGAGGCGGGTAAACATAGGCGGGGAATCAGAAGCGCGAAATCAGAGGTGGGGAATCAGAGGCAGGGAATCAGAGGCGGGGAATCAGAGGCGGGGAATCAGATGCGGGGAATCAGAGGTGGGGATTCAGAGGCGGGGTATCAGAGGAGGGGAATCAGAGGCGGGGAATCAGAGGCGGGGAATCAGAGGCGGGGAATCAGAGGCGTGCAATCAGAGGCGGGGAATCAGAGGTGGGGAATCAGAAGTGGGGAATCAGAGGTGGGGAATCAGAGCCGGGGAATCAGAATCAGCGAATCAGAGGCGGGGCAATCAGAGGTGGGGAATCAGAGGCGGGGAATCAGAGGCGGGGAATCAGAGGAGGTGAATCAGAGGCGGGGAATCAGACGCGGGGTATCAGAGGCGGGGAATCAGAAGTGGGGAATCAGAGGTGGGGAATCAGAGGCGGGGAATCAGATGCAGGTAATCAGAGGCAGGCAATCAGATGCAGGGAATCAGAGGCAGGGAATCAGAGGCAGGGTATCAGAGGCGGGGAATCAGAGGCGGGGAATCAGAGGCGGGGAATCAGAGGCGGGGAATCAGAGGCGGGGAATCAGAGGCGGGGAATCAGAGTCGGGGAATCAGAGGCGGAGAATCTGAGGCGGGGAATCAGATGCAGGGAATCAGAGGCGGGGAATCAGAGGCGGGGTATCAGAGGCGGGGAATCAGAGGCGCGGAATCAGAGGCGGGGAATCAGAGGCGTGGAATCAGAGACGGGGAATCAGAGGCGGGGAATCAGAAGTGGGGAATCAGAGGTGGGAAATCAGAGGCTGGGAATCAGAGGCGGGGAATCAGAGGCGGGGAATCAGAGGCAGGGTATCAGAGGCGGGCAATCAGATGCAGGGAATCAGAGGCAGGGAATCAGAGGCAGGGAATCAGAGGCAGGGAACCTGAGATGGCAAATATGAGGTGGTGAATCAGAGGCGGGGAAACTGTCGGGTAAACAGAGGCGGGGAATCAGAGGCAGGGAATCAGCCGCGGGGAATCAGAGGCAGGGAATCAGATGAAGGGAATCTGATGCAGGGAATCTGAGGCAGGGTATCTGAGGCAGGGAATCTGTGGCAGGGAATCTGATGCGGGTTATCAGAAGGGGGAAATGAGATGTGGGAAACGAGATGCAGAGAAAGAGGCACGGAAATAGAGGCAGGGAAAGAGAGGCAGGGTATCAGAGGCGGGTAATCAGAGGCGTGGAATCAGAGGCGGGGAATCAGAGACACAGAAAGAGAGGCGTGGAATCAGAGGTGCGGAATCAGAGCCAGTGAATCTGAGCCGGGAAATCAGAAGCAGAGCAACAGAGTTGGTGAAACATGGGTGCGGAATCGGACACGGGGAATCAGAGGTGGGGACTCAGAGGCCGGGAATCAGAGGCAGGGAATCAGAGGCAGGTTATCAGAGGCAGGGAATCAGAGGTGGGAAATCAGAGGCTGGGAATCAGAGGCGTGGAATCAGAGGCGGGCAATCAGAAGTGGGGAATCAGAGGCGGGGAATCAGAGGCGGGGAATCAGAGGCGGTGAATCAGAGGCGGGGAATCAGAGGCGGGGAATCAGAGGCGGGGAATCAGAAGTGGGGAATCAGAGGTGGGGAATCAGAGGCGGGGAATCAGAGGCGGGGAATCAGAGGCGGGCAATCAGATGCAGGGAATCAGAGGCAGGGAATCAGACGCAGGGAATCAAATGAAGGGAATCTGAAGCAGGGAATCTGAGGCAGGGAATCTGAGGCAGGGAATCTGTGGTGGGGAATCAGAGGAGGGAAAACAGGCGAGTAAACAGAGGCGGGTAAACATAGGCGGGGAATCAGAGGCGTGGAATCAGAGGCGGGAAATCAGAGGCGGGGAAAGATATGTGGGGAAAAGTAGGCCAGGAAAGTTGAGCGGAAAGGGAGGCACTGAATCAGAGGTGGGGAATCAGAGGCGGGGAATCAGAGGCGGGGAATCAGAGGTGGGGAATCAGAGGCGGGGAATCAGAAGTGGGGAATCAGAGGTGGGGAATCAGAGGCGGGGATTCAGAGGCAGAGAATCAGAGGCGGGGAATCTGAGGCAGGGAATCTGAGGTGCGGAATCAGAGGCGGGGAGACAGTCGGGTAAACAGAGGCGGGGAATCAGAGGCAGGGAATCAGCCGCGGGGAATCAGAGGCAGGGAATCAGATGAAGGGAATCTGATGCAGGGAATCTGAGGCAGGGTATCTGAGGCAGGGAATCTGTGGCAGGGTATCTGATGCGGGTTATCAGAAGGGGGAAATGAGATGTGGGAAACGAGATGCAGAGAAAGAGGCACGGAAATAGAGGCAGGGAAAGAGAGGCAGGGTATCAGAGGCGGGTAATCAGAGGCGTGGAATCAGAGGCGGGGAATCAGAGACACAGAAAGAGAGGCGTGGAATCAGAGGTGCGGAATCAGAGCCGGTGAATCTGAGCCGGGAAATCAGAAGCAGAGCAACAGAGGTGGTGAAACATGGGTGCGGAATCGGACACGGAGAATCAGAGGTGGGGACTCAGAGGCCGGGAATCAGAGGCAGGGAATCAGAGGCAGGTTATCAGAGGCAGGGAATCAGAGGTGGGAAATCAGAGGCGGGGAATCAGAGGCGGCGAATCAGAGGCGGGGAATCAGAGGCGGGGAATCAGAGGCGGAGAATCAGAGGCGGGCAATCAGATGCAGGAAATCAGAGGCAGGGAATCAGAGGCAGGGAATCAGAGGCAGGGAATCTGAGGCAGGGAATCAGAGGTGGGGAATCAGAGGCGGGGAATCAGAGGCTGGGAATCAGATGAAGGGAATCTGATGCAGGGAATCTGAGGCAGGGAATCTGAGGCAGGGAATCTGTGGCAGGGAATCTGATGCGGGTTATCAGAAGGGGGAAATGAGATGTGGGAAACGAGATGCAGAGAAAGAGGCACGGAAATAGAGGCAGGGAAAGACAGGCAGGGAATCAGAGGCGGGGAATCAGAGGTGGTGAATCAGAGGCTGGGAATCAGAGGCGGGGAATCAGAGGGGGGAATCAGAGGTGGGGAATCAGAGGCAGGGAATCAGAGGCAGGGAATCAGAGGCGGGAAATCAGAGGCGGCGAATCTGAGGCGTGGAATCAGAGGTGGGGAAAGAGATGTGGGGAAACGTAGGCCAGGAAAGTTGCGCGGAAAGGGAGGCGGTGAATCAGAGGCGGGGAATCAGTGGCGGGGAATCAGAGGTGGGGAATCAGAGGCGTGGAATCAGAGGTGGGGAAAGAGATGTGGGGAAACAGGCGGGTAAACAGAAGCGGGTAAACATAGCTGCATAAATAGAGGCAGCGAAAGAGATGGGCGAAACATAGTGGTTGGAACTTGTGTGTTGAAAATTAGTTACACAGAACAGATCAAACAGAGTTGTTGAAATTGAGGGAGGGAAAGAGAGGCACGGAAAGAGTGGAGGGGAAAGAGTGCAGGCAAAATAGAGGCGTAGAGGCAGAGGTGGGGAATCAGATGCGGGGAATCAGAGGCGGAGAATCAGAGGTGGGGAATCAGAAGTGGGGAATCAGAGGTGGGGAATCAGAGGCGTGGAATCAGAGGCGGGGAATCAGAGGTGGGGAATCAGAAGTGGGGAATCAGAGGTGGGGAATGAGAGGCGGGGAATCAGAGGCGTGGAATCAGAGGCGGGCAATCAGAAGTGGGGAATCAGAGGCGGGGAATCAGAGGCGGGGATTCAGAGGCGGTGAATCAGAGGCGGGGAATCAGAGGCGGGGAATCAGAGGCGGGGAATCAGAAGTGGGGAATCAGAGGTGGGGAATCAGAGGCGGGGAATCAGAGGCGGGCAATCAGATGCAGGGAATCAGAGGCAGGGAATCAGAGGCAGGGAACCAGACGCAGGGAATCAAATGAAGGGAATCTGATGCAGGCAATCTGAGGCAGGGAATCTGAGGCAGGGAATCTGTGGTGGGGAATCAGAGGCGGGAAAACAGGCGGTTAAACAGAGGCGGGTAAACATAGGCGGGGATTCAGAGGCGTGGAATCAGAGGCGGGAAATCAGAGGCGGGGAAAGATATGTGGGGAAAAGTAGGCCAGGAAAGTTGAGCGGAAAGGGAGGCATTGAATCAGAGGTGGGGAATCAGAGGCGGGGAATCAGAGGCGGGGAATCAGAGGCGGGGAATCAGAGGCAGGGAATCAGAAGCGGGGAATCAGAGGTTGGGAATCAGAGGCGGGGAATCAGAGGCGGAGAATCAGAGGCGGGCAATCAGATGCAGGGAATCAGAGGCAGGGAATCAGAGGCAGGGAATCAGAGGCAGGGAATCTGAGGCAGGGAATCTGAGGTGGGGAATCAGAGGCGGGGAAACAGGTGGGTAAACAGAGGCGGGTAAACATAGGCGGGGAATCAGAAGCGCGAAATCAGAGGTGGGGAATCAGAGGCAGGGAATCAGAGGCGGGGAATCAGAGGCGGGGAATCAGATGCGGGGAATCAGAGGTGGGGATTCAGAGGCGGGGTATCAGAGGAGGGGAATCAGAGGCGGGGAATCAGAGGCGGGGAATCAGAGGCGGGGAATCAGAGGCGTGCAATCAGAGGCGGGGAATCAGAGGTGGGGAATCAGAAGTGGGGAATCAGAGGTGGGGAATCAGAGCCGGGGAATCAGAATCAGCGAATCAGAGGCGGGGCAATCAGAGGTGGGGAATCAGAGGCGGGGAATCAGAGGCGGGGAATCAGAGGAGGTGAATCAGAGGCGGGGAATCAGACGCGGGGTATCAGAGGCGGGGAATCAGAAGTGGGGAATCAGAGGTGGGGAATCAGAGGCGGGGAATCAGATGCAGGTAATCAGAGGCAGGCAATCAGATGCAGGGAATCAGAGGCAGGGAATCAGAGGCAGGGTATCAGAGGCGGGGAATCAGAGGCGGGGAATCAGAGGCGGGGAATCAGAGGCGGGGAATCAGAGGCGGGGAATCAGAGGCGGGGAATCAGAGTTGGGGAATCAGAGGCGGAGAATCTGAGGCGGGGAATCAGATGCAGGGAATCAGAGGCGGGGAATCAGAGGCGGGGTATCAGAGGCGGGGAATCAGAGGCGCGGAATCAGAGGCGGGGAATCAGAGGCGTGGAATCAGAGACGGGGAATCAGAGGCGGGGAATCAGAAGTGGGGAATCAGAGGTGGGAAATCAGAGGCTGGGAATCAGAGGCGGGGAATCAGAGGCGGGGAATCAGAGGCAGGGTATCAGAGGCGGGCAATCAGATGCAGGGAATCAGAGGCAGGGAATCAGAGGCAGGGAATCAGAGGCAGGGAACCTGAGATGGCGAATATGAGGTGGTGAATCAGAGGCGGGGAAACAGTCGGGTAAACAGAGGCGGGGAATCAGAGGCAGGGAATCAGCCGCGGGGAATCAGAGGCAGGGAATCAGATGAAGGGAATCTGATGCAGGGAATCTGAGGCAGGGTATCTGAGGCAGGGAATCTGTGGCAGGGAATCTGATGCGGGTTATCAGAAGGGGGAAATGAGATGTGGGAAACGAGATGCAGAGAAAGAGGCACGGAAATAGAGGCAGGGAAAGAGAGGCAGGGTATCAGAGGCGGGTAATCAGAGGCGTGGAATCAGAGGCGGGGAATCAGAGACACAGAAAGAGAGGCGTGGAATCAGAGGTGCGGAATCAGAGCCAGTGAATCTGAGCCGGGAAATCAGAAGCAGAGCAACAGAGTTGGTGAAACATGGGTGCGGAATCGGACACGGGGAATCAGAGGTGGGGACTCAGAGGCCGGGAATCAGAGGCAGGGAATCAGAGGCAGGTTATCAGAGGCAGGGAATCAGAGGTGGGAAATCAGAGGCTGGGAATCAGAGGCGTGGAATCAGAGGCGGGCAATCAGAAGTGGGGAATCAGAGGCGGGGAATCAGAGGCGGGGAATCAGAGGCGGTGAATCAGAGGCGGGGAATCAGAGGCGGGGAATCAGAGGCGGGGAATCAGAAGTGGGGAATCAGAGGTGGGGAATCAGAGGCGGGGAATCAGAGGCGGGGAATCAGAGGCGGGCAATCAGATGCAGGGAATCAGAGGCAGGGAATCAGACGCAGGGAATCAAATGAAGGGAATCTGAAGCAGGGAATCTGAGGCAGGGAATCTGAGGCAGGGAATCTGTGGTGGGGAATCAGAGGAGGGAAAACAGGCGAGTAAACAGAGGCGGGTAAACATAGGCGGGGAATCAGAGGCGTGGAATCAGAGGCGGGAAATCAGAGGCGGGGAAAGATATGTGGGGAAAAGTAGGCCAGGAAAGTTGAGCGGAAAGGGAGGCACTGAATCAGAGGTGGGGAATCAGAGGCGGGGAATCAGAGGCGGGGAATCAGAGGTGGGGAATCAGAGGCGGGGAATCAGAAGTGGGGAATCAGAGGTGGGGAATCAGAGGCGGGGATTCAGAGGCAGAGAATCAGAGGCGGGGAATCTGAGGCAGGGAATCTGAGGTGCGGAATCAGAGGCGGGGAGACAGTCGGGTAAACAGAGGCGGGGAATCAGAGGCAGGGAATCAGCCGCGGGGAATCAGAGGCAGGGAATCAGATGAAGGGAATCTGATGCAGGGAATCTGAGGCAGGGTATCTGAGGCAGGGAATCTGTGGCAGGGTATCTGATGCGGGTTATCAGAAGGGGGAAATGAGATGTGGGAAACGAGATGCAGAGAAAGAGGCACGGAAATAGAGGCAGGGAAAGAGAGGCAGGGTATCAGAGGCGGGTAATCAGAGGCGTGGAATCAGAGGCGGGGAATCAGAGACACAGAAAGAGAGGCGTGGAATCAGAGGTGCGGAATCAGAGCCGGTGAATCTGAGCCGGGAAATCAGAAGCAGAGCAACAGAGGTGGTGAAACATGGGTGCGGAATCGGACACGGAGAATCAGAGGTGGGGACTCAGAGGCGGGGAATCAGAGGCGGCGAATCAGAGGCGGGGAATCAGAGGCGGGGAATCAGAGGCGGAGAATCAGAGGCGGGCAATCAGATGCAGGAAATCAGAGGCAGGGAATCAGAGGCAGGGAATCAGAGGCAGGGAATCTGAGGGAGGGAATCAGAGGTGGGGAATCAGAGGCGGGGAATCAGAGGCAGGGAATCAGATGAAGGGAATCTGATGCAGGGAATCTGAGGCAGGGAATCTGAGGCAGGGAATCTGTGGCAGGGAATCTGATGCGGGTTATCAGAAGGGGGAAATGAGATGTGGGAAACGAGATGCAGAGAAAGAGGCACGGAAATAGAGGCAGGGAAAGACAGGCAGGGAATCAGAGGCGGGGAATCAGAGGTGGTGAATCAGAGGCTGGGAATCAGAGGCGGGGAATCAGAGGGGGGAATCAGAGGTGGGGAATCAGAGGCAGGGAATCAGAGGCAGGGAATCAGAGGCGGGAAATCAGAGGCGGCGAATCTGAGGCGTGGAATCAGAGGTGGGGAAAGAGATGTGGGGAAACGTAGGCCAGGAAAGTTGCGCGGAAAGGGAGGCGGTGAATCAGAGGCGGGGAATCAGTGGCGGGGAATCAGAGGCGGAGAATCAGAGGCGTGGAATCAGAGGTGGGGAAAGAGATGTGGGGAAACAGGCGGGTAAACAGAAGCGGGTAAACATAGCTGCATAAATAGAGGCAGCGAAAGAGATGGGCGAAACATAGTGGTTGGAACTTGTGTGTTGAAAATTAGGCACACAGAACAGATCAAACAGAGTTGTTGAAATTGAGGGAGGGAAAGAGAGGCACAGAAAGAGTGGAGGGGAAAGAATGCAGGCAAAATAGAGGCGTAGAGACAGAGGTGGCGAATCAGTGGCGGGGAATCAGAGGCGGGGAATCAGAGGCAGGGAATCAGATGAAGGGAATCTGATGCAGGGAATCTGAGGCAAGGAATCTGAGGCAGGGAATCGGAGGCAGGGAATCTGATGCGGGTTATCAGAAAGGGGAAATGAGATGTTGGAAACGAGATGCAGAGAAAGAGGCACGGAAATAGAGGCAGGGAAAGAGAGGCAGGGTATCAGAGGCAGGTAATCAGAGGCGTGGAATCAGAGGTGGGGAATCAGAGGCGTTGAATCAGAGGCGGGGAATCAGAGGCGGGGAATCAGAGGCGGGGAATCAGAAGTGGGGAATCAGAGGTGGGGAATCAGAGGCGGGGAATCAGAGGCGGGCAATCAGATGCAGGGAATCAGAGTCAGGGAATCAGATGCAGGGAATCAAATGAAGGGAATCTGATGCAGGGAATCTGAGGCAGGGAATCTGAAGCAGGGAATCTGTGGTGGGGATCAGAGGCGGGAAAACAGGCGGGTAAACAGAGGCGGGTAAACATAGGCGGGGAATCAGAGGCGTGGAATCAGAGGCGGGAAATCAGAGGCGGGGAAAGATATGTGGGGAAAAGTAGGCCAGGAAAGTTGAGCGGAAAGGGAGGCAGTGAATCAGAGGTGGGGAATCAGAGGCGGGGAATCAGAGGCGGGGAATCAGAGGCGGGGAATCAGAGGCGGGGAATAAGAAGTGGGGAATCAGAGGTGGGGAATCAGAGGCGGGGAATCAGAGGCGGAGAATCAGAGGCGGGGAATCTGAGGCAGGGAATCTGAGGTGGGGAATCAGAGGCGGGGAAACAGGTGGGTAAACAGAGGTGGGTAAACATAGGCGGGGAATCAGAGGCGCGGAATCAGAGGCGGGGAATCAGAGGCAGGGAATCAGAGGCGGGGAATCTGAGGCGGGGAATCAGATGCGGGGAATCAGAGGTGGGGAATCAGAGGCGGGGTATCAGAGGAGGGGAATCAGAGGCATGGAATCAGAGGCGGGGAATCAGAGGCGGGGAATCAGAGGCGTGGAATCAGAGGCGGGGAATCAGAGGCGGGGAATCAGAAGTGGGGAATCAGAGGTGGGGAATCAGAGGCGGGGAATCAGAATCAGCGAATCAGAGGCGGGGCAATCAGAGGTGGGGATTCAGAGGCGGGGAATCAGAGGCGGGGAATCAGAGGCGGTGAATCAGAGGCGGGGAATCAGACGCGGGGAATCAGAGGCGGGGAATCAGAAGTGGGGATTCAGAGGTGGGGAATCAGAGGCGGGGAATCAGAGGCAGGTAATCAGAGGCGGGCAATCAGATGCAGGGAATCAGAGGCAGGGAATCAGAGGTAGGGAATCTGAGGCAGGGAATCTGAGGCAGGGAATCTGAGGTGGGCAATCAGAGGCGGGAAAACAGGCGGGTAAACAGAGGCGGGTAAACATAGGCGGGGAATCAGAGGCGGGGAATCAGAGGCGGGGAATCAGAGTCGGGGAATCAGAGGCGGGGAATCTGAGGCAGGGAATCAGATGCAGGGAATCAGAGGCGGGGAATCAGAGGCGGGGTATCAGAGGCGGGGAATCAGAGGCGCGGAATCAGAGGCGGGGAATCAGAGGCGTGGAATCACAGACGGGGAATCAGAGGCGGGGAATCAGAAGTGGGGAATCAGAGGTGGGAAATCAGAGGCGGGGAATCAGAGGCGGGGAATCAGAGGCGGGGAATCAGAGGCAGGGTATCAGAGGCGGGCAATCAGATGCAGGGAATCTGATGCAGGGAATCTGAGGCAGGGAATCTGAGGCAGGGAATCTGTGGCAGAGAATCTGATGCGGGTTATCAGAAGGGGGAAATGAGATGTGGGAAACGAGATGCAGAGAAAGAGGCACGGAAATAGAGGCAGGGAAAGAGAGGCAGGGTATCAGAGGCGGGTAATCAGAGGCGTGGAATCAGAGGCGGGGAATCAGAGGCTGGAAATCAGAGATGGGAATCAGAGGTGGGGAATCAGAGGCGGGGAATCAGAGGCAGGGAATCGGAGGCGGGCAATCAGATGCAGGGAATCTGAGGCAGGGAATCAGAGGCAGGGAATCTGAGGCAGGGAATTTGAGGCAGGGAATCTGAGGTGGGCAATCAGAGGCGGGAAAACAGGCGGGTAAACAGAGGCGGGTAAACATAGGCGGGGAATCAGAGGCGGGGAATCAGAGGCGGGGAATCAGAGGCGGGGAATCAGAGGCGGGGAATCAGAGTCGGGGAATCAGAGGCGGGGAATCTGAGGCGGGGAATCAGATGCAGGGAATCAGAGGCGGGGAATCAGAGGCGGGGTATTAGAGGCGGGGAATCAGAGGCGCTGAATCAGAGACGGGGAATCAGAGGCGTGGAATCAGAGACGGGGAATCAGAGGCGTGGAATCAGACGCGGGGAATCAGAGGAGGGGAATCAGAAGTGGGGAATCAGAGGTGGGGAATCAGAGGCGGGGAATCAGAGGCAGGTAATCAGAGGCGGGCAATCAGATGCAGGGAATCAGAAGCAGGGAAACAGAGGCAGGGAATCTGAGGCAGGGAATCTGAGGCAGGGAATATGAGGTGGGCAATCAGAGGCGGGAAAACAGGCGGGTAAACAGAGGCGGGTAAACATAGGCGGGGAATCAGAGGCGGGGAATCAGAGGCGGGGAATCAGAGTCGGGGAATCAGAGGCGGGGAATCAGAGTCGGGGAATCAGAGGCGGGGAATCTGAGGCGGGGAATCAGATGCAGGGAATCAGAGGCGGGGAATCAGAGGCGGGGTATCAGAGGCGGGGAATCAGAGGCGCTGAATCAGAGGCGGGGAATCAGAGGCGTGGAATCACAGGCGGGGAATCAGAGGCGGGGAATCAGAAGTGGGGAATCAGAGGTGGGGAATCAGAGGCGGGGAATCAGAATCAGCGAATCAGAGGCGGGGCAATCAGAGGTGGGGATTCAGAGGCGGGGAATCAGAGGCGTGGAATCAGAGGCGGTGAATCAGAGGCGGGGATTCAGACGCGGGGAAACAGAGGCGGGGAATCAGAAGTGGGGATTCAGAGGAGGGGAATCAGAGGCGGGGAATCAGAGGCAGGTAATCAGAGGCGGGCAATCAGATGCAGGGAATCAGAGGCAGGGAATCAGAGGTAGGGAATCTGAGGCAGGGAATCTGAGGCAGGGAATCTGAGGTGGGCAATCAGAGGCGGGAAAACAGGCGGGTAAACAGAGGCGGGTAAACATAGGCGGGGAATCAGAGGCGGGGAATCAGAGGCGGGGAATCAGAGTCGGGGAATCAGAGGCGGGGAATCTGAGGCGGGGAATCAGATGCAGGGAATCAGAGGCGGGGAATCAGAGGCGGGGTATCAGAGGCGGGGAATCGGAGGCGCGGAATCAGAGGCGGGGAATCAGAGGCGTGGAATCACAGACGGGGAATCAGAGGCGGGGAATCAGAAGTGGGGAATCAGAGGTGGGAAATCAGAGGCGGGGAATCAGAGGCGGGGAATCAGAGGCGGGGAATCAGAGGCAGGGTATCAGAGGCGGGCAATCAGATGCAGGGAATCAGAGGCAGGGAATCAGAGGCAGGGAATCAGAGGTAGGGAACCTGAGGTGGCGAATATGAGGTGGTGAATCAGAGGCGGGGAAACAGGCGGGTAAACAGAGGCTGGGAATCAGATGCAGGGAATCAGAGGCGGGGAATCAGAGGCAGGGAATCAGATGAAGGGAATCTGATGCAGGGAATCTGAGGCAGGGAATCTGAGGCAGGGAATCTGTGGCAGGGAATCTGATGCGGGTTATCAGAAGGGGGAAATGAGATGTGGGAAACGAGATGCAGAGAAAGAGGCACGGAAATAGAGGCAGGGAAAGAGAGGCAGGGTATCAGAGGCGGGTAATCAGAGGCGTGGAATCAGAGGCGGGGAATCAGAGGCGGGAAATCAGAGAGGGGAATCAGAGGTGGGGAATCAGAGGCGGGGAATCAGAGGCAGGGAATCGGAGGCGGGCAATCAGATGCAGGGAATCAGAGGCAGGGAATCAGAGGCAGGGAATCTGAGGCAGGGAATCTGAGGCAGGGAATCTGAGGTGGGCAATCATAGGCGGGAAAACAGGCGGGTAAACAGAGGCGGGTAAACATAGGCGGGGAATCAGAGGCGGGGAATCAGAGGCGGGGAATCAGAGGAGGGGAATCAGAGGCGGGGAATCAGAGTCGGGGAATCAGAGGCGGGGAATCTGAGGCGGGGAATCAGATGCAGGGAATCAGAGGCGGGGAATCAGAGGCGGGGTATTAGAGGCGGGGAATCAGAGGCGCTGAATCAGAGACGGGGAATCAGAGGCGTGGAATCAGAGACGGGGAATCAGAGGCGTGGAATCAGACGCGGGGAATCAGAGGAGGGGAATCAGAAGTGGGGAATCAGAGGTGGGGAATCAGAGGCGGGGAATCAGAGGCAGGGAATCAGAGGCGGGCAATCAGATGCAGGGAATCAGAGGCAGGGAATCAGAGGCAGGGAATCTGAGGCAGGGAATCTGAGGCAGGGAATATGAGGTGGGCAATCAGAGGCGGGAAAACAGGCGGGTAAACAGAGGCGGGTAAACATAGGCGGGGAATCAGAGGCGGGGAATCAGAGGCGGGGAATCAGAGTCGGGGAATCAGAGGCGGGGAATCAGAGTCGGGGAATCAGAGGCGGGGAATCTGAGGCGGGGAATCAGATGCAGGGAATCAGAGGCGGGGAATCAGAGGCGGGGTATCAGAGGCGGGGAATCAGAGGCGCGGAATCAGAGGCGGGGAATCAGAGGCGTGGAATCATAGACGGGGAATCAGAGGCGGGGAATCAGAAGTGGGGAATCAGAGGTGGGAAATCAGAGGCGGGGAATCAGAGGCGGGGAATCAGAGGCGGGGAATCAGAGGCAGGGTATCAGAGGCGGGCAATCAGATGCAGGGAATCAGAGGCAGGGAATCAGAGGCAGGGAATCAGAGGCAGGGAACCTGAGGTGGCGAATATGAGGTGGTGAATCGGAGGCGGGGAAACAGGCGGGTAAACAGAGGCTGGGAATCAGATGCAGGGAATCAGAGGCGGGGAATCAGAGGCAGGGAATCAGATGAAGGGAATCTGATGCAGGGAATCTGAGGCAGGGAATCTGAGGCAGGGAATCTGTGGCAGGGAATCTGATGCGGGTTATCAGAAGGGGGAAATGAGATGTGGGAAACGAGATGCAGAGAAAGAGGCACGGAAATAGAGGCAGGGAAAGAGAGGCAGGGTATCAGAGGCGGGTAATCAGAGGCGTGGAATCAGAGGCGGGGAATCAGAGGCGGGAAATCAGAGAGTGGAATCAGAGGTGGGGAATCAGAGGCGGGGAATCAGAGGCAGGGAATCAGAGGCAGGAAATCAGAGGCGGCGAATCTGAGGCATGGAATCAGAGGTGGGGAAAGAGATGTGGGGAAACGTAGGCCAGGAAAGTTGCTCGGAAAGGGAGGCGGTGAATCAGAGGCAGGGAATCAGAGGCGGGGAATCAGAGGCGGGGAATCAGAGGCGTGGAATCAGAGGTGGGGAAAGAGATGTGGGGAAACAGGCGGGTAAACAGAAGCGGGTAAACATAGCTGCATCAATAGATGCAGCGAAAGAGATGGGCAAAACATAGTGGTTGGAACTTTTGTGTTGAAAATTAGTTACACAGAACAGATCAAACAGAGTTGTTGAAATTGAGGGAGGGAAAGAGAGGCACGGAAAGAGTGGAGGGGAAAGAGTGCAGGCAAAATAGAGGCGTAGAGGCAGAGGTGGGGAATCAGATGCGGGGAATCAGAGGCGGGGAATCAGAGGCAGGGAATCAGATGAAGGGAATCTAATGCAGGGAAACTGAGGCAGGGAATCTGAGGCAGGGAATCAGTAAAAAGTTATCAGAGGCAGGGTATCAGAGGCGGAGAATCAGAGGTGGGGAATCAGAAGTGGGGAATCAGAGGTGGGGAATCAGAGGCGTGGAATCAGAGGCGGGGAATCAGAGGTGGGGAATCAGAAGTGGGGAATCAGAGGTGGGGAATCAGAGGCGGGGAATCAGAGGCGTGGAATCAGAGGCGGGCAATCAGAAGTGGGGAATCAGAGGCGGGGAATCAGAGGCGGGGATTCAGAGGCGGTGAATCAGAGGCGGGGAATCAGAGGCGGGGAATCAGAGGCGGGGAATCAGAAGTGGGGAATCAGAGGTGGGGAATCAGAGGCGGGGAATCAGAGGCGGGCAATCAGATGCAGGGAATCAGAGGCAGGGAATCAGAGGCAGGGAACCAGACGCAGGGAATCAAATGAAGGGAATCTGATGCAGGCAATCTGAGGCAGGGAATCTGAGGCAGGGAATCTGTGGTGGGGAATCAGAGGCGGGAAAACAGGCGGTTAAACAGAGGCGGGTAAACATAGGCGGGGATTCAGAGGCGTGGAATCAGAGGCGGGAAATCAGAGGCGGGGAAAGATATGTGGGGAAAAGTAGGCCAGGAAAGTTGAGCGGAAAGGGAGGCATTGAATCAGAGGTGGGGAATCAGAGGCGGGGAATCAGAGGCGGGGAATCAGAGGCGGGGAATCAGAGGCAGGGAATCAGAAGCGGGGAATCAGAGGTTGGGAATCAGAGGCGGGGAATCAGAGGCGGAGAATCAGAGGCGGGCAATCAGATGCAGGGAATCAGAGGCAGGGAATCAGAGGCAGGGAATCAGAGGCAGGGAATCTGAGGCAGGGAATCTGAGGTGGGGAATCAGAGGCGGGGAAACAGGTGGGTAAACAGAGGCGGGTAAACATAGGCGGGGAATCAGAAGCGCGAAATCAGAGGTGGGGAATCAGAGGCAGGGAATCAGAGGCGGGGAATCAGGGGCGGGGAATCAGATGCGGGGAATCAGAGGTGGGGATTCAGAGGCGGGGTATCAGAGGAGGGGAATCAGAGGCGGGGAATCAGAGGCGGGGAATCAGAGGCGGGGAATCAGAGGCGTGCAATCAGAGGCGGGGAATCAGAGGCAGGGAATCGGAGGCGGGCAATCAGATGCAGGGAATCAGAGGCAGGGAATCAGAGGCAGGGAATCTGAGGCAGGGAATATGAGGCAGGGAATCTGAGGTGGGCAATCAGAGGCGGGAAAACAGGCGGGTAAACAGAGGCGGGTAAACATAGGCGGGGAATCAGAGGCGGGGAATCAGAGGCGGGGAATCAGAGGCGGGGAATCAGAGGCGGGGAATCAGAGTCGGGGAATCAGAGGCGGGGAATCTGAGGCGGGGAATCAGATGCAGGGAATCAGAGGCGCTGAATCAGAGACGGGGAATCAGAGGCGTGGAATCAGAGACGGGGAATCAGAGGCGTGGAATCAGACGCGGGGAATCAGAGGAGGGGAATCAGAAGTGGGGAATCAGAGGTGGGGAATCAGAGGCGGGGAATCAGAGGCAGGTAATCAGAGGCGGGCAATCAGATGCAGGGAATCAGAAGCAGGGAATCAGAGGCAGGGAATCTGAGGCAGGGAATCTGAGGCAGGGAATATGAGGTGGGCAATCAGAGGCGGGAAAACAGGCGGGTAAACAGAGGTGGGTAAACATAGGCGGTGAATCAGAGGCGGGGAATCAGAGGCGGGGAATCAGAGTCGGGGAATCAGAGGCGGGGAATCAGAGTCGGGGAATCAGAGGCGGGGAATCTGAGGCGGGGAATCAGATGCAGGGAATCAGAGGCGGGGAATCAGAGGCGGGGTATCAGAGGCGGGGAATCAGAGGCGCGGAATCAGAGGCGGGGAATCAGAGGCGTGGAATCACAGGCGGGGAATCAGAGGCGGGGAATCAGAAGTGGGGAATCAGAGGTGGGGAATCAGAGGCGGGGAATCAGAATCAGCGAATCAGAGGCGGGGCAATCAGAGGTGGGGATTCAGAGGCGGGGAATCAGAGGCGTGGAATCGGAGGCGGTGAATCAGAGGCGGGGATTCAGACGCGGGGAAACAGAGGCGGGGAATCAGAAGTGGGGATTCAGAGGTGGGGAATCAGAGGCGGGGAATCAGAGGCAGGTAATCAGAGGCGGGCAATCAGATGCAGGGAATCAGAGGCAGGGAATCAGAGGTAGGGAATCTGAGGCAGGGAATCTGAGGCAGGGAATCTGAGGTGGGCAATCAGAGGCGGGAAAACAGGCGGGTAAACAGAGGCGGGTAAACATAGGCGGGGAATCAGAGGCGGGGAATCAGAGGCGGGGAATCAGAGTCGGGGAATCAGAGGCGGGGAATCTGAGGCGGGGAATCAGATGCAGGGAATCAGAGGCGGGGAATCAGAGGCGGGGTATCAGAGGCGGGGAATCAGAGGCGCGGAATCAGAGGCTGGGAATCAGAGGCGTGGAATCACAGACGGGGAATCAGAGGCGGGGAATCAGAAGTGGGGAATCAGAGGTGGGAAATCAGAGGCGGGGAATCAGAGGCGGGGAATCAGAGGCGGGGAATCAGAGGCAGGGTATCAGAGGCGGGCAATCAGATGCAGGGAATCAGAGGCAGGGAATCAGAGGCAGGGAATCAGAGGTAGGGAACCTGAGGTGGCGAATATGAGGTGGTGAATCAGAGGCGGGGAATCAGAGGCGGGGAATCAGAGGCGGGGAATCAGAGGCAGGGTATCAGAGGCGGGCAATCAGATGCAGGGAATCAGAGGCAGGGAATCAGAGGCAGGGAATCAGAGGCAGGGAATCAGAGGCGGGAAATCAGAGGCGGCGAATCTGAGGCGTGGAATCAGAGGTGGGGAAAGAGATGTGGGGAAACGTAGGCCAGGAAAGTTGCGCGGAAAGGGAGGCGGTGAATCAGAGGCGGGGAATCAGTGGCGGGGAATCAGAGGCGGAGAATCAGAGGCGTGGAATCAGAGGTGGGGAAAGAGATGTGGGGAAACAGGCGGGTAAACAGAAGCGGGTAAACATAGCTGCATAAATAGAGGCAGCGAAAGAGATGGGCGAAACATAGTGGTTGGAACTTGTGTGTTGAAAATTAGGCACACAGAACAGATCAAACAGAGTTGTTGAAATTGAGGGAGGGAAAGAGAGGCACAGAAAGAGTGGAGGGGAAAGAATGCAGGCAAAATAGAGGCGTAGAGACAGAGGTGGCGAATCAGTGGCGGGGAATCAGAGGCGGGGAATCAGAGGCAGGGAATCAGATGAAGGGAATCTGATGCAGGGAATCTGAGGCAAGGAATCTGAGGCAGGGAATCGGAGGCAGGGAATCTGATGCGGGTTATCAGAAAGGGGAAATGAGATGTTGGAAACGAGATGCAGAGAAAGAGGCACGGAAATAGAGGCAGGGAAAGAGAGGCAGGGTATCAGAGGCAGGTAATCAGAGGCGTGGAATCAGAGGTGGGGAATCAGAGGCGTTGAATCAGAGGCGGGGAATCAGAGGCGGGGAATCAGAGGCGGGGAATCAGAAGTGGGGAATCAGAGGTGGGGAATCAGAGGCGGGGAATCAGAGGCGGGCAATCAGATGCAGGGAATCAGAGTCAGGGAATCAGATGCAGGGAATCAAATGAAGGGAATCTGATGCAGGGAATCTGAGGCAGGGAATCTGAAGCAGGGAATCTGTGGTGGGGATCAGAGGCGGGAAAACAGGCGGGTAAACAGAGGCGGGTAAACATAGGCGGGGAATCAGAGGCGTGGAATCAGAGGCGGGAAATCAGAGGCGGGGAAAGATATGTGGGGAAAAGTAGGCCAGGAAAGTTGAGCGGAAAGGGAGGCAGTGAATCAGAGGTGGGGAATCAGAGGCGGGGAATCAGAGGCGGGGAATCAGAGGCGGGGAATCAGAGGCGGGGAATAAGAAGTGGGGAATCAGAGGTGGGGAATCAGAGGCGGGGAATCAGAGGCGGAGAATCAGAGGCGGGGAATCTGAGGCAGGGAATCTGAGGTGGGGAATCAGAGGCGGGGAAACAGGTGGGTAAACAGAGGTGGGTAAACATAGGCGGGGAATCAGAGGCGCGGAATCAGAGGCGGGGAATCAGAGGCAGGGAATCAGAGGCGGGGAATCTGAGGCGGGGAATCAGATGCGGGGAATCAGAGGTGGGGAATCAGAGGCGGGGTATCAGAGGAGGGGAATCAGAGGCATGGAATCAGAGGCGGGGAATCAGAGGCGGGGAATCAGAGGCGTGGAATCAGAGGCGGGGAATCAGAGGCGGGGAATCAGAAGTGGGGAATCAGAGGTGGGGAATCAGAGGCGGGGAATCAGAATCAGCGAATCAGAGGCGGGGCAATCAGAGGTGGGGATTCAGAGGCGGGGAATCAGAGGCGGGGAATCAGAGGCGGTGAATCAGAGGCGGGGAATCAGACGCGGGGAATCAGAGGCGGGGAATCAGAAGTGGGGATTCAGAGGTGGGGAATCAGAGGCGGGGAATCAGAGGCAGGTAATCAGAGGCGGGCAATCAGATGCAGGGAATCAGAGGCAGGGAATCAGAGGTAGGGAATCTGAGGCAGGGAATCTGAGGCAGGGAATCTGAGGTGGGCAATCAGAGGCGGGAAAACAGGCGGGTAAACAGAGGCGGGTAAACATAGGCGGGGAATCAGAGGCGGGGAATCAGAGGCGGGGAATCAGAGTCGGGGAATCAGAGGCGGGGAATCTGAGGCAGGGAATCAGATGCAGGGAATCAGAGGCGGGGAATCAGAGGCGGGGTATCAGAGGCGGGGAATCAGAGGCGCGGAATCAGAGGCGGGGAATCAGAGGCGTGGAATCACAGACGGGGAATCAGAGGCGGGGAATCAGAAGTGGGGAATCAGAGGTGGGAAATCAGAGGCGGGGAATCAGAGGCGGGGAATCAGAGGCGGGGAATCAGAGGCAGGGTATCAGAGGCGGGCAATCAGATGCAGGGAATCTGATGCAGGGAATCTGAGGCAGGGAATCTGAGGCAGGGAATCTGTGGCAGAGAATCTGATGCGGGTTATCAGAAGGGGGAAATGAGATGTGGGAAACGAGATGCAGAGAAAGAGGCACGGAAATAGAGGCAGGGAAAGAGAGGCAGGGTATCAGAGGCGGGTAATCAGAGGCGTGGAATCAGAGGCGGGGAATCAGAGGCTGGAAATCAGAGATGGGAATCAGAGGTGGGGAATCAGAGGCGGGGAATCAGAGGCAGGGAATCGGAGGCGGGCAATCAGATGCAGGGAATCTGAGGCAGGGAATCAGAGGCAGGGAATCTGAGGCAGGGAATTTGAGGCAGGGAATCTGAGGTGGGCAATCAGAGGCGGGAAAACAGGCGGGTAAACAGAGGCGGGTAAACATAGGCGGGGAATCAGAGGCGGGGAATCAGAGGCGGGGAATCAGAGGCGGGGAATCAGAGGCGGGGAATCAGAGTCGGGGAATCAGAGGCGGGGAATCTGAGGCGGGGAATCAGATGCAGGGAATCAGAGGCGGGGAATCAGAGGCGGGGTATTAGAGGCGGGGAATCAGAGGCGCTGAATCAGAGACGGGGAATCAGAGGCGTGGAATCAGAGACGGGGAATCAGAGGCGTGGAATCAGACGCGGGGAATCAGAGGAGGGGAATCAGAAGTGGGGAATCAGAGGTGGGGAATCAGAGGCGGGGAATCAGAGGCAGGTAATCAGAGGCGGGCAATCAGATGCAGGGAATCAGAAGCAGGGAAACGGAGGCAGGGAATCTGAGGCAGGGAATCTGAGGCAGGGAATATGAGGTGGGCAATCAGAGGCGGGAAAACAGGCGGGTAAACAGAGGCGGGTAAACATAGGCGGGGAATCAGAGGCGGGGAATCAGAGGCGGGGAATCAGAGTCGGGGAATCAGAGGCGGGGAATCAGAGTCGGGGAATCAGAGGCGGGGAATCTGAGGCGGGGAATCAGATGCAGGGAATCAGAGGCGGGGAATCAGAGGCGGGGTATCAGAGGCGGGGAATCAGAGGCGCGGAATCAGAGGCGGGGAATCAGAGGCGTGGAATCACAGGCGGGGAATCAGAGGCGGGGAATCAGAAGTGGGGAATCAGAGGTGGGGAATCAGAGGCGGGGAATCAGAATCAGCGAATCAGAGGCGGGGCAATCAGAGGTGGGGATTCAGAGGCGGGGAATCAGAGGCGTGGAATCAGAGGCGGTGAATCAGAGGCGGGGATTCAGACGCGGGGAAACAGAGGCGGGGAATCAGAAGTGGGGATTCAGAGGAGGGGAATCAGAGGCGGGGAATCAGAGGCAGGTAATCAGAGGCGGGCAATCAGATGCAGGGAATCAGAGGCAGGGAATCAGAGGTAGGGAATCTGAGGCAGGGAATCTGAGGCAGGGAATCTGAGGTGGGCAATCAGAGGCGGGAAAACAGGCGGGTAAACAGAGGCGGGTAAACATAGGCGGGGAATCAGAGGCGGGGAATCAGAGGCGGGGAATCAGAGTCGGGGAATCAGAGGCGGGGAATCTGAGGCGGGGAATCAGATGCAGGGAATCAGAGGCGGGGAATCAGAGGCGGGGTATCAGAGGCGGGGAATCGGAGGCGCGGAATCAGAGGCGGGGAATCAGAGGCGTGGAATCACAGACGGGGAATCAGAGGCGGGGAATCAGAAGTGGGGAATCAGAGGTGGGAAATCAGAGGCGGGGAATCAGAGGCGGGGAATCAGAGGCGGGGAATCAGAGGCAGGGTATCAGAGGCGGGCAATCAGATGCAGGGAATCAGAGGCAGGGAATCAGAGGCAGGGAATCAGAGGTAGGGAACCTGAGGTGGCGAATATGAGGTGGTGAATCAGAGGCGGGGAAACAGGCGGGTAAACAGAGGCTGGGAATCAGATGCAGGGAATCAGAGGCGGGGAATCAGAGGCAGGGAATCAGATGAAGGGAATCTGATGCAGGGAATCTGAGGCAGGGAATCTGAGGCAGGGAATCTGTGGCAGGGAATCTGATGCGGGTTATCAGAAGGGGGAAATGAGATGTGGGAAACGAGATGCAGAGAAAGAGGCACGGAAATAGAGGCAGGGAAAGAGAGGCAGGGTATCAGAGGCGGGTAATCAGAGGCGTGGAATCAGAGGCGGGGAATCAGAGGCGGGAAATCAGAGAGGGGAATCAGAGGTGGGGAATCAGAGGCGGGGAATCAGAGGCAGGGAATCGGAGGCGGGCAATCAGATGCAGGGAATCAGAGGCAGGGAATCAGAGGCAGGGAATCTGAGGCAGGGAATCTGAGGCAGGGAATCTGAGGTGGGCAATCATAGGCGGGAAAACAGGCGGGTAAACAGAGGCGGGTAAACATAGGCGGGGAATCAGAGGCGGGGAATCAGAGGCGGGGAATCAGAGGAGGGGAATCAGAGGCGGGGAATCAGAGTCGGGGAATCAGAGGCGGGGAATCTGAGGCGGGGAATCAGATGCAGGGAATCAGAGGCGGGGAATCAGAGGCGGGGTATTAGAGGCGGGGAATCAGAGGCGCTGAATCAGAGACGGGGAATCAGAGGCGTGGAATCAGAGACGGGGAATCAGAGGCGTGGAATCAGACGCGGGGAATCAGAGGAGGGGAATCAGAAGTGGGGAATCAGAGGTGGGGAATCAGAGGCGGGGAATCAGAGGCAGGGAATCAGAGGCGGGCAATCAGATGCAGGGAATCAGAGGCAGGGAATCAGAGGCAGGGAATCTGAGGCAGGGAATCTGAGGCAGGGAATATGAGGTGGGCAATCAGAGGCGGGAAAACAGGCGGGTAAACAGAGGCGGGTAAACATAGGCGGGGAATCAGAGGCGGGGAATCAGAGGCGGGGAATCAGAGTCGGGGAATCAGAGGCGGGGAATCAGAGTCGGGGAATCAGAGGCGGGGAATCTGAGGCGGGGAATCAGATGCAGGGAATCAGAGGCGGGGAATCAGAGGCGGGGTATCAGAGGCGGGGAATCAGAGGCGCGGAATCAGAGGCGGGGAATCAGAGGCGTGGAATCATAGACGGGGAATCAGAGGCGGGGAATCAGAAGTGGGGAATCAGAGGTGGGAAATCAGAGGCGGGGAATCAGAGGCGGGGAATCAGAGGCGGGGAATCAGAGGCAGGGTATCAGAGGCGGGCAATCAGATGCAGGGAATCAGAGGCAGGGAATCAGAGGCAGGGAATCAGAGGCAGGGAACCTGAGGTGGCGAATATGAGGTGGTGAATCGGAGGCGGGGAAACAGGCGGGTAAACAGAGGCTGGGAATCAGATGCAGGGAATCAGAGGCGGGGAATCAGAGGCAGGGAATCAGATGAAGGGAATCTGATGCAGGGAATCTGAGGCAGGGAATCTGAGGCAGGGAATCTGTGGCAGGGAATCTGATGCGGGTTATCAGAAGGGGGAAATGAGATGTGGGAAACGAGATGCAGAGAAAGAGGCACGGAAATAGAGGCAGGGAAAGAGAGGCAGGGTATCAGAGGCGGGTAATCAGAGGCGTGGAATCAGAGGCGGGGAATCAGAGGCGGGAAATCAGAGAGTGGAATCAGAGGTGGGGAATCAGAGGCGGGGAATCAGAGGCAGGGAATCAGAGGCAGGAAATCAGAGGCGGCGAATCTGAGGCATGGAATCAGAGGTGGGGAAAGAGATGTGGGGAAACGTAGGCCAGGAAAGTTGCTCGGAAAGGGAGGCGGTGAATCAGAGGCAGGGAATCAGAGGCGGGGAATCAGAGGCGGGGAATCAGAGGCGTGGAATCAGAGGTGGGGAAAGAGATGTGGGGAAACAGGCGGGTAAACAGAAGCGGGTAAACATAGCTGCATCAATAGATGCAGCGAAAGAGATGGGCAAAACATAGTGGTTGGAACTTTTGTGTTGAAAATTAGTTACACAGAACAGATCAAACAGAGTTGTTGAAATTGAGGGAGGGAAAGAGAGGCACGGAAAGAGTGGAGGGGAAAGAGTGCAGGCAAAATAGAGGCGTAGAGGCAGAGGTGGGGAATCAGATGCGGGGAATCAGAGGCGGGGAATCAGAGGCAGGGAATCAGATGAAGGGAATCTAATGCAGGGAAACTGAGGCAGGGAATCTGAGGCAGGGAATCAGTAAAAAGTTATCAGAGGCAGGGTATCAGAGGCGGAGAATCAGAGGTGGGGAATCAGAAGTGGGGAATCAGAGGTGGGGAATCAGAGGCGTGGAATCAGAGGCGGGGAATCAGAGGTGGGGAATCAGAAGTGGGGAATCAGAGGTGGGGAATCAGAGGCGGGGAATCAGAGGCGTGGAATCAGAGGCGGGCAATCAGAAGTGGGGAATCAGAGGCGGGGAATCAGAGGCGGGGATTCAGAGGCGGTGAATCAGAGGCGGGGAATCAGAGGCGGGGAATCAGAGGCGGGGAATCAGAAGTGGGGAATCAGAGGTGGGGAATCAGAGGCGGGGAATCAGAGGCGGGCAATCAGATGCAGGGAATCAGAGGCAGGGAATCAGAGGCAGGGAACCAGACGCAGGGAATCAAATGAAGGGAATCTGATGCAGGCAATCTGAGGCAGGGAATCTGAGGCAGGGAATCTGTGGTGGGGAATCAGAGGCGGGAAAACAGGCGGTTAAACAGAGGCGGGTAAACATAGGCGGGGATTCAGAGGCGTGGAATCAGAGGCGGGAAATCAGAGGCGGGGAAAGATATGTGGGGAAAAGTAGGCCAGGAAAGTTGAGCGGAAAGGGAGGCATTGAATCAGAGGTGGGGAATCAGAGGCGGGGAATCAGAGGCGGGGAATCAGAGGCGGGGAATCAGAGGCAGGGAATCAGAAGCGGGGAATCAGAGGTTGGGAATCAGAGGCGGGGAATCAGAGGCGGAGAATCAGAGGCGGGCAATCAGATGCAGGGAATCAGAGGCAGGGAATCAGAGGCAGGGAATCAGAGGCAGGGAATCTGAGGCAGGGAATCTGAGGTGGGGAATCAGAGGCGGGGAAACAGGTGGGTAAACAGAGGCGGGTAAACATAGGCGGGGAATCAGAAGCGCGAAATCAGAGGTGGGGAATCAGAGGCAGGGAATCAGAGGCGGGGAATCAGGGGCGGGGAATCAGATGCGGGGAATCAGAGGTGGGGATTCAGAGGCGGGGTATCAGAGGAGGGGAATCAGAGGCGGGGAATCAGAGGCGGGGAATCAGAGGCGGGGAATCAGAGGCGTGCAATCAGAGGCGGGGAATCAGAGGCAGGGAATCGGAGGCGGGCAATCAGATGCAGGGAATCAGAGGCAGGGAATCAGAGGCAGGGAATCTGAGGCAGGGAATATGAGGCAGGGAATCTGAGGTGGGCAATCAGAGGCGGGAAAACAGGCGGGTAAACAGAGGCGGGTAAACATAGGCGGGGAATCAGAGGCGGGGAATCAGAGGCGGGGAATCAGAGGCGGGGAATCAGAGGCGGGGAATCAGAGTCGGGGAATCAGAGGCGGGGAATCTGAGGCGGGGAATCAGATGCAGGGAATCAGAGGCGCTGAATCAGAGACGGGGAATCAGAGGCGTGGAATCAGAGACGGGGAATCAGAGGCGTGGAATCAGACGCGGGGAATCAGAGGAGGGGAATCAGAAGTGGGGAATCAGAGGTGGGGAATCAGAGGCGGGGAATCAGAGGCAGTTAATCAGAGGCGGGCAATCAGATGCAGGGAATCAGAAGCAGGGAATCAGAGGCAGGGAATCTGAGGCAGGGAATCTGAGGCAGGGAATATGAGGTGGGCAATCAGAGGCGGGAAAACAGGCGGGTAAACAGAGGTGGGTAAACATAGGCGGTGAATCAGAGGCGGGGAATCAGAGGCGGGGAATCAGAGTCGGGGAATCAGAGGCGGGGAATCAGAGTCGGGGAATCAGAGGCGGGGAATCTGAGGCGGGGAATCAGATGCAGGGAATCAGAGGCGGGGAATCAGAGGCGGGGTATCAGAGGCGGGGAATCAGAGGCGCGGAATCAGAGGCGGGGAATCAGAGGCGTGGAATCACAGGCGGGGAATCAGAGGCGGGGAATCAGAAGTGGGGAATCAGAGGTGGGGAATCAGAGGCGGGGAATCAGAATCAGCGAATCAGAGGCGGGGCAATCAGAGGTGGGGATTCAGAGGCGGGGAATCAGAGGCGTGGAATCGGAGGCGGTGAATCAGAGGCGGGGATTCAGACGCGGGGAAACAGAGGCGGGGAATCAGAAGTGGGGATTCAGAGGTGGGGAATCAGAGGCGGGGAATCAGAGGCAGGTAATCAGAGGCGGGCAATCAGATGCAGGGAATCAGAGGCAGGGAATCAGAGGTAGGGAATCTGAGGCAGGGAATCTGAGGCAGGGAATCTGAGGTGGGCAATCAGAGGCGGGAAAACAGGCGGGTAAACAGAGGCGGGTAAACATAGGCGGGGAATCAGAGGCGGGGAATCAGAGGCGGGGAATCAGAGTCGGGGAATCAGAGGCGGGGAATCTGAGGCGGGGAATCAGATGCAGGGAATCAGAGGCGGGGAATCAGAGGCGGGGTATCAGAGGCGGGGAATCAGAGGCGCGGAATCAGAGGCTGGGAATCAGAGGCGTGGAATCACAGACGGGGAATCAGAGGCGGGGAATCAGAAGTGGGGAATCAGAGGTGGGAAATCAGAGGCGGGGAATCAGAGGCGGGGAATCAGAGGCGGGGAATCAGAGGCAGGGTATCAGAGGCGGGCAATCAGATGCAGGGAATCAGAGGCAGGGAATCAGAGGCAGGGAATCAGAGGTAGGGAACCTGAGGTGGCGAATATGAGGTGGTGAATCAGAGGCGGGGAAACAGGCGGGTAAACAGAGGCTGGGAATCAGATGCAGGGAATCAGAGGCGGGGAATCAGAGGCAGGGAATCAGATGAAGGGAATCTGATGCAGGGAATCTGAGGCAGGGAATCTGAGGCAGGGAATCTGTGGCAGGGAATCTGATGCGGGTTATCAGAAGGGGGAAATGAGATGTGGGAAACGAGATGCAGAGAAAGAGGCACGGAAATAGAGGCAGGGAAAGAGAGGCAGGGTATCAGAGGCGGGTAATCAGAGGCGTGGAATCAGAGGCGGGGAATCAGAGGCGGGAAATCAGAGAGGGGAATCAGAGGTGGGGAATCAGAGGCGGGGAATCAGAGGCAGGGAATCGGAGGCGGGCAATCAGATGCAGGGAATCAGAGGCAGGGAATCAGAGGCAGGGAATCTGAGGCAGGGAATCTGAGGCAGGGAATCTGAGGTGGGCAATCATAGGCGGGAAAACAGGCTGGTAAACAGAGGCGGGTAAACATAGGCGGGGAATCAGAGGCGGGGAATCAGAGGCGGGGAATCAGAGGCGGGGAATCAGAGGCGGGGAATCAGAGTCGGGGAATCAGAGGCGGGGAATCTGAGGCGGGGAATCAGATGCAGGGAATCAGAGGCGGGGAATCAGAGGCGGGGTATTAGAGGCGGGGAATCAGAGGCGCTGAATCAGAGACGGGGAATCAGAGGCGTGGAATCAGAGACGGGGAATCAGAGGCGTGGAATCAGACGCGGGGAATCAGAGGAGGGGAATCAGAAGTGGGGAATCAGAGGTGGGGAATCAGAGGCGGGCAATCAGATGCAGGGAATCAGAGGCAGGGAATCAGAGGCAGGGAATCTGAGGCAGGGAATCTGAGGCAGGGAATATGAGGTGGGCAATCAGAGGCGGGAAAACAGGCGGGTAAACAGAGGCGGGTAAACATAGGCGGGGAATCAGAGGCGGGGAATCAGAGGCGGGGAATCAGAGTCGGGGAATCAGAGGCGGGGAATCAGAGTCGGGGAATCAGAGGCGGGGAATCTGAGGCGGGGAATCAGATGCAGGGAATCAGAGGCGGGGAATCAGAGGCGGGGTATCAGAGGCGGGGAATCAGAGGCGCGGAATCAGAGGCGGGGAATCAGAGGCGTGGAATCACAGACGGGGAATCAGAGGCGGGGAATCAGAAGTGGGGAATCAGAGGTGGGAAATCAGAGGCGGGGAATCAGAGGCGGGGAATCAGAGGCGGGGAATCAGAGGCAGGGTATCAGAGGCGGGCAATCAGATGCAGGGAATCAGAGGCAGGGAATCAGAGGCAGGGAATCAGAGGCAGGGAACCTGAGGTGGCGAATATGAGGTGGTGAATCGGAGGCGGGGAAACAGGCGGGTAAACAGAGGCTGGGAATCAGATGCAGGGAATCAGAGGCGGGGAATCAGAGGCAGGGAATCAGATGAAGGGAATTTGATGCAGGGAATCTGAGGCAGGGAATCTGAGGCAGGGAATCTGTGGCAGGGAATCTGATGCGGGTTATCAGAAGGGGGAAATGAGATGTGGGAAACGAGATGCAGAGAAAGAGGCACGGAAATAGAGGCAGGGAAAGAGAGGCAGGGTATCAGAGGCGGGTAATCAGAGGCGTGGAATCAGAGGCAGGGAATCAGAGGCGGGAAATCAGAGAGTGGAATCAGAGGTGGGGAATCAGAGGCGGGGAATCAGAGGCAGGGAATCAGAGGCAGGAAATCAGAGGCGGCGAATCTGAGGCATGGAATCAGAGGTGGGGAAAGAGATGTGGGGAAACGTAGGCCAGGAAAGTTGCTCGGAAAGGGAGGCGGTGAATCTGAGGCGGGGAATCAGAGGCGGGGAATCAGAGGCGGGGAATCAGAGGCGTGGAATCAGAGGTGGGGAAAGAGATGTGGGGAAACAGTCGGGTAAACAGAAGCGGGTAAACATAGCTGCATAAATAGATGCAGCGAAAGAGATGGGCAAAACATAGTGGTTGGAACTTTTATGTTGAAAATTAGTTACACAGAACAGATCAAACAGAGTTGTTGAAATTGAGGGAGGGAAAGAGAGGCACGGAAAGAGTGGAGGGGAAAGAGTGCAGGCAAAATAGAGGCGTAGAGGCAGAGGTGGGGAATCAGATGCGGGGAATCAGAGGCGGGGAATCAGAGGCAGGGAATCAGATGAAGGGAATCTAATGCAGTGAAACTGAGGCAGGGAATCTGAGGCAGGGAATCAGTAAAAAGTTATCAGAGGCAGGGTATCAGAGGCGGAGAATCAGAGGTAAGGAATCAGAAGTGGGGAATCAGAGGTGGGGAATCAGAGGCGTGGAATCAGAGGCGGGGAATCAGAGGTGGGGAATCAGAAGTGGGGAATCAGAGGTGGGGAATCAGAGGCGGGGAATCAGAGGCGTGGAATCAGAGGCGGGCAATCAGAAGTGGGGAATCAGAGGCGGGGAATCAGAGGCGGGGATTCAGAGGCGGTGAATCAGAGGCGGGGAATCAGAGGCGGGGAATCAGAGGCGGGGAATCAGAAGTGGGGAATCAGAGGTGGGGAATCAGAGGCGGGGAATCAGAGGCTAGCAATCAGATGCAGGGAATCAGAGGCAGGGAATCAGATGCAGGGAACCAGACGCAGGGAATCAAATGAAGGGAATCTGATGCAGGCAATCTGAGGCAGGGAATCTGATGCAGGGAATCTGTGGTGGGGAATCAGAGGCGGGAAAACAGGCGGTTAAACAGAGGCGGGTAAACATAGGCGGGGATTCAGAGGCGTGGAATCAGAGGCGGGAAATCAGAGGCGGGGAAAGATATGTGGGGAAAAGTAGGCCAGGAAAGTTGAGCGGAAAGGGAGGCATTGAATCAGAGGTGGGGAATCAGAGGCGGGGAATCAGAGGCGGGGAATCAGAGGCGGGGAATCAGAGGCAGGGAATCAGAAGCGGGGAATCAGAGGTTGGGAATCAGAGGCGGGGAATCAGAGGCGGAGAATCAGAGGCGGGCAATCAGATGCAGGGAATCAGAGGCAGGGAATCAGAGGCAGGGAATCAGAGGCAGGGAATCTGAGGCAGGGAATCTGAGGTGTGGAATCAGAGGCGGGGAAACAGGTGGGTAAACAGAGGCGGGTAAACATAGGCGGGGAATCAGAAGCGCGAAATCAGAGGTGGGGAATCAGAGGCGGGGAATCAGAATCAGCGAATCAGAGGCGGGGCAATCAGAGGTGGGGATTCAGAGGCGGGGAATCAGAGGCGGGGAATCAGAGGCGGTGAATCAGAGGCGGGGATTCAGACGCGGGGAAACAGAGGCGGGGAATCAGAAGTGGGGATTCAGAGGTGGGGAATCAGAGGCGGGGAATCAGAGGCAGGTAATCAGAGGCGGGCAATCAGATGCAGGGAATCAGAGGCAGGGAATCAGAGGTAGGGAATCTGAGGCAGGGAATCTGAGGCAGGGAATCTGAGGTGGGCAATCAGAGGCGGGAAAACAGGCGGGTAAACAGAGGCGGGTAAACATAGGCGGGGAATCAGAGGCGGGGAATCAGAGGCGGGGAATCAGAGTCGGGGAATCAGAGGCGGGGAATCTGAGGCGGGGAATCAGATGCAGGGAATCAGAGGCGGGGAATCAGAGGCGGGGTATCAGAGGCGGGGAATCAGAGGCGCGGAATCAGAGGCGGGGAATCAGAGGCGTGGAATCACAGACGGGGAATCAGAGGCGGGGAATCAGAAGTGGGGAATCAGAGGTGGGAAATCAGAGGCGGGGAATCAGAGGTGGGGAATCAGAGGCGGGGAATCAGAGGCAGGGTATCAGAGGCGGGCAATCAGATGCAGGGAATCAGAGGCAGGGAATCAGAGGCAGGGAATCAGAGGTAGGGAACCTGAGGTGGCGAATATGAGGTGGTGAATCAGAGGCGGGGAAACAGGCGGGTAAACAGAGGCTGGGAATCAGATGCAGGGAATCAGAGGTGGGGAATCAGAGGCAGGGAATCAGATGAAGGGAATCTGATGCAGGGAATCTGAGGCAGGGAATCTGAGGCAGGGAATCTGTTGCAGGGAATCTGATGCGGGTTATCAGAAGGGGGAAATGAGATGTGGGAAACGAGATGCAGAGAAAGAGGCACGGAAGTAGAGGCAGGGAAAGAGAGGCAGGGTATCAGAGGCGGGTAATCAGAGGCGTGGAATCAGAGGCGGGGAATCAGAGGCGGGAAATCAGAGAGGGGAATCAGAGGTGGAGAATCAGAGGCGGGGAATCAGAGGCAGGGAATCGGAGGCGGGCAATCAGATGCAGGGAATCAGAGGCAGGGAATCAGAGGCAGGGAATCTGAGGCAGGGAATCTGAGGCAGGGAATCTGAGGTGGGCAATCATAGGCGGGAAAACAGGCGGGTAAACAGAGGCGGGTAAACATAGGCGGGGAATCAGAGGCGGGGAATCAGAGGCGGGGAATCAGAGGCGGGGAATCAGAGGCGGGGAATCAGAGTCGGGGAATCAGAGGCGGGGAATCTGAGGCGCGGAATCAGATGCAGGGAATCAGAGGCGGGGAATCAGAGGCGGGGTATTAGAGGCGGGGAATCAGAGGCGCTGAATCAGAGACGGGGAATCAGAGGCGTGGAATCAGAGACGGGGAATCAGAGGCGTGGAATCAGACGCGGGGAATCAGAGGAGGGGAATCAGAAGTGGGGAATCAGAGGTGGGGAATCAGAGGCGGGGAATCAGAGGCAGGGAATCAGAGGCGGGCAATCAGATGCAGGGAATCAGAGGCAGGGAATCAGAGGCAGGGAATCTGAGGCAGGGAATCTGAGGCAGGGAATATGAGGTGGGCAATCAGAGGCGGGAAAACAGGCGGGTAAACAGAGGCGGGTAAACATAGGCGGGGAATCAGAGGCGGGGAATCAGAGGCGGGGAATCAGAGTCGGGGAATCAGAGGCGGGGAATCAGAGTCGGGGAATCAGAGGCGGGGAATCTGAGGCGGGGAATCAGATGCAGTGAATCAGAGGCGGGGAATCAGAGGCGGGGTATCAGAGGCGGGGAATCAGAGGCGCGGAATCAGAGGCGGGGAATCAGAGGCGTGGAATCACAGACGGGGAATCAGAGGCGGGGAATCAGAAGTGGGGAATCAGAGGTGGGAAATCAGAGGCGGGGAATCAGAGGCGGGGAATCAGAGGCGGGGAATCAGAGGCAGGGTATCAGAGGCGGGCAATCAGATGCAGGGAATCAGAGGCAGGGAATCAGAGGCAGGGAATCAGAGGCAGGGAACCTGAGGTGGCGAATATGAGGTGGTGAATCAGAGGCGGGGAAACAGGCGGGTAAACAGAGGCTGGGAATCAGATGCAGGGAATCAGAGGCGGGGAATCAGAGGCAGGGAATCAGATGAAGGGAATCTGATGCAGGGAATCTGAGGCAGGGAATCTGAGGCAGGGAATCTGTGGCAGGGAATCTGATGCGGGTTATCAGAAGGGGGAAATGAGATGTGGAAAACGAGATGCAGAGAAAGAGGCACGGAAATAGAGGCAGGGAAAGAGAGGCAGGGTATCAGAGGCGGGTAATCAGAGGCGTGGAATCAGAGGCGGGGAATCAGAGGCGGGAAATCAGAGAGTGGAATAAGAGGTGGGGAATCAGAGGCGGGGAATCAGAGGCAGGGAATCAGAGGCAGGAAATCAGAGGCGGCGAATCTGAGGCGTGGAATCAGAGGTGGGGAAAGAGATGTGGGGAAACGTAGGCCAGGAAAGTTGCTCGGAAAGGGAGGCGGTGAATCAGAGGCGGGGAATCAGAGGCGGGGAATCAGAGGCGGGGAATCAGAGGCGTGGAATCAGAGGTGGGGAAAGAGATGTGGGGAAACAGGCGGGTAAACAGAAGCGGGTAAACATAGCTGCATCAATAGATGCAGCGAAAGAGATGGGCAAAACATAGTGGTTGGAACTTTTGTGTTGAAAATTAGTTACACAGAACAGATCAAACAGAGTTGTTGAAATTGAGGGAGGGAAAGAGAGGCACGGAAAGAGTGGAGGGGAAAGAGTGCAGGCAAAATAGAGGCGTAGAGGCAGAGGTGGGGAATCAGATGCGGGGAATCAGAGGCGGAGAATCAGAGGTGGGGAATCAGAAGTGGGGAATCAGAGGTGGGGAATCAGAGGCGTGGAATCAGAGGCGGGGAATCAGAGGTGGGGAATCAGAAGTGGGGAATCAGAGGTGGGGAATCAGAGGCGGGGAATCAGAGGCGTGGAATCAGAGGCGGGCAATCAGAAGTGGGGAATCAGAGGCGGGGAATCAGAGGCGGGGATTCAGAGGCGGTGAATCAGAGGCGGGGAATCAGAGGCGGGGAATCAGAGGCGGGGAATCAGAAGTGGGGAATCAGAGGTGGGGAATCAGAGGCGGGGAATCAGAGGCGGGCAATCAGATGCAGGGAATCAGAGGCAGGGAATCAGAGGCAGGGAACCAGACGCAGGGAATCAAATGAAGGGAATCTGATGCAGGCAATCTGAGGCAGGGAATCTGAGGCAGGGAATCTGTGGTGGGGAATCAGAGGCGGGAAAACAGGCGGTTAAACAGAGGCGGGTAAACATAGGCGGGGATTCAGAGGCGTGGAATCAGAGGCGGGAAATCAGAGGCGGGGAAAGATATGTGGGGAAAAGTAGGCCAGGAAAGTTGAGCGGAAAGGGAGGCATTGAATCAGAGGTGGGGAATCAGAGGCGGGGAATCAGAGGCGGGGAATCAGAGGCGGGGAATCAGAGGCAGGGAATCAGAAGCGGGGAATCAGAGGTTGGGAATCAGAGGCGGGGAATCAGAGGCGGAGAATCAGAGGCGGGCAATCAGATGCAGGGAATCAGAGGCAGGGAATCAGAGGCAGGGAATCAGAGGCAGGGAATCTGAGGCAGGGAATCTGAGGTGGGGAATCAGAGGCGGGGAAACAGGTGGGTAAACAGAGGCGGGTAAACATAGGCGGGGAATCAGAAGCGCGAAATCAGAGGTGGGGAATCAGAGGCAGGGAATCAGAGGCGGGGAATCAGAGGCGGGGAATCAGATGCGGGGAATCAGAGGTGGGGATTCAGAGGCGGGGTATCAGAGGAGGGGAATCAGAGGCGGGGAATCAGAGGCGGGGAATCAGAGGCGGGGAATCAGAGGCGTGCAATCAGAGGCAGGGAATCAGAGTTGGGGAATCAGAAGTGGGGAATCAGAGGTGGGGAATCAGAGCCGGGGAATCAGAATCAGCGAATCAGAGGCGGGGCAATCAGAGGTGGGGAATCAGAGGCGGGGAATCAGAGGCGGGGAATCAGAGGAGGTGAATCAGAGGCGGGGAATCAGACGCGGGGTATCAGAGGCGGGGAATCAGAAGTGGGGAATCAGAGGTGGGGAATCAGAGGCGGGGAATCAGATGCAGGTAATCAGAGGCAGGCAATCAGATGCAGGGAATCAGAGGCAGGGAATCAGAGGCAGGGTATCAGAGGCGGGGAATCAGAGGCGGGGAATCAGAGGCGGGGAATCAGAGGCGGGGAATCAGAGGCGGGGAATCAGAGGCGGGGAATCAGAGTCGGGGAATCAGAGGCGGGGAATCTGAGGCGGGGAATCAGATGCAGGGAATCAGAGGCGGGGAATCAGAGGCGGGGTATCAGAGGCGGGGAATCAGAGGCGCGGAATCAGAGGCGGGGAATCAGAGGCGTGGAATCAGAGACGGGGAATCAGAGGCGGGGAATCAGAAGTGGGGAATCAGAGGTGGGAAATCAGAGGCTGGGAATCAGAGGCGGGGAATCAGAGGCGGGGAATCAGAGGCAGGGTATCAGAGGCGGGCAATCAGATGCAGGGAATCAGAGGCAGGGAATCAGAGGCAGGGAATCAGAGGCAGGGAACCTGAGATGGCGAATATGAGGTGGTGAATCAGAGGCGGGGAAACAGTCGGGTAAACAGAGGCGGGGAATCAGAGGCAGGGAATCAGCCGCGGGGAATCAGAGGCAGGGAATCAGATGAAGGGAATCTGATGCAGGGAATCTGAGGCAGCGTATCTGAGGCAGGGAATCTGTGGCAGGGAATCTGATGCGGGTTATCAGAAGGGGGAAATGAGATGTGGGAAACGAGATGCAGAGAAAGAGGCACGGAAATAGAGGCAGGGAAAGAGAGGCAGGGTATCAGAGGCAGGTAATCAGAGGCGTGGAATCAGAGGCGGGGAATCAGAGACACAGAAAGAGAGGCGTGGAATCAGAGGTGCGGAATCAGAGCCAGTGAATCTGAGCCGGGATATCAGAAGCAGTGCAACAGAGTTGGTGAAACATGGGTGCGGAATCGGACACGGGGAATCAGAGGTGGGGACTCAGAGGCCGGGAATCAGAGGCAGGGAATCAGAGGCAGGTTATCAGAGGCAGGGAATCAGAGGTGGGAAATCAGAGGCTGGGAATCAGAGGCGTGGAATCAGAGGCGGGCAATCAGAAGTGGGGAATCAGAGGCGGGGAATCAGAGGCGGGGAATCAGAGGCGGTGAATCAGAGGCGGGGAATCAGAGGCGGGTAATCAGAGGCGGGGAATCAGAAGTGGGGAATCAGAGGTGGGGAATCAGAGGCGGGGAATCAGAGGCGGGGAATCAGAGGCGGGCAATCAGATGCAGGGAATCAGAGGCAGGGAATCAGACGCAGGGAATCAAATGAAGGGAATCTGAAGCAGGGAATCTGAGGCAGGGAATCTGAGGCAGGGAATCTGTGGTGGGGAATCAGAGGAGGGAAAACAGGCGAGTAAACAGAGGCGGGTAAACATAGGCGGGGAATCAGAGGCGTGGAATCAGAGGCGGGAAATCAGAGGCGGGGAAAGATATGTGGGGAAAAGTAGGCCAGGAAAGTTGAGCGGAAAGGGAGGCACTGAATCAGAGGTGGGGAATCAGAGGCGGGGAATCAGAGGCGGGGAATCAGAGGTGGGGAATCAGAGGCGGGGAATCAGAAGTGGGGAATCAGAGGTGGGGAATCAGAGGCGGGGATTCAGAGGCAGAGAATCAGAGGCGGGGAATCTGAGGCAGGGAATCTGAGGTGCGGAATCAGAGGCGGGGAGACAGTCGGGTAAACAGAGGCTGGGAATCAGAGGCAGGGAATCAGCCGCGGGGAATCAGAGGCAGGGAATCAGATGAAGGGAATCTGATGCAGGGAATCTGAGGCAGGGTATCTGAGGCAGGGAATCTGTGGCAGGGTATCTGATGCGGGTTATCAGAAGGGGGAAATGAGATGTGGGAAACGAGATGCAGAGAAAGAGGCACGGAAATAGAGGCAGGGAAAGAGAGGAAGGGTATCAGAGGCGGGTAATCAGAGGCGTGGAATAAGAGGCGGGGAATCAGAGACACAGAAAGAGAGGCGTGGAATCAGAGGTGCGGAATCAGAGCCGGTGAATCTGAGCCGGGAAATCAGAAGCAGAGCAACAGAGGTGGTGAAACATGGGTGCGGAATCGGACACGGAGAATCAGAGGTGGGGACTCAGAGGCCGGGAATCAGAGGCAGGGAATCAGAGGCAGGTTATCAGAGGCAGGGAATCAGAGGTGGGAAATCAGAGGCGGGGAATCAGAGGCGGCGAATCAGAGGCGGGGAATCAGAGGCGGGGAATCAGAGGCGGAGAATCAGAGGCGGGCAATCAGATGCAGGAAATCAGAGGCAGGGAATCAGAGGCAGGGAATCAGAGGCAGGGAATCTGAGGCAGGGAATCAGAGGTGGGGAATCAGAGGCGGGGAATCAGAGGCAGGGAATCAGATGAAGGGAATCTGATGCAGGGAATCTGAGGCAGGGAATCTGAGGCAGGGAATCTGTGGCAGGGAATCTGATGCGGGTTATCAGAAGGGGGAAATGAGATGTGGGAAACGAGATGCAGAGAAAGAGGCACGGAAATAGAGGCAGGGAAAGACAGGCAGGGAATCAGAGGCGGGGAATCAGAGGTGGTGAATCAGAGGCTGGGAATCAGAGGCGGGGAATCAGAGGGGGGAATCAGAGGTGGGGAATCAGAGGCAGGGAATCAGAGGCAGGGAATCAGAGGCGGGAAATCAGAGGCGGCGAATCTGAGGCGTGGAATCAGAGGTGGGGAAAGAGATGTGGGGAAACGTAGGCCAGGAAAGTTGCGCGGAAAGGGAGGCGGTGAATCAGAGGCGGGGAATCAGTGGCGGGGAATCAGAGGCGGGGAATCAGAGGCGTGGAATCAGAGGTGGGGAATCAGAGGCGGGGAATCAGAGACACAGAAAGAGAGGCGTGGAATCAGAGGTGCGGAATCAGAGCCAGTGAATCTGAGCCGGGATATCAGAAGCAGTGCAACAGAGTTGGTGAAACATGGGTGCGGAATCGGACACGGGGAATCAGAGGTGGGGACTCAGAGGCCGGGAATCAGAGGCAGGGAATCAGAGGCAGGTTATCAGAGGCAGGGAATCAGAGGTGGGAAATCAGAGGCTGGGAATCAGAGGCGTGGAATCAGAGGCGGGCAATCAGAAGTGGGGAATCAGAGGCGGGGAATCAGAGGCGGGGAATCAGAGGCGGTGAATCAGAGGCGGGGAATCAGAGGCGGGTAATCAGAGGCGGGGAATCAGAAGTGGGGAATCAGAGGTGGGGAATCAGAGGCGGGGAATCAGAGGCGGGGAATCAGAGGCGGGCAATCAGATGCAGGGAATCAGAGGCAGGGAATCAGACGCAGGGAATCAAATGAAGGGAATCTGAAGCAGGGAATCTGAGGCAGGGAATCTGAGGCAGGGAATCTGTGGTGGGGAATCAGAGGAGGGAAAACAGGCGAGTAAACAGAGGCGGGTAAACATAGGCGGGGAATCAGAGGCGTGGAATCAGAGGCGGGAAATCAGAGGCGGGGAAAGATATGTGGGGAAAAGTAGGCCAGGAAAGTTGAGCGGAAAGGGAGGCACTGAATCAGAGGTGGGGAATCAGAGGCGGGGAATCAGAGGCGGGGAATCAGAGGTGGGGAATCAGAGGCGGGGAATCAGAAGTGGGGAATCAGAGGTGGGGAATCAGAGGCGGGGATTCAGAGGCAGAGAATCAGAGGCGGGGAATCTGAGGCAGGGAATCTGAGGTGCGGAATCAGAGGCGGGGAGACAGTCGGGTAAACAGAGGCTGGGAATCAGAGGCAGGGAATCAGCCGCGGGGAATCAGAGGCAGGGAATCAGATGAAGGGAATCTGATGCAGGGAATCTGAGGCAGGGTATCTGAGGCAGGGAATCTGTGGCAGGGTATCTGATGCGGGTTATCAGAAGGGGGAAATGAGATGTGGGAAACGAGATGCAGAGAAAGAGGCACGGAAATAGAGGCAGGGAAAGAGAGGAAGGGTATCAGAGGCGGGTAATCAGAGGCGTGGAATAAGAGGCGGGGAATCAGAGACACAGAAAGAGAGGCGTGGAATCAGAGGTGCGGAATCAGAGCCGGTGAATCTGAGCCGGGAAATCAGAAGCAGAGCAACAGAGGTGGTGAAACATGGGTGCGGAATCGGACACGGAGAATCAGAGGTGGGGACTCAGAGGCCGGGAATCAGAGGCAGGGAATCAGAGGCAGGTTATCAGAGGCAGGGAATCAGAGGTGGGAAATCAGAGGCGGGGAATCAGAGGCGGCGAATCAGAGGCGGGGAATCAGAGGCGGGGAATCAGAGGCGGAGAATCAGAGGCGGGCAATCAGATGCAGGAAATCAGAGGCAGGGAATCAGAGGCAGGGAATCAGAGGCAGGGAATCTGAGGCAGGGAATCAGAGGTGGGGAATCAGAGGCGGGGAATCAGAGGCAGGGAATCAGATGAAGGGAATCTGATGCAGGGAATCTGAGGCAGGGAATCTGAGGCAGGGAATCTGTGGCAGGGAATCTGATGCGGGTTATCAGAAGGGGGAAATGAGATGTGGGAAACGAGATGCAGAGAAAGAGGCACGGAAATAGAGGCAGGGAAAGACAGGCAGGGAATCAGAGGCGGGGAATCAGAGGTGGTGAATCAGAGGCTGGGAATCAGAGGCGGGGAATCAGAGGGGGGAATCAGAGGTGGGGAATCAGAGGCAGGGAATCAGAGGCAGGGAATCAGAGGCGGGAAATCAGAGGCGGCGAATCTGAGGCGTGGAATCAGAGGTGGGGAAAGAGATGTGGGGAAACGTAGGCCAGGAAAGTTGCGCGGAAAGGGAGGCGGTGAATCAGAGGCGGGGAATCAGTGGCGGGGAATCAGAGGCGGGGAATCAGAGGCGTGGAATCAGAGGTGGGGAAAGAGATGTGGGGAAACAGGCGGGTAAACAGAAGCGGGTAAACATAGCTGCATAAATAGAGGCAGCGAAAGAGATGGGCGAAACATAGTGGTTGGAACTTGTGTGTTGAAAATTAGGTACACAGAACAGATCAAACAGAGTTGTTGAAATTGAGGGAGGGAAAGAGAGGCACAGAAAGAGTGGAGGGGAAAGAATGCAGGCAAAATAGAGGCGTAGAGACAGAGGTGGCGAATCAGTGGCGGGGAATCAGAGGCGGGGAATCAGAGGCAGGGAATCAGATGAAGGGAATCTGATGCAGGGAATCTGAGGCAAGGAATCTGAGGCAGGGAATCGGAGGCAGGGAATCTGATGCGGGTTATCAGAAAGGGGAAATGAGATGTTGGAAACGAGATGCAGAGAAAGAGGCACGGAAATAGAGGCAGGGAAAGAGAGGCAGGGTATCAGAGGCAGGTAATCAGAGGCGTGGAATCAGAGGTGGGGAATCAGAGGCGGTGAATCAGAGGCGGGGAATCAGAGGCGGGGAATCAGAGGCGGGGAATCAGAAGTGGGGAATCAGAGGTGGGGAATCAGAGGCGGGGAATCAGAGGCGGGCAATCAGATGCAGGGAATCAGAGTCAGGGAATCAGACGCAGGGAATCAAATGAAGGGAATCTGATGCAGGGAATCTGAGGCAGGGAATCTGAAGCAGGGAATCTGTGGTGGGGATCAGAGGCGGGAAAACAGGCGGGTAAACAGAGGCGGGTAAACATAGGCGGGGAATCAGAGGCGTGGAATCAGAGGCGGGAAATCAGAGGCGGGGAAAGATATGTGGGGAAAAGTAGGCCAGGAAAGTTGAGCGGAAAGGGAGGATGTGAATCAGAGGTGGGGAATCAGAGGCGGGGAATCAGAGGCGGGGAATCAGAGGCGGGGAATCAGAGGCGGGGAATAAGAAGTGGGGAATCAGAGGTGGGGAATCAGAGGCGGGGAATCAGAGGCGGAGAATCAGAGGCGGGGAATCTGAGGCAGGGAATCTGAGGTGGGGAATCAGAGGCGGGGAAACAGGTGGGTAAACAGAGGTGGGTAAACATAGGCGGGGAATCAGAGGCGCGGAATCAGAGGCGGGGAATCAGAGGCAGGGAATCAGAGGCGGGGAATCTGAGGCGGGGAATCAGATGCGGGGAATCAGAGGTGGGGAATCAGAGGCGGGGTATCAGAGGAGGGGAATCAGAGGCATGGAATCAGAGGCGGGGAATCAGAGGCGGGGAATCAGAGGCGTGGAATCAGAGGCGGGGAATCAGAGGCGGGGAATCAGAAGTGGGGAATCAGAGGTGGGGAATCAGAGGCGGGGAATCAGAATCAGCGAATCAGAGGCGGGGCAATCAGAGGTGGGGATTCAGAGGCGGGGAATCAGAGGCGGGGAATCAGAGGCGGTGAATCAGAGGCGGGGAATCAGACGCGGGGAATCAGAGGCGGGGAATCAGAAGTGGGGATTCAGAGGTGGGGTATCAGAGGCGGGGAATCAGAGGCAGGTAATCAGAGGCGGGCAATCAGATGCAGGGAATCAGAGGCAGGGAATCAGAGGTAGGGAATCTGAGGCAGGGAATCTGAGGCAGGGAATCTGAGGTGGGCAATCAGAGGCGGGAAAACAGGCGGGTAAACAGAGGCGGGTAAACATAGGCGGGGAATCAGAGGCGGGGAATCAGAGGCGGGGAATCAGAGTCGGGGAATCAGAGGCGGGGAATCTGAGGCAGGGAATCAGATGCAGGGAATCAGAGGCGGGGAATCAGAGGCGGGGTATCAGAGGCGGGGAATCAGAGGCAGGGAATCAGAGGCAGGGAATCAGAGGCGGGAAATCAGAGGCGGCGAATCTGAGGCGTGGAATCAGAGGTGGGGAAAGAGATGTGGGGAAACGTAGGCCAGGAAAGTTGCGCGGAAAGGGAGGCGGTGAATCAGAGGCGGGGAATCAGTGGCGGGGAATCAGAGGCGGGGAATCAGAGGCGTGGAATCAGAGGTGGGGAAAGAGATGTGGGGAAACAGGCGGGTAAACAGAAGCGGGTAAACATAGCTGCATAAATAGAGGCAGCGAAAGAGATGGGCGAAACATAGTGGTTGGAACTTGTGTGTTGAAAATTAGGTACACAGAACAGATCAAACAGAGTTGTTGAAATTGAGGGAGGGAAAGAGAGGCACAGAAAGAGTGGAGGGGAAAGAATGCAGGCAAAATAGAGGCGTAGAGACAGAGGTGGCGAATCAGTGGCGGGGAATCAGAGGCGGGGAATCAGAGGCAGGGAATCAGATGAAGGGAATCTGATGCAGGGAATCTGAGGCAAGGAATCTGAGGCAGGGAATCGGAGGCAGGGAATCTGATGCGGGTTATCAGAAAGGGGAAATGAGATGTTGGAAACGAGATGCAGAGAAAGAGGCACGGAAATAGAGGCAGGGAAAGAGAGGCAGGGTATCAGAGGCAGGTAATCAGAGGCGTGGAATCAGAGGTGGGGAATCAGAGGCGGTGAATCAGAGGCGGGGAATCAGAGGCGGGGAATCAGAGGCGGGGAATCAGAAGTGGGGAATCAGAGGTGGGGAATCAGAGGCGGGGAATCAGAGGCGGGCAATCAGATGCAGGGAATCAGAGTCAGGGAATCAGACGCAGGGAATCAAATGAAGGGAATCTGATGCAGGGAATCTGAGGCAGGGAATCTGAAGCAGGGAATCTGTGGTGGGGATCAGAGGCGGGAAAACAGGCGGGTAAACAGAGGCGGGTAAACATAGGCGGGGAATCAGAGGCGTGGAATCAGAGGCGGGAAATCAGAGGCGGGGAAAGATATGTGGGGAAAAGTAGGCCAGGAAAGTTGAGCGGAAAGGGAGGATGTGAATCAGAGGTGGGGAATCAGAGGCGGGGAATCAGAGGCGGGGAATCAGAGGCGGGGAATCAGAGGCGGGGAATAAGAAGTGGGGAATCAGAGGTGGGGAATCAGAGGCGGGGAATCAGAGGCGGAGAATCAGAGGCGGGGAATCTGAGGCAGGGAATCTGAGGTGGGGAATCAGAGGCGGGGAAACAGGTGGGTAAACAGAGGTGGGTAAACATAGGCGGGGAATCAGAGGCGCGGAATCAGAGGCGGGGAATCAGAGGCAGGGAATCAGAGGCGGGGAATCTGAGGCGGGGAATCAGATGCGGGGAATCAGAGGTGGGGAATCAGAGGCGGGGTATCAGAGGAGGGGAATCAGAGGCATGGAATCAGAGGCGGGGAATCAGAGGCGGGGAATCAGAGGCGTGGAATCAGAGGCGGGGAATCAGAGGCGGGGAATCAGAAGTGGGGAATCAGAGGTGGGGAATCAGAGGCGGGGAATCAGAATCAGCGAATCAGAGGCGGGGCAATCAGAGGTGGGGATTCAGAGGCGGGGAATCAGAGGCGGGGAATCAGAGGCGGTGAATCAGAGGCGGGGAATCAGACGCGGGGAATCAGAGGCGGGGAATCAGAAGTGGGGATTCAGAGGTGGGGTATCAGAGGCGGGGAATCAGAGGCAGGTAATCAGAGGCGGGCAATCAGATGCAGGGAATCAGAGGCAGGGAATCAGAGGTAGGGAATCTGAGGCAGGGAATCTGAGGCAGGGAATCTGAGGTGGGCAATCAGAGGCGGGAAAACAGGCGGGTAAACAGAGGCGGGTAAACATAGGCGGGGAATCAGAGGCGGGGAATCAGAGGCGGGGAATCAGAGTCGGGGAATCAGAGGCGGGGAATCTGAGGCAGGGAATCAGATGCAGGGAATCAGAGGCGGGGAATCAGAGGCGGGGTATCAGAGGCGGGGAATCAGAGGCGCGGAATCAGAGGCGGGGAATCAGAGGCGTGGAATCACAGACGGGGAATCAGAGGCGGGGAATCAGAAGTGGGGAATCAGAGGTGGGAAATCAGAGGCGGGGAATCAGAGGCGGGGAATCAGAGGCGGGGAATCAGAGGCAGGGTATCAGAGGCGGGCAATCAGATGCAGGGAATCAGAGGCAGGGAATCAGAGGCAGGGAATCAGAGGCAGGGAACCTGAGGTGGCGAATATGAGGTGGTGAATCAGAGGCGGGGAAACAGGCGGGTAAACCGAGGCTGGGAATCAGATGCAGGGAATCAGATGAAGGGAATCTGATGCAGGGAATCTGAGGCAGGGAATCTGAGGCAGGGAATCTGTGGCAGGGAATCTGATGCGGGTTATCAGAAGGGGGAAATGAGATGTGGGAAACGAGATGCAGAGAAAGAGGCACGGAAATAGAGGCAGGGAAAGAGAGGCAGGGTATCAGAGGCGGGTAATCAGAGGCGTGGAATCAGAGGCGGGGAATCAGAGGCGGGAAATCAGAGAGGGGAATCAGAGGTGGGGAATCAGAGGCGGGGAATCAGAGGCAGGGAATCGGAGGCGGGCAATCAGATGCAGGGAATCAGAGGCAGGGAATCAGAGGCAGGGAATCTGAGGCAGGGAATCTGAGGCAGGGAATCTGAGGTGGGCAATCAGAGGCGGGAAAACAGGCGGGTAAACAGAGGCGGGTAAACATAGGCGGGGAATCAGAGGCGGGGAATCAGAGGCGGGGAATCAGAGGCGGGGAATCAGAGGCGGGGAATCAGAGTCGGGGAATCAGAGGCGGGGAATCTGAGGCGGGGAATCAGATGCAGGGAATCAGAGGCAGGGAATCAGAGGCGGGGTATTAGAGGCGGGGAATCAGAGGCGCTGAATCAGAGACGGGGAATCAGAGGCGTGGAATCAGAGACGGGGAATCAGAGGCGTGGAATCAGACGCGGGGAATCAGAGGAGGGGAATCAGAAGTGGGGAATCAGAGGTGGGGAATCAGAGGCGGGGAATCAGAGGCAGGTAATCAGAGGCGGGCAATCAGATGCAGGGAATCAGAAGCAGGGAATCAGAGGCAGGGAATCTGAGGCAGGGAATCTGAGGCAGGGAATATGAGGTGGGCAATCAGAGGCGGGAAAACAGGCGGGTAAACAGATGCGGGTAAACATAGGCGGGGAATCAGAGGCGGGGAATCAGAGGCGGGGAATCAGAGTCGGGGAATCAGAGGCGGGGAATCAGAGTCGGGGAATCAGAGGCGGGGAATCTGAGGCGGGGAATCAGATGCAGGGAATCAGAGGCGGGGAATCAGAGGCGGGGTATCAGAGGCGGGGAATCAGAGGAGCGGAATCAGAGGCGGGGAATCAGAGGCGTGGAATCACAGGCGGGGAATCAGAGGCGGGGAATCAGAAGTGGGGAATCAGAGGTGGGGAATCAGAGGCGGGGAATCAGAATCAGCGAATCAGAGGCGGGGCAATCAGAGGTGGGGATTCAGAGGCGGGGAATCAGAGGCGTGGAATCAGAGGCGGTGAATCAGAGGCGGGGATTCAGACGCGGGGAAACAGAGGCGGGGAATCAGAAGTGGGGATTCAGAGGTGGGGAATCAGAGGCGGGGAATCAGAGGCAGGTAATCAGAGGCGGGCAATCAGATGCAGGGAATCAGAGGCAGGGAATCAGAGGTAGGGAATCTGAGGCAGGGAATCTGAGGCAGGGAATCTGAGGTGGGCAATCAGAGGCGGGAAAACAGGCGGGTAAACAGAGGCGGGTAAACATAGGCGGGGAATCAGAGGCGGGGAATCAGAGGCGGGGAATCAGAGTCGGGGAATCAGAGGCGGGGAATCTGAGGCGGGGAATCAGATGCAGGGAATCAGAGGCGGGGAATCAGAGGCGGGGTATCAGAGGCGGGGAATCAGAGGCGCGGAATCAGAGGCGGGGAATCAGAGGCGTGGAATCACAGACGGGGAATCAGAGGCGGGGAATCAGAAGTGGGGAATCAGAGGTGGGAAATCAGAGGCGGGGAATCAGAGGCGGGGAATCAGAGGCGGGGAATCAGAGGCAGGGTATCAGAGGCGGGCAATCAGATGCAGGGAATCAGAGGCAGGGAATCAGAGGCAGGGAATCAGAGGTAGGGAACCTGAGGTGGCGAATATGAGGTGGTGAATCAGAGGCGGGGAAACAGGCGGGTAAACAGAGGCTGGGAATCAGATGCAGGGAATCAGAGGCGGGGAATCAGAGGCAGGGAATCAGATGAAGGGAATCTGATGCAGGGAATCTGAGGCAGGGAATCTGAGGCAGGGAATCTGTGGCAGGGAATCTGATGCGGGTTATCAGAAGGGGGAAATGAGATGTGGGAAACGAGATGCAGAGAAAGAGGCACGGAAATAGAGGCAGGGAAAGAGAGGCAGGGTATCAGAGGCGGGTAATCAGAGGCGTGGAATCAGAGGCGGGGAATCAGAGGCGGGAAATCAGAGAGGGGAATCAGAGGTGGGGAATCAGAGGCGGGGAATCAGAGGCAGGGAATCGGAGGCGGGCAATCAGATGCAGGGAATCAGAGGCAGGGAATCAGAGGCAGGGAATCTGAGGCAGGGAATCTGAGGCAGGGAATCTGAGGTGGGCAATCATAGGCGGGAAAACAGGCGGGTAAACAGAGGCGGGTAAACATAGGCGGGGAATCAGAGGCGGGGAATCAGAGGCGGGGAATCAGAGGCGGGGAATCAGAGGCGGGGAATCAGAGTCGGGGAATCAGAGGCGGGGAATCTGAGGCGGGGAATCAGATGCAGGGAATCAGAGGCGGGGAATCAGAGGCGGGGTATTAGAGGCGGGGAATCAGAGGCGCTGAATCAGAGACGGGGAATCAGAGGCGTGGAATCAGAGACGGGGAATCAGAGGCGTGGAATCAGACGCGGGGAATCAGAGGAGGGGAATCAGAAGTGGGGAATCAGAGGTGGGGAATCAGAGGCGGGGAATCAGAGGCAGGGAATAAGAGGCGGGCAATCAGATGCAGGGAATCAGAGGCAGGGAATCAGAGGCAGGGTATCAGAGGCGGGCAATCAGATGCAGGGAATCAGAGGCAGGGAATCAGAGGCAGGGAATCAGAGGTAGGGAACCTGAGGTGGCGAATATGAGGTGGTGAATCAGAGGCGGGGAAACAGGCGGGTAAACAGAGGCTGGGAATCAGATGCAGGGAATCAGAGGCGGGGAATCAGTGGCAGGGAATCAGATGAAGGGAATCTGATGCAGGGAATCTGAGGAAGGGAATCTGAGGCAGGGAATCTGTGGCAGGGAATCTGATGCGGGTTATCAGAAGGGGGAAATGAGATGTGGGAAACGAGATGCAGAGAAAGAGGCACGGAAATAGAGGCAGGGAAAGAGAGGCAGGGTATCAGAGGCGGGTAATCAGAGGCGTGGAATCAGAGGCGGGGAATCAGAGGCGGGAAATCAGAGAGGGGAATCAGAGGTGGGGAATCAGAGGCGGGGAATCAGAGGCAGGGAATCGGAGGCGGGCAATCAGATGCAGGGAATCAGAGGCAGGGAATCAGAGGCAGGGAATCTGAGGCAGGGAATCTGAGGCAGGGAATCTGAGGTGGGCAATCATAGGCGGGAAAACAGGCGGGTAAACAGAGGCGGGTAAACATAGGCGGGGAATCAGAGGCGGGGAATCAGAGGCGGGGAATCAGAGGCGGGGAATCAGAGGCGGGGAATCAGAGTCGGGGAATCAGAGGCGGGGAATCTGAGGCGGGGAATCAGATGCAGGGAATCAGAGGCGGGGAATCAGAGGCGGGGTATTAGAGGCGGGGAATCAGAGGCGCTGAATCAGAGGCGGGGAATCAGAGGCAGGTAATCAGAGGCGGGCAATCAGATGCAGGGAATCAGAGGCAGGGAATCAGAGGTAGGGAATCTGAGGCAGGGAATCTGAGGCAGGGAATCTGAGGTGGGCAATCAGAGGCGGGAAAACAGGCGGGTAAACAGAGGCGGGTAAACATAGGCGGGGAATCAGAGGCGGGGAATCAGAGGCGGGGAATCAGAGTCGGGGAATCAGAGGCGGGGAATCTGAGGCAGGGAATCAGATGCAGGGAATCAGAGGCGGGGAATCAGAGGCGGGGTATCAGAGGCGGGGAATCAGAGGCAGGGAATCAGAGGCAGGGAATCAGAGGCGGGAAATCAGAGGCGGCGAATCTGAGGCGTGGAATCAGAGGTGGGGAAAGAGATGTGGGGAAACGTAGGCCAGGAAAGTTGCGCGGAAAGGGAGGCGGTGAATCAGAGGCGGGGAATCAGTGGCGGGGAATCAGAGGCGGGGAATCAGAGGCGTGGAATCAGAGGTGGGGAAAGAGATGTGGGGAAACAGGCGGGTAAACAGAAGCGGGTAAACATAGCTGCATAAATAGAGGCAGCGAAAGAGATGGGCGAAACATAGTGGTTGGAACTTGTGTGTTGAAAATTAGGTACACAGAACAGATCAAACAGAGTTGTTGAAATTGAGGGAGGGAAAGAGAGGCACAGAAAGAGTGGAGGGGAAAGAATGCAGGCAAAATAGAGGCGTAGAGACAGAGGTGGCGAATCAGTGGCGGGGAATCAGAGGCGGGGAATCAGAGGCAGGGAATCAGATGAAGGGAATCTGATGCAGGGAATCTGAGGCAAGGAATCTGAGGCAGGGAATCGGAGGCAGGGAATCTGATGCGGGTTATCAGAAAGGGGAAATGAGATGTTGGAAACGAGATGCAGAGAAAGAGGCACGGAAATAGAGGCAGGGAAAGAGAGGCAGGGTATCAGAGGCAGGTAATCAGAGGCGTGGAATCAGAGGTGGGGAATCAGAGGCGGTGAATCAGAGGCGGGGAATCAGAGGCGGGGAATCAGAGGCGGGGAATCAGAAGTGGGGAATCAGAGGTGGGGAATCAGAGGCGGGGAATCAGAGGCGGGCAATCAGATGCAGGGAATCAGAGTCAGGGAATCAGACGCAGGGAATCAAATGAAGGGAATCTGATGCAGGGAATCTGAGGCAGGGAATCTGAAGCAGGGAATCTGTGGTGGGGATCAGAGGCGGGAAAACAGGCGGGTAAACAGAGGCGGGTAAACATAGGCGGGGAATCAGAGGCGTGGAATCAGAGGCGGGAAATCAGAGGCGGGGAAAGATATGTGGGGAAAAGTAGGCCAGGAAAGTTGAGCGGAAAGGGAGGATGTGAATCAGAGGTGGGGAATCAGAGGCGGGGAATCAGAGGCGGGGAATCAGAGGCGGGGAATCAGAGGCGGGGAATAAGAAGTGGGGAATCAGAGGTGGGGAATCAGAGGCGGGGAATCAGAGGCGGAGAATCAGAGGCGGGGAATCTGAGGCAGGGAATCTGAGGTGGGGAATCAGAGGCGGGGAAACAGGTGGGTAAACAGAGGTGGGTAAACATAGGCGGGGAATCAGAGGCGCGGAATCAGAGGCGGGGAATCAGAGGCAGGGAATCAGAGGCGGGGAATCTGAGGCGGGGAATCAGATGCGGGGAATCAGAGGTGGGGAATCAGAGGCGGGGTATCAGAGGAGGGGAATCAGAGGCATGGAATCAGAGGCGGGGAATCAGAGGCGGGGAATCAGAGGCGTGGAATCAGAGGCGGGGAATCAGAGGCGGGGAATCAGAAGTGGGGAATCAGAGGTGGGGAATCAGAGGCGGGGAATCAGAATCAGCGAATCAGAGGCGGGGCAATCAGAGGTGGGGATTCAGAGGCGGGGAATCAGAGGCGGGGAATCAGAGGCGGTGAATCAGAGGCGGGGAATCAGACGCGGGGAATCAGAGGCGGGGAATCAGAAGTGGGGATTCAGAGGTGGGGTATCAGAGGCGGGGAATCAGAGGCAGGTAATCAGAGGCGGGCAATCAGATGCAGGGAATCAGAGGCAGGGAATCAGAGGTAGGGAATCTGAGGCAGGGAATCTGAGGCAGGGAATCTGAGGTGGGCAATCAGAGGCGGGAAAACAGGCGGGTAAACAGAGGCGGGTAAACATAGGCGGGGAATCAGAGGCGGGGAATCAGAGGCGGGGAATCAGAGTCGGGGAATCAGAGGCGGGGAATCTGAGGCAGGGAATCAGATGCAGGGAATCAGAGGCGGGGAATCAGAGGCGGGGTATCAGAGGCGGGGAATCAGAGGCGCGGAATCAGAGGCGGGGAATCAGAGGCGTGGAATCACAGACGGGGAATCAGAGGCGGGGAATCAGAAGTGGGGAATCAGAGGTGGGAAATCAGAGGCGGGGAATCAGAGGCGGGGAATCAGAGGCGGGGAATCAGAGGCAGGGTATCAGAGGCGGGCAATCAGATGCAGGGAATCAGAGGCAGGGAATCAGAGGCAGGGAATCAGAGGCAGGGAACCTGAGGTGGCGAATATGAGGTGGTGAATCAGAGGCGGGGAAACAGGCGGGTAAACCGAGGCTGGGAATCAGATGCAGGGAATCAGATGAAGGGAATCTGATGCAGGGAATCTGAGGCAGGGAATCTGAGGCAGGGAATCTGTGGCAGGGAATCTGATGCGGGTTATCAGAAGGGGGAAATGAGATGTGGGAAACGAGATGCAGAGAAAGAGGCACGGAAATAGAGGCAGGGAAAGAGAGGCAGGGTATCAGAGGCGGGTAATCAGAGGCGTGGAATCAGAGGCGGGGAATCAGAGGCGGGAAATCAGAGAGGGGAATCAGAGGTGGGGAATCAGAGGCGGGGAATCAGAGGCAGGGAATCGGAGGCGGGCAATCAGATGCAGGGAATCAGAGGCAGGGAATCAGAGGCAGGGAATCTGAGGCAGGGAATCTGAGGCAGGGAATCTGAGGTGGGCAATCAGAGGCGGGAAAACAGGCGGGTAAACAGAGGCGGGTAAACATAGGCGGGGAATCAGAGGCGGGGAATCAGAGGCGGGGAATCAGAGGCGGGGAATCAGAGGCGGGGAATCAGAGTCGGGGAATCAGAGGCGGGGAATCTGAGGCGGGGAATCAGATGCAGGGAATCAGAGGCAGGGAATCAGAGGCGGGGTATTAGAGGCGGGGAATCAGAGGCGCTGAATCAGAGACGGGGAATCAGAGGCGTGGAATCAGAGACGGGGAATCAGAGGCGTGGAATCAGACGCGGGGAATCAGAGGAGGGGAATCAGAAGTGGGGAATCAGAGGTGGGGAATCAGAGGCGGGGAATCAGAGGCAGGTAATCAGAGGCGGGCAATCAGATGCAGGGAATCAGAAGCAGGGAATCAGAGGCAGGGAATCTGAGGCAGGGAATCTGAGGCAGGGAATATGAGGTGGGCAATCAGAGGCGGGAAAACAGGCGGGTAAACAGATGCGGGTAAACATAGGCGGGGAATCAGAGGCGGGGAATCAGAGGCGGGGAATCAGAGTCGGGGAATCAGAGGCGGGGAATCAGAGTCGGGGAATCAGAGGCGGGGAATCTGAGGCGGGGAATCAGATGCAGGGAATCAGAGGCGGGGAATCAGAGGCGGGGTATCAGAGGCGGGGAATCAGAGGAGCGGAATCAGAGGCGGGGAATCAGAGGCGTGGAATCACAGGCGGGGAATCAGAGGCGGGGAATCAGAAGTGGGGAATCAGAGGTGGGGAATCAGAGGCGGGGAATCAGAATCAGCGAATCAGAGGCGGGGCAATCAGAGGTGGGGATTCAGAGGCGGGGAATCAGAGGCGTGGAATCAGAGGCGGTGAATCAGAGGCGGGGATTCAGACGCGGGGAAACAGAGGCGGGGAATCAGAAGTGGGGATTCAGAGGTGGGGAATCAGAGGCGGGGAATCAGAGGCAGGTAATCAGAGGCGGGCAATCAGATGCAGGGAATCAGAGGCAGGGAATCAGAGGTAGGGAATCTGAGGCAGGGAATCTGAGGCAGGGAATCTGAGGTGGGCAATCAGAGGCGGGAAAACAGGCGGGTAAACAGAGGCGGGTAAACATAGGCGGGGAATCAGAGGCGGGGAATCAGAGGCGGGGAATCAGAGTCGGGGAATCAGAGGCGGGGAATCTGAGGCGGGGAATCAGATGCAGGGAATCAGAGGCGGGGAATCAGAGGCGGGGTATCAGAGGCGGGGAATCAGAGGCGCGGAATCAGAGGCGGGGAATCAGAGGCGTGGAATCACAGACGGGGAATCAGAGGCGGGGAATCAGAAGTGGGGAATCAGAGGTGGGAAATCAGAGGCGGGGAATCAGAGGCGGGGAATCAGAGGCGGGGAATCAGAGGCAGGGTATCAGAGGCGGGCAATCAGATGCAGGGAATCAGAGGCAGGGAATCAGAGGCAGGGAATCAGAGGTAGGGAACCTGAGGTGGCGAATATGAGGTGGTGAATCAGAGGCGGGGAAACAGGCGGGTAAACAGAGGCTGGGAATCAGATGCAGGGAATCAGAGGCGGGGAATCAGAGGCAGGGAATCAGATGAAGGGAATCTGATGCAGGGAATCTGAGGCAGGGAATCTGAGGCAGGGAATCTGTGGCAGGGAATCTGATGCGGGTTATCAGAAGGGGGAAATGAGATGTGGGAAACGAGATGCAGAGAAAGAGGCACGGAAATAGAGGCAGGGAAAGAGAGGCAGGGTATCAGAGGCGGGTAATCAGAGGCGTGGAATCAGAGGCGGGGAATCAGAGGCGGGAAATCAGAGAGGGGAATCAGAGGTGGGGAATCAGAGGCGGGGAATCAGAGGCAGGGAATCGGAGGCGGGCAATCAGATGCAGGGAATCAGAGGCAGGGAATCAGAGGCAGGGAATCTGAGGCAGGGAATCTGAGGCAGGGAATCTGAGGTGGGCAATCATAGGCGGGAAAACAGGCGGGTAAACAGAGGCGGGTAAACATAGGCGGGGAATCAGAGGCGGGGAATCAGAGGCGGGGAATCAGAGGCGGGGAATCAGAGGCGGGGAATCAGAGTCGGGGAATCAGAGGCGGGGAATCTGAGGCGGGGAATCAGATGCAGGGAATCAGAGGCGGGGAATCAGAGGCGGGGTATTAGAGGCGGGGAATCAGAGGCGCTGAATCAGAGACGGGGAATCAGAGGCGTGGAATCAGAGACGGGGAATCAGAGGCGTGGAATCAGACGCGGGGAATCAGAGGAGGGGAATCAGAAGTGGGGAATCAGAGGTGGGGAATCAGAGGCGGGGAATCAGAGGCAGGGAATAAGAGGCGGGCAATCAGATGCAGGGAATCAGAGGCAGGGAATCAGAGGCAGGGTATCAGAGGCGGGCAATCAGATGCAGGGAATCAGAGGCAGGGAATCAGAGGCAGGGAATCAGAGGTAGGGAACCTGAGGTGGCGAATATGAGGTGGTGAATCAGAGGCGGGGAAACAGGCGGGTAAACAGAGGCTGGGAATCAGATGCAGGGAATCAGAGGCGGGGAATCAGTGGCAGGGAATCAGATGAAGGGAATCTGATGCAGGGAATCTGAGGAAGGGAATCTGAGGCAGGGAATCTGTGGCAGGGAATCTGATGCGGGTTATCAGAAGGGGGAAATGAGATGTGGGAAACGAGATGCAGAGAAAGAGGCACGGAAATAGAGGCAGGGAAAGAGAGGCAGGGTATCAGAGGCGGGTAATCAGAGGCGTGGAATCAGAGGCGGGGAATCAGAGGCGGGAAATCAGAGAGGGGAATCAGAGGTGGGGAATCAGAGGCGGGGAATCAGAGGCAGGGAATCGGAGGCGGGCAATCAGATGCAGGGAATCAGAGGCAGGGAATCAGAGGCAGGGAATCTGAGGCAGGGAATCTGAGGCAGGGAATCTGAGGTGGGCAATCATAGGCGGGAAAACAGGCGGGTAAACAGAGGCGGGTAAACATAGGCGGGGAATCAGAGGCGGGGAATCAGAGGCGGGGAATCAGAGGCGGGGAATCAGAGGCGGGGAATCAGAGTCGGGGAATCAGAGGCGGGGAATCTGAGGCGGGGAATCAGATGCAGGGAATCAGAGGCGGGGAATCAGAGGCGGGGTATTAGAGGCGGGGAATCAGAGGCGCTGAATCAGAGACGGGGAATCAGAGGCGTGGAATCAGAGACGGGGAATCAGAGGCGTGGAATCAGACGCGGGGAATCAGAGGAGGGGAATCAGAAGTGGGGAATCAGAGGTGGGGAATCAGAGGCGGGGAATCAGAGGCAGGGAATCAGAGGCGGGCAATCAGATGCAGGGAATCAGAGGCAGGGAATCAGAGGCAGGGAATCTGAGGCAGGGAATCTGAGGCAGGGAATATGAGGTGGGCAATCAGAGGTGGGAAAACAGGCGGGTAAACAGAGGCGGGTAAACATAGGCGGGGAATCAGAGGCGGGGAATCAGAGGCGGGGAATCAGAGTCGGGGAATCAGAGGCGGGGAATCAGAGTCGGGGAATCAGAGGCGGGGAATCTGAGGCGGGGAATCAGATGCAGGGAATCAGAGGCGGGGAATCAGAGGCGGGGTATCAGAGGCGGGGAATCAGAGGCGCGGAATCAGAGGCGGGGAATCAGTGGCGTGGAATCATAGACGGGGAATCAGAGGCGGGGAATCAGAAGTGGGGAATCAGAGGTGGGAAATCAGAGGCGGGGAATCAGAGGCGTGGAATCAGAGGCGGGGAATCAGAGGCAGGGTATCAGAGGCGGGCAATCAGATGCAGGGAATCAGAGGCAGGGAATCAGAGGCAGGGAATCTGAGGCAGGGAATCTGAGGTGGGCAATCATAGGCGGGAAAACAGGCGGGTAAACAGAGGCGGGTAAACATAGGCGGGGAATCAGAGGCGGGGAATCAGAGGCGGGGAATCAGAGGCGGGGAATCAGAGGCGGGGAATCAGAGTCTGGGAATCAGAGGCGGGGAATCTGAGGCGGGGAATTAGAGGCGGGGAATCAGAGGCGCTGAATCAGAGACGGGGAATCAGAGGCGTGGAATCAGAGACGGGGAATCAGAGGCGTGGAATCAGACGCGGGGAATCAGAGGAGGGGAATCAGAAGTGGGGAATCAGAGGTGGGGAATCAGAGGCGGGGAATCAGAGGCAGGGAATCAGAGGCGGGCAATCAGATGCAGGGAATCAGAGGCAGGGAATCAGAGGCAGGGAATCTGAGGCAGGGAATCTGAGGCAGGGAATATGAGGTGGGCAATCAGAGGCGGGAAAACAGGCGGGTAAACAGAGGCGGGTAAACATAGGCGGGGAATCAGAGGCGGGGAATCAGAGGCGGGGAATCAGAGTCGGGGAATCAGAGGCGGGGAATCAGAGTCGGGGAATCAGAGGCGGGGAATCTGAGGCGGGGAATCAGATGCAGGGAATCAGAGGCGGGGAATCAGAGGCGGGGTATCAGAGGCGGGGAATCAGAGGCGCGGAATCAGAGGCGGGGAATCAGAGGCGTGGAATATAGACGGGGAATCAGAGGCGGGGAATCAGAAGTGGGGAATCAGAGGTGGGAAATCAGAGGCGGGGAATCAGAGGCGTGGAATCAGAGGCGGGGAATCAGAGGCAGGGTATCAGAGGCGGGCAATCAGATGCAGGGAATCAGAGGCAGGGAATCAGAGGCAGGGAATCAGAGGCAGGGAACCTGAGGTGGCGAATATGAGGTGGTGAATCGGAGGCGGGGAAACAGGCGGGTAAACAGAGGCTGGGAATCAGATGCAGGGAATCAGAGGCGGGGAATCAGAGGCAGGGAATCAGATGAAGGGAATCTGATGCAGGGAATCTGAGGCAGGGAATCTGAGGCAGGGAATCTGTGGCAGGGAATCTGATGCGGGTTATCAGAAGGGGGAAATGAGATGTGGGAAACGAGATGCAGAGAAAGAGGCACGGAAATAGAGGCAGGGAAAGAGAGGCAGGGTATCAGAGGCGGGTAATCAGAGGCGTGGAATCAGAGGCGGGGAATCAGAGGCAGGAAATCAGAGAGTGGAATCAGAGGTGGGGAATCAGAGGCGGGGAATCAGAGGCAGGGAATCAGAGGCAGGAAATCAGAGGCGGCGAATCTGAGGCATGGAATCAGAGGTGGGGAAAGAGATGTGGGGAAACGTAGGCCAGGAAAGTTGCTCGGAAAGGGAGGCGGTGAATCAGAGGCGGGGAATCAGAGGCGGGGAATCAGAGGCGGGGAATCAGAGGCGTGGAATCAGAGGTGGGGAAAGAGATGTGGGGAAACAGGCGGGTAAACAGAAGCGGGTAAACATAGCTGCATCAATAGATGCAGCGAAAGAGATGGGCAAAACATAGTGGTTGGAACTTTTGTGTTGAAAATTAGTTACACAGAACAGATCAAACAGAGTTGTTGAAATTGAGGGAGGGAAAGAGAGGCACGGAAAGAGTGGAGGGGAAAGAGTGCAGGCAAAATAGAGGCGTAGAGGCAGAGGTGGGGAATCAGATGCGGGGAATCAGAGGCGGGGAATCAGAGGCAGGGAATCAGATGAAGGGAATCTAATGCAGGGAAACTGAGGCAGGGAATCTGAGGCAGGGAATCAGTAAAAAGTTATCAGAGGCAGGGTATCAGAGGCGGAGAATCAGAGGTGGGGAATCAGAAGTGGGGAATCAGAGGTGGGGAATCAGAGGCGTGGAATCAGAGGCGGGGAATCAGAGGTGGGGAATCAGAAGTGGGGAATCAGAGGTGGGGAATCAGAGGCGGGGAATCAGAGGCGTGGAATCAGAGGCGGGCAATCAGATGCGGGGAATCAGAGGCGGGGAATCAGAAGTGGGGAATCAGGTGGGGAATCAGAGGCGGGGAATCAGAGGCGGGCAATCAGATGCAGGGAATCAGAGGCAGGGAATCAGAGGCAGGGAACCAGACGCAGGGAATCAAATGAAGGGAATCTGATGCAGGCAATCTGAGGCAGGGAATCTGAGGCAGGGAATCTGTGGTGGGGAATCAGAGGCGGGAAAACAGGCGGTTAAACAGAGGCGGGTAAACATAGGCGGGGATTCAGAGGCGTGGAATCAGAGGCGGGAAATCAGAGGCGGGGAAAGATATGTGGGGAAAAGTAGGCCAGGAAAGTTGAGCGGAAAGGGAGGCATTGAATCAGAGGTGGGGAATCAGAGGCGGGGAATCAGAGGCGGGGAATCAGAGGCGGGGAATCAGAGGCAGGGAATCAGAAGCGGGGAATCAGAGGTTGGGAATCAGAGGCGGGGAATCAGAGGCGGAGAATCAGAGGCGGGCAATCAGATGCAGGGAATCAGAGGCAGGGAATCAGAGGCAGGGAATCAGAGGCAGGGAATCTGAGGCAGGGAATCTGAGGTGGGGAATCAGAGGCGGGGAAACAGGTGGGTAAACAGAGGCGGGTAAACATAGGCGGGGAATCAGAAGCGCGAAATCAGAGGTGGGGAATCAGAGGCAGGGAATCAGAGGCGGGGAATCAGGGGCGGGGAATCAGATGCGGGGAATCAGAGGTGGGGATTCAGAGGCGGGGTATCAGAGGAGGGGAATCAGAGGCGGGGAATCAGAGGCGGGGAATCAGAGGCGGGGAATCAGAGGCGTGCAATCAGAGGCGGGGAATCAGAGGCAGGGAATCGGAGGCGGGCAATCAGATGCAGGGAATCAGAGGCAGGGAATCAGAGGCAGGGAATCTGAGGCAGGGAATCTGAGGCAGGGAATCTGAGGTGGGCAATCAGAGGCGGGAAAACAGGCGGGTAAACAGAGGCGGGTAAACATAGGCGGGGAATCAGAGGCGGGGAATCAGAGGCGGGGAATCAGAGGCGGGGAATCAGAGGCGGGGAATAAGAGTCGGGGAATCAGAGGCGGGGAATCTGAGGCGGGGAATCAGATGCAGGGAATCAGAGGCGGGGAATCAGAGGCGGGGTATTAGAGGCGGGGAATCAGAGGCGCTGAATCAGAGACGGGGAATCAGAGGCGTGGAATCGGAGACGGGGAATCAGAGGCGTGGAATCAGACGCGGGGAATCAGAGGAGGGGAATCAGAAGTGGGGAATCAGAGGTGGGGAATCAGAGGCGGGGAATCAGAGGCAGGTAATCAGAGGCGGGCAATCAGATGCAGGGAATCAGAGGCAGGGAATCTGAGGCAGGGAATCTGAGGCAGGGAATCTGAGGCAGGGAATATGAGGTGGGCAATCAGAGGCGGGAAAACAGGCGGGTAAACAGAGGCGGGTAAACATAGGCGGGGAATCAGAGGCGGGGAATCAGAGGCGGGGAATCAGAGTCGGGGAATCAGAGGCGGGGAATCAGAGTCGGGGAATCAGAGGCGGGGAATCTGAGGCAGGGAATCAGAGGCGGGGAATCAGAGGCGGGGAATCAGAGGCGGGGTATCAGAGGCGGGGAATCAGAGGCGCGGAATCAGAGGCGGGGAATCAGAGGCGTGGAATCACAGGCGGGGAATCAGAGGCGGGGAATCAGAAGTGGGGAATCAGAGGTGGGGAATCAGAGGCGGGGAATCAGAATCAGCGAATCAGAGGCGGGGCAATCAGAGGTGGGGATTCAGAGGCGTGGAATCAGAGGCGTGGAATCAGAGGCGGTGAATCAGAGGCGGGGATTCAGACGCGGGGAATCAGAGGCGCTGAATCAGAGACGGGGAATCAGAGGCGTGGAATCAGAGACGGGGAATCAGAGGCGTGGAATCAGACGCGGGGAATCAGAGGAGGGGAATCAGAAGTGGGGAATCAGAGGTGGGGAATCAGAGGCGGGGAATCAGAGGCAGGGAATCAGAGGCGGGCAATCAGATGCAGGGAATCAGAGGCAGGGAATCAGAGGCAGGGAATCTGAGGCAGGGAATCTGAGGCAGGGAATATGAGGTGGGCAATCAGAGGCGGGAAAACAGGCGGGTAAACAGAGGCGGGTAAACATAGGCGGGGAATCAGAGGCGGGGAATCAGAGGCGGGGAATCAGAGTCGGGGAATCAGAGGCGGGGAATCAGAGTCGGGGAATCAGAGGCGGGGAATCTGAGGCGGGGAATCAGATGCAGGGAATCAGAGGCGGGGAATCAGAGGCGGGGTATCAGAGGCGGGGAATCAGAGGCGCGGAATCAGAGGCGGGGAATCAGAGGCGTGGAATATAGACGGGGAATCAGAGGCGGGGAATCAGAAGTGGGGAATCAGAGGTGGGAAATCAGAGGCGGGGAATCAGAGGCGTGGAATCAGAGGCGGGGAATCAGAGGCAGGGTATCAGAGGCGGGCAATCAGATGCAGGGAATCAGAGGCAGGGAATCAGAGGCAGGGAATCAGAGGCAGGGAACCTGAGGTGGCGAATATGAGGTGGTGAATCGGAGGCGGGGAAACAGGCGGGTAAACAGAGGCTGGGAATCAGATGCAGGGAATCAGAGGCGGGGAATCAGAGGCAGGGAATCAGATGAAGGGAATCTGATGCAGGGAATCTGAGGCAGGGAATCTGAGGCAGGGAATCTGTGGCAGGGAATCTGATGCGGGTTATCAGAAGGGGGAAATGAGATGTGGGAAACGAGATGCAGAGAAAGAGGCACGGAAATAGAGGCAGGGAAAGAGAGGCAGGGTATCAGAGGCGGGTAATCAGAGGCGTGGAATCAGAGGCGGGGAATCAGAGGCAGGAAATCAGAGAGTGGAATCAGAGGTGGGGAATCAGAGGCGGGGAATCAGAGGCAGGGAATCAGAGGCAGGAAATCAGAGGCGGCGAATCTGAGGCATGGAATCAGAGGTGGGGAAAGAGATGTGGGGAAACGTAGGCCAGGAAAGTTGCTCGGAAAGGGAGGCGGTGAATCAGAGGCGGGGAATCAGAGGCGGGGAATCAGAGGCGGGGAATCAGAGGCGTGGAATCAGAGGTGGGGAAAGAGATGTGGGGAAACAGGCGGGTAAACAGAAGCGGGTAAACATAGCTGCATCAATAGATGCAGCGAAAGAGATGGGCAAAACATAGTGGTTGGAACTTTTGTGTTGAAAATTAGTTACACAGAACAGATCAAACAGAGTTGTTGAAATTGAGGGAGGGAAAGAGAGGCACGGAAAGAGTGGAGGGGAAAGAGTGCAGGCAAAATAGAGGCGTAGAGGCAGAGGTGGGGAATCAGATGCGGGGAATCAGAGGCGGGGAATCAGAGGCAGGGAATCAGATGAAGGGAATCTAATGCAGGGAAACTGAGGCAGGGAATCTGAGGCAGGGAATCAGTAAAAAGTTATCAGAGGCAGGGTATCAGAGGCGGAGAATCAGAGGTGGGGAATCAGAAGTGGGGAATCAGAGGTGGGGAATCAGAGGCGTGGAATCAGAGGCGGGGAATCAGAGGTGGGGAATCAGAAGTGGGGAATCAGAGGTGGGGAATCAGAGGCGGGGAATCAGAGGCGTGGAATCAGAGGCGGGCAATCAGATGCGGGGAATCAGAGGCGGGGAATCAGAAGTGGGGAATCAGGTGGGGAATCAGAGGCGGGGAATCAGAGGCGGGCAATCAGATGCAGGGAATCAGAGGCAGGGAATCAGAGGCAGGGAACCAGACGCAGGGAATCAAATGAAGGGAATCTGATGCAGGCAATCTGAGGCAGGGAATCTGAGGCAGGGAATCTGTGGTGGGGAATCAGAGGCGGGAAAACAGGCGGTTAAACAGAGGCGGGTAAACATAGGCGGGGATTCAGAGGCGTGGAATCAGAGGCGGGAAATCAGAGGCGGGGAAAGATATGTGGGGAAAAGTAGGCCAGGAAAGTTGAGCGGAAAGGGAGGCATTGAATCAGAGGTGGGGAATCAGAGGCGGGGAATCAGAGGCGGGGAATCAGAGGCGGGGAATCAGAGGCAGGGAATCAGAAGCGGGGAATCAGAGGTTGGGAATCAGAGGCGGGGAATCAGAGGCGGAGAATCAGAGGCGGGCAATCAGATGCAGGGAATCAGAGGCAGGGAATCAGAGGCAGGGAATCAGAGGCAGGGAATCTGAGGCAGGGAATCTGAGGTGGGGAATCAGAGGCGGGGAAACAGGTGGGTAAACAGAGGCGGGTAAACATAGGCGGGGAATCAGAAGTGCGAAATCAGAGGTGGGGAATCAGAGGCAGGGAATCAGAGGCGGGGAATCAGGGGCGGGGAATCAGATGCGGGGAATCAGAGGTGGGGATTCAGAGGCGGGGTATCAGAGGAGGGGAATCAGAGGCGGGGAATCAGAGGCGGGGAATCAGAGGCGGGGAATCAGAGGCGTGCAATCAGAGGCGGGGAATCAGAGGCAGGGAATCGGAGGCGGGCAATCAGATGCAGGGAATCAGAGGCAGGGAATCAGAGGCAGGGAATCTGAGGCAGGGAATCTGAGGCAGGGAATCTGAGGTGGGCAATCAGAGGCGGGAAAACAGGCGGGTAAACAGAGGCGGGTAAACATAGGCGGGGAATCAGAGGCGGGGAATCAGAGGCGGGGAATCAGAGGCGGGGAATCAGAGGCGGGGAATAAGAGTCGGGGAATCAGAGGCGGGGAATCTGAGGCGGGGAATCAGATGCAGGGAATCAGAGGCGGGGAATCAGAGGCGGGGTATTAGAGGCGGGGAATCAGAGGCGCTGAATCAGAGACGGGGAATCAGAGGCGTGGAATCGGAGACGGGGAATCAGAGGCGTGGAATCAGACGCGGGGAATCAGAGGAGGGGAATCAGAAGTGGGGAATCAGAGGTGGGGAATCAGAGGCGGGGAATCAGAGGCAGGTAATCAGAGGCGGGCAATCAGATGCAGGGAATCAGAGGAAGGGAATCTGAGGCAGGGAATCTGAGGCAGGGAATCTGAGGCAGGGAATATGAGGTGGGCAATCAGAGGCGGGAAAACAGGCGGGTAAACAGAGGCGGGTAAACATAGGCGGGGAATCAGAGGCGGGGAATCAGAGGCGGGGAATCAGAGTCGGGGAATCAGAGGCGGGGAATCAGAGTCGGGGAATCAGAGGCGGGGAATCTGAGGCAGGGAATCAGAGGCGGGGAATCAGAGGCGGGGAATCAGAGGCGGGGTATCAGAGGCGGGGAATCAGAGGCGCGGAATCAGAGGCGGGGAATCAGAGGCGTGGAATCACAGGCGGGGAATCAGAGGCGGGGAATCAGAAGTGGGGAATCAGAGGTGGGGAATCAGAGGCGGGGAATCAGAATCAGCGAATCAGAGGCGGGGCAATCAGAGGTGGGGATTCAGAGGCGTGGAATCAGAGGCGTGGAATCAGAGGCGGTGAATCAGAGGCGGGGATTCAGACGCGGGGAAACAGAGGCGTGGAATCAGAAGTGGGGATTCAGAGGTGGGGAATCAGAGGCGGGGAATCAGAGGCAGGTAATCAGAGGCGGGCAATCAGATGCAGGGAATCAGAGGCAGGGAATCAGAGGTAGGGAATCTGAGGCAGGGAATCTGAGGCAGGGAATCTGAGGTGGGCAATCAGAGGCGGGAAAACAGGCGGGTAAACAGAGGCGGGTAAACATAGGCGGGGAATCAGAGGCGGGGAATCAGAGGCGGGGAATCAGAGTCGGGGAATCAGAGGCGGGGAATCTGAGGCGGGGAATCAGATGCAGGGAATCAGAGGCGGGGAATCAGAGGCGGGGTATCAGAGGCGGGGAATCAGAGGCGCGGAATCAGAGGCGGGGAATCAGAGGCGTGGAATCACAGACGGGGAATCAGAGGCGGGGAATCAGAAGTGGGGAATCAGAGGTGGGAAATCAGAGGCGGGGAATCAGAGGCGGGGAATCAGAGGCAGGGTATCAGAGGCGGGCAATCAGATGCAGGGAATCAGAGGCAGGGAATCAGAGGCAGGGAATCAGAGGTAGGGAACCTGAGGTGGCGAATATGAGGTGGTGAATCAGAGGCGGGGAAACAGGCGGGTAAACAGAGGCTGGGAATCAGATGCAGGGAATCAGAGGCGGGGAATCAGAGGCAGGGAATCAGATGAAGGGAATCTGATGCAGGGAATCTGAGGCAGGGAATCTGAGGCAGGGAATCTGTGGCAGGGAATCTGATGCGGGTTATCAGAAGGGGGAAATGAGATGTGGGAAACGAGATGCAGAGAAAGAGGCACGGAAATGGAGGCAGGGAAAGAGAGGCAGGGTATCAGAAGCGGGTAATCAGAGGCGTGGAATCAGAGGCGGGGAATCAGAGGCGGGAAATCAGAGAGGGGAATCAGAGGTGGGGAATCAGAGGCGGGGAATCAGAGGCAGGGAATCGGAGGCGTGCAATCAGATACAGGGAATCAGAGGCAGGGAATCAGAGGCAGGGAATCTGAGGCAGGGAATCTGAGGCAGGGAATCTGAGGTGGGCAATCATATGCGGGAAAACAGGCTGGTAAACAGAGGCGGGTAAACATAGGCGGGGAATCAGAGGCGGGGAATCAGAGGCGGGGAATCAGAGGCGGGGAGTCAGAGGCGGGGAATCAGAGTCGGGGAATCAGAGGCGGGGAATCTGAGGCGGGGAATCAGATGCAGGGAATCAGAGGCGGGGAATCAGAGGCGGGGTATTAGAGGCGGGGAATCAGAGGCGCTGAATCAGAGACGGGGAATCAGAGGCGTGGAATCAGAGACGGGGAATCAGAGGCGTGGAATCAGACGCGGGGAATCAGAGGAGGGGAATCAGGAGTGGGGAATCAGAGGTGGGGAATCAGAGGCGGGGAATCAGAGGCAGGGAATCAGAGGCGGGCAATCAGATGCAGGGAATCAGAGGCAGGGAATCAGAGGCAGGGAATCTGAGGCAGGGAATCTGAGGCAGGGAATATGAGGTGGGCAATCAGAGGCGGGAAAACAGGCGGGTAAACAGAGGCGGGTAAACATAGGCGGGGAATCAGAGGCGGGGAATCAGAGGCGGGGAATCAGAGTCGGGAAATCAGAGGCGGGGAATCAGAGTCGGGGAATCAGAGGCGGGGAATCTGAGGCGGGGAATCAGATGCAGGGAATCAGAGGCGGGGAATCAGAGGCGGGGTATTAGAGGCGGGGAATCAGAGGCGCTGAATCAGAGACGGGGAATCAGAGGCGTGGAATCGGAGACGGGGAATCAGAGGCGTGGAATCAGACGCGGGGAATCAGAGGAGGGGAATCAGAAGTGGGGAATCAGAGGTGGGGAATCAGAGGCGGGGAATCAGAGGCAGGTAATCAGAGGCGGGCAATCAGATGCAGGGAATCAGAGGCAGGGAATCTGAGGCAGGGAATCTGAGGCAGGGAATCTGAGGCAGGGAATATGAGGTGGGCAATCAGAGGCGGGAAAACAGGCGGGTAAACAGAGGCGGGTAAACATAGGCGGGGAATCAGAGGCGGGGAATCAGAGGCGGGGAATCAGAGTCGGGGAATCAGAGGCGGGGAATCAGAGTCGGGGAATCAGAGGCGGGGAATCTGAGGCAGGGAATCAGAGGCGGGGAATCAGAGGCGGGGAATCAGAGGCGGGGTATCAGAGGCGGGGAATCAGAGGCGCGGAATCAGAGGCGGGGAATCAGAGGCGTGGAATCACAGGCGGGGAATCAGAGGCGGGGAATCAGAAGTGGGGAATCAGAGGTGGGGAATCAGAGGCGGGGAATCAGAATCAGCGAATCAGAGGCGGGGCAATCAGAGGTGGGGATTCAGAGGCGTGGAATCAGAGGCGTGGAATCAGAGGCGGTGAATCAGAGGCGGGGATTCAGACGCGGGGAAACAGAGGCGTGGAATCAGAAGTGGGGATTCAGAGGTGGGGAATCAGAGGCGGGGAATCAGAGGCAGGTAATCAGAGGCGGGCAATCAGATGCAGGGAATCAGAGGCAGGGAATCAGAGGTAGGGAATCTGAGGCAGGGAATCTGAGGCAGGGAATCTGAGGTGGGCAATCAGAGGCGGGAAAACAGGCGGGTAAACAGAGGCGGGTAAACATAGGCGGGGAATCAGAGGCGGGGAATCAGAGGCGGGGAATCAGAGTCGGGGAATCAGAGGCGGGGAATCTGAGGCGGGGAATCAGATGCAGGGAATCAGAGGCGGGGAATCAGAGGCGGGGTATCAGAGGCGGGGAATCAGAGGCGCGGAATCAGAGGCGGGGAATCAGAGGCGTGGAATCACAGACGGGGAATCAGAGGCGGGGAATCAGAAGTGGGGAATCAGAGGTGGGAAATCAGAGGCGGGGAATCAGAGGCGGGGAATCAGAGGCAGGGTATCAGAGGCGGGCAATCAGATGCAGGGAATCAGAGGCAGGGAATCAGAGGCAGGGAATCAGAGGTAGGGAACCTGAGGTGGCGAATATGAGGTGGTGAATCAGAGGCGGGGAAACAGGCGGGTAAACAGAGGCTGGGAATCAGATGCAGGGAATCAGAGGCGGGGAATCAGAGGCAGGGAATCAGATGAAGGGAATCTGATGCAGGGAATCTGAGGCAGGGAATCTGAGGCAGGGAATCTGTGGCAGGGAATCTGATGCGGGTTATCAGAAGGGGGAAATGAGATGTGGGAAACGAGATGCAGAGAAAGAGGCACGGAAATGGAGGCAGGGAAAGAGAGGCAGGGTATCAGAAGCGGGTAATCAGAGGCGTGGAATCAGAGGCGGGGAATCAGAGGCGGGAAATCAGAGAGGGGAATCAGAGGCGGGGAATCAGAGGCGGGGAATCAGAGGCAGGGAATCGGAGGCGTGCAATCAGATGCAGGGAATCAGAGGCAGGGAATCAGAGGCAGGGAATCTGAGGCAGGGAATCTGAGGCAGGGAATCTGAGGTGGGCAATCATATGCGGGAAAACAGGCTGGTAAACAGAGGCGGGTAAACATAGGCGGGGAATCAGAGGCGGGGAATCAGAGGCGGGGAATCAGAGGCGGGGAGTCAGAGGCGGGGAATCAGAGTCGGGGAATCAGAGGCGGGGAATCTGAGGCGGGGAATCAGATGCAGGGAATCAGAGGCGGGGAATCAGAGGCGGGGTATTAGAGGCGGGGAATCAGAGGCGCTGAATCAGAGACGGGGAATCAGAGGCGTGGAATCAGAGACGGGGAATCAGAGGCGTGGAATCAGACGCGGGGAATCAGAGGAGGGGAATCAGGAGTGGGGAATCAGAGGTGGGGAATCAGAGGCGGGGAATCAGAGGCAGGGAATCAGAGGCGGGCAATCAGATGCAGGGAATCAGAGGCAGGGAATCAGAGGCAGGGAATCTGAGGCAGGGAATCTGAGGCAGGGAATATGAGGTGGGCAATCAGAGGCGGGAAAACAGGCGGGTAAACAGAGGCGGGTAAACATAGGCGGGGAATCAGAGGCGGGGAATCAGAGGCGGGGAATCAGAGTCGGGAAATCAGAGGCGGGGAATCAGAGTCGGGGAATCAGAGGCGGGGAATCTGAGGCGGGGAATCAGATGCAGGGAATCAGAGGCGGGGAATCAGAGGCGGGGTATCAGAGGCGGGGAATCAGAGGCGCGGAATCAGAGGCGGGGAATCAGAGGCGTGGAATCACAGACGGGGAATCAGAGGCGGGGAATCAGGTGGGGAATCAGAGGTGGGAAATCAGAGGCGGGGAATCAGAGGCGGGGAATCAGAGGCGGGGAATCAGAGGCAGGGTATAAGAGGCGGGCAATCAGATGCAGGGAATCAGAGGCAGGGAATCAGAGGCAGGGAATCAGAGGCAGGGAACCTGAGGTGGCGAATATGAGGTGGTGAATCGGAGGCGGGGAAACAGGCGGGTAAACAGAGGCTGGGAATCAGATGCAGGGAATCAGAGGCGGGGAATCAGAGGCAGGGAATCAGATGAAGGGAATCTGATGCAGGGAATCTGAGGCAGGGAATCTGAGGCAGGGAATCTGTGGCAGGGAATCTGATGCGGGTTATCAGAAGGGGGAAATGAGATGTGGGAAACGAGATGCAGAGAAAGAGGCACGGAAATAGAGGCAGGGAAAGAGAGGCAGGGTATCAGAGGCGGGTAATCAGAGGCGTGGAATCAGAGGCGGGGAATCAGAGGCGGGAAATCAGAGAGTGGAATCAGAGGTGGGGAATCAGAGGCGGGGAATCAGAGGCAGGGAATCAGAGGCAGGAAATCAGAGGCGGCGAATCTGAGGCATGGAATCAGAGGTGGGGAAAGAGATGTGGGGAAACGTAGGCCAGGAAAGTTGCTCGGAAAGGGAGGCGGTGAATCTGAGGCGGGGAATCAGAGGCGGGGAATCAGAGGTGGGGAATCAGAGGCGTGGAATCAGAGGTGGGGAAAGAGATGTGGGGAAACAGGCGGGTAAACAGAAGCGGGTAAACATAGCTGCATCAATAGATGCAGCGAAAGAGATGGGCAAAACATAGTGGTTGGAACTTTTGTGTTGAAAATTAGTTACACAGAACAGATCAAACAGAGTTGTTGAAATTGAGGGAGGGAAAGAGAGGCACGGAAAGAGTGGAGGGGAAAGAGTGCAGGCAAAATAGAGGCGTAGAGGCAGAGGTGGTGAATCAGATGCGGGGAATCAGAGGCGGGGAATCAGAGGCAGGGAATCAGATGAAGGGAATCTAATGCAGGGAAACTCAGGCAGGGAATCTGAGGCAGGGAATCAGTAAAAAGTTATCAGAGGCAGGGTATCAGAGGCGGAGAATCAGAGGTGGGGAATCAGAAGTGGGGAATCAGAGGTGGGGAATCAGAGGCGTGGAATCAGAGGCGGGGAATCAGAGGTGGGGAATCAGAAGTGGGGAATCAGAGGTGGGGAATCAGAGGCGGGGAATCAGAGGCGTGGAATCAGAGGCGGGCAATCAGAAGTGGGGAATCAGAGGCGGGGTATCAGAGGCGGGGATTCAGAGGCGGTGAATCAGAGGCGGGGAATCAGAGGCGGGGAATCAGAGGCGGGGAATCAGAAGTGGGGAATCAGAGGTGGGGAATCAGAGGCGGGGAATCAGAGGCGGGCAATCAGATGCAGGGAATCAGAGGCAGGGAATCAGAGGCAGGGAACCAGACGCAGGGAATCAAATGAAGGGAATCTGATGCAGGCAATCTGAGGCAGGGAATCTGAGGCAGGGAATCTGTGGTGGGGAATCAGAGGCGGGAAAACAGGCGGTTAAACAGAGGCGGGTAAACATAGGCGGGGATTCAGAGGCGTGGAATCAGAGGCGGGAAATCAGAGGCGGGGAAAGATATGTGGGGAAAAGTAGGCCAGGAAAGTTGAGCGGAAAGGGAGGCATTGAATCAGAGGTGGGGAATCAGAGGCGGGGAATCAGAGGCGGGGAATCAGAGGCGGGGAATCAGAGGCAGGGAATCAGAAGCGGGGAATCAGAGGTTGGGAATCAGAGGCGGGGAATCAGAGGCGGAGAATCAGAGGCGGGCAATCAGATGCAGGGAATCAGAGGCAGGGAATCAGAGGCAGGGAATCAGAGGCAGGGAATCTGAGGCAGGGAATCTGAGGTGGGGAATCAGAGGCGGGGAAACAGGTGGGTAAACAGAGGCGGGTAAACATAGGCGGGGAATCAGAAGCGCGAAATCAGAGGTGGGGAATCAGAGGCAGGGAATCAGAGGCGGGGAATCAGGGGCGGGGAATCAGATGCGGGGAATCAGAGGTGGGGATTCAGAGGCGGGGTATCAGAGGAGGGGAATCAGAGGCGGGGAATCAGAGGCGGGGAATCAGAGGCGGGGAATCAGAGGCGTGCAATCAGAGGCGGGGAATCAGAGGTGGGGAATCAGAAGTGGGGAATCAGAGGTGGGGAATCAGAGCCGGGGAATCAGAATCAGCGAATCAGAGGCGGGGCAATCAGAGGTGGGGAATAAGAGTCGGGGAATCAGAGGCGGGGAATCAGAGTCGGGGAATCAGAGGCGGGGAATCTGAGGCGGGGAATCAGATGCAGGGAATCAGAGGCGGGGAATCAGAGGCGGGGTATCAGAGGCGGGGAATCAGAGGCGCGGAATCAGAGGCGGGGAATCAGAGGCGTGGAATCACAGACGGGGAATCAGAGGCGGGGAATCAGAAGTGGGGAATCAGAGGTGGGAAATCAGAGGCGGGGAATCAGAGGCGGGGAATCAGAGGCGGGGAATCAGAGGCAGGGTATCAGAGGCGGGCAATCAGATGCAGGGAATCAGAGGCAGGGAATCAGAGGCAGGGAATCAGAGGCAGGGAACCTGAGGTGGCGAATATGAGGTGGTGAATCGGAGGCGGCGAAACGGGCGGGTAAACAGAGGCTGGGAATCAGATGCAGGGAATCAGAGGCGGGGAATCAGAGGCAGGGAATCAGATGAAGGGAATCTGATGCAGGGAATCTGAGGCAGGGAATCTGAGGCAGGGAATCTGTGGCAGGGAATCTGATGCGGGTTATCAGAAGGGGGAAATGAGATGTGGGAAACGAGATGCAGAGAAAGAGGCACGGAAATAGAGGCAGGGAAAGAGAGGCAGGGTATCAGAGGCGGGTAATCAGAGGCGTGGAATCAGAGGCGGGGAATCAGAGAGTGGAATCAGAGGTGGGGAATCAGAGGCGGGGAATCAGAGGCAGGGAATCAGAGGCAGGAAATCAGAGGCGGCGAATCTGAGGCATGGAATCAGAGGTGGGGAAAGAGATGTGGGGAAACGTAGGCCAGGAAAGTTGCTCGGAAAGGGAGGCGGTGAATCTGAGGCGGGGAATCAGAGGCGGGGAATCAGAGGCGGGGAATCAGAGGCGTGGAATCAGAGGTGGGGAAAGAGATGTGGGGAAACAGGCGGGTAAACAGAAGCGGGTAATCATAGCTGCATCAATAGATGCAGCGAAAGAGATGGGCAAAACATAGTGGTTGGAACTTTTGTGTTGAAAATTAGTTACACAGAACAGATCAAACAGAGTTGTTGAAATTGAGGGAGGGAAAGAGAGGCACGGAAAGAGTGGAGGGGAAAGAGTGCAGGCAAAATAGAGGCGTAGAGGCAGAGGTGGGGAATCAGATGCGGGGAATCAGAGGCGGGGAATCAGAGGCAGGGAATCAGATGAAGGGAATCTAATGCAGGGAAACTCAGGCAGGGAATCTGAGGCAGGGAATCAGTAAAAAGTTATCAGAGGCAGGGTATCAGAGGCGGAGAATCAGAGGTGGGGAATCAGAAGTGGGGAATCAGAGGTGGGGAATCAGAGGCGTGGAATCAGAGGCGGGGAATCAGAGGTGGGGAATCAGAAGTGGGGAATCAGAGGTGGGGAATCAGAGGCGGGGAATCAGAGGCGTGGAATCAGAGGCGGGCAATCAGAAGTGGGGAATCAGAGGCGGGGAATCGGAGGCGGGGAATCAGAGGCGGGGAATCAGAGGCGGGGAATCAGAGGCAGGGAATCAGAAGCGGGGAATCAGAGGTTGGGAATCAGAGGCGGGGAATCAGAGGCGGAGAATCAGAGGCGGGCAATCAGATGCAGGGAATCAGAGGCAGGGAATCTGAGGCAGGGAATCAGAGGCAGGGAATCTGAGGCAGGGAATCTGAGGTGGGGAATCAGCGGCGGGGAAACAGGTGGGTAAACAGAGGCGGGTAAACATAGGCGGTTAATCAGAGGCACGAAATCAGAGGTGGGGAATCAGATGCGGGGAATCAGAGGTGGGGAATCAGAGGCGGGGTATCAGAGGAGGGGAATCAGAGGCGGGGAATCAGAGGCGGGGAATCAGAGGTGTGCAATCAGAGGCGGGGAATCAGAGGTGGGGAATCAGAAGTGGGGAATCAGAGGTGGGTAATCAGAGCCGGGGAATCAGAATCAGCGAATCAGAGGCGGGGCAATCAGAGGTGGGGAATCAGAGGCGGGGAATCAGAGGCGGGGAATCAGAGGAGGTGAATCAGAGGCGGGGAATCAGACGCGGGGAATCAGAGGCGGGGAATCAGAAGTGGGGAATCAGAGGCGGGGAATCAGAGGCGGGGAATCAGAGGCGGGGAATCAGAGGCGGGGAATCAGAGGCAGGGAATCAGAAGCGGGGAATCAGAGGTTGGGAATCAGAGGCGGGGAATCAGAGGCGGAGAATCAGAGGCGGGCAATCAGATGCAGGGAATCAGAGGCAGGGAATCTGAGGCAGGGAATCAGAGGCAGGGAATCTGAGGCAGGGAATCTGAGGTGGGGAATCAGCGGCGGGGAAACAGGTGGGTAAACAGAGGCGGGTAAACATAGTCGGTTAATCAGAGGCACGAAATCAGAGGTGGGGAATCAGATGCGGGGAATCAGAGGTGGGGAATCAGAGGCGGGGTATCAGAGGAGGGGAATCAGAGGCGGGGAATCAGAGGCGGGGAATCAGAGGCGTGCAATCAGAGGCGGGGAATCAGAGGTGGGGAATCAGAAGTGGGGAATCAGAGGTGGGGAATCAGAGCCGGGGAATCAGAATCAGCGAATCAGAGGCGGGGCAATCAGAGGTGGGGAATCAGAGGCGGGGAATCAGAGGCGGGGAATCAGAGGAGGTGAATCAGAGGCGGGGAATCAGACGCGGGGAATCAGAGGCGGGGAATCAGAAGTGGGGAATCAGAGGTGGGGAATCAGAGGCGGGGAATCAGAGGCAGGTAATCAGAGGCGGGCAATCAGATGCAGGGAATCAGAGGCAGGGAATCAGAGGCAGGGAATCTGAGGCAGGGAATCTGAGGCAGGGAATCTGAGGTGGGCAATCAGAGGCGGGAAAACAGGCGGGTAAACAGAGGCGGGTAAACATAGGCGGGGAATCAGAGGCGGGGAATCAGAGGCGGGGAATCAGAGGCGGGGAATCAGAGTCAGGGAATCAGAGGCGGGAATCTGAGGCGGGGAATCAGATGCAGGGAATCAGAGGCGGGGAATCAGAGGCGGGGAATCAGAGGCGGGGAATCAGAGGCGCGGAATCAGAGGCGGGGTATCAGAGGCGTGGAATCAGAGACGGGGAATCAGAGGCGGGGAATCAGAAGTGGGGAATCAGAGGTGTGAAATCAGAGGCTGGGAATCAGAGGCGGGGTATCAGAGGCGGGGAATCAGAGGCAGGGTATCAGAGGCGGGCAATCTGATGCAGGGAATCAGAGGCAGGGAATCAGAGGCAGGGAATCAGAGGCAGGGAACCTGAGATGGCGAATATGAGGTGGTGAATCAGAGGCGGGGAAACAGTCGGGTAAACAGAGGCGGGGAATCAGAGGCAGGGAATCAGCCGCGGGGAATCAGAGGCAGGGAATCAGATGAAGGGAATCTGATGCAGGGAATCTGAGGCAGGGTATCTGAGGCAGGGAATCTGTGGCAGGGAATCTGATGCGGGTTATCAGAAGGGGGAAATGAGATGTGGGAAACGAGATGCAGAGAAAGAGGCACGGAAATAGAGGCAGGGAAAGAGAGGCAGGGTATCAGAGGCGGGTAATCAGAGGCATGGAATCAGAGGCGGGGAATCAGAGACACAGAAAGAGAGGCGTGGAATCAGAGGTGCGGATTCAGAGCCGGTGAATCTGAGCCGGGAAATCAGAAGCAGAGCAACAGAGGTGGTGAAACATGGGTGCGGAATCGGACACGGAGAATCAGAGGTGGGGACTCAGAGGCCGGGAATCTGAGGCAGGGAATCAGAGGCAGGTTATCAGAGGCAGGGAATCAGAGGTGGGAAATCAGAGGCGGGGAATCAGAGGCGGCGAATCAGAGGCGGGGAATCAGAGGCGGGGAATCAGAGGCGGAGAATCAGAGGCGGGCAATCAGATGCAGGAAATCAGAGGCAGGGAATCAGAGGCAGGGAATCAGAGGCAGGGAATCTGAGGCAGGGAATCAGAGGTGGGGAATCAGAGGCGGGGAATCAGAGGCAGGGAATCAGATGAAGGGAATCTGATGCAGGGAATCTAAGGCAGGGAATCTGAGGCAGGGAATCTGTGGCAGGGAATCTGATGCGGGTTATCAGAAGGGGGAAATGAGATGTGGGAAACGAGATGCAGAGAAAGAGGCACAGAAATAGAGGCAGGGAAAGACAGGCAGTGAATCAGAGGCGGGGAATCAGAGGTGGGGAATCAGAGGCTGGGAATCAGAGGCGGGGAATCAGAGGGGGGAATCAGAGGTGGGGAATCAGAGGCAGGGAATCAGAGGCAGGGAATCAGAGGCGGGAAATCAGAGGCGGCGAATCTGAGGCGTGGAATCAGAGGTGGGGAAAGAGATGTGGGGAAACGTAGGCCAGGAAAGTTGCGCGGAAAGGGAGGCGGTGAATCAGAGGCAGGGAATCAGAGGTGGGGAATCAGAGGCGGGGAATCAGAGGCGTGGAATCAGAGGTGGGGAAAGAGATGTGGGGAAACAGGCGGGTAAACAGAAGCGGGTAAACATAGCTGCATAAATAGAGGCAGCGAAAGAGATGGGCGAAACATAGTGGTTGGAACTTGTGTGTTGAAAATTAGGTACACAGAACAGATCAAACAGAGTTGTTGAAATTGAGGGAGGGAAAGAGAGGCACACAAAGAGTGGAGGGGAAAGAATGCAGGCAAAATAGAGGCGTAGAGACAGAGGTGGCGAATCAGTGGCGGGGAATCAGAGGCGGGGAATCTGAGGCAGGGAATCTGTGGTGGGGAATCAGAGGCGGGAAAACAGGCGGGTAAACAGAGGCGGGTAAACATAGGCGGGGAATCAGAGGCGTGGAATCAGAGGCGGGAAATCAGAGGCGGGGAAAGATATGTGGGGAAAAGTAGGCCAGGAAAGTTGAGCGGAAAGGGAGGCAGTGAATCAGAGGTGGGGAATCAGAGGCGGGGAATCAGAGGCGGGGAATCAGAGGCGGGGAATCAGAGGCGGGGAATCAGAAGCGGGGAATCAGAGGCGGGGAATAAGAGGCGGGGAATCAGAGGCGGGGAAACAGGTGGGTAAACAGAGGTGGGTAAACATAGGCGGGGAATCAGAGGCGCGGAATCAGAGGCGGGGAATCAGAGGCAGGGAATCAGAGGCGGGGAATCAGAGGCGGGGTATCAGATGCGGGGAATCAGAGGTGGGGAATCAGAGGCGGGGTATCAGAGGAGGGGAATCAGAGGCATGGAATCAGAAGCGGGGAATCAGAGGCGGGGAATCAGAGGCGTGGAATCAGAGGCGGGGAATCAGAGGCGGGGAATCAGAAGTGGGGAATCAGAGGTGGGGAATCAGATGCGGGGAATCAGAATCAGCGAATCAGAGGCGGGGCAATCAGAGGTGGGGATTCAGAGGCGGGGAATCAGAGGCGGGGAATCAGAGGCGGTGAATCAGAGGCGGGGAATCAGACGCGGGGAATCAGAGGCGGGGAATCAGAAGTGGGGATTCAGAGGTGGGGAATCAGAGGCGGGGAATCAGAGGCAGGTAATCAGAGGCGGGCAATCAGATGCAGGGAATCAGAGGCAGGGAATCAGAGGCAGGGAATCTGAGGCAGGGAATCTGAGGCAGGGAATCTGAGGTGGGCAATCAGAGGCGGGAAAACAGGCGGGTAAACAGAGGCGGGTAAACATAGGTGGGGAATCAGAGGCGGGGAATCAGAGGCGGGGAATCAGAGGCGGGGAATCAGAAGTGGGGATTCAGAGGTGGGGAATCAGAGGCGGGGAATCAGAGGCAGGTAATCAGAGGTGGGCAATCAGATGCAGGGAATCAGAGGCAGGGAATCAGAGGTAGGGAATCTGAGGCAGGGAATCTGAGGCAGGGAATCTGAGGTGGGCAATCAGAGGCGGGAAAACAGGCGGGTAAACAGAGGCGGGTAAACATAGGCGGGGAATCAGAGGCGGGGAATCAGAGGCGGGGAATCAGAGTCGGGGAATCAGAGGCGGGGAATCTGAGGCGGGGAATCAGATGCAGGGAATCAGAGGCGGGGAATCAGAGGCGGGGTATCAGAGGCGGGGAATCAGAGGCGGGGAATCAGAGGCGTGGAATCACAGACGGGGAATCAGAGGCGGGGAATCAGAAGTGGGGAATCAGAGGTGGGAAATCAGAGGCGGGGAATCAGAGGCGGGGAATCAGAGGCGGGGAATCAGAGGCAGGGTATCAGAGGCGGGCAATCAGATGCAGGGAATCAGAGGCAGGGAATCAGAGGCAGGGAATCAGAGGCAGGGAACCTGAGGTGGCGAATATGAGGTGGTGAATCAGAGGCGGGGAAACAGGCGGGTAAACAGAGGCTGGGAATCAGATGCAGGGAATCAGAGGCGGGGAATCAGAGGCAGGGAATCAGATGAAGGGAATCTGATGCAGGGAATCTGAGGCAGGGAATCTGAGGCAGGGAATCTGTGGCAGGGAATCTGATGCGGGTTATCAGAAGGGGGAAATGAGATGTGGGAAACGAGATGCAGAGAAAGAGGCACGGAAATAGAGGCAGGGAAAGAGAGGCAGGGTATCAGAGGCGGGTAATCAGAGGCGTGGAATCAGAGGCGGGGAATCAGAGGCGGGAAATAAGAGAGGGGAATCAGAGGTGGGGAATCAGAGGCGGGGAATCAGAGGCAGGGAATCGGAGGCGGGCAATCAGATGCAGGGAATCAGAGGCAGGGAATCAGAGGCAGGGAATCTGAGGCAGGGAATCTGAGGCAGGGAATCTGAGGTGGGCAATCAGAGGCGGGAAAACAGGCGGGTAAACAGAGGCGGGTAAACATATGCGGGGAATCAGAGGCGGGGAATCAGAGGCGGGGAATCAGAGGCGGGGAATCAGAGGCGGGGAATCAGAGTCGGGGAATCAGAGGCGGGGAATCTGAGGCAGGGAATCAGATGCAGGGAATCAGAGGCGGGGAATCAGAGGCGGGGTATTAGAGGCGGGGAATCAGAGGCGCTGAATCAGAGGCGGGGAATCAGAGGTGTGGAATCAGAGACGGGGAATCAGAGGCGTGGAATCAGACGCGGGGAATCAGAGGAGGGGAATCAGAAGTGGGGAATCAGAGGTGGGGAATCAGAGGCGGGGAATCAGAGGCAGGTAATCAGAGGCGGGCAATCAGATGCAGGGAATCAGAGGCAGGGAATCAGAGGCAGGGAATCTGAGGCAGGGAATCTGAGGCAGGGAATATGAGGTGGGCAATCAGAGGCGGGAAAACAGGCGGGTAAACAGAGGCGGGTAAACATAGGCGGGGAATCAGAGGCGGGGAATCAGAGGCGGGGAATCAGAGTCGGGGAATCAGAGGCAGGGAATCAGAGTCGGGGAATCAGAGGCGGGGAATCTGAGGCGGGGAATCAGATGCAGGGAATCAGAGGCGGGGAATCAGAGGCGGGGTATCAGAGGCGGGGAATCAGAGGCGCGGAATCAGAGGCGGGGAATCAGAGGCGTGGAATCACAGACGGGGAATCAGAGGCGGGGAATCAGAAGTGGGGAATCAGAGGTGGGAAATCAGAGGCGGGGAATCAGAGGCGGGGAATCAGAGGCGGGGAATCAGAGGCAGGGTATCAGAGGCGGGCAATCAGATGCAGGGAATCAGAGGCAGGGAATCAGAGGCAGGGAATCAGAGGCAGGGAACCTGAGGTGGCGAATATGAGGTGGTGAATCAGAGGCGGGGAAACAGGCGGGTAAACAGAGGCTGGGAATCAGATGCAGGGAATCAGAGGCGGGGAATGAGAGGCAGGGAATCAGATGAAGGGAATCTGATGCATGGAATCTGAGGCAGGGAATCTGAGGCAGGGAATCTGTGGCAGGGAATCTGATGCGGGTTATCAGAAGGGGGAAATTAGATGTGGGAAACGAGATGCAGAGAAAGAGACACGGAAATAGAGGCAGGGAAAGAGAGGCAGGGTATCAGAGGCGGGTAATCAGAGGCGTGGAATCAGAGGCGGGGAATCAGAGGCGGGAAATCAGAGAGTGGAATCAGAGGTGGGGAATCAGAGGCGGGGAATCAGAGGCAGGGAATCAGAGGCAGGAAATCAGAGGCGGCGAATCTGAGGCGTGGAATCAGAGGTGGGGAAAGAGATGTGGGGAAACGTAGGCCAGGAAAGTTGCTCGGAAAGGGAGGCGGTGAATCAGAGGCGGGGAATCAGAGGCGGGGAATCAGAGGCGGGGAATCAGAGGCGTGGAATCAGAGGTGGGGAAAGAGATGTGGGGAAACAGGCGGGTAAACAGAAGCGGGTAAACATAGCTGCATCAATAGATGCAGCGAAAGAGATGGGCGAAACATAGTGGTTGGAACTTTTGTGTTGAAAATTAGTTACACAGAACAGATCAAACAGAGTTGTTGAAATTGAGGGAGGGAAAGAGAGGCACGGAAAGAGTGGAGGGGAAAGAGTGCAGGCAAAATAGAGGTGTAGAGACAGAGGTGGGGAATCAGATGCGGGGAATCAGAGGCGGGGAATCAGAGGCAGGGAATCAGATGAAGGGAATCTAATGCAGGGAAACTGAGGCAGGGAATCTGAGGCAGGGAATCGGAGGCAGGGAATCTGAGGCAGGGAATCAGTAAAAAGTTATCAGAGGCAGGGTATCAGAGGCGGAGAATCAGAGGTGGGGAATCAGAAGTGGGGAATCAGAGGTGGGGAATCAGAGGCGTGGAATCAGAGGCGGGGAATCAGAGGTGGGGAATCAGAAGTGGGGAATCAGAGGTGGGGAATCAGAGGCGGGGAATCAGAGGCGTGGAATCAGAGGCGGGCAATCAGAAGTGGGGAATCAGAGGCGGGGAATCAGAGGCGGGGAATCAGAGGTGGTGAATCAGAGGCGGGGAATCAGAGGCGGGGAATCAGAGGCGGGGAATCAGAAGTGGGGAATCAGAGGTGGGGAATCAGAGGCGGGGAATCAGAGGCGGGCAATCAGATGCAGGGAATCAGAGGCAGGGAATAAGAGGCAGGGAACCAGACGCAGGGAATCAAATGAAGGGAATCTGATGCAGGGAATCTGAGGCAGGGAATCTGAGGCAGGGAATCTGTGGTGGGGAATCAGAGGCGGGAAAACAGGCGGTTAAACAGAGGCGGGTAAACATAGGCGGGGATTCAGAGGCGTGGAATCAGAGGCGGGAAATCAGAGGCGGGGAAAGATATGTGGGGAAAAGTAGGCCAGGAAAGTTGAGCGGAAAGGGAGGCATTGAATCAGAGGTGGGGAATCAGAGGCGGGGATTCAGAGGCGGGGAATCAGAGGCGGGGAATCAGAGGCAGGGAATCAGAAGCGGGGAATCAGAGGTTGGGAATCAGAGGCGGGGAATCAGAGGCGGAGAATCAGAGGCGGGCAATCAGATGCAGGGAATCAGAGGCAGGGAATCAGAGGCAGGGAATCAGAGGCAGGGAATCTGAGGCAGGGAATCTGAGGTGGGGAATCAGAGGCGGGGAAACAGGTGGGTAAACAGAGGCGGGTAAACATAGGCGGGGAATCAGAGGCGTGAAATCAGAGGTGGGGAATCAGAGGCAGGGAATCAGAGGCGGGGAATCAGAGGCGGGGAATCAGATGCGGGGAATCAGAGGTGGGGAATCAGAGGCGGGGTATCAGAGGAGGGGAATCAGAGGCGGGGAATCAGAGGCGGGGAATCAGAGGCGGGGAATCAGAGGCGTGCAATCAGAGGCGGGGAATCAGAGGTGGGGAATCAGAAGTGGGGAATCAGAGGTGGGGAATCAGAGCCGGGGAATCAGAATCAGCGAATCAGAGGCGGGGCAATCAGAGGTGGGGAATCAGAGGCGGGGAATCAGAGGCGGTGAATCAGAGGAGGTGAATCAGAGGCGGGAAATCAGACGCAGGGAATCAGAGGCGGGGAATCAGAAGTGGGGAATCAGAGGTGGGGAATCAGAGCGGGGAATCAGAGGCAGGTAATCAGAGGCGGGCAATCAGATGCAGGGAATCAGAGGCAGGTAATCAGAGGCAGGGAATCTGAGGCAGGGAATCTGAGGCAGGGAAACTGAGGTGGGCAATCAGAGGCGGGAAAACAGGCGGGTAAACAGAGGCGGGTAAACATAGGCGGGGAATCAGAGGCAGGGAATCAGAGGCGGGGAATCAGATGCGGGGAATCAGAGTCGGGGAATCAGAGGCCGGGAATCTGAGGCGGGGAATCAGATGCAGCGAATCAGAGGTGGGGAATCAGAGGCGGGGTATCAGAGGCAGGGAATCAGAGGCGCGGAATCAGAGGCGGGTAATCAGAGGCGTGGAATCAGAGACGGGGAATCAGAGGCGGGGAATCAGAAGTGGGGAATCAGAGGTGGGAAATCAGAGGCTGGGAATCAGAGGCGGGGAATCAGAGGCGGGGAATCAGAGGCAGGGTATCAGAGGCGGGCAATCAGATGCAGGGAATCAGAGGCAGGGAATCAGAGGCAGGGAATCAGAGGCAGGGAACCTGAGATGGCGAATATGAGGTGGTGAATCAGAGGCGGGGAAACAGTCGGGTAAACAGAGGCGGGGAATCAGAGGCAGGGAATCAGCCGCGGGGAATCAGAGGCAGGGAATCAGATGAAGGGAATCTGATGCAGGGAATCTGAGGCAGGGTATCTGAGGCAGGGAATCTGTGGCAGGGAATCTGATGCGGGTTATCAGAAGGGGGAAATGAGATGTGGGAAACGAGATGCAGAGAAAGAGGCACGGAAATAGAGGCAGGGAAAGAGAGGCAGGGTATCATAGGCGGGTAATCAGAGGCGTGAAATCAGAGGCGGGGAATCAGAGACACAGAAAGAGAGGCGTGGAATCAGAGGTGCGGAATCAGAGCCGGTGAATCTGAGCCGGGAAATCAGAAGCAGAGCAACAGAGGTGGTGAAACATGGGTGCGGAATCGGACACGGGGAATCAGAGGTGGGGACTCAGAGGCCGGGAATCAGAGGCAGGGAATCAGAGGCAGGTTATCAGAGGCAGGGAATCAGAGGTGGGAAATCAGAGGCTGGGAATCAGAGGCGTGGAATCAGAGGCGGGCAATCAGAAGTGGGGAATCAGAGGCGGGGAATCAGAGGCGGGGAATCAGAGGCGGTGAATCAGAGGCGGGGAATCAGAGGCGGGGAATCAGAGGCGGGGAATCAGAAGTGGGGAATCAGAGGTGGGGAATCAGAGGCGGGGAATCAGAGGCGGGGAATCAGAGGCGGGCAATCAGATGCAGGGAATCAGAGGCAGGGAATCAGACGCAGGGAATCAAATGAAGGGAATCTGATGCAAGGAATCTGAGGCAGGGAATCTGAGGCAGGGAATCTGTGGTGGGGAATCAGAGGAGGGAAAACAGGCGAGTAAACAGAGGCGGGTAAACATAGGCGGGGAATCAGAGGCGTGGAATCAGAGGCGGGAAATCTGAGGCGGGGAAAGATATGTGGGGAAATGTAGGCCAGGAAAGTTGAGCGGAAAGGGAGGCACTGAATCAGAGGTGGGGAATCAGAGGCGGGGAATCAGAGGCGGGGAATCAGAGGTGGGGAATCAGAGGCGGGGAATCAGAAGTGGGGAATCAGAGGTGGGGAATCAGAGGCGGGGATTCAGAGGCAGAGAATCAGAGGCGGGGAATCTGAGGCAGGGAATCTGAGGTGCGGAATCAGAGGCGGGGAAACAGGTGGGTAAACAGAGGTGGGTAAACATAGGCGGGGAATCAGAGGCGCGGAATCAGAGGCGGGGAATCAGAAGTGGGGAATCAGAGGTGGGGAATCAGAGGCGGGGATTCAGAATCAGCGAATCAGAGGCGGGGCAATCAGAGGTGGGGAATCAGAGGCGGGGAATCAGAGGCGGGGAATCAGAGGCGGTGAATCAGAGGCGGGGAATCAGACGCGGGGAATCAGAGGCGGGGAATCAGAAGTGGGGAATCAGAGGTGGGGAATCAGAGGCGGGGAATCAGAGGCAGGTAATCGGAGGCGGGCAATCAGATGCAGGGAATCAGAGGCAGGGAATCAGAGGCAGGGAATCTGAGGCAGGGAATCTGAGGCAGGGAATCTGAGGTGGGCAATCAGAGGCGGGAAAACAGGCGGGTAAACAGAGGCGGGTAAACATAGGCGGGGAATCAGAGGCGGGGAAACAGAGGCGGGGAATCAGAGGCGGGGAATCAGAGGCGGGGAATCAGAGTCGGGGAATCAGAGGCGGGGAATCTGAGGCGGGGAATCAGATGCAGGGAATCAGAGGCGGGGAATCAGAGGCGGGGTATCAGAGGCGGGGAATCAGAGGCGCTGAATCAGAGGCGGGGAATCAGAGGCGTGGAATCAGAGACGGGGAATCAGAGGCGGGGAATCAGAAGTGGGGAATCAGAGGTGGGAAATCAGAGGCGGGGAATCAGAGGCGGGGAATCAGATGCAGGGAATCAGAGGCCGGGAATCTGAGGCGGGGAATCAGATGCAGCGAATCAGAGGCGGGGAATCAGAGGCGGGGTATCAGAGGCGGGGAATCAGAGGCGCGGAATCAGAGGCGGGGAATCAGAGGCGTGGAATCAGAGACGGGGAATCAGAGGCGGGGAATCAGAAGTGGGGAATCAGATGCAGGGAATCAGAGGCAGGGAATCAGAGGCAGGGAATCAGAGGCAGGGAACCTGAGATGGCGAATATGAGGTGGTGAATCAGAGGCGGGGAAACAGTCGGGTAAACAGAGGCGGGGAATCAGAGGCAGGGAATCAGCCGCGGGGAATCAGAGGCAGGGAATCAGATGAAGGGAATCTGATGCAGGGAATCTGAGGCAGGGTATCTGAGGCAGGGAATCTGTGGCAGGGAATCTGATGCGGGTTATCAGAAGGGGGAAATGAGATGTGGGAAACGAGATGCAGAGAAAGAGGCACGGAAATAGAGGCAGGGAAAGAGAGGCAGGGTATCATAGGCGGGTAATCAGAGGCGTGGAATCAGAGGCGGGGAATCAGAGACACAGAAAGAGAGGCGTGGAATCAGAGGTGCGGAATCAGAGCCGGTGAATCTGAGCCGGGAAATCAGAAGCAGAGCAACAGAGGTGGTGAAACATGGGTGCGGAATCGGACACGGGGAATCAGAGGTGGGGACTCAGAGGCCGGGTATCAGAGGCAGGGAATCAGAGGCAGGTTATCAGAGGCAGGGAATCAGAGGTGGGAAATCAGAGGCTGGGAATCAGAGGCGTGGAATCAGAGGCGGGCAATCAGAAGTGGGGAATCAGAGGCGGGGAATCAGAGGCGGGGAATCAGAGGCGGTGAATCAGAGGCGGGGAATCAGAGGCGGGGAATCAGAGGCGGGGAATCAGAAGTGGGGAATCAGAGGTGGGGAATCAGAGGCGGGGAATCAGAGGCGGGGAATCAGAGGCGGGCAATCAGATGCAGGGAATCAGAGGCAGGGAATCAGACGCAGGGAATCAAATGAAGGGAATCTGATGCAGGGAATCTGAGGCAGGGAATCTGAGGCAGGGAATCTGTGGTGGGGAATCAGAGGAGGGAAAACAGGCGAGTAAACAGAGGCGGGTAAACATAGGCGGGGAATCAGAGGCGTGGAATCAGAGGCGGGAAATCAGAGGCGGGGAAAGATATGTGGGGAAAAGTAGGCCAGGAAAGTTGAGCGGAAAGGGAGGCACTGAATCAGAGGTGGGGAATCAGAGGCGGGGAATCAGAGGCGGGGAATCGGAGGTGGGGAATCAGAGACGGGGAATCAGAAGTGGGGAATCAGAGGTGGGGAATCAGAGGCGGGGATTCAGAGGCAGAGAATCAGAGGCGGGGAATCTGAGGCAGGGAATCTGAGGTGCGGAATCAGAGGCGGGGAAACAGGTGGGTAAACAGAGGTGGGTAAACATAGGCGGGGAATCAGAGGCGCGGAATCAGAGGCGGGGAATCAGAAGTGGGGAATCAGAGGTGGGGAATCAGAGGCGGGGAATCAGAATCAGCGAATCAGAGGCGGGGCAATCAGAGGTGGGGAATCAGAGGCGGGGAATCAGAGGCGGGGAATCAGAGGCGGTGAATCAGAGGCGGGGAATCAGACGCGGGGAATCAGAGGCGGGGAATCAGAAGTGGGGAATCAGAGGTGGGGAATCAGAGGCGGGGAATCAGAGGCAGGTAATCGGAGGCGGGCAATCAGATGCAGGGAATCAGAGGCAGGGAATCAGAGGCAGGGAATCTGAGGCAGGGAATCTGAGGCAGGGAATCTGAGGTGGGCAATCAGAGGCGGGAAAACAGGCGGGTAAACAGAGGCGGGTAAACATAGGCGGGGAATCAGAGGCGGGGAAACAGAGGCGGGGAATCAGAGGCGGGGAATCAGAGGCGGGGAATCAGAGTCGGGGAATCAGAGGCGGGGAATCTGAGGCGGGGAATCAGATGCAGGGAATCAGAGGCGGGGAATCAGAGGCGGGGTATCAGAGGCGGGGAATCAGAGGCGCTGAATCAGAGGCGGGGAATCAGAGGCGTGGAATCAGAGACGGGGAATCAGAGGCGGGGAATCAGAAGTGGGGAATCAGAGGTGGGAAATCAGAGGCGGGGAATCAGAGGCGGGGAATCAGATGCAGGGAATCAGAGGCAGAGAATCAGAGGCAGGGAATCAGAGGCAGGGAACCTGAGGTGGCGAATATGAGGTGGTGAATCAGAGGCGGGGAAACAGGCGGGTAAACAGAGGCGGGGAATCAGATGAAGGGAATCTCATGCAGGGAATCTGAGGCAGGGTATCTGAGGCAGGGAATCTGTGGCAGGGAATCTGATGCGGGTTATCAGAAGGGGGAAATGAGATGTGGGAAACGAGATGCAGAGAAAGAGGCACGGATATAGAGGCAGGGAAAGAGAGGCAGGGAATCAGAGGCGGGTAATCAGAGGCGTGGAATCAGAGACGGGGAATCAGAGGCGGGGAATCAGAAGTGGGGAATCAGAGGTGGGAAATCAGAGGCGGGGAATCAGAGGCGGGGAATCAGATGCAGGGAATCAGAGGCAGGGAATCAGAGGCAGGGAATCAGAGGCAGGGAACCTGAGGTGGCGAATATGAGGTGGTGAATCAGAGGCGGGGAAACAGGCGGGTAAACAGAGGCGGGGAATCAGATGAAGGGAATCTCATGCAGGGAATCTGAGGCAGGGTATCTGAGGCAGGGAATCTGTGGCAGGGAATCTGATGCGGGTTATCAGAAGGGGGAAATGAGATGTGGGAAACGAGATGCAGAGAAAGAGGCACGGATATAGAGGCAGGGAAAGAGAGGCAGGGTATCAGAGGCGGGTAATCAGAGGCGTGGAATCAGAGGCGGGGAATCAGAGACACAGAAAGAGAGGCGTGGAATCAGAGGTGCGGAATCAGAGCCGGTGAATCTGAGCCGGGAAAACAGAAGCAGAGCAACAGAGGTGGTGAAACATGGGTGCTGAATCGGACACGGGGAATCAGAGGTGGGGATTCAGAGGCCGGGAATCAGAGGCAGGGAATCAGAGGCAGGTTATCAGAGGCAGGGAATCAGAGGTGGGGAATCAGAGGCGGGGAATCAAGAGGCGGGGAATCAGAGGCGGGGAATCAGAGGCGGGCAATCAGAGGCGGAGAATCAGAGGCAGGCAATCAGATGCAGGAAATCAGAGGCAGGGAATCAGAGGCAGGGAATCAGAGGCAGGGAATCTGAGGCAGGGAATCAGAGGTGGGGAATCAGAGGCGTGGAATCAGAGGCAGGGAATCATATGAAGGGAATCTGATGCAGGGAATCTGAGGCAGGGAATCTGAGGCAGGGAATCTGTGGCAGGGAATCTGATGCGGGTTATCAGAAGGGGGAAATGAGATGTGGGAAACGAGATGCAGAAAAAGAGGCACGGAAATAGAGCTAGGGAAAGAGAGGCAGGGAATCGGAGGCGGGGAATCAGAGGTGGGGAATCAGAGGCTGGGAATCAGAGGCGGGGAATCAGAGGGGGGAATCAGAGGTGGGGAATCAGAGGCAGGGAATCAGAAGCAGGGAATCAGAGGCAGGAAATCAGAGGCGGCAAATCTGAGGCGTGGAATCAGAGGTGGGGAAAGAGATGTGGGGAAACGTAGGCCAGGAAAGTTGCGCGGAAAGGGAGGCGGTGAATCAGAGGCGGGGAATCAGAGGCGGGGAATCAGAGGCGGGGAATCAGAGGCCTGGAATCAGAGGTGGGGAAAGAGATGTGGGGAAACAGGCGGGTAAACAGAAGCGGGTAAACATAACTGCATAAATAGAGGCAGCGAAGGAGATGGGCGAAACATAGTGGTTGGAACTTGTGTGTTGAAAATTCGGTACACAGAACAGATCAAACAGAGTTGTTGAAATTGAGGGAGGGAAAGAGAGGCACAGAAAGAGTGGAGGGGAAAGAGTGCAGGCAAAATAGAGGCGTAGAGACAGAGGTGGGGAATCAGAGGCGGGGAATCAGAGGCGGGGAATCAGAGGCAGGGAATCAGATGAAGGGAATCTGATGCAGGGAATCTGAGGCAGGTAATCTGAGGCAGGGAATCGGAGGCAGGGAATCTGAGGCAGGGAATCAGTAAAAAGTTATCAGAGGCAGGGTATCAGAGGCGGAGAATCAGAGGTGGGGAATCAGAAGTGGGGAATCAGAGGTGGGGAATCAGAGGCGTGGAATCAGAGGCGGGGAATCAGAGGTGGGGAATCAGAAGTGGGGAATCAGAGGTGGGGAATCAGAGGCGGGGAATCAGAGGCGTGGAATCAGAGGCGGGCAATCAGAAGTGGGGAATCAGAGGCGGGGAATCAGAGGCGGGGAATCAGAGGCGGTGAATCAGAGGCGGGGAATCAGAGGTGGGGAATCAGAGGCGGGGAATCAGAAGTGGGGAATCAGAGGTGGGGAATCAGAGGCGGGGAATCAGAGGCGGGGAATCAGAGGCGGGCAATCAGATGCAGGGAATCAGAGGCAGGGAATCAGACGCAGGGAATCAAATGAAGGGAATCTGATGCAGGGAATCTGAGGCAGGGAATCTGAGGCAGGGAATCTGTGGTGGGGAATCAGAGGCGGGAAAACAGGCGGGTAAACAGAGGCGGGTAAACATAGGCGGGGAATCTGAGGCGTGGAATCAGAGGCGGGAAATCAGAGGCGGGGAAAGATATGTGGGGAAATGTAGGCCAGGAAAGTTGAGCGGAAAGGGAGGCAGTGAATCAGAGGTGGGGAATCAGAGGCGGGGAATCAGAGGCGGGGAATCAGAGGCGGGGAATCAGAGGCGGGGAATCAGAAGTGGGGAATCAGAGGTGGGGAATCAGAGGCGGGGAATCAGAGGCGGAGAATCAGAGGCGGGGAATCTGAGGCAGGGAATCTGAGGTGGGGAATCAGAGGCGGGGAAACAGGTGGGTAAACAGAGGTGGGTAAACATAGGCGGGGAATCAGAGGCGCGGAATCAGAGGCGGGGAATCAGAGGCAGGGAATCAGAGGCGGGGAATCAGACGCGGGGAATCAGATGCGGGGAATCAGAGGTGGGGAATCAGAGGCGGGGTATCAGAGGAGGGGAATCAGAGGCGTGGAATCAGAGGTTGGGAATCAGAGGTGGGGAATCAGAGGCGTGGAATCAGAGGCGGGGAATCAGAGGCGGGGAATCAGAAGTGGGGAATCAGAGGTGGGGAATCAGAGGCGGGGAATCAGAATCAGCGAATCAGAGGCGGGGCAATCAGAGGTGGGGAATCAGAGGCGGGGAATCAGAGGCGGGGAATCAGAGGCGGTGAATCAGAGGCGGGGAATCAGACGCGGGGAATCAGAGGCGGGGAATCAGAAGTGGGGAATCAGAGGTGGGGAATCAGAGGCGGGGAATCAGAGGCAGGTAATCAGAGGCGGGCAATCAGATGCAGGGAATCAGAGGCAGGGAATCAGAGGCAGGGAATCTGAGGCAGGGAATCTGAGGCAGGGAATCTGAGGTGGGCAATCAGAGGCGGGAAAACAGGCGGGTAAACAGAGGCGGGTAAACATAGGCGGGGAATCAGAGGCGGGGTATCAGAGGCGGGGAATCAGAGGCGCGGAATCAGAGGCGGGGAATCAGAGGCGTGGAATCACAGACGGGGAATCAGAGGCGGGGAATCAGAAGTGGGGAATCAGAGGTGGGAAATCTGAGGCGGGGAATCAGAGGCGGGGAATCAGAGGCGGGGAATCAGAGGCAGGGTATCAGAGGCGGGCAATCAGATGCAGGGAATCAGAGGCAGGGAATCAGAGGCAGGGAATCAGTAAAAAGTTATCAGAGGCAGGGTATCAGAGGCGGAGAATCAGAGGTGGGGAATCAGAAGTGGGGAATCAGAGGTGGGGAATCAGAGGCGTGGAATCAGAGGCGGGGAATCAGAGGTGGGGAATCAGAAGTGGGGAATCAGAGGTGGGGAATCAGAGGCGGGGAATCAGAGGCGTGGAATCAGAGGCGTGCAATCAGAAGTGGGGAATCAGAGGCGGGGAATCAGAGGCGGGGAATCAGAGGCGGTGAATCAGAGGCGGGGAATCAGAGGTGGGGAATCAGAGGCGGGGAATCAGAAGTGGGGTATCAGAGGTGGGGAATCAGAGGCGGGGAATCAGAGGCGGGGAATCAGAGGCGGGCAATCAGATGCAGGGAATCAGAGGCAGGGAATCAGACGCAGGGAATCAAATGAAGGGAATCTGATGCAGGGAATCTGAGGCAGGGAATCTGAGGCAGGGAATCTGTGGTGGGGAATCAGAGGCGGGAAAACAGGCGGGTAAACAGAGGCGGGTAAACATAGGCTGGGAATCAGAGGCGTGGAATCAGAGGCGGGAAATCAGAGGCGGGGAAAGATATGTGGGGAAATGTAGGCCAGGAAAGTTGAGCGGAAAGGGAGGCAGTGAATCAGAGGTGGGGAATCAGAGGCGGGGAATCAGAGGCGGGGAATCAGAGGCGGGGTGTCAGAGGAGGGGAATCTGAAGTGGGGAATCAGAGGTGGGGAATCAGAGGCGGGGAATCAGAGGCGGAGAATCAGAGGCGGGGAATCTGAGGCAGGGAATCTGAGGTGGGGAATCAGAGGCGGGGAAACAGGTGGGTAAACAGAGGTGGGTAAACATAGGCGGGGAATCAGAGGCGCGGAATCAGAGGAGGGGAATCAGAGGCAGGGAATCAGAGGCGGGGAATCAGAGGCGGGGAATCAGATGCGGGGAATCAGAGGTGGGGAATCAGAGGCGGGGTATCAGAGGAGGGGAATCAGAGGCGTGGAATCAGAGGCGGGGAATCAGAGGCGGGGAATCAGAGGCGTGGAATCAGAGGCGGGGAATCAGAGGCGGGGAATCAGAAGTGGGGAATCAGAGGTGGGGAATCAGAGGCGGGGAATCAGAATCAGCGAATCAGAGGCGGGGCAATCAGAGGTGGGGAATCAGAGGCGGGGAATCAGAGGCGGGGAATCAGAGGCGGTGAATCAGAGGCGGGGAATCAGACGCGGGGAATCAGAGGCGGGGAATCAGAAGTGGGGAATCAGAGGTGGGGAATCAGAGGCGGGGAATCAGAGGCAGGTAATCAGAGGCGGGCAATCAGATGCAGGGAATCAGAGGCAGGGAATCAGAGGCAGGGAATCTGAGGCAGGGAATCTGAGGCAGGGAATCTGAGGCAGGGAATCTGAGGTGGGCAATTAGAGGCGGGAAAACAGGCGGGTAAACAGAGGCGGGTAAACATAGGCGGGGAATCAGAGGCGGGGAATCAGAGGCGGGGAATCAGAGTCGGGGAATCAGAGGCGGGGAATCAGAGTCGGGGAATCAGAGGCGGGGAATCTGAGGCGGGGAATCAGATGCAGGGAATTAGAGGCGGGGAATCAGAGGCGGGGTATCAGAGGCGGGGAATCAGAGGTGCGGAATCAGAGGCGGGGAATCAGAGGCGTTGAATCACAGACGGGGAATCAGAGGCGGGGAATCAGAAGTGGGGAACCAGAGGTGGGAAATCTGAGGCGGGGAATCAGAGGCGGGGAATTAGAGGCGGGGAATCAGAGGCAGGGTATCAGAGGCGGGCAATCAGATGCAGGGAATCAGAGGCAGGGAATCAGAGGCAGGGAATCAGAGGCAGGGAACCTGAGGTGGCGAATATGAGGTGGTGAATCAGAGGCGGGGAAACAGGCGGGTAAACAGAGGCTGGGAATCAGATGCAGGGAATCAGAGGCGGGGAATCAGAGGCAGGGAATCAGATGAAGGGAATCTGATGCAGGGAATCTGAGGCAGTGAATCTGAGGCAGGGAATCTGTGGCAGGGAATCTGATGCGGGTTATCAGAAGGGGGAAATGAGATGTGGGAAACGAGATGCAGAGAAAGAGGCACGGAAATAGAGGCAGGGAAAGAGAGGCAGGGTATCAGAGGCGGGTAATCAGAGGCGTGGAATCAGAGGCTGGGAATCAGAGGCGGGGAATCAGAGGGGGGAATCAGAGGTGGGGAATCAGAGGCAGGGAATCAGAAGCAGGGAATCAGAGGCAGGAAATCAGAGGCGGCAAATCTGAGGCGTGGAATCAGAGGTGGGGAAAGAGATGTGGGGAAACGTAGGCCAGGAAAGTTGCGCAGAAAGGGAGGCGGTGAATCAGAGGCGGGGAATCAGAGGCGGGGAATCAGAGGCGGGGAATCAGAGGCCTGGAATCAGAGGTGGGGAAAGAGATGTGGGGAAACAGGCGGGTAAACAGAAGCGGGTAAACATAGCTGCATAAATAGAGGCAGCGAAAGAGATGGGCGAAACATAGTGGTTGGAACTTGTGTGTTGAAAATTAGGTACACAGAACAGATCAAACAGAGTTGTTGAAATTGAGGGAGGGAAAGAGAGGCAGAGAAAGAGTGGAGGGGAAAGAGTGCAGGCAAAATAGAGGCGTAGAGACAGAGGTGGGGAATCAGAGGCGGGGAATCAGAGGCGGGAATCAGAGGCAGGGAATCAGATGAAGGGAATCAGATGAAGGGAATCTGAGGCAGGGAATCTGAGGCAGGGAATCTGAGGCAGGGAATCGGAGGCAGGGAATCTGAGGCAGGGAATCAGTAAAATGTTATCAGAGGCAGGGTATCAGAGGCGGAGAATCAGAGGTGGGGAATCAGAAGTGGGGAATCAGAGGTGGGGAATCAGAGGCGTGGAATCAGAAAGGGGAATCAGAGGTGGGGAATCAGAAGTGGGGAATCAGAGGTGGGGAATCAGAGGCGGGGAATCAGAGGCGTGGAATCAGAGGCGGGCAATCAGAAGTGGGGAATCAGAGGCGGGGAATCAGAGGCGGGGAATCAGAGGCGGTGAATCAGAGGCGGGGAATCAGAGGTGGGGAATCAGAGGCGGGGAATCAGAAGTGGGGAATCAGAGGTGGGGAATCAGAGGCGGGGAATCAGAGGCGGGGAATCAGAGGCGGGCAATCAGATGCAGGGAATCAGAGGCAGGGAATCAGACGCAGGGAATCAAATGAAGGGAATCTGATGCAGGGAATCTGAGGCAGGGAATCTGAGGCAGGGAATCTGTGGTGGGGAATCAGAGGCGGGAAAACAGGCGGGTAAACAGAGGCGGGTAAACATAGGCGGGGAATCAGAGGTGTGGAATCAGAGGCGGGAAATCAGAGGCGGGGAAAGATATGTGGGGAAATGTAGGCCAGGAAAGTTGAGCGGAAAGGGAGGCAGTGAATCAGAGGTGGGGAATCAGAGGCGGGGAATCAGAGGCGGGGAATCAGAGGCGGGGAATCAGAGGCGGGGAATCAGAAGTGGGGAATCAGAGGTGGGGAATCAGAGGCGGGGAATCAGAGGCGGAGAATCAGAGGCGGGGAATCTGAGGCAGGGAATCTGAGGTGGGGAATCAGAGGCGGGGAAACAGGTGGGTAAAAAGAGGTGGGTAAACATAGGCGGGGAATCAGAGGCGCGGAATCAGAGGCGGGGAATCAGAGGCAGGGAATCAGAGGCGGGGAATCAGAGGCGGGGAATCAGATGCGGGGAATCAGAGGTGGGGAATCAGAGGCGGGGTATCAGAGGAGGGGAATCAGAGGCGTGGAATCAGAGGCGGGGAATCAGAGGCGGGGAATCAGAGGCGTGGAATCAGAGGCGGGGAATCAGAGGCGGGGAATCAGAAGTGGGGAATCAGAGGTGGGGAATCAGAGGCGGGGAATCAGAATCAGCGAATCAGAGGCGGGGCAATCAGAGGTGGGGAATCAGAGGCGGGGAATCAGAGGCGGGGAATCAGAGGCGGTGAATCAGAGGCGGGGAATCAGACGCGGGGAATCAGAGGCGGGGAATCAGAAGTGGGGAATCAGAGGTGGGGAATCAGAGGCGGGGAATCAGAGGCAGGTAATCAGAGGCGGGCAATCAGATGCAGGGAATCAGAGGCAGGGAATCAGAGGCAGGGAATCTGAGGCAGGGAATCTGAGGCAGGGAATCTGAGGTGGGCAATCAGAGGCGGGAAAACAGGCGGGTAAACAGAGGCGGGTAAACATAGGCGGGGAATCAGAGGCGGGGAATCAGAGGCGGGGAATCAGAGTCGGGGAATCAGAGGCGGGGAATCAGAGTCGGGGAATCAGAGGCGGGGAATCTGAGGCGGGGAATCAGATGCAGGGAATCAGAGGCGGGGAATCAGAGGCGGGGTATCAGAGGCGGGGAATCAGAGGCGCGGAATCAGAGGCGGGGAATCAGAGGCGTGGAATCACAGACGGGGAATCAGAGGCGGGGAATCAGATGTGGGGAATCAGAGGTGGGAAATCAGAGGCGGGGAATCAGAGGCGGGGAATCAGAGGCGGGGAATCAGAGGCAGGGTATCAGAGGCGGGCAATCAGATGCAGGGAATCAGAGGCAGGGAATCAGAGGCAGGGAATCAGAGGCAGGGAACCTGAGGTGGCGAATATGAGGTGGTGAATCAGAGGCGGGGAAACAGGCGGGTAAACAGAGGCTGGGAATCAGATGCAGGGAATCAGAGGCGGGGAATCAGAGGCAGGGAATCAGATGAAGGGAATCTGATGCAGGGAATCTGAGGCAGGGAATCTGAGGCAGGGAATCTGTGGCAGGGAATCTGATGCGGGTTATCAGAAGGGGGAAATGAGATGTGGGAAACGAGATGCAGAGAAAGAGGCACGGAAATAGAGGCAGGGAAAGAGAGGCAGGGTATCAGATGCGGGTAATCAGAGGCGCGGAATCAGAGGCGGGGAATCAGAAGTGGGGAATCAGAGGTGGGGAATCAGAGGCGGGGAATCAGAATCAGCGAATCAGAGGCGGGGCAATCAGAAGTGGGGAATCAGAGGTGGGGAATCAGAGGCGGGGAATCAGAGGCGGGCAATCAGATGCAGGGAATCAGAGGCAGGGAATAAGAGGCAGGGAACCAGACGCAGGGAATCAAATGAAGGGAATCTGATGCAGGGAATCTGAGGCAGGGAATCTGAGGCAGGGAATCTGTGGTGGGGAATCAGAGGCGGGAAAACAGGCGGTTAAACAGAGGCGGGTAAACATAGGCGGGGATTCAGAGGCGTGGAATCAGAGGCGGGAAATCAGAGGCGGGGAAAGATATGTGGGGAAAAGTAGGCCAGGAAAGTTGTGCGGAAAGGGAGGCATTGAATCAGAGGTGGGGAATCAGAGGCGGGGAATCAGAGGCGGGGAATCAGAGGCGGGGAATCAGAGGCAGGGAATCAGAAGCGGGGAATCAGAGGTTGGGAATCAGAGGCGGGGAATCAGAGGCGGAGAATCAGAGGCGGGCAATCAGATGCAGGGAATCAGAGGCAGGGAATCAGAGGCAGGGAATCAGAGGCAGGGAATCTGAGGCGGGGAATCAGAGGCGGGTAAACATAGGCGGGGAATCAGAGGCGCGAAATCAGAGGTGGGGAATCAGAGGCAGGGAATCAGAGGCGGGGAATCAGAGGCGGGGAATCAGATGCGGGGAATCAGAGGTGGGGAATCAGAGGCGGGGTATCAGAGGAGGGGAATCAGAGGCAGGGAATCAGAGGCGGGGAATCAGAGGCGGGGAATCAGAGGCGTGCAATCAGAGGCGGGGAATCAGAGGTGGGGAATCAGAAGTGGGGAATCAGAGGTGGGGAATCAGAGCCGGGGAATCAGAATCAGCGAATCAGAGGCGGGGCAATCAGAGGTGGGGAATCAGAGGCGGGGAATCAGAGGCGGTGAATCAGAGGAGGTGAATCAGAGGCGGGGAATCAGACGCAGGGAATCAGAGGCGGGGAATCAGAAGTGGGGAATCAGAGGTGGGGAATCAGAGCGGGGAATCAGAGGCAGGTAATCAGAGGCGGGCAATCAGATGCAGGGAATCAGAGGCAGGTAATCAGAGGCAGGGAATCTGAGGCAGGGAATCTGAGGCAGGGAATCTGAGGTGGGCAATCAGAGGCGGGAAAACAGGCGGGTAAACAGAAGCGGGTAAACATAGGCGGGGAATCAGAGGCGGGGAATCAGAGGCGGGGAATCAGAGGCGGGGAATCAGAGTCGGGGAATCAGAGGCCGGGAATCTGAGGCGGGGAATCAGATGCAGCGAATCAGAGGCGGGGAATCAGAGGCGGGGTATCAGAGGCGGGGAATCAGAGGCGCGGAATCAGAGGCGGGGAATCAGAGGCGTGGAATCAGAGACGGGGAATCAGAGGCGGGGAATCAGAAGTGGGGAATCAGAGGTGGGAAATCAGAGGCTGGGAATCAGAGGCGGGGAATCAGAGGCGGGGAATCAGAGGCAGGGTATCAGAGGCGGGCAATCAGATGCAGGGAATCAGAGGCAGGGAATCAGAGGCAGGGAATCAGAGGCAGGGAACCTGAGATGGCGAATATGAGGTGGTGAATCAGAGGCGGGGAAACAGTCGGGTAAACAGAGGCGGGGAATCAGAGGCAGGGAATCAGCCGCGGGGAATCAGAGGCAGGGAATCAGATGAAGGGAATCTGATGCAGGGAATCTGAGGCAGGGTATCTGAGGCAGGGAATCTGTGGCAGGGAATCTGATGCGGGTTATCAGAAGGGGGAAATGAGATGTGGGAAACGAGATGCAGAGAAAGAGGCACGGAAATAGAGGCAGGGAAAGAGAGGCAGGGTATCATAGGCGGGTAATCAGAGGCGTGGAATCAGAGGCGGGGAATCAGAGACACAGAAAGAGAGGCGTGGAATCAGAGGTGCGGAATCAGAGCCGGTGAATCTGAGCCGGGAAATCAGAAGCAGAGCAACAGAGGTGGTGAAACATGGGTGCGGAATCGGACACGGGGAATCAGAGGTGGGGACTCAGAGGCCGGGAATCAGAGGCAGGGAATCAGAGGCAGGTTATCAGAGGCAGGGAATCAGAGGTGGGAAATCAGAGGCTGGGAATCAGAGGCGTGGAATCAGAGGCGGGCAATCAGAAGTGGGGAATCAGAGGCGGGGAATCAGAGGCGGGGAATCAGAGGCGGTGAATCAGAGGCGGGGAATCAGAGGCGGGGAATCAGAGGCGGGGAATCAGAAGTGGGGAATCAGAGGTGGGGAATCAGAGGCGGGGAATCAGAGGCGGGGAATCAGAGGCGGGCAATCAGATGCAGGGAATCAGAGGCAGGGAATCAGACGCAGGGAATCAAATGAAGGGAATCTGATGCAGGGAATCTGAGGCAGGGAATCTGAGGCAGGGAATCTGTGGTGGGGAATCAGAGGAGGGAAAACAGGCGAGTAAACAGAGGCGGGTAAACATAGGCGGGGAATCAGAGGCGTGGAATCAGAGGCGGGAAATCAGAGGCGGGGAAAGATATGTGGGGAAAAGTAGGCCAGGAAAGTTGAGCGGAAAGGGAGGCACTGAATCAGAGGTGGGGAATCAGAGGCGGGGAATCAGAGGCGGGGAATCAGAGGTGGGGAATCAGAGGCGGGGAATCAGAAGTGGGGAATCAGAGGTGGGGAATCAGAGGCGGGGATTCAGAGGCAGAGAATCAGAGGCGGGGAATCTGAGGCAGGGAATCTGAGGTGCGGAATCAGAGGCGGGGAAACAGGTGGGTAAACAGAGGTGGGTAAACATAGGCGGGGAATCAGAGGCGCGGAATCAGAGGCGGGGAATCAGAAGTGGGGAATCAGAGGTGGGGAATCAGAGGCGGGGAATCAGAATCAGCGAATCAGAGGCGGGGCAATAAGAGGTGGGGAATCAGAGGCGGGGAATCAGAGGCGGGGAATCAGAGGCGGTGAATCAGAGGCGGGGAATCAGACGCGGGGAATCAGAGGCGGGGAATCAGAAGTGGGGAATCAGAGGTGGGGAATCAGAGGCGGGGAATCAGAGGCGGGGAATCAGAGGCAGGTAATCGGAGGCGGGCAATCAGATGCAGGGAATCAGAGGCAGGGAATCAGAGGCAGGGAATCTGAGGCAGGGAATCTGAGGCAGGGAATCTGAGGTGGGCAATCAGAGGCGGGAAAACAGGCGGGTAAACAGAGGCGGGTAAACATAGGCGGGGAATCAGAGGCAGGGAAACAGAGGCGGGGAATCAGAGGCGGGGAATCAGAGGCGGGGAATCAGAGTCGGGGAATCAGAGGCGGGGAATCTGAGGCGGGGAATCAGATGCAGGGAATCAGAGGCGGGGAATCAGAGGCGGGGTATCAGAGGCGGGGAATCAGAGGCGCTGAATCAGAGGCGGGGAATCAGAGGCGTGGAATCAGAGACGGGGAATCAGAGGCGGGGAATCAGAAGTGGGGAATCAGAGGTGGGAAATCAGAGGCGGGGAATCAGAGGCGGGGAATCAGATGCAGGGAATCAGAGGCAGGGAATCAGAGGCAGGGAATCAGAGGCAGGGAACCTGAGGTGGCGAATATGAGGTGGTGAATCAGAGGCGGGGAAACAGGCGGGTAAACAGAGGCGGGGAATCAGATGAAGGGAATCTCATGCAGGGAATCTGAGGCAGGGTATCTGAGGCAGGGAATCTGTGGCAGGGAATCTGATGCGGGTTATCAGAAGGGGGAAATGAGATGTGGGAAACGAGATGCAGAGAAAGAGGCACGGATATAGAGGCAGGGAAAGAGAGGCAGGGTATCAGAGGCGGGTAATCAGAGGCGTGGAATCAGAGACGGGGAATCAGAGGCGGGGAATCAGAAGTGGGGAATCAGAGGTGGGAAATCAGAGGCGGGGAATCAGAGGCGGGGAATCAGATGCAGGGAATCAGAGGCAGGGAATCAGAGGCAGGGAATCAGAGGCAGGGAACCTGAGGTGGCGAATATGAGGTGGTGAATCAGAGGCGGGGAAACAGGCGGGTAAACAGAGGCGGGGAATCAGATGAAGGGAATCTCATGCAGGGAATCTGAGGCAGGGTATCTGAGGCAGGGAATCTGTGGCAGGGAATCTGATGCGGGTTATCAGAAGGGGGAAATGAGATGTGGGAAACGAGATGCAGAGAAAGAGGCACGGATATAGAGGCAGGGAAAGAGAGGCAGGGTATCAGAGGCGGGTAATCAGAGGCGTGGAATCAGAGGCGGGGAATCAGAGACACAGAAAGAGAGGCGTGGAATCAGAGGTGCGGAATCAGAGCCGGTGAATCTGAGCCGGGAAAACAGAAGCAGAGCAACAGAGGTGGTGAAACATGGGTGCTGAATCGGACACGGGGAATCAGAGGTGGGGATTCAGAGGCCGGGAATCAGAGGCAGGGAATCAGAGGCAGGTTATCAGAGGCAGGGAATCAGAGGTGGGGAATCAGAGGCGGGGAATCAAGAGGCGGGGAATCAGAGGCGGGGAATCAGAGGCGGGGAATCAGAGGCGGAGAATCAGAGGCAGGCAATCAGATGCAGGAAATCAGAAGCAGGGAATCAGAGGCAGGGAATCAGAGGCAGGGAATCTGAGGCAGGGAATCAGAGGTGGGGAATCAGAGGCGTGGAATCAGAGGCAGGGAATCATATGAAGGGAATCTGATGCAGGGAATCTGAGGCAGGGAATCTGAGGCAGGGAATCTGTGGCAGGGAATCTGATGCGGGTTATCAGAAGGGGGAAATGAGATGTGGGAAACGAGATGCAGAGAAAGAGGCACGGATATAGAGCTAGGGAAAGAGAGGCAGGGAATCGGAGGCGGGGAATCAGAGGTGGGGAATCAGAGGCTGGGAATCACAGGCGGGGAATCAGAGGGGGGAATCAGAGGTGGGGAATCAGAGGCAGGGAATCAGAAGCAGGGAATCAGAGGCAGGAAATCAGAGGCGGCAAATCTGAGGCGTGGAATCAGAGGTGGGGAAAGAGATGTGGGGAAACGTAGGCCAGGAAAGTTGCGCGGAAAGGGAGGCGGTGAATCAGAGGCGGGGAATCAGAGGCGTGGAATCAGAGGCGGGAAATCAGAGGCGGGGAAAGATATGTGGGGAAAAGTAGGCCAGGAAAGTTGAGCGGAAAGGGAGGCACTGAATCAGAGGTGGGGAATCAGAGGCGGGGAATCAGAGGCGGGGAATCAGAGGTGGGGAATCAGAGGCGGGGAATCAGAAGTGGGGAATCAGAGGTGGGGAATCAGAGGCGGGGATTCAGAGGCAGAGAATCAGAGGCGGGGAATCTGAGGCAGGGAATCTGAGGTGCGGAATCAGAGGCGGGGAAACAGGTGGGTAAACAGAGGTGGGTAAACATAGGCGGGGAATCAGAGGCGCGGAATCAGAGGCGGGGAATCAGAAGTGGGGAATCAGAGGTGGGGAATCAGAGGCGGGGAATCAGAATCAGCGAATCAGAGGCGGGGCAATCAGAGGTGGGGAATCAGAGGCGGGGAATCAGAGGCGGGGAATCAGAGGCGGTGAATCAGAGGCGGGGAATCAGACGCGGGGAATCAGAGGCGGGGAATCAGAAGTGGGGAATCAGAGGTGGGGAATCAGAGGCGGGGAATCAGAGGCAGGTAATCGGAGGCGGGCAATCAGATGCAGGGAATCAGAGGCAGGGATTCAGAGGCAGGGAATCTGAGGCAGGGAATCTGAGGCAGGGAATCTGAGGTGGGCAATCAGAGGCGGGAAAACAGGCGGGTAAACAGAGGCGGGTAAACATAGGCGGGGAATCAGAGGCGGGGAAACAGAGGCGGGGAATCAGAGGCGGGGAATCAGAGGCGGGGAATCAGAGTCGGGGAATCAGAGGCGGGGAATCTGAGGCGGGGAATCAGATGCAGGGAATCAGAGGCGGGGAATCAGAGGCGGGGTATCAGAGGCGGGGAATCAGAGGCGCTGAATCAGAGGCGGGGAATCAGAGGCGTGGAATCAGAGACGGGGAATCAGAGGCGGGGAATCAGAAGTGGGGAATCAGAGGTGGGAAATCAGAGGCGGGGAATCAGAGGCGGGGAATCAGATGCAGGGAATCAGAGGCAGGGAATCAGAGGCAGGGAATCAGAGGCAGGGAACCTGAGGTGGCGAATATGAGGTGGTGAATCAGAGGCGGGGAAACAGGCGGGTAAACAGAGGCGGGGAATCAGATGAAGGGAATCTCATGCAGGGAATCTGAGGCAGGGTATCTGAGGCAGGGAATCTGTGGCAGGGAATCTGATGCGGGTTATCAGAAGGGGGAAATGAGATGTGGGAAACGAGATGCAGAGAAAGAGGCACGGATATAGAGGCAGGGAAAGAGAGGCAGGGTATCAGAGGCGGGTAATCAGAGGCGTGGAATCAGAGACGGGGAATCAGAGGCGGGGAATCAGAAGTGGGGAATCAGAGGTGGGAAATCAGAGGCGGGGAATCAGAGGCGGGGAATCAGATGCAGGGAATCAGAGGCAGGGAATCAGAGGCAGGGAATCAGAGGCAGGGAACCTGAGGTGGCGAATATGAGGTGGTGAATCAGAGGCGGGGAAACAGGCGGGTAAACAGAGGCGGGGAATCAGATGAAGGGAATCTCATGCAGGGAATCTGAGGCAGGGTATCTGAGGCAGGGAATCTGTGGCAGGGAATCTGATGCGGGTTATCAGAAGGGGGAAATGAGATGTGGGAAACGAGATGCAGAGAAAGAGGCACGGATATAGAGGCAGGGAAAGAGAGGCAGGGTATCAGAGGCGGGTAATCAGAGGCGTGGAATCAGAGGCGGGGAATCAGAGACACAGAAAGAGAGGCGTGGAATCAGAGGTGCGGAATCAGAGCCGGTGAATCTGAGCCGGGAAAACAGAAGCAGAGCAACAGAGGTGGTGAAACATGGGTGCTGAATCGGACACGGGGAATCAGAGGTGGGGATTCAGAGGCCGGGAATCAGAGGCAGGGAATCAGAGGCAGGTTATCAGAGGCAGGGAATCAGAGGTGGGGAATCAGAGGCGGGGAATCAAGAGGCGGGGAATCAGAGGCGGGGAATCAGAGGCGGGGAATCAGAGGCGGAGAATCAGAGGCAGGCAATCAGATGCAGGAAATCAGAGGCAGGGAATCAGAGGCAGGGAATCAGAGGCAGGGAATCTGAGGCAGGGAATCAGAGGTGGGGAATAAGAGGCGGGGAATCAGAGGCAGGGAATCATATGAAGGGAATCTGATGCAGGGAATCTGAGGCAGGGAATCTGAGGCAGGGAATCTGTGGCAGGGAATCTGATGCGGGTTATCAGAAGGGGGAAATGAGATGTGGGAAACGAGATGCAGAGAAAGAGGCACGGAAATAGAGCTAGGGAAAGAGAGGCAGGGAATCGGAGGCGGGGAATCAGAGGTGGGGAATCAGAGGCTGGGAATCAGAGGCGGGGAATCAGAGGGGGGAATCAGAGGTGGGGAATCAGAGGCAGGGAATCAGAAGCAGGGAATCAGAGGCAGGAAATCAGAGGCGGCAAATCTGAGGCGTGGAATCAGAGGTGGGGAAAGAGATGTGGGGAAACGTAGGCCAGGAAAGTTGCGCGGAAAGGGAGGCGGTGAATCAGAGGCGGGGAATCAGAGGCGGGGAATCAGAGGCGGGGAATCAGAGGCCTGGAATCAGAGGTGGGGAAAGAGATGTGGGGAAACAGGCGGGTAAACAGAAGCGGGTAAACATAGCTGCATAAATAGAGGCAGCGAAAGAGATGGGCGAAACATAGTGGTTGGAACTTGTGTGTTGAAAATTCGGTACACAGAACAGATCAAACAGAGTTGTTGAAATTGAGGGAGGGAAAGAGAGGCACAGAAAGAGTGGAGGGGAAAGAGTGCAGGCAAAATAGAGGCGTAGAGACAGAGGTGGGGAATCAGAGGCGGGGAATCAGAGGCGGGGAATCAGAGGCAGGGAATCAGATGAAGGGAATCTGATGCAGGGAATCTGAGGCAGGGAATCTGAGGCAGGGAATCGGAGGCAGGGAATCTGAGGCAGGGAATCAGTAAAAAGTTATCAGAGGCAGGGTATCAGAGGCGGAGAATCAGAGGTGGGGAATCAGAAGTGGGGAATCAGAGGTGGGGAATCAGAGGCGTGGAATCAGAGGCGGGGAATCAGAGGTGGGGAATCAGAAGTGGGGAATCAGAGGTGGGGAATCAGAGGCGGGGAATCAGAGGCGTGGAATCAGAGGCGGGCAATCAGAAGTGGGGAATCAGAGGCGGGGAATCAGAGGCGGGGATTCAGAGGCGGTGAATCAGAGGCGGGGAATCAGAGGTGGGGAATCAGAGGTGGGGAATCAGAAGTGGGGAATCAGAGGTGGGGAATCAGAGGCGGGGAATCAGAGGCGGGGAATCAGAGGTGAGCAATCAGATGCAGGGAATCAGAGGCAGGGAATCAGACGCAGGGAATCAAATGAAGGGAATCTGATGCAGGGAATCTGAGGCAGGGAATCTGAGGCAGGGAATCTGTGGTGGGGAATCAGAGGCGGGAAAACAGGCGGGTAAACAGAGGCGGGTAAACATAGGCGGGGAATCAGAGGCGTGGAATCAGAGGCGGGAAATCAGAGGCGGGGAAAGATATGTGGGGAAATGTAGGCCAGGAAAGTTGAGCGGAAAGGGAGGCAGTGAATCAGAGGTGGGGAATCAGAGGCGGGGAATCAGAGGCGGGGAATCAGAGGCGGGGTATCAGAGGCGGGGAATCAGAGGCGCGGAATCAGAGGCGGGGAATCAGAGGCGTGGAATCACAGACGGGGAATCAGAGGCGGGGAATCAGAAGTGGGGAATCAGAGGTGGGAAATCAGAGGCGGGGAATCAGAGGCGGGGAATCAGAGGCGGGGAATCAGAGGCAGGGTATCAGAGGCGGGCAATCAGATGCAGGGAATCAGAGGCAGGGAATCAGAGGCAGGGAATCAGAGGCAGGGAACCTGAGGTGGCGAATATGAGGTGGTGAATCAGAGGCGGGGAAACAGGCGGGTAAACAGAGGCTGGGAATCAGATGCAGGGAATCAGAGGCGGGGAATCAGAGGCAGGGAATCAGATGAAGGGAATCTGATGCAGGGAATCTGAGGCAGGGAATCTGAGGCAGGGAATCTGTGGCAGGGAATCTGATGCGGGTTATCAGAAGGGGGAAATGAGATGTGGGAAACGAGATGCAGAGAAAGAGGCACGGAAATAGAGGCAGGGAAAGAGAGGCAGGGTATCAGATGCGGGTAATCAGAGGCGCGGAATCAGAGGCGGGGAATCAGAAGTGGGGAATCAGAGGTGGGGAATCAGAGGCGGGGAATCAGAATCAGCGAATCAGAGGCGGGGCAATCAGAAGTGGGGAATCAGAGGTGGGGAATCAGAGGCGGGGAATCAGAGGCGGGCAATCAGATGCAGGGAATCAGAGGCAGGGAATAAGAGGCAGGGAACCAGACGCAGGGAATCAAATGAAGGGAATCTGATGCAGGGAATCTGAGGCAGGGAATCTGAGGCAGGGAATCTGTGGTGGGGAATCAGAGGCGGGAAAACAGGCGGTTAAACAGAGGCGGGTAAACATAGGCGGGGATTCAGAGGCGTGGAATCAGAGGCGGGAAATCAGAGGCGGGGAAAGATATGTGGGGAAAAGTAGGCCAGGAAAGTTGAGCGGAAAGGGAGGCATTGAATCAGAGGTGGGGAATCAGAGGCGGGGAATCAGAGGCGGGGAATCAGAGGCGGGGAATCAGAGGCAGGGAATCAGAAGCGGGGAATCAGAGGTTGGGAATCAGAGGCGGGGAATCAGAGGCGGAGAATCAGAGGCGGGCAATCAGATGCAGGGAATCAGAGGCAGGGAATCAGAGGCAGGGAATCAGAGGCAGGGAATCTGAGGCGGGGAATCAGAGGCGGGTAAACATAGGCGGGGAATCAGAGGCGCGAAATCAGAGGTGGGGAATCAGAGGCAGGGAATCAGAGGCGGGGAATCAGAGGCGGGGAATCAGATGCGGGGAATCAGAGGTGGGGAATCAGAGGCGGGGTATCAGAGGAGGGGAATCAGAGGCGGGGAATCAGAGGCGGGGAATCAGAGGCGGGGAATCAGAGGCGGGGAGTCAGAGGCGCGAAATCAGAGGTGGGGAATCAGAGGCAGGGAATCAGAGGCGGGGAATCAGAGGCGGGGAATCAGATGTGGGGAATCAGAGGTGGGGAATCAGAGGCGGGGTATCAGAGGAGGGGAATCAGAGGCGGGGAATCAGAGGCGGGGAATCAGAGGCGGGGAATCAGAGGCGTGCAATCAGAGGCGGGGAATCAGAGGTGGGGAATCAGAGCCGGGGAATCAGAATCAGCGAATCAGAGGCGGGGCAATCAGAGGTGGGGAATCAGAGGCGGGGAATCAGAGGCGGTGAATCAGAGGAGGTGAATCAGAGGCGGGGAATCAGACGCAGGGAATCAGAGGCGGGGAATCAGAAGTGGGGAATCAGAGGTGGGGAATCAGAGCGGGGAATCAGAGGCAGGTAATCAGAGGCGGGCAATCAGATGCAGGGAATCAGAGGCAGGTAATCAGAGGCAGGGAATCTGAGGCAGGGAATCTGAGGCAGGGAATCTGAGGTGGGCAATCAGAGGCGGGAAAACAGGCGGGTAAACAGAAGCGGGTAAACATAGGCGGGGAATCAGAGGCGGGGAATCAGAGGCGGGGAATCAGAGGCGGGGAATCAGAGTCGGGGAATCAGAGGCCGGGAATCTGAGGCGGGGAATCAGATGCAGCGAATCAGAGGCGGGGAATCAGAGGCGGGGTATCAGAGGCGGGGAATCAGAGGCGCGGAATCAGAGGCGGGGAATCAGAGGCGTGGAATCAGAGACGGGGAATCAGAGGCGGGGAATCAGAAGTGGGGAATCAGAGGTGGGAAATCAGAGGCTGGGAATCAGAGGCGGGGAATCAGAGGCGGGGAATCAGAGGCAGGGTATCAGAGGCGGGCAATCAGATGCAGGGAATCAGAGGCAGGGAATCAGAGGCAGGGAATCAGAGGCAGGGAACCTGAGATGGCGAATATGAGGTGGTGAATCAGAGGCGGGGAAACAGTCGGGTAAACAGAGGCGGGGAATCAGAGGCAGGGAATCAGCCGCGGGGAATCAGAGGCAGGGAATCAGATGAAGGGAATCTGATGCAGGGAATCTGAGGCAGGGTATCTGAGGCAGGGAATCTGTGGCAGGGAATCTGATGCGGGTTATCAGAAGGGGGAAATGAGATGTGGGAAACGAGATGCAGAGAAAGAGGCACGGAAATAGAGGCAGGGAAAGAGAGGCAGGGTATCATAGGCGGGTAATCAGAGGCGTGGAATCAGAGGCGGGGAATCAGAGACACAGAAAGAGAGGCGTGGAATCAGAGGTGCGGAATCAGAGCCGGTGAATCTGAGCCGGGAAATCAGAAGCAGAGCAACAGAGGTGGTGAAACATGGGTGCGGAATCGGACACGGGGAATCAGAGGTGGGGACTCAGAGGCCGGGAATCAGAGGCAGGGAATCAGAGGCAGGTTATCAGAGGCAGGGAATCAGAGGTGGGAAATCAGAGGCTGGGAATCAGAGGCGTGGAATCAGAGGCGGGCAATCAGAAGTGGGGAATCAGAGGCGGGGAATCAGAGGCGGGGAATCAGAGGCGGTGAATCAGAGGCGGGGAATCAGAGGCGGGGAATCAGAGGCGGGGAATCAGAAGTGGGGAATCAGAGGTGGGGAATCAGAGGCGGGGAATCAGAGGCGGGGAATCAGAGGCGGGCAATCAGATGCAGGGAATCAGAGGCAGGGAATCAGACGCAGGGAATCAAATGAAGGGAATCTGATGCAGGGAATCTGAGGCAGGGAATCTGAGGCAGGGAATCTGTGGTGGGGAATCAGAGGAGGGAAAACAGGCGAGTAAACAGAGGCGGGTAAACATAGGCGGGGAATCAGAGGCGTGGAATCAGAGGCGGGAAATCAGAGGCGGGGAAAGATATGTGGGGAAAAGTAGGCCAGGAAAGTTGAGCGGAAAGGGAGGCACTGAATCAGAGGTGGGGAATCAGAGGCGGGGAATCAGAGGCGGGGAATCAGAGGTGGGGAATCAGAGGCGGGGAATCAGAAGTGGGGAATCAGAGGTGGGGAATCAGAGGCGGGGATTCAGAGGCAGAGAATCAGAGGCGGGGAATCTGAGGCAGGGAATCTGAGGTGCGGAATCAGAGGCGGGGAAACAGGTGGGTAAACAGAGGTGGGTAAACATAGGCGGGGAATCAGAGGCGCGGAATCAGAGGCGGGGAATCAGAAGTGGGGAATCAGAGGTGGGGAATCAGAGGCGGGGAATCAGAATCAGCGAATCAGAGGCGGGGCAATCAGAGGTGGGGAATCAGAGGCGGGGAATCAGAGGCGGGGAATCAGAGGCGGTGAATCAGAGGCGGGGAATCAGACGCGGGGAATCAGAGGCGGGGAATCAGAAGTGGGGAATCAGAGGTGGGGAATCAGAGGCGGGGAATCAGAGGCAGGTAATCGGAGGCGGGCAATCAGATGCAGGGAATCAGAGGCAGGGAATCAGAGGCAGGGAATCTGAGGCAGGGAATCTGAGGCAGGGAATCTGAGGTGGGCAATCAGAGGCGGGAAAACAGGCGGGTAAACAGAGGCGGGTAAACATAGGCGGGGAATCAGAGGCAGGGAAACAGAGGCGGGGAATCAGAGGCGGGGAATCAGAGGCGGGGAATCAGAGTCGGGGAATCAGAGGCGGGGAATCTGAGGCGGGGAATCAGATGCAGGGAATCAGAGGCGGGGAATCAGAGGCGGGGTATCAGAGGCGGGGAATCAGAGGCGCTGAATCAGAGGCGGGGAATCAGAGGCGTGGAATCAGAGACGGGGAATCAGAGGCGGGGAATCAGAAGTGGGGAATCAGAGGTGGGAAATCAGAGGCGGGGAATCAGAGGCGGGGAATCAGATGCAGGGAATCAGAGGCCGGGAATCTGAGGCGGGGAATCAGATGCAGCGAATCAGAGGCGGGGAATCAGAGGCGGGGTATCAGAGGCGGGGAATCAGAGGCGCGGAATCAGAGGCGGGGAATCAGAGGCGTGGAATCAGAGACGGGGAATCAGAGGCGGGGAATCAGAAGTGGGGAATCAGAGGTGGGAAATCAGAGGCTGGGAATCAGAGGCGGGGAATCAGAGGCGGGGAATCAGAGGCAGGGTATCAGAGGCGGGCAATCAGATGCAGGGAATCAGAGGCAGGGAATCAGAGGCAGGGAATCAGAGGCAGGGAACCTGAGATGGCGAATATGAGGTGGTGAATCAGAGGCGGGGAAACAGTCGGGTAAACAGAGGCGGGGAATCAGAGGCAGGGAATCAGCAGCGGGGAATCAGAGGCAGGGAATCAGATGAAGGGAATCTGATGCAGGGAATCTGAGGCAGGGTATCTGAGGCAGGGAATCTGTGGCAGGGAATCTGATGCGGGTTATCAGAAGGGGGAAATGAGATGTGGGAAACGAGATGCAGAGAAAGAGGCACGGAAATAGAGGCAGGGAAAGAGAGGCAGGGTATCATAGGCGGGTAATCAGAGGCGTGGAATCAGAGGCGGGGAATCAGAGACACAGAAAGAGAGGCGTGGAATCAGAGGTGCGGAATCAGAGCCGGTGAATCTGAGCCGGGAAATCAGAAGCAGAGCAACAGAGGTGGTGAAACATGGGTGCGGAATCGGACACGGGGAATCAGAGGTGGGGACTCAGAGGCCGGGAATCAGAGGCAGGGAATCAGAGGCAGGTTATCAGAGGCAGGGAATCAGAGGTGGGAAATCAGAGGCTGGGAATCAGAGGCGTGGAATCAGAGGCGGGCAATCAGAAGTGGGGAATCAGAGGCGGGGAATCAGAGGCGGGGAATCAGAGGCGGTGAATCAGTGGCGGGGAATCAGAGGCGGGGAATCAGAGGCGGGGAATCAGAAGTGGGGAATCAGAGGTGGGGAATCAGAGGCGGGGAATCAGAGGCGGGGAATCAGAGGCGGGCAATCAGATGCAGGGAATCAGAGGCAGGGAATCAGACGCAGGGAATCAAATGAAGGGAATCTGATGCAGGGAATCTGAGGCAGGGAATCTGAGGCAGGGAATCTGTGGTGGGGAATCAGAGGAGGGAAAACAGGCGAGTAAACAGAGGCGGGTAAACATAGGCGGGGAATCAGAGGCGTGGAATCAGAGGCGGGAAATCAGAGGCGGGGAAAGATATGTGGGGAAAAGTAGGCCAGGAAAGTTGAGCGGAAAGGGAGGCACTGAATCAGAGGTGGGGAATCAGAGGCGGGGAATCAGAGGCGGGGAATCAGAGGTGGGGAATCAGAGGCGGGGAATCAGAAGTGGGGAATCAGAGGTGGGGAATCAGAGGCGGGGATTCAGAGGCAGAGAATCAGAGGCTGGGAATCTGAGGCAGGGAATCTGAGGTGCGGAATCAGAGGCGGGGAAACAGGTGGGTAAACAGAGGTGGGTAAACATAGGCGGGGAATCAGAGGCGCGGAATCAGAGGCGGGGAATCAGAAGTGGGGAATCAGAGGTGGGGAATCAGAGGCGGGGAATCAGAATCAGCGAATCAGAGGCGGGGCAATCAGAGGTGGGGAATCAGAGGCGGGGAATCAGAGGCGGGGAATCAGAGGCGGTGAATCAGAGGCGGGGAATCAGACGCGGGGAATCAGAGGCGGGGAATCAGAAGTGGGGAATCAGAGGTGGGGAATCAGAGGCGGGGAATCAGAGGCAGGTAATCGGAGGCGGGCAATCAGATGCAGGGAATCAGAGGCAGGGATTTAGAGGCAGGGAATCTGAGGCAGGGAATCTGAGGCAGGGAATCTGAGGTGGGCAATCAGAGGCGGGAAAACAGGCGGGTAAACAGAGGCGGGTAAACATAGGCGGGGAATCAGAGGCGGGGAAACAGAGGCGGGGAATCAGAGGCGGGGAATCAGAGGCGGGGAATCAGAGTCGGGGAATCAGAGGCGGGGAATCTGAGGCGGGGAATCAGATGCAGGGAATCAGAGGCGGGGAATCAGAGGCGGGGTATCAGAGGCGGGGAATCAGAGGCGCTGAATCAGAGGCGGGGAATCAGAGGCGTGGAATCAGAGACGGGGAATCAGAGGCGGGGAATCAGAAGTGGGGAATCAGAGGTGGGAAATCAGAGGCGGGGAATCAGAGGCGGGGAATCAGATGCAGGGAATCAGAGGCAGGGAATCAGAGGCAGGGAATCAGAGGCAGGGAACCTGAGGTGGCGAATATGAGGTGGTGAATCAGAGGCGGGGAAACAGGCGGGTAAACAGAGGCGGGGAATCAGATGAAGGGAATCTCATGCAGGGAATCTGAGGCAGGGTATCTGAGGCAGGGAATCTGTGGCAGGGAATCTGATGCGGGTTATCAGAAGGGGGAAATGAGATGTGGGAAACGAGATGCAGAGAAAGAGGCACGGATATAGAGGCAGGGAAAGAGAGGCAGGGTATCAGAGGCGGGTAATCAGAGGCGTGGAATCAGAGACGGGGAATCAGAGGCGGGGAATCAGAAGTGGGGAATCAGAGGTGGGAAATCAGAGGCGGGGAATCAGAGGCGGGGAATCAGATGCAGGGAATCAGAGGCAGGGAATCAGAGGCAGGGAATCAGAGGCAGGGAACCTGAGGTGGCGAATATGAGGTGGTGAATCAGAGGCGGGGAATCAGGCGGGTAAACAGAGGCGGGGAATCAGATGAAGGGAATCTCATGCAGGGAATCTGAGGCAGGGTATCTGAGGCAGGGAATCTGTGGCAGGGAATCTGATGCGGGTTATCAGAAGGGGGAAATGAGATGTGGGAAACGAGATGCAGAGAAAGAGGCACGGATATAGAGGCAGGGAAAGAGAGGCAGGGTATCAGAGGCGGGTAATCAGAGGCGTGGAATCAGAGGCGGGGAATCAGAGACACAGAAAGAGAGGCGTGGAATCAGAGGTGCGGAATCAGAGCCGGTGAATCTGAGCCGGGAAAACAGAAGCAGAGCAACAGAGGTGGTGAAACATGGGTGCTGAATCGGACACGGGGAATCAGAGGTGGGGATTCAGAGGCCGGGAATCAGAGGCAGGGAATCAGAGGCAGGTTATCAGAGGCAGGGAATCAGAGGTGGGGAATCAGAGGCGGGGAATCAAGAGGCGGGGAATCAGAGGCGGGGAATCAGAGGCGGGGAATCAGAGGCGGAGAATCAGAGGCAGGCAATCAGATGCAGGAAATCAGAGGCAGGGAATCAGAGGCAGGGAATCAGAGGCAGGGAATCTGAGGCAGGGAATCAGAGGTGGGGAATCAGAGGCGTGGAATCAGAGGCAGGGAATCATATGAAGGGAATCTGATGCAGGGAATCTGAGGCAGGGAATCTGAGGCAGGGAATCTGTGGCAGGGAATCTGATGCGGGTTATCAGAAGGGGGAAATGAGATGTGGGAAACGAGATGCAGAGAAAGAGGCACGGATATAGAGCTAGGGAAAGAGAGGCAGGGAATCGGAGGCGGGGAATCAGAGGTGGGGAATCAGAGGCTGGGAATCACAGGCGGGGAATCAGAGGGGGGAATCAGAGGTGGGGAATCAGAGGCAGGGAATCAGAAGCAGGGAATCAGAGGCAGGAAATCAGAGGCGGCAAATCTGAGGCGTGGAATCAGAGGTGGGGAAAGAGATGTGGGGAAACGTAGGCCAGGAAAGTTGCGCGGAAAGGGAGGCGGTGAATCAGAGGCGGGGAATCAGAGGCGTGGAATCAGAGGCGGGAAATCAGAGGCGGGGAAAGATATGTGGGGAAAAGTAGGCCAGGAAAGTTGAGCGGAAAGGGAGGCACTGAATCAGAGGTGGGGAATCAGAGGCGGGGAATCAGAGGCGGGGAATCAGAGGTGGGGAATCAGAGGCGGGGAATCAGAAGTGGGGAATCAGAGGTGGGGAATCAGAGGCGGGGATTCAGAGGCAGAGAATCAGAGGCGGGGAATCTGAGGCAGGGAATCTGAGGTGCGGAATCAGAGGCGGGGAAACAGGTGGGTAAACAGAGGTGGGTAAAAATAGGCGGGGAATCAGAGGCGCGGAATCAGAGGCGGGGAATCAGAAGTGGGGAATCAGAGGTGGGGAATCAGAGGCGGGGAATCAGAATCAGCGAATCAGAGGCGGGGCAATCAGAGGTGGGGAATCAGAGGCGGGGAATCAGAGGCGGGGAATCAGAGGCGGTGAATCAGAGGCGGGGAATCAGACGCGGGGAATCAGAGGCGGGGAATCAGAAGTGGGGAATCAGAGGTGGGGAATCAGAGGCGGGGAATCAGAGGCAGGTAATCGGAGGCGGGCAATCAGATGCAGGGAATCAGAGGCAGGGATTCAGAGGCAGGGAATCTGAGGCAGGGAATCTGAGGCAGGGAATCTGAGGTGGGCAATCAGAGGCGGGAAAACAGGCGGGTAAACAGAGGCGGGTAAACATAGGCGGGGAATCAGAGGCGGGGAAACAGAGGCGGGGAATCAGAGGCGGGGAATCAGAGGCGGGGAATCAGAGTCGGGGAATCAGAGGCGGGGAATCTGAGGAGGGGAATCAGATGCAGGGAATCAGAGGCGGGGAATCAGAGGCGGGGTATCAGAGGCGGGGAATCAGAGGCGCTGAATCAGAGGCGGGGAATCAGAGGCGTGGAATCAGAGACGGGGAATCAGAGGCGGGGAATCAGAAGTGGGGAATCAGAGGTGGGAAATCAGAGGCGGGGAATCAGAGGCGGGGAATCAGATGCAGGGAATCAGAGGCAGGGAATCAGAGGCAGGGAATCAGAGGCAGGGAACCTGAGGTGGCGAATATGAGGTGGTGAATCAGAGGCGGGGAAACAGGCGGGTAAACAGAGGCGGGGAATCAGATGAAGGGAATCTCATGCAGGGAATCTGAGGCAGGGTATCTGAGGCAGGGAATCTGTGGCAGGGAATCTGATGCGGGTTATCAGAAGGGGGAAATGAGATGTGGGAAACGAGATGCAGAGAAAGAGGCACGGATATAGAGGCAGGGAAAGAGAGGCAGGGTATCAGAGGCGGGTAATCAGAGGCGTGGAATCAGAGACGGGGAATCAGAGGCGGGGAATCAGAAGTGGGGAATCAGAGGTGGGAAATCAGAGGCGGGGAATCAGAGGCGGGGAATCAGATGCAGGGAATCAGAGGCAGGGAATCAGAGGCAGGGAATCAGAGGCAGGGAACCTGAGGTGGCGAATATGAGGTGGTGAATCAGAGGCGGGGAAACAGGCGGGTAAACAGAGGCGGGGAATCAGATGAAGGGAATCTCATGCAGGGAATCTGAGGCAGGGTATCTGAGGCAGGGAATCTGTGGCAGGGAATCTGATGCGGGTTATCAGAAGGGGGAAATGAGATGTGGGAAACGAGATGCAGAGAAAGAGGCACGGATATAGAGGCAGGGAAAGAGAGGCAGGGTATCAGAGGCGGGTAATCAGAGGCGTGGAATCAGAGGCGGGGAATCAGAGACACAGAAAGAGAGGCGTGGAATCAGAGGTGCGGAATCAGAGCCGGTGAATCTGAGCCGGGAAAACAGAAGCAGAGCAACAGAGGTGGTGAAACATGGGTGCTGAATCGGACACGGGGAATCAGAGGTGGGGATTCAGAGGCCGGGAATCAGAGGCAGGGAATCAGAGGCAGGTTATCAGAGGCAGGGAATCAGAGGTGGGGAATCAGAGGCGGGGAATCAAGAGGCGGGGAATCAGAGGCGGGGAATCAGAGGCGGGGAATCAGAGGCGGAGAATCAGAGGCAGGCAATCAGATGCAGGAAATCAGAGGCAGGGAATCAGAGGCAGGGAATCAGAGGCAGGGAATCTGAGGCAGGGAATCAGAGGTGGGGAATAAGAGGCGGGGAATCAGAGGCAGGGAATCATATGAAGGGAATCTGATGCAGGGAATCTGAGGCAGGGAATCTGAGGCAGGGAATCTGTGGCAGGGAATCTGATGCGGGTTATCAGAAGGGGGAAATGAGATGTGGGAAACGAGATGCAGAGAAAGAGGCACGGAAATAGAGCTAGGGAAAGAGAGGCAGGGAATCGGAGGCGGGGAATCAGAGGTGGGGAATCAGAGGCTGGGAATCAGAGGCGGGGAATCAGAGGGGGGAATCAGAGGTGGGGAATCAGAGGCAGGGAATCAGAAGCAGGGAATCAGAGGCAGGAAATCAGAGGCGGCAAATCTGAGGCGTGGAATCAGAGGTGGGGAAAGAGATGTGGGGAAACGTAGGCCAGGAAAGTTGCGCGGAAAGGGAGGCGGTGAATCAGAGGCGGGGAATCAGAGGCGGGGAATCAGAGGCGGGGAATCAGAGGCCTGGAATCAGAGGTGGGGAAAGAGATGTGGGGAAACAGGCGGGTAAACAGAAGCGGGTAAACATAGCTGCATAAATAGAGGCAGCGAAAGAGATGGGCGAAACATAGTGGTTGGAACTTGTGTGTTGAAAATTCGGTACACAGAACAGATCAAACAGAGTTGTTGAAATTGAGGGAGGGAAAGAGAGGCACAGAAAGAGTGGAGGGGAAAGAGTGCAGGCAAAATAGAGGCGTAGAGACAGAGGTGGGGAATCAGAGGCGGGGAATCAGAGGCGGGGAATCAGAGGCAGGGAATCAGATGAAGGGAATCTGATGCAGGGAATCTGAGGCAGGGAATCTGAGGCAGGGAATCGGAGGCAGGGAATCTGAGGCAGGGAATCAGTAAAAAGTTATCAGAGGCAGGGTATCAGAGGCGGAGAATCAGAGGTGGGGAATCAGAAGTGGGGAATCAGAGGTGGGGAATCAGAGGCGTGGAATCAGAGGCGGGGAATCAGAGGTGGGGAATCAGAAGTGGGGAATCAGAGGTGGGGAATCAGAGGCGGGGAATCAGAGGCGTGGAATCAGAGGCGGGCAATCAGAAGTGGGGAATCAGAGGCGGGGAATCAGAGGCGGGGAATCAGAGGCGGTGAATCAGAGGCGGGGAATCAGAGGTGGGGAATCAGAGGTGGGGAATCAGAAGTGGGGAATCAGAGGTGGGGAATCAGAGGCGGGGAATCAGAGGCGGGGAATCAGAGGCGAGCAATCAGATGCAGGGAATCAGAGGCAGGGAATCAGACGCAGGGAATCAAATGAAGGGAATCTGATGCAGGGAATCTGAGGCAGGGAATCTGAGGCAGGGAATCTGTGGTGGGGAATCAGAGGCGGGAAAACAGGCGGGTAAACAGAGGCGGGTAAACATAGGCGGGGAATCAGAGGCGTGGAATCAGAGGCGGGAAATCAGAGGCGGGGAAAGATATGTGGGGAAATGTAGGCCAGGAAAGTTGAGCGGAAAGGGAGGCAGTGAATCAGAGGTGGGGAATCAGAGGCGGGGAATCAGAGGCGGGGAATCAGAGGCGGGGAGTCAGAGGCGGGGAATCAGAAGTGGGGAATCAGAGGTGGGGAATCAGAGGCGGGGAATCAGAGGCAGAGAATCAGAGGCGGGGAATCTGAGGCAGGGAATCTGAGGTGGGGAATCAGAGGCGGGGAAAAAGGTGGGTAAACAGAGGTGGGTAAACATAGGCGGGGAATCAGAGGCGCGGAATCAGAGGCGGGGAATCAGAGGCAGGGAATCAGAGGCGGGGAATCAGACGCGGGGAATCAGATGCGGGGAATCAGAGGTGGGGAATCAGAGGCGGGGTATCAGAGGAGGGGAATCAGAGGCGTGGAATCAGAGGTTGCGAATCAGAGGTGGGGAATCAGAGGCGTGGAATCAGAGGCGGGGAATCAGAGGCGGGGAATCAGAAGTGGGGAATCAGAGGTGGGGAATCAGAGGCGGGGAATCAGAATCAGCGAATCAGAGGCGGGGCAATCAGAGGTGGGGAATCAGAGGCGGGGAATCAGAGGCGGGGAATCAGAGGCGGTGAATCAGAGGCGGGGAATCAGACGCGGGGAATCAGAGGCAGGGAATCAGAAGTGGGGAATCAGAGGTGGGGAATCAGAGGCGGGGAATCAGAGGCAGGTAATCAGAGGCGGGCAATCAGATGCAGGGAATCAGAGGCAGGGAATCAGAGGCAGGGAATCTGAGGCAGGGAATCTGAGGCAGGGAATCAGAAGTGGGGAATCAGAGGTGGGGAATCAGAGGCGTGGAATCAGAGGCGGGGAATCAGAGGTGGGGAATCAGAAGTGGGGAATCAGAGGTGGGGAATCAGAGGCGGGGAATCAGAGGCGTGGAATCAGAGGCGTGCAATCAGAAGTGGGGAATCAGAGGCGGGGAATCAGAGGCGGGGAATCAGAGGCGGTGAATCAGAGGCGGGGAATCAGAGGTGGGGAATCAGAGGCGGGGAATCAGAAGTGGGGAATCAGAGGTGGGGAATCAGAGGCGGGGAATCAGAGGCGGGGAATCAGAGGCGGGCAATCAGATGCAGGGAATCAGAGGCAGGGAATCAGACGCAGGGAATCAAATGAAGGGAATCTGATGCAGGGAATCTGAGGCAGGGAATCTGAGGCAGGGAATCTGTGGTGGGGAATCAGAGGCGGGAAAACAGGTGGGTAAACAGAGGCGGGTAAACATAGGCTGGGAATCAGAGGCGTGGAATCAGAGGCGGGAAATCAGAGGCGGGGAAAGATATGTGGGGAAATGTAGGCCAGGAAAGTTGAGCGGAAAGGGAGGCAGTGAATCAGAGGTGGGGAATCAGAGGCGGGGAATCAGAGGCGGGGAATCAGAGGCGGGGAGTCAGAGGCGGGGAATCAGAAGTGGGGAATCAGAGGTGGGGAATCAGAGGCGGGGAATCAGAGGCGGAGAATCAGAGGCGGGGAATCTGAGGCAGGGAATCTGAGGTGGGGAATCAGAGGCGGGGAAACAGGTGGGTAAACAGAGGTGGGTAAACATAGGCGGGGAATCAGAGGCGCGGAATCAGAGGCGGGGAATCAGAGGCAGGGAATCAGAGGCGGGGAATCAGAGGCGGGGAATCAGATGCGGGGAATCAGAGGTGGGGAATCAGAGGCGGGGTATCAGAGGAGGGGAATCAGAGGCGTGGAATCAGAGGCGGGGAATCAGAGGCGGGGAATCAGAGGCGTGGAATCAGAGGCGGGGAATCAGAGGCGGGGAATCAGAAGTGGGGAATCAGAGGTGGGGAATCAGAGGCGGGGAATCAGAATCAGCGAATCAGAGGCGGGGCAATCAGAGGTGGGGAATCAGAGGCGGGGAATCAGAGGCGGGGAATCAGAGGCGGTGAATCAGAGGCGGGGAATCAGACGCGGGGAATCAGAGGCAGGGAATCAGAAGTGGGGAATCAGAGGTGGGGAATCAGAGGCGGGGAATCAGAGGCAGGTAATCAGAGGCGGGCAATCAGATGCAGGGAATCAGAGGCAGGGAATCAGAGGCAGGGAATCTGAGGCAGGGAATCTGAGGCAGGGAATCTGAGGCAGGGAATCTGAGGCAGGGAATCTGAGGTGGGCAATCAGAGGCGGGAAAACAGGCGGGTAAACAGAGGCGGGTAAACATAGGCGGGGAATCAGAGGCGGGGAATCAGAGGCGGGGAATCAGAGTCGGGGAATCAGAGGCGGGGAATCAGAGTCAGGGAATCAGAGGCGGGGAATCTGAGGCGGGGAATCAGATGCAGGGAATTAGAGGCGGGGAATCAGAGGCGGGGTATCAGAGGCGGGGAATCAGAGGCGCGGAATCAGAGGCGGGGAATCAGAGGCGTGGAATCACAGACGGGGAATCAGAGGCGGGGAATCAGAGGCGTGGAATCAGAGACGGGGAATCAGAGGCGGGGAATCAGAAGTGGGGAATCAGAGGTGGGAAATCAGAGGCGGGGAATCAGAGGCGGGGAATCAGATGCAGGGAATCAGAGGCAGGGAATCAGAGGCAGGGAATCAGAGGCAGGGAACCTGAGGTGGCGAATATGAGGTGGTGAATCAGAGGCGGGGAAACAGGCGGGTAAACAGAGGCGGGGAATCAGATGAAGGGAATCTCATGCAGGGAATCTGAGGCAGGGTATCTGAGGCAGGGAATCTGTGGCAGGGAATCTGATGCGGGTTATCAGAAGGGGGAAATGAGATGTGGGAAACGAGATGCAGAGAAAGAGGCACGGATATAGAGGCAGGGAAAGAGAGGCAGGGTATCAGAGGCGGGTAATCAGAGGCGTGGAATCAGAGACGGGGAATCAGAGGCGGGGAATCAGAAGTGGGGAATCAGAGGTGGGAAATCAGAGGCGGGGAATCAGAGGCGGGGAATCAGATGCAGGGAATCAGAGGCAGGGAATCAGAGGCAGGGAATCAGAGGCAGGGAACCTGAGGTGGCGAATATGAGGTGGTGAATCAGAGGCGGGGAAACAGGCGGGTAAACAGAGGCGGGGAATCAGATGAAGGGAATCTCATGCAGGGAATCTGAGGCAGGGTATCTGAGGCAGGGAATCTGTGGCAGGGAATCTGATGCGGGTTATCAGAAGGGGGAAATGAGATGTGGGAAACGAGATGCAGAGAAAGAGGCACGGATATAGAGGCAGGGAAAGAGAGGCAGGGTATCAGAGGCGGGTAATCAGAGGCGTGGAATCAGAGGCGGGGAATCAGAGACACAGAAAGAGAGGCGTGGAATCAGAGGTGCGGAATCAGAGCCGGTGAATCTGAGCCGGGAAAACAGAAGCAGAGCAACAGAGGTGGTGAAACATGGGTGCTGAATCGGACACGGGGAATCAGAGGTGGGGATTCAGAGGCCGGGAATCAGAGGCAGGGAATCAGAGGCAGGTTATCAGAGGCAGGGAATCAGAGGTGGGGAATCAGAGGCGGGGAATCAAGAGGCGGGGAATCAGAGGCGGGGAATCAGAGGCGGGGAATCAGAGGCGGAGAATCAGAGGCAGGCAATCAGATGCAGGAAATCAGAGGCAGGGAATCAGAGGCAGGGAATCAGAGGCAGGGAATCTGAGGCAGGGAATCAGAGGTGGGGAATAAGAGGCGGGGAATCAGAGGCAGGGAATCATATGAAGGGAATCTGATGCAGGGAATCTGAGGCAGGGAATCTGAGGCAGGGAATCTGTGGCAGGGAATCTGATGCGGGTTATCAGAAGGGGGAAATGAGATGTGGGAAACGAGATGCAGAGAAAGAGGCACGGAAATAGAGCTAGGGAAAGAGAGGCAGGGAATCGGAGGCGGGGAATCAGAGGTGGGGAATCAGAGGCTGGGAATCAGAGGCGGGGAATCAGAGGGGGGAATCAGAGGTGGGGAATCAGAGGCAGGGAATCAGAAGCAGGGAATCAGAGGCAGGAAATCAGAGGCGGCAAATCTGAGGCGTGGAATCAGAGGTGGGGAAAGAGATGTGGGGAAACGTAGGCCAGGAAAGTTGCGCGGAAAGGGAGGCGGTGAATCAGAGGCGGGGAATCAGAGGCGGGGAATCAGAGGCGGGGAATCAGAGGCCTGGAATCAGAGGTGGGGAAAGAGATGTGGGGAAACAGGCGGGTAAACAGAAGCGGGTAAACATAGCTGCATAAATAGAGGCAGCGAAAGAGATGGGCGAAACATAGTGGTTGGAACTTGTGTGTTGAAAATTCGGTACACAGAACAGATCAAACAGAGTTGTTGAAATTGAGGGAGGGAAAGAGAGGCACAGAAAGAGTGGAGGGGAAAGAGTGCAGGCAAAATAGAGGCGTAGAGACAGAGGTGGGGAATCAGAGGCGGGGAATCAGAGGCGGGGAATCAGAGGCAGGGAATCAGATGAAGGGAATCTGATGCAGGGAATCTGAGGCAGGGAATCTGAGGCAGGGAATCGGAGGCAGGGAATCTGAGGCAGGGAATCAGTAAAAAGTTATCAGAGGCAGGGTATCAGAGGCGGAGAATCAGAGGTGGGGAATCAGAAGTGGGGAATCAGAGGTGGGGAATCAGAGGCGTGGAATCAGAGGCGGGGAATCAGAGGTGGGGAATCAGAAGTGGGGAATCAGAGGTGGGGAATCAGAGGCGGGGAATCAGAGGCGTGGAATCAGAGGCGGGCAATCAGAAGTGGGGAATCAGAGGCGGGGAATCAGAGGCGGGGAATCAGAGGCGGTGAATCAGAGGCGGGGAATCAGAGGTGGGGAATCAGAGGTGGGGAATCAGAAGTGGGGAATCAGAGGTGGGGAATCAGAGGCGGGGAATCAGAGGCGGGGAATCAGAGGCGAGCAATCAGATGCAGGGAATCAGAGGCAGGGAATCAGACGCAGGGAATCAAATGAAGGGAATCTGATGCAGGGAATCTGAGGCAGGGAATCTGAGGCAGGGAATCTGTGGTGGGGAATCAGAGGCGGGAAAACAGGCGGGTAAACAGAGGCGGGTAAACATAGGCGGGGAATCAGAGGCGTGGAATCAGAGGCGGGAAATCAGAGGCGGGGAAAGATATGTGGGGAAATGTAGGCCAGGAAAGTTGAGCGGAAAGGGAGGCAGTGAATCAGAGGTGGGGAATCAGAGGCGGGGAATCAGAGGCGGGGAATCAGAGGCGGGGAGTCAGAGGCGGGGAATCAGAAGTGGGGAATCAGAGGTGGGGAATCAGAGGCGGGGAATCAGAGGCAGAGAATCAGAGGCGGGGAATCTGAGGCAGGGAATCTGAGGTGGGGAATCAGAGGCGGGGAAAAAGGTGGGTAAACAGAGGTGGGTAAACATAGGCGGGGAATCAGAGGCGCGGAATCAGAGGCGGGGAATCAGAGGCAGGGAATCAGAGGCGGGGAATCAGACGCGGGGAATCAGATGCGGGGAATCAGAGGTGGGGAATCAGAGGCGGGGTATCAGAGGAGGGGAATCAGAGGCGTGGAATCAGAGGTTGCGAATCAGAGGTGGGGAATCAGAGGCGTGGAATCAGAGGCGGGGAATCAGAGGCGGGGAATCAGAAGTGGGGAATCAGAGGTGGGGAATCAGAGGCGGGGAATCAGAATCAGCGAATCAGAGGCGGGGCAATCAGAGGTGGGGAATCAGAGGCGGGGAATCAGAGGCGGGGAATCAGAGGCGGTGAATCAGAGGCGGGGAATCAGACGCGGGGAATCAGAGGCAGGGAATCAGAAGTGGGGAATCAGAGGTGGGGAATCAGAGGCGGGGAATCAGAGGCAGGTAATCAGAGGCGGGCAATCAGATGCAGGGAATCAGAGGCAGGGAATCAGAGGCAGGGAATCTGAGGCAGGGAATCTGAGGCAGGGAATCAGAAGTGGGGAATCAGAGGTGGGGAATCAGAGGCGTGGAATCAGAGGCGGGGAATCAGAGGTGGGGAATCAGAAGTGGGGAATCAGAGGTGGGGAATCAGAGGCGGGGAATCAGAGGCGTGGAATCAGAGGCGTGCAATCAGAAGTGGGGAATCAGAGGCGGGGAATCAGAGGCGGGGAATCAGAGGCGGTGAATCAGAGGCGGGGAATCAGAGGTGGGGAATCAGAGGCGGGGAATCAGAAGTGGGGAATCAGAGGTGGGGAATCAGAGGCGGGGAATCAGAGGCGGGGAATCAGAGGCGGGCAATCAGATGCAGGGAATCAGAGGCAGGGAATCAGACGCAGGGAATCAAATGAAGGGAATCTGATGCAGGGAATCTGAGGCAGGGAATCTGAGGCAGGGAATCTGTGGTGGGGAATCAGAGGCGGGAAAACAGGTGGGTAAACAGAGGCGGGTAAACATAGGCTGGGAATCAGAGGCGTGGAATCAGAGGCGGGAAATCAGAGGCGGGGAAAGATATGTGGGGAAATGTAGGCCAGGAAAGTTGAGCGGAAAGGGAGGCAGTGAATCAGAGGTGGGGAATCAGAGGCGGGGAATCAGAGGCGGGGAATCAGAGGCGGGGAGTCAGAGGCGGGGAATCAGAAGTGGGGAATCAGAGGTGGGGAATCAGAGGCGGGGAATCAGAGGCGGAGAATCAGAGGCGGGGAATCTGAGGCAGGGAATCTGAGGTGGGGAATCAGAGGCGGGGAAACAGGTGGGTAAACAGAGGTGGGTAAACATAGGCGGGGAATCAGAGGCGCGGAATCAGAGGCGGGGAATCAGAGGCAGGGAATCAGAGGCGGGGAATCAGAGGCGGGGAATCAGATGCGGGGAATCAGAGGTGGGGAATCAGAGGCGGGGTATCAGAGGAGGGGAATCAGAGGCGTGGAATCAGAGGCGGGGAATCAGAGGCGGGGAATCAGAGGCGTGGAATCAGAGGCAGGGAATCAGAGGCGGGGAATCAGAAGTGGGGAATCAGAGGTGGGGAATCAGAGGCGGGGAATCAGAATCAGCGAATCAGAGGCGGGGCAATCAGAGGTGGGGAATCAGAGGCGGGGAATCAGAGGCGGGGAATCAGAGGCGGTGAATCAGAGGCGGGGAATCAGACGCGGGGAATCAGAGGCAGGGAATCAGAAGTGGGGAATCAGAGGTGGGGAATCAGAGGCGGGGAATCAGAGGCAGGTAATCAGAGGCGGGCAATCAGATGCAGGGAATCAGAGGCAGGGAATCAGAGGCAGGGAATCTGAGGCAGGGAATCTGAGGCAGGGAATCTGAGGCAGGGAATCTGAGGCAGGGAATCTGAGGTGGGCAATCAGAGGCGGGAAAACAGGCGGGTAAACAGAGGCGGGTAAACATAGGCGGGGAATCAGAGGCAGGGAATCAGAGGCGGGGAATCAGAGTCGGGGAATCAGAGGCGGGGAATCAGAGTCAGGGAATCAGAGGCGGGGAATCTGAGGCGGGGAATCAGATGCAGGGAATTAGAGGCGGGGAATCAGAGGCGGGGTATCAGAGGCGGGGAATCAGAGGCGCGGAATCAGAGGCGGGGAATCAGAGGCGTGGAATCACAGACGGGGAATCAGAGGCGGGGAATCAGAAGTGGGGAATCAGAGGTGGGAAATCTGAGGCGGGGAATCAGAGGCGGGGAATCAGAGGCGGGGAATCAGAGGCAGGGTATCAGAGGCGGGCAATCAGATGCAGGGAATCAGAGGCAGGGAATCAGAGGCAGGGAATCAGAGGCAGGGAACCTGAGGTGGCGAATATGAGGTGGTGAATCAGAGGCGGGGAAACAGGCGGGTAAACAGAGGCTGGGAATCAGATGCAGGGAATCAGAGGCGGGGAATCAGAGGCAGGGAATCAGATGAAGGGAATCTGATGCAGGGAATCTGAGGCAGGGAATCTGAGGCAGGGAATCTGTGGCAGGGAATCTGATGCGGGTTATCAGAAGGGGGAAATGAGATGTGGGAAACGAGATGCAGAGAAAGAGGCACGGAAATAGAGGCAGGGAAAGAGAGGCAGGGTATCAGAGGCGGGTAATCAGAGGCGTGGAATCAGAGGCTGGGAATCAGAGGCGGGGAATCAGAGGGGGGAATCAGAGGTGGGGAATCAGAGGCAGGGAATCAGAAGCAGGGAATCAGAGGCAGGAAATCAGAGGCGGCAAATCTGAGGCGTGGAATAAGAGGTGGGGAAAGAGATGTGGGGAAACTTAGGCCAGGAAAGTTGCGCAGAAAGGGAGGCGGTGAATCAGAGGCGGGGAATCAGAGGCGGGGAATCAGAGGCGGGGAATCAGAGGCCTGGAATCAGAGGTGGGGAAAGAGATGTGGGGAAACAGGCGGGTAAACAGAAGCGGGTAAACATAGCTGCATAAATAGAGGTAGCGAAAGAGATGGGCGAAACATAGTGGTTGGAACTTGTGTGTTGAAAATTAGGTACACAGAACAGATCAAACAGAGTTGTTGAAATTGAGGGAGGGAAAGAGAGGCACAGAAAGAGTGGAGGGGAAAGAGTGCAGGCAAAATAGAGGCGTAGAGACAGAGGTGGGGAATCAGAGGCGGGGAATCAGAGGCGGGGAATCAGAGGCAGGGAATCAGATGAAGGGAATCAGATGAAGGGAATCTGAGGCAGGGAATCTGAGGCAGGGAATCTGAGGCAGGGAAACGGAGGCAGGGAATCTGAGGCAGGGAATCAGTAAAATGTTATCAGAGGCAGGGTATCAGAGGCGGAGAATCAGAGGTGGGGAAACAGAAGTGGGGAATCAGAGGTGGGGAATCAGAGGCGTGGAATCAGAGGCGGGGAATCAGAGGTGGGGAATCAGAAGTGGGGAATCAGAGGTGGGGAATCAGAGGCGGGGAATCAGAGGCGTGGAATCAGAGGCGGGCAATCAGAAGTGGGGAATCAGAGGCGGGGAATCAGAGGCGGGGAATCAGAGGCGGTGAATCAGAGGCGGGGAATCAGAGGTGGGGAATCAGAGGCGGGGAATCAGAAGTGGGGAATCAGAGGTGGGGAATCAGAGGCGGGGAATCAGAGGCGGGGAATCAGAGGCGGGCAATCAGATGCAGGGAATCAGAGGCAGGGAATCAGACGCAGGGAATCAAATGAAGGGAATCTGATGCAGGGAATCTGAGGCAGGGAATCTGTGGTGGGGAATCAGAGGCGGGAAAACAGGCGGGTAAACAGAGGCGGGTAAACATAGGCGGGGAATCAGAGGTGTGGAATCAGAGGCGGGAAATCAGAGGCGGGGAAAGATATGTGGGGAAATGTAGGCCAGGAAAGTTGAGCGGAAAGGGAGGCAGTGAATCAGAGGTGGGGAATCAGAGGCGGGGAATCAGAGGCGGGGAATCAGAGGCGGGGAATCAGAGGCGGGGAATCAGAAGTGGGGAATCAGAGGTGGGGAATCAGAGGCGGGGAATCAGAGGCGGAGAATCAGAGGCGGGGAATCTGAGGCAGGGAATCTGAGGTGGGGAATCAGAGGCGGGGAAACAGGTGGGTAAAAAGAGGTGGGTAAACATAGGCGGGGAATCAGAGGCGCGGAATCAGAGGCGGGGAATCAGAGGCAGGGAATCAGAGGCGGGGAATCAGAGGCGGGGAATCAGATGCGGGGAATCAGAGGTGGGGAATCAGAGGCGGGGTATCAGAGGAGGGGAATCAGAGGCGTGGAATCAGAGGCGGGGAATCAGAGGCGGGGAAACAGGTGGGTAAAAAGAGGTGGGTAAACATAGGCGGGGAATCAGAGGCGCGGAATCAGAGGCGGGGAATCAGAGGCAGGGAATCAGAGGCGGGGAATCAGAGGCGGGGAATCAGATGCGGGGAATCAGAGGTGGGGAATCAGAGGCGGGGTATCAGAGGAGGGGAATCAGAGGCGTGGAATCAGAGGCGGGGAATCAGAGGCGGGGAATCAGAGGCGTGGAATCAGAGGCGGGGAATCAGAGGCGGGGAATCAGAAGTGGGGAATCAGAGGTGGGGAATCAGAGGCGGGGAATCAGAATCAGCGAATCAGAGGCGGGGCAATCAGAGGTGGGGAATCAGAGGCGGGGAATCAGAGGCGGGGAATCAGAGGCGGTGAATCAGAGGCGGGGAATCAGACGCGGGGAATCAGAGGCGGGGAATCAGAAGTGGGGAATCAGAGGTGGGGAATCAGAGGCGGGGAATCAGAGGCAGGTAATCAGAGGCGGGCAATCAGATGCAGGGAATCAGAGGCAGGGAATCAGAGGCAGGGAATCTGAGGCAGGGAATCTGAGGCAGGGAATCTGAGGTGGGCAATCAGAGGCGGGAAAACAGGCGGGTAAACAGAGGCGGGTAAACATAGGCGGGGAATCAGAGGCGGGGAATCAGAGGCGGGGAATCAGAGTCGGGGAATCAGAGGCGGGGAATCAGAGTCGGGGAATCAGAGGCGGGGAATCTGAGGCGGGGAATCAGATGCAGGGAATCAGAGGCGGGGAATCAGAGGCGGGGTATCAGAGGCGGGGAATCAGAGGCGCGGAATCAGAGGCGGGGAATCAGAGGCGTGGAATCACAGACGGGGAATCAGAGGCGGGGAATCAGAAGTGGGGAATCAGAGGTGGGAAATCAGAGGCGGGGAATCAGAGGCGGGGAATCAGAGGCGGGGAATCAGAGGCAGGGTATCAGAGGCGGGCAATCAGATGCAGGGAATCAGAGGCAGGGAATCAGAGGCAGGGAATCAGAGGCAGGGAACCTGAGGTGGCGAATATGAGGTGGTGAATCAGAGGCGGGGAAACAGGCGGGTAAACAGAGGCTGGGAATCAGATGCAGGGAATCAGAGGCGGGGAATCAGAGGCAGGGAATCAGATGAAGGGAATCTGATGCAGGGAATCTGAGGCAGGGAATCTGAGGCAGGGAATCTGTGGCAGGGAATCTGATGCGGGTTATCAGAAGGGGGAAATGAGATGTGGGAAACGAGATGCAGAGAAAGAGGCACGGAAATAGTGGCAGGGAAAGAGAGGCAGGGTATCAGAGGCGGGTAATCAGAGGCGCGGAATCAGAGGCGGGGAATCAGAAGTGGGGAATCAGAGGTGGGGAATCAGAGGCGGGGAATCAGAATCAGCGAATCAGAGGCGGGGCAATCAGAGGTGGGGAATCAGAGGCGGGGAATCAGAGGCGGGGAATCAGAGGCGGTGAATCAGAGGCGGGGAATCAGACGCGGGGAATCAGAGGCGGGGAATCAGAAGTGGGGAATCAGAGGTGGGGAATCAGAGGCGGGGAATCAGAGGTGGGGAATCAGAAGTGGGGAATCAGAGGTGGGGAATCAGAGGCGGGGAATCAGAGGCGTGGAATCAGAGGCGGGCAATCAGAAGTGGGGAATCAGAGGCGGGGAATCAGAGGCGGGGAATCAGAGGCGGTGAATCAGAGGCGGGGAATCAGAGGTGGGGAATCAGAGGCGGGGAATCAGAAGTGGGGAATCAGAGGTGGGGAATCAGAGGCGGGGAATCAGAGGCGGGGAATCAGAGGCGGGCAATCAGATGCAGGGAATCAGAGGCAGGGAATCAGACGCAGGGAATCAAATGAAGGGAATCTGATGCAGGGAATCTGAGGCAGGGAATCTGAGGCAGGGAATCTGTGGTGGGGAATCAGAGGCGGGAAAACAGGCGGGTAAACAGAGGCGGGTAAACATAGGCGGGGAATCAGAGGTGTGGAATCAGAGGCGGGAAATCAGAGGCGGGGAAAGATATGTGGGGAAATGTAGGCCAGGAAAGTTGAGCGGAAAGGGAGGCAGTGAATCAGAGGTGGGGAATCAGAGGCGGGGAATCAGAGGCGGGGAATCAGAGGCGGGGAATCAGAGGCGGGGAATCAGAAGTGGGGAATCAGAGGTGGGGAATCAGAGGCGGGGAATCAGAGGCGGAGAATCAGAGGCGGGGAATCTGAGGCAGGAAATCTGAGGTGGGGAATCAGAGGCGGGGAATCAGATGCGGGGAATCAGAGGTGGGGAATCAGAGGCGGGGTATCAGAGGAGGGGAATCAGAGGTGTGGAATCAGAGGCGGGGAATCAGAGGCGGGGAATCAGAGGCGTGGAATCAGAGGCGGGGAATCAGAGGCGGGGAATCAGAAGTGGGGAATCAGAGGTGGGGAATCAGAGGTGGGGAATCAGAATCAGCGAATCAGAGGCGGGGCAATCAGAGGTGGGGAATCAGAGGCGGGGAATCAGAGGCGGGGAATCAGAGGCGGTGAATCAGAGGCGGGGAATCAGACGCGGGGGAATCAGAGGCGGGGAATCAGAAGTGGGGAATCAGAGGTGGGGAATCAGAGGCGGGGAATCAGAGGCAGGTAATCAGAGGCGGGCAATCAGATGCAGGGAATCAGAGGCAGGGAATCAGAGGCAGGGAATCTGAGGCAGGGAATCTGAGGCAGGGAATCTGAGGTGGGCAATCAGAGGCGGGAAAACAGGCGGGTAAACAGAGGCGGGTAAACATAGGCGGGGAATCAGAGGCGGGGAATCAGAGGCGGGGAATCAGAGTCGGGGAATCAGAGGCGGGGAATCAGAGTCGGGGAATCAGAGGCGGGGAATCTGAGGCGGGGAATCAGATGCAGGGAATCAGAGGCGGGGAATCAGAGGCGGGGTATCAGAGGCGGGGAATCAGAGGCGCGGAATCAGAGGCGGGGAATCAGAGGCGTGGAATCACAGACGGGGAATCAGAGGCGGGGAATCAGAAGTGGGGAATCAGAGGTGGGAAATCAGAGGCGGGGAATCAGAGGCGGGGAATCAGAGGCGGGGAATCAGAGGCAGGGTATCAGAGGCGGGCAATCAGATGCAGGGAATCAGAGGCAGGGAATCAGAGGCAGGGAATCAGAGGCAGGGAACCTGAGGTGGCGAATATGAGGTGGTGAATCAGAGGCGGGGAAACAGGCGGGTAAACAGAGGCTGGGAATCAGATGCAGGGAATCAGAGGCGGGGAATCAGAGGCAGGGAATCAGATGAAGGGAATCTGATGCAGGGAATCTGAGGCAGGGAATCTGAGGCAGGGAATCTGTGGCAGGGAATCTGATGCGGGTTATCAGAAGGGGGAAATGAGATGTGGGAAACGAGATGCAGAGAAAGAGGCACGGAAATAGTGGCAGGGAAAGAGAGGCAGGGTATCAGAGGCGGGTAATCAGAGGCGCGGAATCAGAGGCGGGGAATCAGAAGTGGGGAATCAGAGGTGGGGAATCAGAGGCGGGGAATCAGAATCAGCGAATCAGAGGCGGGGCAATCAGAGGTGGGGAATCAGAGGCGGGGAATCAGAGGCGGGGAATCAGAGGCGGTGAATCAGAGGCGGGGAATCAGACGCGGGGAATCAGAGGCGGGGAATCAGAAGTGGGGAATCAGAGGTGGGGAATCAGAGGCGGGGAATCAGAGGCAGGTAATCGGAGGCGGGCAATCAGATGCAGGGAATCAGAGGCAGGGAATCAGAGGCAGGGAATCTGAGGCAGGGAATCTGAGGCAGGGAATCTGAGGTGGGCAATCAGAGGCGGGAAAACAGGCGGGTAAACAGAGGCGGGTAAACATAGGCGGGGAATCAGAGGCGGGGAAACAGAGGCGGGGAATCAGAGGCGGGGAATCAGAGGCGGGGAATCAGAGTCGGGGAATCAGAGGCGGGGAATCTGAGGCGGGGAATCAGATGCAGGGAATCAGAGGCGGGGAATCAGAGGCGGGGTATCAGAGGCGGGGAATCAGAGGCGCTGAATCAGAGGCGGGGAATCAGAGGCGTGGAATCAGAGACGGGGAATCAGAGGCGGGGAATCAGAAGTGGGGAATCAGAGGTGGGAAATCAGAGGCGGGGAATCAGAGGCGGGGAATCAGATGCAGGGAATCAGAGGCAGGGAATCAGAGGCAGGGAATCAGAGGCAGGGAACCTGAGGTGGCGAATATGAGGTGGTGAATCAGAGGCAGGGAAACAGGCGGGTAAACAGAGGCGGGGAATCAGATGAAGGGAATCTCATGCAGGGAATCTGAGGCAGGGTATCTGAGGCAGGGAATCTGTGGCAGGGAATCTGATGCGGGTTATCAGAAGGGGGAAATGAGATGTGGGAAACGAGATGCAGAGAAAGAGGCACGGATATAGAGGCAGGGAAAGAGAGGCAGGGTATCAGAGGCGGGTAATCAGAGGCGTGGAATCAGAGACGGGGAATCAGAGGCGGGGAATCAGAAGTGGGGAATCAGAGGTGGGAAATCAGAGGCGGGGAATCAGAGGCGGGGAATCAGATGCAGGGAATCAGAGGCAGGGAATCAGAGGCAGGGAATCAGAGGCAGGGAACCTGAGGTGGCGAATATGAGGTGGTGAATCAGAGGCGGGGAAACAGGCGGGTAAACAGAGGCGGGGAATCAGATGAAGGGAATCTCATGCAGGGAATCTGAGGCAGGGTATCTGAGGCAGGGAATCTGTGGCAGGGAATCTGATGCGGGTTATCAGAAGGGGGAAATGAGATGTGGGAAACGAGATGCAGAGAAAGAGGCACGGATATAGAGGCAGGGAAAGAGAGGCAGGGTATCAGAGGCGGGTAATCAGAGGCGTGGAATCAGAGGCGGGGAATCAGAGACACAGAAAGAGAGGCGTGGAATCAGAGGTGCGGAATCAGTGCCGGTGAATCTGAGCCGGGAAAACAGAAGCAGAGCAACAGAGGTGGTGAAACATGGGTGCTGAATCGGACACGGGGAATCAGAGGTGGGGATTCAGAGGCCGGGAATCAGAGGCAGGGAATCAGAGGCAGGTTATCAGAGGCAGGGAATCAGAGGTGGGGAATCAGAGGCGGGGAATCAAGAGGCGGGGAATCAGAGGAGGGGAATCAGAGGCGGGGAATCAGAGGCGGAGAATCAGAGGCAGGCAATCAGATGCAGGAAATCAGAGGCAGGGAATCAGAGGCAGGGAATCAGAGGCAGGGAATCTGAGGCAGGGAATCAGAGGTGGGGAATCAGAGGCGTGGAATCAGAGGCAGGGAATCATATGAAGGGAATCTGATGCAGGGAATCTGAGGCAGGGAATCTGAGGCAGGGAATCTGTGGCAGGGAATCTGATGCGGGTTATCAGAAGGGGGAAATGAGATGTGGGAAACGAGATGCAGAGAAAGAGGCACGGAAATAGAGCTAGGGAAAGAGAGGCAGGGAATCGGAGGCGGGGAATCAGAGGTGGGGAATCAGAGGCTGGGAATCAGAGGCGGGGAATCAGAGGGGGGAATCAGAGGTGGGGAATCAGAGGCAGGGAATCAGAAGCAGGGAATCAGAGGCAGGAAATCAGAGGCGGCAAATCTGAGGCGTGGAATCAGAGGTGGGGAAAGAGATGTGGGGAAACGTAGGCCAGGAAAGTTGCGCGGAAAGGGAGGCGGTGAATCAGAGGCGGGGAATCAGAGGCGGGGAATCAGAGGCGGGGAATCAGAGGCCTGGAATCAGAGGTGGGGAAAGAGATGTGGGGAAACAGGCGGGTAAACAGAAGCGGGTAAACATAGCTGCATAAATAGAGGCAGCGAAAGAGATGGGCGAAACATAGTGGTTGGAACTTGTGTGTTGAAAATTCGGTACACAGAACAGATCAAACAGAGTTGTTGAAATTGAGGGAGGGAAAGAGAGGCACAGAAAGAGTGGAGGGGAAAGAGTGCAGGCAAAATAGAGGCGTAGAGACAGAGGTGGGGAATCAGAGGCGGGGAATCAGAGGCGGGGAATCAGAGGCAGGGAATCAGATGAAGGGAATCTGATGCAGGGAATCTGAGGCAGGGAATCTGAGGCAGGGAATCGGAGGCAGGGAATCTGAGGCAGGGAATCAGTAAAAAGTTATCAGAGGCAGGGTATCAGAGGCGGAGAATCAGAGGTGGGGAATCAGAAGTGGGGAATCAGAGGTGGGGAATCAGAGGTGTGGAATCAGAGGCGGGGAATCAGAGGTGGGGAATCAGAAGTGGGGAATCAGAGGTGGGGAATCAGAGGCGGGGAATCAGAGGCGTGGAATCAGAGGCGGGCAATCAGAAGTGGGGAATCAGAGGCGGGGAATCAGAGGCGGGGAATCAGAGGCGGTGAATCAGAGGCGGGGAATCAGAGGTGGGGAATCAGAGGCGGGGAATCAGAAGTGGGGAATCAGAGGTGGGGAATCAGAGGCGGGGAATCAGAGGCGGGGAATCAGAGGCGGGCAATCAGATGCAGGGAATCAGAGGCAGGGAATCAGACGCAGGGAATCAAATGAAGGGAATCTGATGCAGGGAATCTGAGGCAGGGAATCTGAGGCAGGGAATCTGTGGTGGGGAATCAGAGGCGGGAAAACAGGCGGGCAAACAGAGGCGGGTAAACATAGGCTGGGAATCAGAGGCGTGGAATCAGAGGCGGGAAATCAGAGGCGGGGAAAGATATGTGGGGAAATGTAGGCCAGGAAAGTTGAGCGGAAAGGGAGGCAGTGAATCAGAGGTGGGGAATCAGAGGCGGGGAATCAGAGGCGGGGAATCAGAGGCGGGGAATCAGAGGCGGGGAATCAGAAGTGGGGAATCAGAGGTGGGGAATCAGAGGCGGGGAATCAGAGGCGGGGAAACAGGTGGGTAAACAGAGGTGGGTAAACATAGGCGGGGAATCAGAGGCGCGGAATCAGAGGCGGGGTATCAGAGGCAGGGAATCAGAGGCGGGGAATCAGACGCGGGGAATCAGATGCGGGGAATCAGAGGTGGGGAATCAGAGGCGGGGTATCAGAGGAGGGGAATCAGAGGCGTGGAATCAGAGGTTGGGAATCAGAGGTGGGGAATCAGAGGCGTGGAATCAGAGGCGGGGAATCAGAGGCGGGGAATCAGAAGTGGGGAATCAGAGGTGGGGAATCAGAGGCGGGGAATCAGAATCAGCGAATCAGAGGCGGGGCAATCAGAGGTGGGGAATCAGAGGCGGGGAATCAGAGGCGGGGAATCAGAGGCGGTGAATCAGAGGCGGGGAATCAGACGCGGGGAATCAGAGGCGGGGAATCAGAAGTGGGGAATCAGAGGTGGGGAATCAGAGGCGGGGAATCAGAGGCAGGTAATCAGAGGCGGGCAATCAGATGCAGGGAATCAGAGGCAGGGAATCAGAGGCAGGGAATCTGAGGCAGGGAATCTGAGGCAGGGAATCTGAGGTGGGCAATCAGAGGCGGGAAAACAGGCGGGTAAACAGAGGCGGGTAAACATAGGCGGGGAATCAGAGGCGGGGAATCAGAGGCGGGGAATCACAGTCGGGGAATCAGAGGCGGGGAATCAGAGTCGGGGAATCAGAGGCGGGGAATCTGAGGCGGGGAATCAGATGCAGGGAATCAGAGGCGGGGAATCAGAGGCGGGGTATCAGAGGCGGGGAATCAGAGGCGCGGAATCAGAGGTGGGGAATCAGAGGCGTGGAATCACAGACGGGGAATCAGAGGCGGGGAATCAGAAGTGGGGAATCAGAGGTGGGAAATCTGAGGCGGGGAATCAGAGGCGGGGAATCAGAGGCGGGGAATCAGAGGCAGGGTATCAGAGGCGGGCAATCAGATGCAGGGAATCAGAGGCAGTGAATCAGAGGCAGGGAATCAGTAAAAAGTTATCAGAGGCAGGGTATCAGAGGCGGAGAATCAGAGGTGGGGAATCAGAAGTGGGGAATCAGAGGTGGGGAATCAGAGGCGTGGAATCAGAGGCGGGGAATCAGAGGTGGGGAATCAGAAGTGGGGAATCAGAGGTGGGGAATCAGAGGCTGGGAATCAGAGGCGTGGAATCAGAGGCGTGCAATCAGAAGTGGGGAATCAGAGGCGGGGAATCAGAGGCGGGGAATCAGAGGCGGTGAATCAGAGGCGGGGAATCAGAGGTGGGGAATCAGAGGCGGGGAATCAGAAGTGGGGAATCAGAGGTGGGGAATCAGAGGCGGGGAATCAGAGGCGGGGAATCAGAGGCGGGCAATCAGATGCAGGGAATCAGAGGCAGGGAATCAGACGCAGGGAATCAAATGAAGGGAATCTGATGCAGGGAATCTGAGGCAGGGAATCTGAGGCAGGGAATCTGTGGTGGGGAATCAGAGGCGGGAAAACAGGCGGGTAAACAGAGGCGGGTAAACATAGGCTGGGAATCAGAGGCGTGGAATCAGAGGCGGGAAATCAGAGGCGGGGAAAGATATGTGGGGAAATGTAGGCCAGGAAAGTTGAGCGGAAAGGGAGGCAGTGAATCAGAGGTGGGGAATCAGAGGCGGGGAATCAGAGGCGGGGAATCAGAGGCGGGGAGTCAGAGGCGGGGAATCAGAAGTGGGGAATCAGAGGTGGGGAATCAGAGGCGGGGAATCAGAGGCGGAGAATCAGAGGCGGGGAATCTGAGGCAGGGAATCTGAGGTGGGGAATCAGAGGCGGGGAAACAGGTGGGTAAACAGAGGTGGGTAAACATAGGCGGGGAATCAGAGGCGCGGAATCAGAGGCGGGGAATCAGAGGCAGGGAATCAGAGGCGGGGAATCAGAGGCGGGGAATCAGATGCGGGGAATCAGAGGTGGGGAATCAGAGGCGGGGTATCAGAGGAGGGGAATCAGAGGCGTGGAATCAGAGGCGGGGAATCAGAGGCGGGGAATCAGAGGCGTGGAATCAGAGGCGGGGAATCAGAGGCGGGGAATCAGAAGTGGGGAATCAGAGGTGGGGAATCAGAGGCGGGGAATCAGAATCAGCGAATCAGAGGCGGGGCAATCAGAGGTGGGGAATCAGAGGCGGGGAATCAGAGGCGGGGAATCAGAGGCGGTGAATCAGAGGCGGGGAATCAGACGCGGGGAATCAGAGGCGGGGAATCAGAAGTGGGGAATCAGAGGTGGGGAATCAGAGGCGGGGAATCAGAGGCAGGTAATCAGAGGCGGGCAATCAGATGCAGGGAATCAGAGGCAGGGAATCAGAGGCAGGGAATCTGAGGCAGGGAAACTGAGGCAGGGAATCTGAGGCAGGGAATCTGAGGTGGGCAATCAGAGGCGGGAAAACAGGCAGGTAAACAGAGGCGGGTAAACATAGGCGGGGAATCAGAGGCGTGGAATCAGAGGCGGGAAATCAGAGGCGGGGAAAGATATGTGGGGAAATGTAGGCCAGGAAAGTTGAGCGGAAAGGGAGGCAGTGAATCAGAGGTGGGGAATCAGAGGCGGGGAATCAGAGGCGGGGAATCAGAGGCGGGGTATCAGAGGCGGGGAATCAGAGGCGCTGAATCAGAGGCGGGGAATCAGAGGCGTGGAATCAGAGACGGGGAATCAGAGGCGGGGAATCAGAAGTGGGGAATCAGAGGTGGGAAATCAGAGGCGGGGAATCAGAGGCGGGGAATCAGATGCAGGGAATCAGAGGCAGGGAATCAGAGGCAGGGAATCAGAGGCAGGGAACCTGAGGTGGCGAATATGAGGTGGTGAATCAGAGGCAGGGAAACAGGCGGGTAAACAGAGGCGGGGAATCAGATGAAGGGAATCTCATGCAGGGAATCTGAGGCAGGGTATCTGAGGCAGGGAATCTGTGGCAGGGAATCTGATGCGGGTTATCAGAAGGGGGAAATGAGATGTGGGAAACGAGATGCAGAGAAAGAGGCACGGATATAGAGGCAGGGAAAGAGAGGCAGGGTATCAGAGGCGGGTAATCAGAGGCGTGGAATCAGAGACGGGGAATCAGAGGCGGGGAATCAGAAGTGGGGAATCAGAGGTGGGAAATCAGAGGCGGGGAATCAGAGGCGGGGAATCAGATGCAGGGAATCAGAGGCAGGGAATCAGAGGCAGGGAATCAGAGGCAGGGAACCTGAGGTGGCGAATATGAGGTGGTGAATCAGAGGCGGGGAAACAGGCGGGTAAACAGAGGCGGGGAATCAGATGAAGGGAATCTCATGCAGGGAATCTGAGGCAGGGTATCTGAGGCAGGGAATCTGTGGCAGGGAATCTGATGCGGGTTATCAGAAGGGGGAAATGAGATGTGGGAAACGAGATGCAGAGAAAGAGGCACGGATATAGAGGCAGGGAAAGAGAGGCAGGGTATCAGAGGCGGGTAATCAGAGGCGTGGAATCAGAGGCGGGGAATCAGAGACACAGAAAGAGAGGCGTGGAATCAGAGGTGCGGAATCAGTGCCGGTGAATCTGAGCCGGGAAAACAGAAGCAGAGCAACAGAGGTGGTGAAACATGGGTGCTGAATCGGACACGGGGAATCAGAGGTGGGGATTCAGAGGCCGGGAATCAGAGGCAGGGAATCAGAGGCAGGTTATCAGAGGCAGGGAATCAGAGGTGGGGAATCAGAGGCGGGGAATCAAGAGGCGGGGAATCAGAGGCGGGGAATCAGAGGCGGGGAATCAGAGGCGGAGAATCAGAGGCAGGCAATCAGATGCAGGAAATCAGAGGCAGGGAATCAGAGGCAGGGAATCAGAGGCAGGGAATCTGAGGCAGGGAATCAGAGGTGGGGAATCAGAGGCGTGGAATCAGAGGCAGGGAATCATATGAAGGGAATCTGATGCAGGGAATCTGAGGCAGGGAATCTGAGGCAGGGAATCTGTGGCAGGGAATCTGATGCGGGTTATCAGAAGGGGGAAATGAGATGTGGGAAACGAGATGCAGAGAAAGAGGCACGGAAATAGAGCTAGGGAAAGAGAGGCAGGGAATCGGAGGCGGGGAATCAGAGGTGGGGAATCAGAGGCTGGGAATCAGAGGCGGGGAATCAGAGGGGGGAATCAGAGGTGGGGAATCAGAGGCAGGGAATCAGAAGCAGGGAATCAGAGGCAGGAAATCAGAGGCGGCAAATCTGAGGCGTGGAATCAGAGGTGGGGAAAGAGATGTGGGGAAACGTAGGCCAGGAAAGTTGCGCGGAAAGGGAGGCGGTGAATCAGAGGCGGGGAATCAGAGGCGGGGAATCAGAGGCGGGGAATCAGAGGCCTGGAATCAGAGGTGGGGAAAGAGATGTGGGGAAACAGGCGGGTAAACAGAAGCGGGTAAACATAGCTGCATAAATAGAGGCAGCGAAAGAGATGGGCGAAACATAGTGGTTGGAACTTGTGTGTTGAAAATTCGGTACACAGAACAGATCAAACAGAGTTGTTGAAATTGAGGGAGGGAAAGAGAGGCACAGAAAGAGTGGAGGGGAAAGAGTGCAGGCAAAATAGAGGCGTAGAGACAGAGGTGGGGAATCAGAGGCGGGGAATCAGAGGCGGGGAATCAGAGGCAGGGAATCAGATGAAGGGAATCTGATGCAGGGAATCTGAGGCAGGGAATCTGAGGCAGGGAATCGGAGGCAGGGAATCTGAGGCAGGGAATCAGTAAAAAGTTATCAGAGGCAGGGTATCAGAGGCGGAGAATCAGAGGTGGGGAATCAGAAGTGGGGAATCAGAGGTGGGGAATCAGAGGTGTGGAATCAGAGGCGGGGAATCAGAGGTGGGGAATCAGAAGTGGGGAATCAGAGGTGGGGAATCAGAGGCGGGGAATCAGAGGCGTGGAATCAGAGGCGGGCAATCAGAAGTGGGGAATCAGAGGCGGGGAATCAGAGGCGGGGAATCAGAGGCGGTGAATCAGAGGCGGGGAATCAGAGGTGGGGAATCAGAGGCGGGGAATCAGAAGTGGGGAATCAGAGGTGGGGAATCAGAGGCGGGGAATCAGAGGCGGGGAATCAGAGGCGGGCAATCAGATGCAGGGAATCAGAGGCAGGGAATCAGACGCAGGGAATCAAATGAAGGGAATCTGATGCAGGGAATCTGAGGCAGGGAATCTGAGGCAGGGAATCTGTGGTGGGGAATCAGAGGCGGGAAAACAGGCGGGTAAACAGAGGCGGGTAAACATAGGCTGGGAATCAGAGGCGTGGAATCAGAGGCGGGAAATCAGAGGCGGGGAAAGATATGTGGGGAAATGTAGGCCAGGAAAGTTGAGCGGAAAGGGAGGCAGTGAATCAGAGGTGGGGAATCAGAGGCGGGGAATCAGAGGCGGGGAATCAGAGGCGGGGAATCAGAGGCGGGGTATCAGAAGTGGGGAATCAGAGGTGGGGAATCAGAGGCGGGGAATCAGATGCGGGGAAACAGGTGGGTAAACAGAGGTGGGTAAACATAGGCGGGGAATCAGAGGCGCGGAATCAGAGGCGGGGTATCAGAGGCAGGGAATCAGAGGCGGGGAATCAGACGCGGGGAATCAGATGCGGGGAATCAGAGGTGGGGAATCAGAGGCGGGGTATCAGAGGAGGGGAATCAGAGGCGTGGAATCAGAGGTTGGGAATCAGAGGTGGGGAATCAGAGGCGTGGAATCAGAGGCGGGGAATCAGAGGCGGGGAATCAGAAGTGGGGAATCAGAGGTGGGGAATCAGAGGCGGGGAATCAGAATCAGCGAATCAGAGGCGGGGCAATCAGAGGTGGGGAATCAGAGGCGGGGAATCAGAGGCGGGGAATCAGAGGCGGTGAATCAGAGGCGGGGAATCAGACGCGGGGAATCAGAGGCGGGGAATCAGAAGTGGGGAATCAGAGGTGGGGAATCAGAGGCGGGGAATCAGAGGCGGGGAATCAGAGGCGGGCAATCAGATGCAGGGAATCAGAGGCAGGGAATCAGAGGCAGGGAATCTGAGGCAGGGAATCTGAGGCAGGGAATCTGAGGTGGGCAATCAGAGGCGGGAAAACAGGCGGGTAAACAGAGGCGGGTAAACATAGGCGGGGAATCAGAGGCGGGGAATCAGAGGCGGGGAATCAGAGTCGGGGAATCAGAGGCGGGGAATCAGAGTCGGGGAATCAGAGGCGGGGAATCTGAGGCGGGGAATCAGATGCAGGGAATCAGAGGCGGGGAATCAGAGGCGGGGTATCAGAGGCGGGGAATCAGAGGCGCGGAATCAGAGGTGGGGAATCAGAGGCGTGGAATCACAGACGGGGAATCAGAGGCGGGGAATCAGAAGTGGGGAATCAGAGGTGGGAAATCTGAGGCGGGGAATCAGAGGCGGGGAATCAGAGGCGGGGAATCAGAGGCAGGGTATCAGAGGCGGGCAATCAGATGCAGGGAATCAGAGGCAGTGAATCAGAGGCAGGGAATCAGTAAAAAGTTATCAGAGGCAGGGTATCAGAGGCGGAGAATCAGAGGTGGGGAATCAGAAGTGGGGAATCAGAGGTGGGGAATCAGAGGCGTGGAATCAGAGGCGGGGAATCAGAGGTGGGGAATCAGAAGTGGGGAATCAGAGGTGGGGAATCAGAGGCTGGGAATCAGAGGCGTGGAATCAGAGGCGTGCAATCAGAAGTGGGGAATCAGAGGCGGGGAATCAGAGGCGGGGAATCAGAGGCGGTGAATCAGAGGCGGGGAATCAGAGGTGGGGAATCAGAGGCGGGGAATCAGAAGTGGGGAATCAGAGGTGGGGAATCAGAGGCGGGGAATCAGAGGCGGGGAATCAGAGGCGGGCAATCAGATGCAGGGAATCAGAGGCAGGGAATCAGACGCAGGGAATCAAATGAAGGGAATCTGATGCAGGGAATCTGAGGCAGGGAATCTGAGGCAGGGAATCTGTGGTGGGGAATCAGAGGCGGGAAAACAGGCGGGTAAACAGAGGCGGGTAAACATAGGCTGGGAATCAGAGGCGTGGAATCAGAGGCGGGAAATCAGAGGCGGGGAAAGATATGTGGGGAAATGTAGGCCAGGAAAGTTGAGCGGAAAGGGAGGCAGTGAATCAGAGGTGGGGAATCAGAGGCGGGGAATCAGAGGCGGGGAATCAGAGGCGGGGAGTCAGAGGCGGGGAATCAGAAGTGGGGAATCAGAGGTGGGGAATCAGAGGCGGGGAATCAGAGGCGGAGAATCAGAGGCGGGGAATCTGAGGCAGGGAATCTGAGGTGGGGAATCAGAGGCGGGGAAACAGGTGGGTAAACAGAGGTGGGTAAACATAGGCGGGGAATCAGAGGCGCGGAATCAGAGGCGGGGAATCAGAGGCAGGGAATCAGAGGCGGGGAATCAGAGGCGGGGAATCAGATGCGGGGAATCAGAGGTGGGGAATCAGAGGCGGGGTATCAGAGGAGGGGAATCAGAGGCGTGGAATCAGAGGCGGGGAATCAGAGGCGGGGAATCAGAGGCGTGGAATCAGAGGCGGGGAATCAGAGGCGGGGAATCAGAAGTGGGGAATCAGAGGTGGGGAATCAGAGGCGGGGAATCAGAATCAGCGAATCAGAGGCGGGGCAATCAGAGGTGGGGAATCAGAGGCGGGGAATCAGAGGCGGGGAATCAGAGGCGGTGAATCAGAGGCGGGGAATCAGACGCGGGGAATCAGAGGCGGGGAATCAGAAGTGGGGAATCAGAGGTGGGGAATCAGAGGCGGGGAATCAGAGGCAGGTAATCAGAGGCGGGCAATCAGATGCAGGGAATCAGAGGCAGGGAATCAGAGGCAGGGAATCTGAGGCAGGGAAACTGAGGCAGGGAATCTGAGGCAGGGAATCTGAGGTGGGCAATCAGAGGCGGGAAAACAGGCGGGTAAACAGAGGCGGGTAAACATAGGCGGGGAATCAGAGGCGGGGAATCAGAGGCGGGGAATCAGAGTCGGGGAATCAGAGGCTGGGAATCAGAGTCGGGGAATCAGAGGCGGGGAATCTGAGGCGGGGAATCAGATGCAGGGAATTAGAGGCGGGGAATCAGAGGCGGGGTATCAGAGGCGGGGAATCAGAGGCGCGGAATCAGAGGCGGGGAATCAGAGGCGTGGAATCACAGACGGGGAATCAGAGGCGGGGAATCAGAAGTGGGGAATCAGAGGTGGGAAATCTGAGGCGGGGAATCAGAGGCGGGGAATCAGAGGCGGGGAATCAGAGGCAGGGTATCAGAGGCGGGCAATCAGATGCAGGGAATCAGAGGCAGGGAATCAGAGGCAGGGAATCAGAGGCAGGGAACCTGAGGTGGCGAATATGAGGTGGTGAATCAGAGGCGGGGAAACAGGCGGGTAAACAGAGGCTGGGAATCAGATGCAGGGAATCAGAGGCGGGGAATCAGAGGCAGGGAATCAGATGAAGGGAATCTGATGCAGGGAATCTGAGGCAGGGAATCTGAGGCAGGGAATCTGTGGCAGGGAATCTGATGCGGGTTATCAGAAGGGGAAATGAGATGTGGGAAACGAGATGCAGAGAAAGAGGCACGGAAATAGAGGCAGGGAAAGAGAGGCAGGGTATCAGAGGCGGGTAATCAGAGGCGTGGAATCAGAGGCTGGGAATCAGAGGCGGGGAATCAGAGGGGGGAATCAGAGGTGGGGAATCAGAGGCAGGGAATCAGAAGCAGGGAATCAGAGGCAGGAAATCAGAGGCGGCAAATCTGAGGCGTGGAATCAGAGGTGGGGAAAGAGATGTGGGGAAACGTAGGCCAGGAAAGTTGCGCAGAAAGGGAGGCGGTGAATCAGAGGCGGGGAATCAGAGGCGGGGAATCAGAGGCGGGGAATCAGAGGCCTGGAATCAGAGGTGGGGAAAGAGATGTGGGGAAACAGGCGGGTAAACTGAAGCGGGTAAACATAGCTGCATAAATAGAGGCAGCGAAAGAGATGGGCGAAACATAGTGGTTGGAACTTGTGTGTTGAAAATTAGGTACACAGAACAGATCAAACAGAGTTGTTGAAATTGAGGGAGGGAAAGAGAGGCAAAGAAAGAGTGGAGGGGAAAGAGTGCAGGCAAAATAGAGGCGTAGAGACAGAGGTGGGGAATCAGAGGCGGGGAATCAGAGGCGGGGAATCAGAGGCAGGGAATCAGATGAAGGGAATCAGATGAAGGGAATCTGAGGCAGGGAATCTGAGGCAGGGAATCTGAGGCAGGGAATCGGAGGCAGGGAATCTGAGGCAGGGAATCAGTAAAATGTTATCAGAGGCAGGGTATCAGAGGCGGAGAATCAGAGGTGGGGAATCAGAAGTGGGGAATCAGAGGTGGGGAATCAGAGGCGTGGAATCAGAGGCGGGGAATCAGAGGGGGGGAATCAGAAGTTGGGAATCAGAGGTGGGGAATCAGAGGCGGGGAATCAGAGGCGTGGAATCAGAGGCGGGCAATCAGAAGTGGAGAATCAGAGGCGGGGAATCAGAGGCGGGGAATCAGAGGCGGTGAATCAGAGGCGGGGAATCAGAGGTGGGGAATCAGAGGCGGGGAATCAGAAGTGGGGAATCAGAGGTGGGGAATCAGAGGCGGGGAATCAGAGGCGGGGAATCAGAGGCGGGCAATCAGATGCAGGGAATCAGAGGCAGGGAATCAGACGCAGGGAATCAAATGAAGGGAATCTGATGCAGGGAATCTGAGGCAGGGAATCTGAGGCAGGGAATCTGTGGTGGGGAATCAGAGGCGGGAAAACAGGCGGGTAAACAGAGGCGGGTAAACATAGGCGGGGAATCAGAGGTGTGGAATCAGAGGCGGGAAATCAGAGGCGGGGAAAGATATGTGGGGAAATGTAGGCCAGGAAAGTTGAGCGGAAAGGGAGGCAGTGAATCAGAGGTGGGGAATCAGAGGCGGGGAATCAGAGGCGGGGAATCAGAGGCGGGGAATCAGAGGCGGGGAATCAGAAGTGGGGAATCAGAGGTGGGGAATCAGAGGTGGGGAATCAGAGGCGGAGAATCAGAGGCGGGGAATCTGAGGCAGGGAATCTGAGGTGGGGAATCAGAGGCGGGGAAACAGGTGGGTAAAAAGAGGTGGGTAAACATAGGCGGGGAATCAGAGGCGCGGAATCAGAGGCGGGGAATCAGAGGCAGGGAATCAGAGGCGGGGAATCAGAGGCGGGGAATCAGATGCGGGGAATCAGAGGTGGGGAATCAGAGGCGGGGTATCAGAGGAGGGGAATCAGAGGCGTGGAATCAGAGGCGGGGAATCAGAGGCGGGGAATCAGAGGCGTGGAATCAGAGGCGGGGAATCAGAGGCGGGGAATCAGAAGTGGGGAATCAGAGGTGGGGAATCAGAGGCGGGGAATCAGAATCAGCGAATCAGAGGCGGGGCAATCAGAGGTGGGGAATCAGAGGCGGGGAATCAGAGGCGGGGAATCAGAGGCGGTGAATCAGAGGCGGGGAATCAGACGCGGGGAATCAGAGGCGGGGAATCAGAAGTGGGGAATCAGAGGTGGGGAATCAGAGGCGGGGAATCAGAGGCAGGTAATCAGAGGCGGGCAATCAGATGCAGGGAATCAGAGGCAGGGAATCAGAGGCAGGGAATCTGAGGCAGGGAATCTGAGGCAGGGAATCTGAGGTGGGCAATCAGAGGCGGGAAAACAGGCGGGTAAACAGAGGCGGGTAAACATAGGCGGGGAATCAGAGGCGGGGAATCAGAGGCGGGGAATCAGAGTCGGGGAATCAGAGGCGGGGAATCAGAGTCGGGGAATCAGAGGCGGGGAATCTGAGGCGGGGAATCAGATGCAGGGAATCAGAGGCGGGGAATCAGAGGCGGGGTATCAGAGGCGGGGAATCAGAGGCGCGGAATCAGAGGCGGGGAATCAGAGGCGTGGAATCACAGACGGGGAATCAGAGGCGGGGAATCAGAAGTGGGGAATCAGAGGTGGGAAATCAGAGGCGGGGAATCAGAGGCGGGGAATCAGAGGCGGGGAATCAGAGGCAGGGTATCAGAGGCGGGCAATCAGATGCAGGGAATCAGAGGCAGGGAATCAGAGGCAGGGAATCAGAGGCAGGGAACCTGAGGTGGCGAATATGAGGTGGTGAATCAGAGGCGGGGAAACAGGCGGGTAAACAGAGGCTGGGAATCAGATGCAGGGAATCAGAGGCGGGGAATCAGAGGCAGGGAATCAGATGAAGGGAATCTGATGCAGGGAATCTGAGGCAGGGAATCTGAGGCAGGGAATCTGTGGCAGGGAATCTGATGCGGGTTATCAGAAGGGGGAAATGAGATGTGGGAAACGAGATGCAGAGAAAGAGGCACGGAAATAGAGGCAGGGAAAGAGAGGCAGGGTATCAGAGGCGGGTAATCAGAGGCGTGGAATCAGAGGCGGGGAATCAGAGGCGGGAAATCAGAGAGTGGAATCAGAGGTGGGGAATCAGAGGCGGGGAATCAGAGGCAGGGAATCAGAGGCAGGAAATCAGAGGCGGCGAATCTGAGGCGTGGAATCAGAGGTGGGGAAAGAGATGTGGGGAAACGTAGGCCAGGAAAGTTGCTCGGAAAGGGAGGCGGTGAATCAGAGGCGGGGAATCAGAGGCGGGGAATCAGAGGCGGGGAATCAGAGGCGTGGAATCAGAGGTGGGGAAAGAGATGTGGGGAGACAGGCGGGTAAACAGAAGCGGGTAAACATAGCTGCATCAATAGATGCAGCGAAAGAGATGGGCGAAACATAGTGGTTGGAACTTTTGTGTTGAAAATTAGTTACACAGAACAGACCAAACAGAGTTGTTGAAATTGAGGGAGGGAAAGAGAGGCACGGAAAGAGTGGAGGGGAAAGAGTGCAGGCAAAATAGAGGCATAGAGACAGAGGTGGGGAATCAGATGCGGGGAATCAGAGGCGGGGAATCAGAGGCAGGGAATCAGATGAAGGGAATCTAATGCAGGGAAACTGAGGCAGGGAATCTGAGGAAGGGAATCGGAGGCAGGGAATCTGAGGCAGGGAATCAGTAAAAAGTTATCAGAGGCAGGGTATCAGAGGCGGAGAATCAGAGGTGGGGAATCAGAAGTGGGGAATCAGAGGTGGGGAATCAGAGGCGTGGAATCAGAGGCGGGGAATCAGAGGTGGGGAATCAGAAGTGGGGAATCAGAGGTGGGGAATCAGAGGCGGGGAATCAGTGGCAGGGAATCAGAGGCCGGGAAAAAAAGGTGGGGAATCAGAGCTGGGGAATCAGAGGCGGGGAATCAGAGTTGGGGAATCAGAGGAGGGGAATCAGATATGGGGAAACAGAGGCCGGGAATCAGAGGCAGGGAAACAGAGGCGGGGAATCAGATATGGGGAATCAGAGGTGGGGAATTAGAGGTTGCGAATCAGAGGCAGGGAATCAGAGGCAGGGAATCGGATGTGCGGAATCAGAGATGGGGAATCAGAGGTGGGGATTCAGAGGTGGTGAATCAGAGAAGGGGAATCAGAGGCGGGGAATCAGAGGCAGGGAATCAGACGCAGGGAATCAGAGGCGGGGAATCATAGCTGGCGAATTAGAGGAGGGGAATCAGAGTTGGGGAATCAGAGGCGGGGAATCAGATATGGGGAAACAGAGGCGGGGAATCAGAGGTGGGGAAACAGAGGCGGGGAATCAGATATGGGGATTCAGGGGTGGGGAATCAGAGGTTGGGAATCAGATGCGGGGAATCAGAGGCGGGGAAACAGAGCTGGGGAATCAGAGGCGGGGAATCAGAGTTGGGGAAGCAGAGGCTAGGAATCAGAGGCGGGGAAACAGAGGCAGGGAATCAGATGTGCGGAATCAGAGATGGGGAATCAGAGGCAGGGAATCAGAATCAGAAGCGGGGAATCAGAGGCTGGGAATCAGAGGCCGGGAATCAGATGCTGGGAATAAGAGGCCGGGAATCAGAGGTGGGGAATCAGAGTCCGGGAATCAGAGATGGGGATTCAGAGGCGGGGAATGAGATATGGAGAATCAGAGGCGGGGAATCAGAGGCGGGGAAATAGAGGTGGGGAATCAGATATGGTGAATCAGAGGTGGCGAATCAAAGGCGGTGAATCAGAGATGGGGAATCAGAGGCGGGGAATCAGAGGCAGGGAATCAGATGCGGGGAATCAGAGGCGGGGAAACAGAGGTGGGGAATCAGATATGGGGAATCAGAGGTGGCGAATCAAAGGCGGTGAATCAGAGATGGGGAATCAGAGGCGGGGAATCAGAGGCAGGGAATCAGATGCGGGGAATCAGAGGCGGGGAATAAGAGCTGGTGAATCAGAGACGGGGAATCAGAGGTGGGCAATCAGAGGCAGGGAATCGGACGCCGGGAATCAGAGGCGGGGAATCAGAGCTGGGGAATCAGAGGCGGGGAATCAGAGTTGGGGAATCAGAGGCGGGGAATCAGATATGGGGAAATAGAGGCGGGGAATCAGATATGGAGAATCAGAGGTGTGGAATCAGAGGTTCGGAATCAGAGGCAGGGAATCAGAGGTGGGGAAACAGAGGCGGGGAATCAGATATGGGGAATCAGAGGTGGGGAATCAGGGGCGGGGAATCAGTGGCAGGGAATCAGAGCTGGGGAATCAGAGGTGGGGAATCAGAGCAGGGGAAACAGAGGCGGGGAATCAGATATGGGGAATCAGAGGTGGGGAATCAGGGGCGGGGAATCAGTGGCAGGGAATCAGAGGCCGGGAATAAAAGGCGGGGAATCAGAGCTGGGGAATCAGAGGCGGGGAATCAGAGTTGGGGAATCAGAGGAGGGGAATCAGATATGGGGAAACAGAGGCCGGGAATCAGAGGCAGGGAAGCAGAGGCGGGGAATCAGATATGGGGAATCAGAGGTGGGGAATTAGAGGTTGCGAATCAGAGGCAGGGAATCAGAGGCTGGGAATCAGAGGCGGGGAATCAGAAGCAGGGAATCGGATGTGCGGAATCAGAGATGGGGAATCAGAGGTGGGGATTCAGAGGTGGTGAATCAGAGAAGGGGAATCAGAGGCGGGGAATCAGAGGCAGGGAATCAGACGCAGGGAATCAGAGGCGGGGAATCATAGCTGGCGAATTAGAGGAGGGGAATGAGAGTTGGGGAATCAGAGGCGGGGAATCAGATATGGGGAAACAGAGGCGGGGAATCAGAGGCGGGGAAACAGAGGTGGGGAATCAGATATGGGGATTCAGAGGTGGGGAATCAGAGGTTGGGAATCAGAGGCAGGGAATCGGAGGCGGTGAATCAGAGCCAGGGAATCAGATGCGGGGAATCAGAGGCGTGGAAACAGAGCTGGGGAATCAGAGGCGGGGAATCAGAGTTGTGGAAGCAGAGGGTAGGAATCAGAGGCGGGGAAACAGAGGCAGGGAATCAGATGTGCGGAATCAGAGATGGGGAATCAGAGGCAGGGAATCAGAATCAGAAGCGGGGAATCAGAGGCCGGGAATCAGAGGCCGGGAATCAGATGCTGGGAATAAGAGGCTGGGAATCAGAGGTGGGGAATCAGAGTCCGGGAATCAGAGATGGGGATTCAGAGGCGGGGAATGAGATATGGGGAATCAGAGGCGGGGAATCAGAGGCGGGGAAACAGAGGCGGGGAATCAAATATAGGGAATCAGAGGTGGGGAATCAGAGTCCGGGAATCAGAGGTGGGCAATCAGAGGCGGGGAATCAGATATGGGGAATCAGAGGCGGGGAATCAGAGGCGGGGAAACAGAGGCGGGGATTCAGAGCTGGGGAATCAGAGGTGGGGAATCTGAGTTGGGGAATCAGAGGCAGGGAATCAGATATGGGGAATCAGAGGCGGGGAATCAGAGGCGGGGAAACAGAGGTGGGGAATCAGATATGGGGAATCAGAGGTGGGGAATCAGGGGCAGGGAATCAGTGGCAGGGAATCAGAGGCGGGGAATCAGAGGCGGGGAATCAGAGGCGGGGAATCAGAGGCAGGGAATCGGACGCCGGGAATCAGAGGCGGGGAATCAGAGCTGGGGAATCAGAGGCGGGGAATCAGAGTTGGGGAATCAGAGGCGGGGAATCAGATATGGGGAAATAGAGGCGGGGAATCAGATATGGGGAATCAGAGGTGTGGAATCAGAGGTTGGGAATCAGAGGCAGGGAATCAGAGTCGGGGAAACAGAGGTGGGGAATCAGATATGGGGAATCAGAGGTGGCGAATCAAAGGCGGTGAAACAGAGATGGGGAATCAGGGCAGGGAATCAGAGGCAGGGAATCAAACACGGGGAATCAGAGCTGGGGAATCAGAGGCGGGGAATCAGAGTTGGGAATCAGAGGCGGGGAATCAGACGCGGGGAAACAGAGGCGGGGAATCAGATATGGGGAATCAGAGGTGGGGAATCAGAGGTTGGGAATCAGAGGCAGGGAATCAGAGGCAGGGAATCAGAGGTGGGGAATCAGAGGAAGGGAATCAGATGTGCGGAATCGGAGATGGGGAATCAGAGGCAGGGAATCAGAGGCGGGGAATCAGAGGCGGGGAATCAGAGGCCGGGAATCAGATATGGGGAAACAGAGGCGGGGAATCCGAGGCGGGGAAACAGAGGCGGGGAATCAGATATGGGGATTCAGAGGTGGGGAATCAGAGGTTGAGAATCAGAGTCAGGGAATCTGAGGCTTGGAATCAGATGCAGGGAATCAGATGCGGGGAATCAGAGGCGGGGAATCAGAGCTGGGGAATCAGAGGTGGGGAATCAGATTTGGGGAATCAGAGGCGGGGACTTAGATATTGGGAAACATAGGCGGGGAATCAGAGGCGGGGAAACAGAGGCGGGGAATCAGATATGGGGAATCAGAGGTGGGGAATCAGAGGCAGGGAATCAGATGTGCGGAATCAGAGATGGGGAATCAGAGGCAGGGAATCAGAATCAGAAGCAGGGAATCGGACGCCGGGAATCAGAGGCGGGGAATCAGAGCTGGGGAATCAGAGGCGGGGAATCAGAGTTGGGGAATCAGAGGCGGGGAATCAGATATGGGGAAATAGAGGCGGGGAATCAGATATGGAGAATCAGAGGTGTGGAATCAGAGGTTCGGAATCAGAGGCAGGGAATCAGAGGTGGGGAAACAGAGGCGGGGAATCAGATATGGGGAATCAGAGGTGGGGAATCAGGGGCGGGGAATCAGTGGCAGGGAATCAGAGCTGGGGAATCAGAGGTGGGGAATCAGAGCAGGGGAAACAGAGGCGGGGAATCAGATATGGGGAATCAGAGGTGGGGAATCAGGGGCGGGGAATCAGTGGCAGGGAATCAGAGGCCGGGAATAAAAGGCGGGGAATCAGAGCTGGGGAATCAGAGGCGGGGAATCAGAGTTGGGGAATCAGAGGAGGGGAATCAGATATGGGGAAACAGAGGCCGGGAATCAGAGGCAGGGAAGCAGAGATGGGGAATCAGAGGTGGGTAATTAGAGGTTGCGAATCAGAGGCAGGGAATCAGAGGCTGGGAATCAGAGGCGGGGAATCAGAAGCAGGGAATCGGATGTGCGGAATCAGAGATGGGGAATCAGAGGTGGGGATTCAGAGGTGGTGAATCAGAGAAGGGGAATCAGAGGCGGGGAATCAGAGGCAGGGAATCAGACGCAGGGAATCAGAGGCGGGGAATCATAGCTGGCGAATTAGAGGAGGGGAATGAGAGTTGGGGAATCAGAGGCGGGGAATCAGATATGGGGAAACAGAGGCGGGGAATCAGAGGCGGGGAAACAGAGGTGGGGAATCAGATATGGGGATTCAGAGGTGGGGAATCAGAGGTTGGGAATCAGAGGCAGGGAATCGGAGGCGGTGAATCAGAGCCAGGGAATCAGATGCGGGGAATCAGAGGCGTGGAAACAGAGCTGGGGAATCAGAGGCGGGGAATCAGAGTTGTGGAAGCAGAGGGTAGGAATCAGAGGCGGGGAAACAGAGGCAGGGAATCAGATGTGCGGAATCAGAGATGGGGAATCAGAGGCAGGGAATCAGAATCAGAAGCGGGGAATCAGAGGCCGGGAATCAGAGGCCGGGAATCAGATGCTGGGAATAAGAGGCTGGGAATCAGAGGTGGGGAATCAGAGTCCGGGAATCAGAGATGGGGATTCAGAGGCGGGGAATGAGATATGGGGAATCAGAGGCGGGGAATCAGAGGCGGGGAAACAGAGGCGGGGAATCAAATATAGGGAATCAGAGGTGGGGAATCAGAGTCCGGGAATCAGAGGTGGGCAATCAGAGGCGGGGAATCAGATATGGGGAATCAGAGGCGGGGAATCAGAGGCGGGGAAACAGAGGTGGGGATTCAGAGCTGGGGAATCAGAGGTGGGGAATCTGAGTTGGGGAATCAGAGGCAGGGAATCAGATATGGGGAATCAGAGGCGGGGAATCAGAGGCGGGGAAACAGAGGTGGGGAATCAGATATGGGGAATCAGAGGTGGGGAATCAGGGGCAGGGAATCAGTGGCAGGGAATCAGAGGCGGGGAATCAGAGGCGGGGAATCAGAGGCGGGGAATCAGAGGCAGGGAATCGGACGCCGGGAATCAGAGGCGGGGAATCAGAGCTGGGGAATCAGAGGCGGGGAATCAGAGTTGGGGAATCAGAGGCGGGGAATCAGATATGGGGAAATAGAGGCGGGGAATCAGATATGGGGAATCAGAGGTGTGGAATCAGAGGTTGGGAATCAGAGGCAGGGAATCAGAGTCGGGGAAACAGAGGTGGGGAATCAGATATGGGGAATCAGAGGTGGCGAATCAAAGGCGGTGAAACAGAGATGGGGAATCAGGGCAGGGAATCAGAGGCAGGGAATCAAACACGGGGAATCAGAGCTGGGGAATCAGAGGCGGGGAATCAGAGTTGGGAATCAGAGGCGGGGAATCAGACGCGGGGAAACAGAGGCGGGGAATCAGATATGGGGAATCAGAGGTGGGGAATCAGAGGTTGGGAATCAGAGGCAGGGAATCAGAGGCAGGGAATCAGAGGTGGGGAATCAGAGGAAGGGAATCAGATGTGCGGAATCGGAGATGGGGAATCAGAGGCAGGGAATCAGAGGCGGGGAATCAGAGGCGGGGAATCAGAGGCCGGGAATCAGATATGGGGAAACAGAGGCGGGGAATCCGAGGCGGGGAAACAGAGGCGGGGAATCAGATATGGGGATTCAGAGGTGGGGAATCAGAGGTTGAGAATCAGAGTCAGGGAATCTGAGGCTTGGAATCAGATGCAGGGAATCAGATGCGGGGAATCAGAGGCGGGGAATCAGAGCTGGGGAATCAGAGGTGGGGAATCAGATTTGGGGAATCAGAGGCGGGGACTTAGATATTGGGAAACATAGGCGGGGAATCAGAGGCGGGGAAACAGAGGCGGGGAATCAGATATGGGGAATCAGAGGTGGGGAATCAGAGGCAGGGAATCAGATGTGCGGAATCAGAGATGGGGAATCAGAGGCAGGGAATCAGAATCAGAAGCAGGGAATCAGAGGCCGGAAATCAGAGGCCGGAATCAGATGCTAGGAATCAGAGGCCTGGAATCAGAGGCGGGGTATTAGATTTGGGGAATCAGAGGCGGGGAATCAGATATGGGGAAACAGATGCGGGGAATCAGAGGCGGGGAAACAGAGGCGGGGAATCAGATATGGGGAATCAGAGGCGGGGAATCAGAGGTGGGGAATCATAGGCAGGGAATCAGATGCGGGGAATCAGAGGCGTGGATTCAGAGCTGGGGAATCAGAGACGGGGAATCAGAGTTGGGGAATCAGAGGCAGGGAATCAGATATGGGGAATGAGAGGCGGGGAATCAGATGCGGGGAAACAGAGGCGGGGAATCAGATATGGGGAATCAGAGGTGGCGAATCAAAGGCGGTGAATCAGAGATGGGGAATCAGAGGCGGGGAATCAGAGGCAGGGAATCAGATGCGGGGAATCAGAAGAGGCGAATCAGAGCTGGCGAATCAGAGGCGGGGAATCAGAGGTGGGCAGTCAGAGCCGGGGAATCAGATATGGGGAAACAGAGGCGGGGAATCAGATATGGGGAATAAGAGGTGGGGAATCAGAGGTTGTGAATCAGAGATGGGGAATCAAGGCGGGGAATCAGAGGCAGGGAATCAGATGCGGGGAATCAGAGGCGTGGATTCAGAGCTGGGGAATCAGAGACGGGGAATCAGAGTTGGGGAATCAGAGGCAGGGAATCAGATATGGGGAATGAGAGGCGGGGAATCAGAGGCGGGGAAACAGAGGCGGGGAATCAGATATGGGGAATCAGAGGTGGGGAATCAGGGGCAGGGAATCAGATGAAGGGAATCTAATGCAGGGAAACTGAGGCAGGGAATCTGAGGAAGGGAATCGGAGGCAGGGAATCTGAGGCAGGGAATCAGTAAAAAGTTATCAGAGGCAGGGTATCAGAGGCGGAGAATCAGAGGTGGGGAATCAGAAGTGGGGAATCAGAGGTGGGGAATCAGAGGCGTGGAATCAGAGGCGGGGAATCAGAGGTGGGGAATCAGAAGTGGGGAATCAGAGGTGGGGAATCGGAGGCGGGGAATCAGTGGCAGGGAATCAGAGGCCGGGAAAAAAAGGTGGGGAATCAGAGCTGGGGAATCAGAGGTGGGGAATCAGAGTTGGGGAATCAGAGGAGGGGAATCAGATATGGGGAAACAGAGGCCGGGAATCAGAGGCAGGGAAACAGAGGCGGGGAATCAGATATGGGGAATCAGAGGTGGGGAATTAGAGGTTGCGAATCAGAGGCAGGGAATCAGAGGCAGGGAATCGGATGTGCGGAATCAGAGATGGGGAATCAGAGGTGGGGATTCAGAGGTGGTGAATCAGAGAAGGGGAATCAGAGGCGGGGAATCAGAGGCAGGGAATCAGACGCAGGGAATCAGAGGCGGGGAATCATAGCTGGCGAATTAGAGGAGGGGAATCAGAGTTGGGGAATCAGAGGCGGGGAATCAGATATGGGGAAACAGAGGCGGGGAATCAGAGGTGGGGAAACAGAGGCGGGGAATCAGATATGGGGATTCAGGGGTGGGGAATCAGAGGTTGGGAATCAGATGCGGGGAATCAGAGGCGGGGAAACAGAGCTGGGGAATCAGAGGCGGGGAATCAGAGTTGGGGAAGCAGAGGCTAGGAATCAGAGGCGGGGAAACAGAGGCAGGGAATCAGATGTGCGGAATCAGAGATGGGGAATCAGAGGCAGGGAATCAGAATCAGAAGCGGGGAATCAGAGGCTGGGAATCAGAGGCCGGGAATCAGATGCTGGGAATAAGAGACCGGGAATCAGAGGTGGGGAATCAGAGTCCGGGAATCAGAGATGGGGATTCAGAGGCGGGGAATGAGATATGGAGAATCAGAGGCGGGGAATCAGAGGCGGGGAAATAGAGGTGGGGAATCAGATATGGTGAATCAGAGGTGGCGAATCAAAGGCGGTGAATCAGAGATGGGGAATCAGAGGCGGGGAATCAGAGGCAGGGAATCAGATGCGGGGAATCAGAGGCGGGGAAACAGAGGTGGGGAATCAGATATGGGGAATCAGAGGTGGCGAATCAAAGGCGGTGAATCAGAGATGGGGAATCAGAGGCGGGGAATCAGAGGCAGGGAATCAGATGCGGGGAATCAGAGGCGGGGAATAAGAGCTGGTGAATCAGAGGCGGGGAATCAGAGGTTGGCAATCAGAGGCAGGGAATCGGACGCCGGGAATCAGAGGCGGGGAATCAGAGCTGGGGAATCAGAGGCGGGGAATCAGAGTTGGGGAATCAGAGGCGGGGAATCAGATATGGGGAAATAGAGGCGGGGAATCAGATATGGGGAATCAGAGGTGTGGAATCAGAGGTTCGGAATCAGAGGCAGGGAATCAGAGGTGGGGAAACAGAGGCGGGGAATCAGATATGGGGAATCAGAGGTGGGGAATCAGGGGCGGGGAATCAGTGGCAGGGAATCAGAGCTGGGGAATCAGAGGTGGGGAATCAGAGCAGGGGAAACAGAGGCGGGGAATCAGATATGGGGAATCAGAGGTGGGGAATCAGGGGCGGGGAATCAGTGGCAGGGAATCAGAGGCCGGGAATAAAAGGCGGGGAATCAGAGCTGGGGAATCAGAGGCGGGGAATCAGAGTTGGGGAATCAGAGGAGGGGAATCAGATATGGGGAAACAGAGGCCGGGAATCAGAGGCAGGGAAGCAGAGGCGGGGAATCAGATATGGGGAATCAGAGGTGGGTAATTAGAGGTTGCGAATCAGAGGCAGGGAATCAGAGGCTGGGAATCAGAGGCGGGGAATCAGAAGCAGGGAATCGGATGTGCGGAATCAGAGATGGGGAATCAGAGGTGGGCATTCAGAGGTGGTGAATCAGAGAAGGGGAATCAGAGGCGGGGAATCAGAGGCAGGGAATCAGACGCAGGGAATCAGAGGCGGGGAATCATAGCTGGCGAATTAGAGGAGGGGAATGAGAGTTGGGGAATCAGAGGCGGGGAATCAGATATGGGGAAACAGAGGCGGGGAATCAGAGGCGGGGAAACAGAGGTGGGGAATCAGATATGGGGATTCAGAGTTGGGGAATCAGAGGTTGGGAATCAGAGGCAGGGAATCGGAGGCGGTGAATCAGAGGCAGGGAATCAGATGCGGGGAATCAGAGGCGTGGAAACAGAGCTGGGGAATCAGAGGCGGGGAATCAGAGTTGGGGAAGCAGAGGGTAGGAATCAGAGGCGGGGAAACAGAGGCAGGGAATCAGATGTGCGGAATCAGAGATGGGGAATCAGAGGCAGGGAATCAGAATCAGAAGCGGGGAATCAGAGGCCGGGAATCAGAGGCCGGGAATCAGATGCTGGGAATAAGAGGCTGGGAATCAGAGGTGGGGAATCAGAGTCCGGGAATCAGAGATGGGGATTCAGAGGCGGGGAATGAGATATGGGGAATCAAAGGCGGGGAATCAGAGGCGGGGAAACAGAGGCGGGGAATCAAATATAGGGAATCAGAGGTGGGGAATCAGAGTCCGGGAATCAGAGGTGGGCAATCAGAGGCGGGGAATCAGATATGGGGAATCAGAGGCGGGGAATCAGAGGCGGGGAAACAGAGGCGGGTAATCAAATATAGGGAATCAGAGGTGGGGAATCAGAGGTTGTGAATCAAAAATGGGGAATCAAGGCGGGGAATCAGAGGCAGGGAATCAGACGCGGGGAATCAGAGGCGGGGATTCAGAGCTGGGGAATCAGAGGTGGGGAATCTGAGTTGGGGAATCAGAGGCAGGGAATCAGATATGGGGAATCAGAGGCGGGGAATCAGAGGCGGGGAAACAGAGGTGGGGAATCAGATATGGGGAATCAGAGGTGGGGAATCAGGGGCAGGGAATCAGTGGCAGGGAATCAGAGGCGGGGAATCAGAGGCGGGGAATCAGAGGCGGGGAATCAGAGGCAGGGAATCGGACGCCGGGAATCAGAGGCGGGGAATCAGAGCTGGGGAATCAGAGGCGGGGAATCAGAGTTGGGGAATCAGAGGCGGGGAATCAGATATGGGGAAATAGAGGCGGGGAATCAGATATGGGGAATCAGAGGTGTGGAATCAGAGGTTGGGAATCAGAGGCAGGGAATCAGAGTCGGGGAAACAGAGGTGGGGAATCAGATATGGGGAATCAGAGGTGGCGAATCAAAGGCGGTGAAACAGAGATGGGGAATCAGGGCAGGGAATCAGAGGCAGGGAATCAAACACGGGGAATCAGAGCTGGGGAATCAGAGGCGGGGAATCAGAGTTGGGAATCAGAGGCGGGGAATCAGACGCGGGGAAACAGAGGCGGGGAATCAGATATGGGGAATCAGAGGTGGGGAATCAGAGGTTGGGAATCAGAGGCAGGGAATCAGAGGCAGGGAATCAGAGGTGGGGAATCAGAGGAAGGGAATCAGATGTGCGGAATCGGAGATGGGGAATCAGAGGCAGGAAATCAGAGGCGGGGAATCAGAGGCGGGGAATCAGAGGCCGGGAATCAGATATGGGGAAACAGAGGCGGGGAATCCGAGGCGGGGAAACAGAGGCGGGGAATCAGATATGGGGATTCAGAGGTGGGGAATCAGAGGTTGAGAATCAGAGTCAGGGAATCTGAGGCTTGGAATCATATGCAGGGAATCAGATGCGGGGAATCAGAGGCGGGGAATCAGAGCTGGGGAATCAGAGGTGGGGAATCAGATTTGGGGAATCAGAGGCGGGGACTTAGATATTGGGAAACATAGGCGGGGAATCAGAGGCGGGGAAACAGAGGCGGGGAATCAGATATGGGGAATCAGAGGTGGGGAATCAGAGGCAGGGAATCAGATGTGCGGAATCAGAGATGGGGAATCAGAGGCAGGGAATCAGAATCAGAAGCAGGGAATCAGAGGCCGGAAATCAGAGGCCGGAATCAGATGCTAGGAATCAGAGGCCTGGAATCAGAGGCGGGGAATCAGAGGCAGGGAATCAGATGCGGGGAATCAGAGGCGGAGAATCAGAGCTGGGGAATCAGAGGCGGGGTATTAGATTTGGGGAATCAGAGGCGGGGAATCAGATATGGGGAAACAGAGGCGGGGAATCAGAGGCGGGGAAACAGAGGCGGGGAATCAGATATGGGGAATCAGAGGCGGGGAATCAGAGGTGGGGAATCATAGGCAGGGAATCAGATGCGGGGAATCAGAGGCGTGGATTCAGAGCTGGGGAATCAGAGACGGGGAATCAGAGTTGGGGAATCAGAGGCAGGGAATCAGATATGGGGAATGAGAGGCGGGGAATCAGAGGCGGGGAAACAGAGGCGGGGAATCAGATATGGGGAATCAGAGGTGGCGAATCAAAGGCGGTGAATCAGAGATGGGGAATCAGAGGCGGGGAATCAGAGGCAGGGAATCAGATGCGGGGAATCAGAGGAGGCGAATCAGAGCTGGCGAATCAGAGGCGGGGAATCAGAGGTGGGCAGTCAGAGCCGGGGAATCAGATATGGGGAAACAGAGGCGGGGAATCAGATATGGGGAATAAGAGGTGGGGAATCAGAGGTTGTGAATCAGAGATGGGGAATCAAGGCGGGGAATCAGAGGCAGGGAATCAGATGCGGGGAATCAGAGGCGTGGATTCAGAGCTGGGGAATCAGAGACGGGGAATCAGAGTTGGGGAATCAGAGGCAGGGAATCAGATATGGGGAATGAGAGGCGGGGAATCAGAGGCGGGGAAACAGAGGCGGGGAATCAGATATGGGGAATCAGAGGTGGGGAATCAGGGGCAGGGAATCAGTGGCAGGGAATCAGAGGCGGGGAATCAGAGGCGGGGAATCAGAGGCAGGGAATGACACACGGGGAATCAGAGGCGGGGAATCAGAGATGGGGAATCAGAGGCGGGGAATCAGAGGCAGGGAATCGGACGCCGGGTATCAGAGGCGGGGAATCAGAGCTGGGGAATCAGAGGCGGGGAATCAGAGTTGGGGAATCAGAGGCGGGGAATCAGATATGGGGAAATAGAGGTGGGGAATCAGATATGGGGAATCAGAGGTGTGGAATCAGAGGTTGGGAATCAGAGGCAGGGAATCAGAGGCGGGGAAACAGAGGCGGGGAATCAGATATGGTGAATCAGAGGTGGCGAATCAAAGGCGGTGAAACAGAGGCGGGGAATCAGATATGGGGAATCAGAGGTGGGGAATCAGGGGCGGGGAATCAATGGCAGGGAATCAGAGGCCGGGAATAAAAGGCGGGGAATCAGAGCTGGGGAATCAGAGGCGGGGAATCAGAGTTGGGGAATCAGAGGAGGGGAATCAGATATGGGGAAACAGAGGCCGGGAATCAGAGGCAGGGAAGCAGAGGCGGGGAATCAGATATGGGGAATCAGAGGTGGGTAATTAGAGGTTGCGAATCAGAGGCAGGGAATCAGAGGCTGGGAATCAGAGGCGGGGAATCAGAAGCAGGGAATCGGATATGCGGAATCAGAGATGGGGAATCAGAGGTGGGGATTCGGAGGTGGTGAATCAGAGTAGGGGAATCAGAGGCGGGGAATCAGAGGCAGGGAATCAGACGCAGGGAATCAGAGGCGGGGAATCATAGCTGGCGAATTAGAGGAGGGGAATGAGAGTTGGGGAATCAGAGGCGGGGAATCAGATATGGGGAAACAGAGGCGGGGAATCAGAGGCGGGGAAACAGAGGTGGGGAATCAGATATGGGGATTCAGAGGTGGGGAATCAGAGGTTGGGAATCAGAGGCAGGGAATCAGAGGCGGTGAATCAGAGGCAGGGAATCAGATGCGGGGAATCAGAGGCGTGGAAACAGAGCTGGGGAATCAGAGGCGGGGAATCAGAGTTGGGGAAGCAGAGGCTAGGAATCAGAGGCGGGGAAACAGAGGCAGTGAATCAGATGTGCGGAATCAGAGATGGGGAATCAGAGGCAGGGAATCAGAATCAGAAGCGGGGAATCAGAGGCCGGGAATCAGAGGCCGGGAATCAGATGCTGGGAATAAGAGGCTGGGAATCAGAGGTGGGGAATCAGAGTCCGGGAATCAGAGATGGGGATTCAGAGGCGGGGAATGAGATATGGGGAATCAGAGGCGGGGAATCAGAGGCGGGGAAACAGAGGCGGGGAATCAAATATAGGGAATCAGAGGTGGGGAATCAGAGTCCGGGAATCAGAGGTGGGCAATCAGAGGCGGGGAATCAGATATGGGGAATCAGAGGCGGGGAATCAGAGGCGGGGAAACAGAGGCGGGTAATCAAATATAGGGAATCAGAGGTGGGGAATCAGAGGTTGTGAATCAAAAATGGGGAATCAAGGCGGGGAATCAGAGGCAGGGAATCAGACGCGGGGAATCAGAGGCGGGGATTCAGAGCTGGGGAATCAGAGGTGGGGAATCTGAGTTGGGGAATCAGAGGCAGGGAATCAGATATGGGGAATCAGAGGCGGGGAATCAGAGGCGGGGAAACAGAGGTGGGGAATCAGATATGGGGAATCAGAGGTGGGGAATCAGGGGCAGGGAATCAGTGGCAGGGAATCAGAGGCGGGGAATCAGAGGCGGGGAATCAGAGGCGGGGAATCAGAGGCAGGGAATCGGACGCCGGGAATCAGAGGCGGGGAATCAGAGCTGGGGAATCAGAGGCGGGGAATCAGAGTTGGGGAATCAGAGGCGGGGAATCAGATATGGGGAAATAGAGGCGGGGAATCAGATATGGGGAATCAGAGGTGTGGAATCAGAGGTTGGGAATCAGAGGCAGGGAATCAGAGTCGGGGAAACAGAGGTGGGGAATCAGATATGGGGAATCAGAGGTGGCGAATCAAAGGCGGTGAAACAGAGATGGGGAATCAGGGCAGGGAATCAGAGGCAGGGAATCAAACACGGGGAATCAGAGCTGGGGAATCAGAGGCGGGGAATCAGAGTTGGGAATCAGAGGCGGGGAATCAGACGCGGGGAAACAGAGGCGGGGAATCAGATATGGGGAATCAGAGGTGGGGAATCAGAGGTTGGGAATCAGAGGCAGGGAATCAGAGGCAGGGAATCAGAGGTGGGGAATCAGAGGAAGGGAATCAGATGTGCGGAATCGGAGATGGGGAATCAGAGGCAGGGAATCAGAGGCGGGGAATCAGAGGCGGGGAATCAGAGGCCGGGAATCAGATATGGGGAAACAGAGGCGGGGAATCCGAGGCGGGGAAACAGAGGCGGGGAATCAGATATGGGGATTCAGAGGTGGGGAATCAGAGGTTGAGAATCAGAGTCAGGGAATCTGAGGCTTGGAATCAGATGCAGGGAATCAGATGCGGGGAATCAGAGGCGGGGAATCAGAGCTGGGGAATCAGAGGTGGGGAATCAGATTTGGGGAATCAGAGGCGGGGACTTAGATATTGGGAAACATAGGCGGGGAATCAGAGGCGGGGAAACAGAGGCGGGGAATCAGATATGGGGAATCAGAGGTGGGGAATCAGAGGCAGGGAATCAGATGTGCGGAATCAGAGATGGGGAATCAGAGGCAGGGAATCAGAATCAGAAGCAGGGAATCAGAGGCCGGAAATCAGAGGCCGGAATCAGATGCTAGGAATCAGAGGCCTGGAATCAGAGGCGGGGAATCAGAGGCAGGGAATCAGATGCGGGGAATCAGAGGCGGAGAATCAGAGCTGGGGAATCAGAGGCGGGGTATTAGATTTGGGGAATCAGAGGCGGGGAATCAGATATGGGGAAACAGAGGCGGGGAATCAGAGGCGGGGAAACAGAGGCGGGGAATCAGATATGGGGAATCAGAGGCGGGGAATCAGAGGTGGGGAATCATAGGCAGGGAATCAGATGCGGGGAATCAGAGGCGTGGATTCAGAGCTGGGGAATCAGAGACGGGGAATCAGAGTTGGGGAATCAGAGGCAGGGAATCAGATATGGGGAATGAGAGGCGGGGAATCAGAGGCGGGGAAACAGAGGCGGGGAATCAGATATGGGGAATCAGAGGTGGCGAATCAAAGGCGGTGAATCAGAGATGGGGAATCAGAGGCGGGGAATCAGAGGCAGGGAATCAGATGCGGGGAATCAGAGGAGGCGAATCAGAGCTGGCGAATCAGAGGCGGGGAATCAGAGGTGGGCAGTCAGAGCCGGGGAATCAGATATGGGGAAACAGAGGCGGGGAATCAGATATGGGGAATAAGAGGTGGGGAATCAGAGGTTGTGAATCAGAGATGGGGAATCAAGGCGGGGAATCAGAGGCAGGGAATCAGATGCGGGGAATCAGAGGCGTGGATTCAGAGCTGGGGAATCAGAGACGGGGAATCAGAGTTGGGGAATCAGAGGCAGGGAATCAGATATGGGGAATGAGAGGCGGGGAATCAGAGGCGGGGAAACAGAGGCGGGGAATCAGATATGGGGAATCAGAGGTGGGGAATCAGGGGCAGGGAATCAGTGGCAGGGAATCAGAGGCGGGGAATCAGAGGCGGGGAATCAGAGGCAGGGAATCACACACGGGGAATCAGAGGCGGGGAATCAGAGCTGGGGAATCAGAGGCGGGGAATCAGAGTTGGGGAATCAGAGGCGGGTAATCAGATATGGGGAAATAGAGGTGGGGAATCAGATATGGGGAATCAGAGGTGTGGAATCAGAGGTTGGGAATCAGAGGCAGGGAATCAGAGGCGGGGAAACAGAGGCGGGGAATCAGATATGGTGAATCAGAGGTGGCGAATCAAAGGCGGTGAAACAGAGATGGGGAATCAGGGCAGGGAATCAGAGGCAGGGAATCAGAGCTGGGGAAACAGAGGCGGGGAATCAGATATGGGGAATCAGAGGTGGGGAATCAGGGGCGGGGAATCAGTGGCAGGGAATCAGAGCTGGGGAATCAGAGGTGGGGAATCAGAGCTGGGGAAACAGAGGCGGGGAATCAGATATGGGGAATCAGAGGTGGGGAATCAGGGGCGGGGAATCAGTGGCAGGGAATCAGAGGCCGGGAATAAAAGGCGGGGAATCAGAGCTGGAGAATCATAGGCGGGGAATCAGAGTTGGGGAATCAGAGGAGGGGAATCAGATATGGGGAAACAGAGGCCGGGAATCAGAGGCAGGGAAACAGAGGCGGGGAATCAGATATGGGGAATCAGAGGTGGGGAACTAGAGGTTGCGAATCAGAGGCAGGGAATCAGAGGCGTGGAATCAGAGGCGGGGAATCAGAGGCAGGGAATCGGATGTGCGGAATCAGAGATGGGGAATCAGAGGTGGGGATTCAGAGGTGGTGAATCAGAGAAGTGGAATCAGAGGTTGGGAATCAGAGGCAGGGAATCAGACGCAGGGAATCAGAGGCGGGGAATCATAGCTGGCGAATTAGAGGAGGGGAATCAGAGTTGGGGAATCAGAGGCGGGGAATCAGATATGGGGAAACAGAGGCGGGGAATCAGAGGCGGGGAAACAGAGGCGGTGAATCAGATATGGGGATTCAGAGGTGGGGAATCAGAGATTGGGAATCAGAGGCAGGGAATCAGAGGCGGGGAATCAGAGGCAGGGAATCAGATGCGTGGAATCAGAGGCGGGGAAACAGAGCTGGGGAATCAGAGGCGGGGAATCAGAGTTGGGGAAGCAGAGGCTAGGAATCAGAGGCGGGGAATCAGAGATGGGGATTCAGAGGCGGGGAATGAGATATGGTGAATCTGAGGCGGGGAATCAGAGGCGGGGAAATAGAGGTGGGGAATCAGATATGGGGAATCAGAGGTGGCGAATCAAAGGCGGTGAATCAGAGATGGGGAATCAGAGGCGGGGAATCAGAGGCAGGGAATCAGATGCAGGGAATCAGAGGCGGGGAAACAGAGGTGGGGAATCAGATATGGGGAATCAGAGGTGGCGAACCAAAGGCGGTGAATCAGAGATGGGGAATCAGATGCGGGGAATCAGAGGCAGGGAATCAGATGCGGGGATTCAGAGCTGGGGAATCAGAGGCGGGGAATCAGATAATGGGAATCAGAGGCGGGGAATCAGAGGCGGGGAAACAGAGGCGGGGAATCAGATATTGGGAATCAGAGGTGGGGAATCAGGGGCAGGGAATCAGTGGCAGGGAATCAGAGGCGGGGAATCAGAGGCGGGGAATCAGAGGCAGGGAATCAGACACGGGGAATCAGAGGCGGGGAATCAGAGATGGGGAATCAGAGGCGGGGAATAAGAGGCAGGGAATCGGACGCCGGGTATCAGAGGCGGGGAATCAGAGCTGGGGAATCAGAGGCGGGGAATCAGAGTTGGGGAATCAGAGGCGGGGAATCAGATATGGGGAAATAGAGGCGGGGAATCAGATATGGGGAATCAGAGGTGTGGAATCAGAGGTTGGGAATCAGAGGCAGGGAATCAGAGGCAGGGAAAAAGAGGTGGGGAATCAGATATGGGGAATCAGAGGTGGCGAATCAAAGGCGGTGATACAGAGATGGGGAATCAGGGCAGGGAATCAGAGGCAGGGAATCAGAGCTGGGGAAACAGAGGCTGGGAATCAGATATGGGGAATCAGAGGTGGGGAATCAGGGGCGGGGAATCAGTGGCAGGGAATCAGAGCAGGGGAATCAGAGGTGGGGAATCAGAGCTGGGGAAACAGAGGCGGGGAAGCAGATATGGGGAATCAGATGTGGGGAATCAGGGGCTGGGAATAAGTGGCAGGGAATCAGAGGCCTGGAAAAAAAGGCGGGGAATCAGAGCTGGGGAATCAGAGGCGGGGAATCAGAGTTGGGGAATCAGAGGTGGGGAATCAGATATGGGGAAACAGAGGCCGGGAATCAGAGGCAGGGAAACAGAGGCGGGGAATCAGATATGGGGAATCAGAGGTGGGGAATTAGAGGTTGCGAATCAGAGGCAGGGAATCAGAGGCGGGGAATCACAGGCGGGGAATCAGAGGCAGGGAATCGGTGTGCGGAATCAGAGATGGGGAATCAGAGGTGGGGATTCAGAGGTGGTGAATCAGAGAAGGGGAATCAGAGGCGGGGAATCAGAGGCAGGGAATCAGACTCAGGGAATCAGAGGCGGGGAATCATAGCTGGCGAATTAGAGGAGGGGAATCAGAGTTGGGGAATCAGAGGCGGGGAATCAGATATGGGGAAACAGAGGCGGGGAATCAGAGGTGGGGAAACAGAGGCGGGGAATCAGATATGGGGATTCAGAGGTGGGGAATCAGAGGTTGGGAATCAGAGGCAGGGAATCAGAGGCGGGGAATCAGAGGCAGGGAATCAGATGCGGGGAATCAGAGGCGGGGAAACAGAGCTGGGGAATCAGAGGCGGGGAATCAGAGTTGGGGAAGCAGAGGCTAGGAATCAGAGGCGGGGAAACAGAGGCAGGGAATCAGATGTGCGGAATCAGAGATGGGGAATCAGAGGCAGGGAATCAGAATCAGAAGCGGGGAATCAGAGGCTGGGAATCAGAGGCCGGGAATCAGATGCTGGGAATAAGAGGCCGGGAATCAGAGGTGGGGAATCAGAGTCCGGGAATCAGAGATGGGGATTCAGATGCGGGGAATGAGATATGGAGAATCAGAGGCGGGGAATCAGAGGCGGGGAAATAGGGGTGGGGAATCAGATATGGTGAATCAGAGGTGGCGAATCAAAGGCGGTGAATCAGAGATGGGGAATCAGAGGCGGGGAATCAGAGGCAGGGAATCAGATGCGGGGAATCAGAGGCGGGGAAACAGAGGTGGGGAATCAGATATGGGGAATCAGAGGTGGCGAATCAAAGGCGGTGAATCAGAGATGGGGAATCAGAGGCGGGGAATCAGAGGCAGGGAATCAGATGCGGGGAATCAGAGGCAGGGAATAAGAGCTGGTGAATCAGAGGCGGGGAATCAGAGGTGGGCAATCAGAGGCAGGGAATCGGACGCCGGGAATCAGAGGCGGGGAATCAGAGCTGGGGAATCAGAGGCGGGGAATCAGAGTTGGGGAATCAGAGGCGGGGAATCAGATATGGGGAAATAGAGGCGGGGAAACAGATATGGGGAATCAGAGGTGTGGAATCAGAGGTTCGGAATCAGAGGCAGGGAATCAGAGGTGGGGAAACAGAGGCGGGGAATCAGATATGGGGAATCAGAGGTGGGGAATCAGGGGCGGGGAATCAGTGGCAGGGAATCAGAGCTGGGGAATCAGAGGTGGGGAATCAGAGCTGGGGAAACAGAGGCGGGGAATCAGATATGGGGAATCAGAGGTGGGGAATCAGGGGCGGGGAATCAGTGGCAGGGAATCAGAGGCCGGGAATAAAAGGCGGGGAATCAGAGCTGGGGAATCAGAGGCGGGGAAACAGAGGCAGGGAATCAGATGTGCGGAATCAGAGGCCGGGAATCAGAGGCCGGGAATCAGAGGCCGGGAATCAGATGCTGGGAATAAGAGGCTGGGAATCAGAGGTGGGGAATCAGAGTCCGGGAATCAGAGATGGGGATTCAGAGGCGGGGAATGAGATATGGGGAATCAGAGGCGGGGAATCAGAGGCGGGGAAACAGAGGCGGGGAATCAAATATAGGGAATCAGAGGTGGGGAATCAGAGTCCGGGAATCAGAGGTGGGCAATCAGAGGCGGGGAATCAGATATGGGGAATCAGAGGCGGGGAATCAGAGGCGGGGAAACAGAGGCGGGTAATCAAATATAGGGAATCAGAGGTGGGGAATCAGAGGTTGTGAATCAAAGATGGGGAATCAAGGCGGGGAATCAGAGGCAGGGAATCAGACGCGGGGAATCAGAGGCGGGGATTCAGAGCTGGGGAATCAGAGGCGGGGAATCAGAGTTGGGGAATCAGAGGCAGGGAATCAGATATGGGGAATCAGAGGCGGGGAATCAGAGGCGGGGAAACAGAGGTGGGGAATCAGATATGGGGAATCAGAGGTGGGGAATCAGGGGCAGGGAATCAGTGGCAGGGAATCAGAGGCGGGGAATCAGAGGCGGGGAATCAGAGGCAGGGAATAAGACACGGGGAATCAGAGGCGGGGAATCAGAGATGGGGAATCAGAGGCGGGGAATCAGAGGCAGGGAATCGGACGCCGGGAATCAGAGTCGGGGAATCAGAGCTGGGGAATCAGAGGCGGGGAATCAGAGTTGGGGAATCAGAGGCGGGGAATCAGATATGGGGAAATAGAGGCGGGGAATCAGATATGGGGAATCAGAGGTGTGGAATCAGAGGTTGGGAATCAGAGGCAGGGAATCAGAGTCGGGGAAACAGAGGCGGGGAATCAGATATGGGGAATCAGAGGTGGCGAATCAAAGGCGGTGAAACAGAGATGGGGAATCAGGGCAGGGAATCAGAGGCAGGGAATCAAACACGGGGAATCAGAGCTGGGGAATCAGAGGCGGGGAATCAGAGTTGGGAATCAGAGGCGGGGAATCAGACGCGGGGAAACAGAGGCGGGGAATCAGATATGGGGAATCAGAGGTGGGGAATCAGAGGTTGGGAATCAGAGGCAGGGAATCAGAGGCAGGGAGTCAGAGGTGGGGAATCAGAGGAAGGGAATCAGATGTGCGGAATCGGAGATGGGGAATCAGAGGCAGGGAATCAGAGGCGGGGAATCAGAGGCGGGGAATCAGAGGACGGGAGTCAGATATGGGGAAACAGAGGCGGGGAATCCGAGGCGGGGAAACAGAGGCGGGGAATCAGATATGGGGAATCAGAGGTGGGGAATCAGAGGTTGGGAATCAGAGTCAGGGAATCAGAGGTTTGGAATCAGATGCAGGGAATCAGATGCGGGGAATCAGAGGCGGGGAATCAGAGCTGGGGAATCAGAGGTGGGGAACCAGATTTGGGGAATCAGAGGCGGGGACTTAGATATTGGGAAACATAGGCGGGGAATCAGAGGCGGGGAAACAGAGGCGGGGAATCAGATATGGGGAATCAGAGGTGGGGAATCAGAGGCAGGGAATCAGATGTGCGGAATCAGAGATGGGGAATCAGAGGCAGGGAATCAGAATCAGAAGCAGGGAATCAGAGGCCGGAAATCAGAGGCCGGAATCAGATGCTAGGAATCAGAGGCCTGGAATCAGAGGCGGGGAATCAGAGGCAGGGAATCAGATGCGGGGAATCAGAGGCGGAGAATCAGAGCTGGGGAATCAGAGGCGGGGTATTAGATTTGGGGAATCAGAGGCGGGGAATCAGATATGGGGAAACAGAGGTGGGGAATCAGAGGCGGGGAAACAGAGGCAGTGAATCAGATATGGGGAATCAGATGCGGGGAATCAGAGGAGGCGAATCAGAGCTGGCGAATCAGAGGCGGGGAATAGAGGTGGGCAATCAGACCCGGGGAATCAGATATGGGGAAACAGAGGCGGGGAATCAGATATGGGGAATAAGAGGTGGGGAATCAGAGGTTGTGAATCAGAGATGGGGAATCAAGGCGGGGAATCAGAGGCAGGGAATCAGATGCGGGGAATCAGAGGCGTGGATTCAGAGCTGGGGAATCAGAGGCGGGGAATCAGAGTTGGGGAATCAGAGGCAGGGAATCAGATATGGGGAATCAGAGGCGGGGAATCAGAGGCGGGGAAACATAGGCGGGGAATCAGATATGCGGAATCAGAGTTGGGGAATCAGGGGCAGGGAATCAGTGGCAGGGAATCAGAGGCGGGGAATCAGAGGCGGGGAATCAGAGGCAGGGAATCAGACACGGGGAATCAGAGGCGGGGAATCAGAGATGGGGAATCAGAGGCGGGGAATCAGAGGCAGGGAATCGGACGCCGGGTATCAGAGGCGGGGAATCAGAGCTGGGGAATCAGAGGAGGGGAATCAGAGTTGGGGAATCAGAGGCGGGGAATCAGATATGGGGAAATAGAGGTGGGGAATCAGATATGGGGAATCAGAGGTGTGGAATCAGAGGTTGGGAATCAGAGGCAGGGAATCAGAGGCGGGGAAACAGAGGCGGGGAATCAGATATGGTGAATCAGAGGTGGCGAATCAAAGGCGGTGAAAGAGAGATGGGGAATCAGGGCAGGGAATCAGAGGCAGGGAATCAGAGCTGGGGAAACAGAGGCGGGGAATCAGATATGGGGAATCAGAGGTGGGGAATCAGGGGCGGGGAATCAGTGGCAGGGAATCAGAGCTGGGGAATCAGAGGCGGGGAATCAGAGTTGGGGATTCAGAGGAGGGGAATCAGATATGGTGAAACAGAGGCCGGGAATCAGAGGCAGGGAAACAGAGGCGGGGAATCAGATATGGGGAATCAGAGGTGGGGAATTAGAGGTTGCGAATCAGAGGCAGGGAATCAGAGGCGGGGAATCAGAGGCGGGGAATCAGAGGCAGGGAATCGGATGTGCGGAATCAGAGATGGGGAATCAGAGGTGGGGATTCAGAGGTGGTGAATCAGAGAAGGGGAATCAGAGGTGGGGAATCAGAGGCAGGGAATCAGACGCAGGGAATCAGAGGCGGGGAATCATAGCTGGCGAATTAGAGGAAGGGAATCAGAGTTGGGGAATCAGAGGCGGGGAATCAGATATGGGGAAACAGAGGCGGGGAATCAGAGGCGGGGAAACAGAGGCGGTGAATCAGATATGGGGATTCAGAGGTGGGGAATCAGAGGTTGGGAATCAGAGGCAGGGAATCAGAGGCGGGGAATCAGAGGCAGGGAATCAGATGCGGGGAATCAGAGGCGGGGAAACAGAGCTGGGGAATCAGAGGCGGGGAATCAGAGTTGGGGAAGCAGAGGCTAGGAATCAGAGGCGGGGAATCAGAGATGGGGATTCAGAGGCGGGGAATGAGATATGGAGAATCTGAGGCGGGGAATCAGAGGCGGGGAAATAGAGGTGGGGAATCAGATATGGGGAATCAGAGGTGGCGAATCAAAGGCGGTGAATCAGAGATGGGGAATCAGAGGCGGGGAATCAGAGGCAGGGAATCAGATGCGGGGAATCAGAGGCGGGGAAACAGAGGTGGGGAATCAGATATGGGGAAAATGAGGCGGGGAATCAGATATGGGGAATCAGAGGCGGGGAATCAGATATGGGCAATCAGAGGCTGGGAATCAGAGGGGGGGAAACAGAGGCGGGGAATAAGATATGGGGAATCAGAGGTGGGGAATCAGGGGCGGGGAATCAGTGGCAGGGAATCAGAGGCGGGGAATCAGAGGCGGGGATTCAGAGGCAGGGAATCAGACACGGGGAATCAGAGCTGGGGAATCAGAGATGGGGAATCAGAGGCGGGGAATCAGAGGCAGGGAATCAGACGCGGGGAATCAGAGGCGGGGAATCAGAGCTGGGGAATCAGAGGCGGGGAATCAGAGCTGGGGAATCAGAGGCGGGGAATCAGAGGCAGGGAATCAGATGCGGGGAATCAGAGGTGGGGAATCAGAGGCGGTGAATCAGAGATGGGGAATAAGAGGCAGGGAATCAGAGGCAGGAAATCAGACACGGGGATTCAGAGGCTGGGAATCAGACGGGGGGAATCAAAGGCGGGGAATCAGAGCTGGTGAATCAGAGGCAGGGAATCAGAGTTGGGGATTCAGAGGCAGGGAATCAGATATGGGGAAACAGAGGCGGGGAATCAGAGGCGGGCAAACAGAGGCGGGGAATTAGATATGGGGAATCAGAGGTGGGGAATCAGAGGTGGTGAATCAGAGATGGGGAATCACAGGCAGGGAATCAGAGGCAGGGAATAGAATGCGGGGAATCAGAGGCAGGGAATCAGTGCTGGGGAATCAGAGGCGGGGAATCAGATATGGGAAAAGAGAAGCGGGGAATCAGAGGCGGGGAAACAGAGGCGGGGAATCAGACATGGGGAATCGGATGCGGAGAATCAGAGGTGGGGAATCAGAGCTGGGGAAACATAGGCGGGGAATCAGATATGGTGAAACAGAGGCCGGGAATCAGAGGCAGGGAAACAGAGGCGGGGAATCAGATATGGGGAATCAGAGGTGGGGAATTAGAGGTTGCGAATCAGAGGCAGGGAATCAGAGGCGGGAAATCAGAGGCGGGGAATCAGAGGCAGGGAATCGGATGTGCGGAATCAGAGATGGGGAATCAGAGGTGGGGATTCAGAGGTGGTGAATCAGAGAAGGGGAATCAGAGGTGGGGAATCAGAGGCAGGGAATCAGACGCAGGGAATCAGAGGCGGGGAATCATAGCTGGCGAATTAGAGGAAGGGAATCAGAGTTGGGGAATCAGAGGCGGGGAATCAGATATGGGGAAACAGAGGCGGGGAATCAGAGGCGGGGAAACATAGGCGGTGAATCAGATATGGGGATTCAGAGGTGGGGAATCAGAGGTTGGGAATCAGAGGCAGGGAATCAGAGGCGGGGAATCAGAGGCAGGGAATCAGATGCGGGGAATCAGAGGCGGGGAAACAGAGCTGGGGAATCAGAGGCGGGGAATCAGAGTTGGGGAAGCAGAGGCTAGGAATCAGAGGCGGGGAATCAGAGATGGGGATTCAGAGGCGGGGAATGAGATATGGAGAATCTGAGGTGGGGAATCAGAGGCGGGGAAATAGAGGTGGGGAATCAGATATGGGGAATCAGAGGTGGCGAATCAAAGGCAGTGAATCAGAGATGGGGAATCAGAGGCGGGGAATCAGAGGCAGGGAATCAGATGCGGGGAATCAGAGGCGGGGAAACAGAGGTGGGGAATCAGATATGGGGAAAATGAGGCGGGGAATCAGATATGGGGAATCAGAGGCGGGGAATCAGATATGGGCAATCAGAGGCTGGGAATCAGAGGGGGGGAAACAGAGGCGGGGAATAAGATATGGGGAATCAGAGGTGGGGAATCAGGGGCGGGGAATCAGTGGCAGGGAATCAGAGGCGGGGAATCAGAGGCGGGGATTCAGAGGCAGGGAATCAGACACGGGGAATCAGAGCTGGGGAATCAGAGATGGGGAATCAGAGGCGGGGAATCAGAGGCAGTGAATCAGACGCGGGGAATCAGAGGCGGGGAATCAGAGCTGGGGAATCAGAGGCGGGGAATCAGAGCTGGGGAATCAGAGGCGGGGAATCAGAGGCAGGGAATCAGATGCGGGGAATCAGAGGTGGGGAATCAGAGGCGGTGAATCAGAGATGGGGAATAAGAGGCAGGGAATCAGAGGCAGGAAATCAGACACGGGGATTCAGAGGCTGGGAATCAGACGGGGGGATTCAAAGGCGGGGAATCAGAGCTGGTGAATCAGAGGCAGGGAATCAGAGTTGGGGATTCAGAGGCAGGGAATCAGATATGGGGAAACAGAGGCGGGGAATCAGAGGCGGGCAAACAGAGGCGGGGAATTAGATATTGGGAATCAGAGGTGGGGAATCAGAGGTGGTGAATCAGAGATGGGGAATCACAGGCAGGGAATCAGAGGCAGGGAATACAACGCAGGGAATCAGAGGCAGGGAATCAGAGCTGGGGAATCAGAGGCGGGGAATCAGATATGGGAAAACAGAAGCGGGGAATCAGAGGCGGGGAAACAGAGGCGGGGAATCAGACATGGGGAATCGGATGCGGAGAATCAGAGGTGGGGAATCAGAGCTGGGGAATCAGAGGCGGGGAATCAGAGTTGGGGCATCAGAGGTGGGGAATTAGATATGGGGAAACAGAGGCGGTGAATCAGAGGCGGGGAAACAGAGGCGGGGAATCACATATGGGGAATCAGAGGTGGGGAATCAGAGGCAGGGAATCAGATGTGCGGAATCAGAGATGGGGAATCAGAGGCAGCGAATCAGAATCAGAAGCGGGGAATCAGAGGCCGGGAATCAGAGACCGGGAATCAGATGCTGGGAATAAGAGGCCGGGAATCAGAGGTGGGGAATCAGTGTCCGGGAATCAGAGATGGGGATTCAGAGGCGGGGAATGAGATATGGAGAATCAGAGGCGGGGAATCAGAGGCGGGGAAACAGAGGTGGTGAATCAGATATGGGGAATCAGAGGTGGCGAATCAAAGGCGGTGAATCAGAGATGGGGAATCAGAGGCGCGGAATCAGAGGCAGGGAATCAGATGCGGGGAATCAGAGGAGGCGAATCAGAGCTGGCGAATCAGAGGCGGGGAATAGAGGTGGGCAATCAGAGCCGGGGAATCAGATATGGGGAAACAGAGGCGGGGAATCAGATATGGGGAATAAGAGGTGGGGAATCAGAGGTTGTGAATCAGAGATGGGGAATCAAGGCGGGGAATCAGAGGCAGGGAAACAGATGCGGGGAATCAGAGGCGTGGATTCAGAGCTGGGGAATCAGAGGCGGGGAATCAGAGTTGGGGAATCAGAGGCAGGGAATCAGATATGGGGAATCAGAGGCGGGGAATCAGAGGCGGGGAATCAGAGATGGGGAATCAGAGGCGGGGAATCAGAGGCAGGGAATCGGACGCCGGGTATCAGAGGCGGGGAATCAGAGCTGGGGAATCAGAGGAGGGGAATCAGAGTTGGGGAATCAGAGGCGGGGAATCAGATATGGGGAAATAGAGGTGGGGAATCAGATATGGGGAATCAGAGGTGTGGAATCAGAGGTTGGGAATCAGAGGCAGGGAATCAGAGGCGGGGAAACAGAGGCGGGGAATCAGATATGGTGAATCAGAGGTGGCGAATCAAAGGCGGTGAAACAGAGATGGGGAATCAGGGCAGGGAATCAGAGGCAGGGAATCAGAGCTGGGGAAACAGAGGCGGGGAATCAGATATGGGGAATCAGAGGTGGGGAAACAGGGGCGGGGAATCAGTGGCAGGAAATCAGAGCTGGGGAATCAGAGGTGGGGAATCAGAGCTGGGAAAACAGAGGCGGGGAATCAGATATGGGGAATCAGAGGTGGGGAATCAGGGGCGGGGAATCAGTGGCAGGGAATCAGAGGCCGGGAATAAAAGGCGGGGAATCAGAGCTGGAGAATCAGAGGCGGGGAATCAGAGTTGGGGAATCAGAGGAGGGGAATCAGATATGGGGAAACAGAGGCCGGGAATCAGAGGCAGGGAAACAGAGGCGGGGAATCAGATATGGGGAATCAGAGGTGGGGAATTAGAGGTTGCGAATCAGAGGCAGGGAATCAGAGGCGGGGAATCAGAGGCGGGGAATCAGAGGCAGGGAATCGGATGTGCGGAATCAGAGATGGGGAATCAGAGGTGGGGATTCAGAGGTGGTAATCAGAGAAGGGGAATCAGAGGTGGGGAATCAGAGGCAGGGAATCAGACGCAGGGAATCAGAGGCGGGGAATCATAGCTGGCGAATTAGAGGAGGGGAATCAGAGTTGGGGAATCAGAGGCGGGGAATCAGATATGGGGAAACAGAGGCGGGGAATCAGAGGCGGGGAAACAGAGGCGGTGAATCAGATATGGGGATTCAGAGGTGGGGAATCAGAGGTTGGGAATCAGAGGCAGGGAATCAGAGGCGGGGAATCAGAGGCAGGGAATCAGATGCGGGGAATCAGAGGCGGGGAAACAGAGCTGGGGAATCAGAGGCGGGGAATCAGAGTTGGGAAAGCAGAGGCTAGGAATCAGAGGCGTGGAATCAGAGATGGGGATTCAGAGGCGGGGAATGAGATATGGAGAATCTGAGGCGGGGAATCAAAGGCGGGGAAATAGAGGTGGGGAATCAGAGATGGGGAATCAGAGGTGGCGAATCAAAGGCGGTGAATCAGAGATGGGGAATCAGAGGCGGGGAATCAGAGGCAGGGTATCAGATGCGGGGAATCAGAGGCGGGGAAACAGAGGTGGGGAATCAGATATGGGGAAAATGAGGCGGGGAATCAGATATGGGGAATCAGAGGCGGGGAATCAGATATGGGGAATCAGAGGCTGGGAATCAGAGGGGGGGAAACAGAGGCGGGGAATAAGATATGGGGAATCAGAGGTGGGGAATCAGGGGCGGGGAATCAGTGGCAGGGAATCAGAGGCGGGGAATCAGAGGCGGGGATTCAGAGGCAGGGAATCAGACATGGGGAATCAGAGCTGGGGAATCAGAGATGGGGAATCAGAGGCGGGGAATCAGAGGCAGGGAATCAGACGCGGGGAATCAGAGGCGGGGAATCAGATATGGGAAAACAGAAGCGGGGAATCAGAGGCGAGGAAAGAGAGGCGGGGAATCAGACATGGGGAATCGGATGCGGAGAATCAGAGGTGGGGAATCAGAGCTGGGGAATCAGAGGCGGGGAATCAGAGTTGGGGCATCAGAGGTGGGGAATTAGATATGGGGAAACAGAGGCGGGGAATCAGAGGCGGGGAAACAGAGGCGGGGAATCAGATATGGGGAATCAGAGGTGGGGAATCAGAGGCAGGGAATCAGATGTGCGGAATCAGAGATGGGGAATCAGAGGCAGCGAATCAGAATCAGAAGCGGGGAATCAGAGGCCGGGAATCAGAGACCGGGAATCAGATGCTGGGAATAAGAGGCCGGGAATCAGAGGTGGGGAATCAGTGTCCGGGAATCAGAGATGGGGATTCAGAGGCGGGGAAACAGAGGTGGTGAATCAGATATCGGGAATCAGAGGTTGCGAATCAAAGGCGGTGAATCAGAGATGGGGAATCAGAGGCGGGGAATCAGAGGCAGGGAATCAGATGCGGGGAATCAGAGGAGGCGAATCAGAGCTGGTGAATCAGAGGCGGGGAATCAGAGGTAGGCAGTCAGAGCCGGGGAATCAGATATGGGGAAACAGAGGCGGGGAATCAGATATGGGGAATAAGAGGTGGGGAATCAGAGGTTGTTAATCAGAGATGGGGAATCAAGGCGGGGAATCAGAGGCAGGGAATCAGATGCGGGGAATCAGAGGCGTGGATTCAGAGCTGGGGAATCAGAGACGGGGAATCAGAGTTGGGGAATCAGAGGCAGGGAATCAGATATGGGGAATGAGAGGCGGGGAATCAGAGGCGGGGAAACAGAGGCGGGGAATCAGATATGGGGAATCAGAGGTGGGGAATCAGGGGCAGGGAATCAGTGGCAGGGAATCAGAGGCGGGGAATCAGAGGCGGGGAATCAGAGGCAGGGAATCACACACGGGGAATCAGAGGCGGGGAATCAGAGATGGGGAATCAGAGGCGGGGAATCAGAGGCAGGGAATCGGACGCCGGGTATCAGAGGCGGGGAATCAGAGCTGGGGAATCAGAGGCGGGGAATCAGAGTTGGGGAATCAGAGGCGGGGATTCAGATATGGGGAAATAGAGGTGGGGAATCAGATATGGGGAATCAGAGGTGTGGAATCAGAGGTTGGGAATCAGAGGCAGGGAATCAGAGGCGGGGAAACAGAGGCGGGGAATCAGATATGGTGAATCAGAGGTGGCGAATCAAAGGCGGTGAAACAGAGATGGGGAATCAGGGCAGGGAATCAGAGGCAGGGAATCAGAGCTGGGGAAACAGAGGCGGGGAATCAGATATGGGGAATCAGAGGTGGGGAATCAGGGGCGGGGAATCAGTGGCAGGGAATCAGAGCTGGGGAATCAGAGGTGGGGAATCAGAGCTGGGGAAACAGAGGCGGGGAATCAGATATGGGGAATCAGAGGTGGGGAATCAGGGGCGGGGAGTCAGTGGCAGGGAATCAGAGGCAGGGAATAAAAGGCGGGGAATCAGAGCTGGAGAATCAGAGGCGGGGAATCAGAGTTGGGGAATCAGAGGAGGGGAATCAGATATGGGGAGACAGAGGCCGGGAATCAGAGGCAGGGAAACAGAGGCGGGGAATCAGATATGGGGAATCAGAGGTGGGGAACTAGAGGTTGCGAATCAGAGGCAGGGAATCAGAGGCGGGGAATCAGAGGCGGGGAATCAGAGGCAGGGAATCGGATGTGCGGAATCAGAGATGGGGAATCAGAGGTGGGGATTCAGAGGTGGTGAATCAGAGAAGGGGAATCAGAGGTGGGGAATCAGAGGCAGGGAATCAGACGCAGGGAATCAGAGGCGGGGAATCATAGCTGGCGAATTAGAGGAGGGGAATCAGAGTTGGGGAATCAGAGGCGGGGAATCAGATATGGGGAAACAGAGGCGGGGAATCAGAGGCGGGGAAACAGAGGCGGTGAATCAGATATGGGGATTCAGAGGTGGGGAAACAGAGATTGGGAATCAGAGGCAGGGAATCAGAGGCAGGGAATCAGAGGCAGGGAATCAGATGCGGGGAATCAGAGGCGGGGAAACAGAGCTGGGGAATCAGAGGCGGGGAATCAGAGTTGGGGAAGCAGAGGCTAGGAATCAGAGGCGGGGAATCAGAGATGGGGATTCAGAGGCGGGGAATGAGATATGGAGAATCTGAGGCGGGGATTAGAGGCGGGGAAATAGAGGTGGGGAATCAGATATGGGGAATCAGAGGTGGCGAATCAAAGGCGGTGAATCAGAGATGGGGAATCAGAGGCGGGGAATAAGAGGCAGGGAATCAGATGCAGGGAATCAGAGGCGGGGAAACAGAGGTGGGGAATCAGATATGGGGAATCAGAGGTGGCGAATCAAAGGCGGTGAATCAGAGATGGGGAATCAGATGCGGGGAATCAGAGGCAGGGAATCAGATGCGGGGATTCAGAGCTGGGGAATCAGAGGCGGGGAATCAGATAATGGGAATCAGAGGCGGGGAATCAGAGGCGGGGAAACAGAGGCGGGGAATCAGATATTGGGAATCAGAGGTGGGGAATCAGGGGCAGGGAATCAGTGGCAGGGAATCAGAGGCGGGGAATCAGAGGCGGAGAATCAGAGGCGGGGAATAAGAGGCAGGGAATCGGACGCCGGGTATCAGAGGCGGGGAATCAGAGCTGGGGAATCAGAGGCGGGGAATCAGAGTTGGGGAATCAGAGGCGGGGAATCAGATATGGGGAAATAGAGGTGGGGAATCAGATATGGGGAATCAGAGGTGTGGAATCAGAGGTTGGGAATCAGAGGCAGGGAATCAGAGGCGGGGAAACAGAGGCGGGGAATCAGATATGGGGAATCAGAGGTGGCGAATCAAAGGCGGTGATACAGAGATGGGGAATCAGGGCAGGGAATCAGAGGCAGGGAATCAGAGCTGGGGAAACAGAGGCTGGGAATCAGATATGGGGAATCAGAGGTGGGGAATCAGGGGCGGGGAATTAGTGGCAGGGAATCAGAGCTGGGGAATCAGAGGTGGGGAATCAGAGCTGGGGAAACAGAGGCGGGGAATCAGATATGGGGAATCAGAGGTGGGGAATCAGGGGCGGGGAATCAGTGGCAGGGAATCAGAGGCCGGGAAAAAAAGGCGGGGAATCAGAGCTGGGGAATCAGAGGCGGGGAATCAGAGTTGGGGAATCAGAGGAGGGGAATCAGATATGGGGAAACAGAGGCCGGGAATCAGAGGCAGGGAAACAGAGGCGGGGAATCAGATATGGGGAATCAGAGGTGGGGAATTAGAGGTTGCGAATCAGAGGCAGGGAATCAGAGGCGGGGAATCACAGGCGGGGAATCAGAGGCAGGGAATCGGATGTGCGGAATCAGAGATGGGGAATCAGAGGTGGGGATTCAGAGGTGGTGAATCAGAGAAGGGGAATCAGAGGCGGGGAATCAGAGGCAGGGAATCAGACGCAGGGAATCAGAGGCGGGGAATCATAGCTGGCGAATTAGAGGAGGGGAATCAGAGTTGGGGAATCAGAGGCGGGGAATCAGATATGGGGAAACAGAGGCGGGGAATCAGAGGTGGGGAAACAGAGGCGGGGAATCAGATATGGGGATTCAGAGGTGGGGAATCAGAGGTTGGGAATCAGAGGCAGGGAATCAGAGGCGGGGAATCAGAGGCAGGGAAACAGATGCGGGGAATCAGAGGCGGGGAAACAGAGCTGGGGAATCAGAGGCGGGGAATCAGAGTTGGGGAAGCAGAGGCTAGGAATCAGAGGCGGGGAAACAGAGGCAGGGAATCAGATGTGCGGAATCAGAGATGGGGAATCAGAGGCAGGGAATCAGAATCAGAAGCGGGGAATCAGAGGCTGGGAATCAGAGGCCGGGAATCAGATGCTGGGAATATGAGGCCGTGAATCAGAGGTGGGGAATCAGAGTCCAGGAATCAGAAATGGGGATTCAGAGGCGGGGAATGAGATATGGAGAATCAGAGGCGGGGAATCAGAGGCGGGGAAATAGAGGTGGGGAATCAGATATGGTGAATCAGAGGTGGCGAATCAAAGGCGGTGAATCAGAGATGGGGAATCAGAGGCGGGGAATCAGAGGCAGGGAATCAGATGCGGGGAATCAGAGGCGGGGAAACAGAGGTGGGGAATCAGATATGGGGAATCAGAGGCGGGGAATCAGAGGCAGGGAATCAGAGGCAGGGAATCGGATGTGCGGAATCAGAGATGGGGAATCAGAGGTGGGGATTCAGAGGTGGTGAATCAGAGAAGGGGAATCAGAGGTGGGGAATCAGAGGCAGGGAATCAGACGCAGGGAATCAGAGGCGGGGAATCATAGCTGGCGAATTAGAGGAGGGGAATCAGAGTTGGGGAATCAGAGGCGGGGAATCAGATATGGGGAAACAGAGGCGGGGAATCAGAGGCGGGGAAACAGAGGCGGTGAATCAGATATGGGGATTCAGAGGTGTGGAATCAGAGATTGGGAATCAGAGGCAGGGAATCAGAGGCGGGGAATCAGAGGCAGGGAATCAGATGCGGGGAATCAGAGGCGGGGAAACAGAGCTGGGGAATCAGAGGCGGGGAATCAGAGTTTGGGAAGCAGAGGCTAGGAATCAGAGGCGGGGAATCAGAGATGGGGATTCAGATGCGGGGAATGAGATATGGAGAATCTGAGGCGGGGAATCAGAGGCGGGGAAATAGAGGTGGGGAATCAGATATGGGGAATCAGAGGTGGCGAATCAAAGGCGGTGAATCAGAGATGGGGAATCAGAGGCGGGGAATCAGAGGCAGGGAATCAGATGCAGGGAATCAGAGGCGGGGAAACAGAGGTGGGGAATCAGATATGGGGAATCAGAGGTGGCGAATCAAAGGCGATGAATCAGAGATGGGGAATCAGATGCGGGGAATCAGAGGCAGGGAATCAGATGCGGGGATTCAGAGCTGGGGAATCAGAGGCGGGGAATCAGATAATGGGAATCAGAGGCGGGGAATCAGAGGCGGGGAAACAGAGGCGGGGAATCAGATATTGGGAATCAGAGGTGGGGAATCAGGGGCAGGGAATCAGTGGCAGGGAATCAGAGGCGGGGAATCAGAGGCGGGGAATCAGAGGCAGGGAATCAGACACGGGGAATCAGAGGCGGGGAATCAGAGATGGGGAATCAGAGGCGGGGAATAAGAGGCAGGGAATCAGAGCTGGGGAATCAGAGGCGGGGAATCAGATATGGGAAAACAGAAGCGGGGAATCAGAGGCGGGGAAACAGAGGCGGGGAATCAGACATGGGGATTCGGATGCGGAGAATCAGAGGTGGGCAATCAGAGCTGGGGAATCAGAGGCGGGGAATCAGAGTTGGGGCATCAGAGGTGGGGAATTAGATATGGGGAAACAGAGGCGGGGAATCAGAGGCGGGGAAACAGAGGCGGGGAATCAGATATGGGGAATCAGAGGTGGGGAATCAGAGGCAGGGAATCAGATGTGCGGAATCAGAGATGGGGAATCAGAGGCAGCGAATCAGAATCAGAAGCGGGGAATCAGAGGGCGGGAATCAGAGACCGGGAATCAGATGCTGGGAATAAGAGGCCGGGAATCAGAGGTGGGGAATCAGTGTCCGGGAATCAGAGATGGGGTTTCAGAGGCGGGGATTGAGATATGGAGAATCAGAGGCGGGGAATCAGAGGCGGGGAAACAGAGGTGGTGAATCAGATATGGGGAATCAGAGGTGGCGAATCAAAGGCGGTGAATCAGAGATGGGGAATCAGAGGCGTGGAATCAGAGGCAGGGAATCAGATGCGGGGAATCAGAGGCGTGGATTCAGAGCTGGGGAATCAGAGGCGGGGAATCAGAGTTGGGGAATCAGAGGCGTGGATTCAGAGCTGGGGAATCAGAGGCGGGGAATCAGAGTTGGGGAATCAGAGGCAGGGAATCAGATATGGGGAATCAGATGCGGGGAATCAGAGGCGTGGATTCAGAGCTGGGGAATCAGAGGCGGGGAATCAGATATGGGGAATCAGAGGTGGGGAATCAGGGGCAGGGAATCAGTGGCAGGGAATCAGAGGCGGGGAATCAGAGGCGGGGAATCAGAGGCAGGGAATCACACACGGGGAATCAGAGGCGGGGTATCAGAGATGGGGAATCAGAGGCGGGGAATCAGAGGCAGGGAATCGGACGCCGGGTATCAGAGGCGGGGAATCAGAGCTGGGGAATCAGAGGAGGGGAATCAGAGTTGGGGAATCAGAGGCGGGGAATCAGATATGGGGAAATAGAGGTGGGGAATCAGATATGGGGAATCAGAGGTGTGGAATCAGAGGTTGGGAATCAGAGGCAGGGAATCAGAGGCGGGGAAACAGAGGCGGGGAATCAGATATGGTGAATCAGAGGTGGCGAATCAAAGGCGGTGAAACAGAGATGGGGAATCAGGGCAGGGAATCAGAGGCAGGGAATCAGAGCTGGGGAAACAGAGGCGGGGAATCAGATATGGGGAATCAGAGGTGGGGAAACAGGGGCGGGGAATCAGTGGCAGGGAATCAGAGCTGGGGAATCAGAGGTGGGGAATCAGAGCTGGGGAAACAGAGGCGGGGAATCAGATATGGGGAATCAGAGGTGGGGAATCAGGGGCGGGGAATCAGTGGCAGGGAATCAGAGGCCGGGAATAAAAGGCGGGGAATCAGAGCTGGAGAATCAGAGGCGGGGAATCAGAGTTGGGGAAACAGAGGCCGGGAATCAGAGGCAGGGAAACAGAGGCGGGGAATCAGATATGGGGAATCAGAGGTGGGGAATTAGAGGTTGCGAATCAGAGGCAGGGAATCAGAGGCGGGGAATCAGAGGCGGGGAATCATAGCTGGCGAATTAGAGGAGGGGAATCAGAGTTGGGGAATCAGAGGCGGTGAATCAGATATGGGGAAACAGAGGCGGGGAATCAGAGGCGGGGAAACAGAGGCGGTGAATCAGATATGGGGATTCAGAGGTGGGGAATCAGAGGTTGGGAATCAGAGGCAGGGAATCAGAGGCGGGGAATCAGAGGCAGGGAATCAGATGCGGGGAATCAGAGGCGGGGAAACAGAGCTGGGGAATCAGAGGCGGGGAATCAGAGTTGGGGAAGCAGAGGCTAGGAATCAGAGGCGGGGAATCAGAGATGGGGATTCAGAGGCGGGGAATGAGATATGGAGAATCTGAGGCGGGGAATCAGAGGCGGGGAAATAGAGGTGGGGAATCAGATATGGGGAATCAGAGGTGGCGAATCAAAGGCGGTGAATCAGAGATGGGGTTTTCAGAGGCGGGGAATCAGAGGCGGGGAAACAGAGGTGGGGAATCAGATATGGGGAAAATGAGGCGGGGAATCAGATATGGGGAATCAGAGGCGGGGAATCAGATATGGGGAATCAGAGCCTGGGAATCAGAGGGGGGGAAACAGAGGCGGGGAATAAGATATGGGGAATCAGAGGTGGGGAATCAGGGGCGGGGAATCAGTGGCAGGGAATCAGAGGCGGGGAATCAGAGGCGGGGATTCAGAGGCAGGGAATCAGACACGGGGAATCAGAGCTGGGGAATCAGAGATGGGGAATCAGAGGCGGGGAATCAGAGGCAGGGAATCAGACGCGGGGAATCAGAGGCGGGGAATCAGAGCTGGGGAATCAGAGGCGGGGAATCAGAGCTGGGGAATCAGAGGCGGGGAATCAGAGGCAGGGAATCAGATGCGGGGAATCAGAGGTGGGGAATCAGAGGCGGTGAATCAGAGATGGGGAATAAGAGGCGGGGAATCAGAGGCAGGAAATCAGACACGGGGATTCAGAGGCTGGGAATCAGATGGGGGGAATCAAAGGCGGGGAATCAGAGCTGGTGAATCAGAGGCAGGGAATCAGAGTTGGGGATTCAGAGGCAGGGAATCAGATATGGGGAAACAGAGGCGGGGAATCAGAGGCGGGCAAACAGAGGCGGGGAATTAGATATGGGGAATCAGAGGTGGGGAATCAGAGGTGGTGAATCAGAGATGGGGAATCACAGGCAGGGAATCAGAGGCAGGGAATAGAACGCGGGGAATCAGAGGCAGGGAATCAGAGCTGGGGAATCGGATGCGGAGAATCAGAGGTGGGGAATCAGAGCTGGGGAATCAGAGGCGGGGAATCAGAGTTGGGGCATCAGAGGTGGGGAATTAGATATGGGGAAACAGAGGCGGGGAATCAGAGGCGGGGAAACAGAGGCGGGGAATCAGATATGGGGAATCAGAGGTGGGGAATCAGAGGCAGGGAATCAGAGGCAGGGAATAGAACGCGGGGAATCAGAGGCAGGGAATCAGAGCTGGGGAATCGGATGCGGAGAATCAGATATGGGAAAACAGAAGCGGGGAATCAGAGGCGGGGAAAGAGAGGCGGGGAATCAGACATGGGGAATCGGATGCGGAGAATCAGAGGTGGGGAATCAGAGCTGGGGAATCAGAAGCGGGGAATCAGAGTTGGGGCATCAGAGGTGGGGAATTAGATATGGGGAAACAGAGGCGGGGAATCAGAGGCGGGGAAACAGAGGCGGGGAATCAGATATGGGGAATCAGAGGTGGGGAATCAGAGGCAGGGAATCAGATGTGCGGAATCAGAGATGGGGAATCAGAGGCAGCGAATCAGAATCAGAAGCGGGGAATCAGAGGCCGGGAATCAGAGACCGGGAATCAGATGCTGGGAATAAGAGGCCGGGAATCAGAGGTGGGGAATCAGTGTCCGGGACTCAGAGATGGGGATTCAGAGGCGGGGAATGAGATATGGAGAATAAGAGGCGGGGAATCAGAGGCGGGGAAACAGAGGTGGTGAATCAGATATGGGGAATCAGAGGTGGCGAATCAAAGGCGGTGAATCAGAGATGGGGAATCAGAGGCGGGGAATCAGAGGCAGGGAATCAGATGCGGGGAATCAGAGGAGGCGAATCAGAGCTGGCGAATCAGAGGCGGGGAATCAGAGGTAGGCAGTCAGAGCCGGGGAATCAGATATGGGGAAACAGAGGCGGGGAATCAGATATGGGGAATAAGAGGTGGGGAATCAGAGGTTGTGAATCAGAGATGGGGAATCAAGGCGGGGAATCAGAGGCAGGGAATCAGATGCGGGGAATCAGAGGCGTGGATTCAGAGCTGGGGAATCAGAGACGGGGAATCAGAGTTGGGGAATCAGAGGCAGGGAATCAGATGTGGGGAATGAGAGGCTGGGAATCAGAGGCGGGGAAACAGAGGCGGGGAATCAGATATGGGGAATCAGAGGTGGGGAATCAGGGGCAGGGAATCAGTGGCAGGGAATCAGAGGCGGGGAATCAGAGGCGGGGAATCAGAGGTAGGGAATCACACACGGGGAATCAGAGGCGGGGAATCAGAGATGGGGAATCAGAGGCGGGGAATCAGAGGCAGGGAATCGGATGCCGGGTATCAGAGGCGGGGAATCAGAGCTGGGGAATCAGAGGCGGGGAATCAGAGTTGGGGAATCAGAGGCGGGGATTCAGATATGGGGAAATAGAGGTGGGGAATCAGATATGGGGAATCAGAGGTGTGGAATCAGATATGGTGAATCAGAGGTGGCGAATCAAAGGCGGTGAAACAGAGATGGGGAATCAGGGCAGGGAATCAGAGGCAGGGAATCAGAGCTGGGGAAACAGAGGCGGGGAATCAGATATGGGGAATCAGAGGTGGGGAATCAGGGGCGGGGAATCAGTGGCTGGGAATCAGAGCTGGGGAATCAGAGGTGGGGAATCAGAGCTGGGGAAACAGAGGCGGGGAATCAGATATGGGGAATCAGAGGTGGGGAATCAGGGGCGGGGAATCAGTGGCAGGGAATCAGAGGCCGGGAATAAAAGGCGGGGAATCAGAGCTGGAGAATCAGAGGCGGGGAATCAGAGTTGGGGAATCAGAGGAGGGGAATCAGATATGGGGAAACAGAGGCCGGGAATCAGAGGCAGGGAAACAGAGGCGGGGAATCAGATATGGGGAATCAGAGGTGGGGAACTAGAGGTTGCGAATCAGAGGCAGGGAATCAGAGGCGGGGAATCAGAGGCGGGGAATCAGAGGCAGGGAATCGGATGTGCGGAATCAGAGATGGGGAATCAGAGGTGGGGATTCAGAGGTGGTGAATCAGAGAAGGGGAATCAGAGGTGGGGAATCAGAGGCAGGGAATCAGACGCAGGGAATCAGAGGCGGGGAATCATAGCTGGCGAATTAGAGGAGGGGAATCAGAGTTGGGGAATCAGAGGCGGGGAATCAGATATGGGGAAACAGAGGCGGGGAATCAGAGGCGGGGAAACAGAGGCGGTGAATCAGATATGGGGATTCAGAGGTGGGGAATCAGAGATTGGGAATCAGAGGCAGGGAATCAGAGGCGGGGAATCAGAGGCAGGGAATCAGATGCGGGGAATCAGAGGCGGGGAAACAGAGCTGGGGAATCAGAGGCGGGGAATCAGAGTTGGGGAAGCAGAGGCTAGGAATCAGAGGCGGGGAATCAGAGATGGGGATTCAGAGGCGGGGAATGAGATATGGAGAATCGGAGGCGGGGAATCAGAGGCGGGGAAATAGAGGTGGGGAATCAGATATGGGGAATCAGAGGTGGCGAATCAAAGGCGGTGAATCAGAGATGGGAAATCAGAGGCGGGGAATCAGAGGCAGGGAATCAGATGCAGGGAATCAGAGGCGGGGAAACAGAGGTGGGGAATCAGATATGGGGAATCAGAGGTGGCGAATCAAAGGCGGTGAATCAGAGATGGGGAATCAGATGCGGGGAATCAGAGGCAGGGAATCAGATGCGGGGATTCAGAGCTGGGGAATCAGAGGCGGGGAATCAGATAATGGGAATCAGAGGCGGGGACACAGAGGCGGGGAATCAGATATTGGGAATCAGAGGTGGGGAATCAGGGGCAGGGAATCAGTGGCTGGGAATCAGAGGCGGGGAATAAGAGGCGGGGAATCAGAGGCGGGGAATAAGAGGCAGGGAATCGGACGCCGGGTATCAGAGGCGGGGAATCAGAGCTGGGGAATCAGAGGCGGGGAATCAGAGTTGGGGAATCAGAGGCGGGGAATCAGATATGGGGAAATAGAGGCGGGGAATCAGATATGGGGAATCAGAGGTGTGGAATCAGAGGTTGGGAATCAGAGGCAGGGAATCAGAGGCGGGGAAACAGAGGCGGGGAATCAGATATGGGGAATCAGAGGTGGCGAATCAAAGGCGGTGATACAGAGATGGGGAATCAGGGCAGGGAATCAGAGGCAGGGAATCAGAGCTAGGGAAACAGAGGCTGGGAATCAGATATGGGGAATCAGAGGTGGGGAATCAGGGGCGGGGAATCAGTGGCAGGGAATCAGAGCTGGGGAATCAGAGGTGGGGAATCAGAACTGGGGAAACAGAGGCGGGGAATCAGATATGGGGAATCAGAGGTGGGGAATCAGGGGCGGGGAATCAGTGGCAGGGAATCAGAGGCCGGGAAAAAAAGGCGGGGAATCAGAGCTGGGGAATCAGAGGCGGGGAATCAGAGTTGGGGAATCAGAGGAGGGGAATCAGATATGGGGAAACAGAGGCCGGGAATCAGAGGCAGGGAAACAGAGGCGGGGAATCAGATATGGGGAATCAGAGGTGGGGAATTAGAGGTTGCGAATCAGAGGCAGGGAATCAGAGGCGGGGAATCACAGGCGGGGAATCAGAGGCAGGGAATCGGATGTGCGGAATCAGAGATGGGGAATCAGAGGTGGGGATTCAGAGGTGGTGAATCAGAGAAGGGGAATCAGAGGCGGGGAATCAGAGGCAGGGAATCAGACGCAGGGAATCAGAGGCGGGGAATCATAGCTGGCGAATTAGAGGAGGGGAATCAGAGTTGGGGAATCAGAGGCGGGGAATCAGATATGGGGAAACAGAGGCGGGGAATCAGAGGTGGGGAAACAGAGGCGGGGAATCAGATATGGGGATTCAGAGGTGGGGAATCAGAGGTTGGGAATCAGAGGCAGGGAATCAGAGGCGGGGAATCAGAGGCAGGGAATCAGATGCGGGGAATCAGAGGCGGGGAAACAGAGCTGGGGAATCAGAGGCGGGGAATCAGATTTGGGGAAGCAGAGGCTAGGAATCAGAGGCGGGGAAACAGAGGCAGGGAATCAGATGTGCGGAATCAGAGATGGGGAATCAGAGGCAGGGAATCAGAATCAGAAGCGGGGAATCAGAGGCTGGGAATCAGAGGCCGGGAATCAGATGCTGGGAATAAGAGGCCGGGAATCAGAGGTGGGGAATCAGAGTCCGGGAATCAGAGATGGGGATTCAGAGGCGGGGAATGAGATATGGAGAATCAGAGGCGGGGAATCAGAGGCGGGGAAATAGAGGTGGGGAATCAGATATGGTGAATCAGAGGTGGCGAATCAAAGGCGGTGAATCAGAGATGGGGAATCAGAGGCGGGGAATCAGAGGCAGGGAATCAGATGCGGGGAATCAGAGGCGGGGAAACAGAGGTGGGGAATCAGATATGGGGAATCAGAGGCGGGGAATCAGAGGCGGGGAATCAGAGGCAGGGAATCGGATGTGCGGAATCAGAGATGGGGAATCAGAGGTGGGGATTCAGAGGTGGTGAATCAGAGAAGGGGAATCAGAGGTGGGGAATCAGAGGCAGGGAATCAGATGCAGGGAATCAGAGGCGGGGAATCATAGCTGGCGAATTAGAGGAGGGGAATCAGAGTTGGGGAATCAGAGGCGGGGAATCAGATATGGGGAAACAGAGGCGGGGAATCAGAGGCGGGGAAACAGAGGCGGTGAATCAGATATGGGGATTCAGAGGTGGGGAATCAGAGATTGGGAATCAGAGGCAGGGAATCAGAGGCGGGGAATCAGAGGCAGGGAATCAGAGGCGGGGAATCAGAGGCGGGGAAACAGAGCTGGGGAATCAGAGGCGGGGAATTAGACTTTGGGAAGCAGAGGCTAGGAATCAGAGGCGGGGAATCAGAGATGGGGATTCAGATGCGGGGAATGAGATATGGAGAATCTGAGGCGGGGAATCAGAGGCGGGGAAATAGAGGTGGGGAATCAGATATGGGGAATCAGAGGTGGCGAATCAAAGGCGGTGAATCAGAGATGGGGAATCAGAGGCGGGGAATCAGAGGCAGGGAATCAGATGCAGGGAATCAGAGGCGGGAAAACAGAGGTGGGGAATCAGATATGGGGAATCAGAGGTGGCGAATCAAAGGCGGTGAATCAGAGATGGGGAATCAGATGCGGGGAATCAGAGGCAGGGAATCAGATGCGGGGATTCAGAGCTGGGGAATCAGAGGCGGGGAATCAGATAATGGGAATCAGAGGCGGGGAATCAGAGGCGGGGAAACAGAGGCGGGGAATCAGATATTGGGAATCAGAGGTGGGGAATCAGGGGCAGGGAATCAGTGGCAGGGAATCAGAGGCGGGGAATCAGAGGCGGGGAATCAGAGGCAGGGAATCAGACACGGGGAATCAGAGGCGGGGAATCAGAGATGGGGAATCAGAGGCGGGGAATAAGAGGCAGGGAATCGGACGCCGGGTATCAGAGGCGGGGAATCAGAGCTGGGGAATCAGAGGCGGGGAATCAGAGTTGGGGAATCAGAGGCGGGGAATCAGATATGGGGAAATAGAGGCGGGGAATCAGATATGGGGAATCAGAGGTGTGGAATCAGAGGTTGGGAATCAGAGGCAGGGAATCAGAGGCGGGGAAACAGAGGCGGGGAATCAGATATGGGGAATCAGAGGTGGCGAATCAAAGGCGGTGATACAGAGATGGGGAATCAGGGCAGGCAATCAGAGGCAGGGAATCAGAGCTGGGGAAACAGAGGCTGGGAATCAGATATGGGGAATCAGAGGTGGGGAATCAGGGGCGGGGAATCAGTGGCAGGGAATCAGAGCTGGGGAATCAGAGGTGGGGAATCAGAGCTGGGGAAACAGAGGCGGGGAATCAGATATGGGGAATCAGAGGTGGGGAATCAGGGGCGGGGAATCAGTGGCAGGGAATCAGAGGCCGGGAAAAAAAGGCGGGGAATCAGAGCTGGGGAATCAGAGGCGGGGAATCAGAGTTGGGGAATCAGAGGAGGGGAATCAGATATGGGGAAACAGAGGCCGGGAATCAGAGGCAGGGAAACAGAGGCGGGGAATCAGATATGGGGAATCAGAGGTGGGAGAATCAGGGGCAGGGAATCAGTGGCAGGGAATCAGAGGCGGGGAATCAGAGGCGGGGAATCAGAGGCAGGGAATCAGACACGGGGAATCAGAGGCGGGGAATCAGAGATGGGGAATCAGAGGCGGGGAATAAGAGGCAGGGAATCTGAGCTGGGGAATCAGAGGCGGGGAATCAGATATGGGAAAACAGAAGCGGGGAATCAGAGGCGGGGAAACAGAGGCGGGGAATCAGACATGGGGATTCGGATGCGGAGAATCAGAGGTGGGGAATCAGAGCTGGCGAATCAGAGGCGGGGAATCAGAGTTGGGGCATCAGAGGTGGGGAATTAGATATGGGGAAACAGAGGCGGGGAATCAGAGGCGGGGAAACAGAGGCGGGGAATCAGATATGGGGAATCAGAGGTGGGGAATCAGAGGCAGGGAATCAGATGTGCGGAATCAGAGATGGGGAATCAGAGTCAGCGAATCAGAATCAGAAGCGGGGAATCAGAGGCCGGGAATCAGAGACCGGGAATCAGATGCTGGGAATAAGAGGCCGGGAATCAGAGGTGGGGAATCAGTGTCCGGGAATCAGAGATGGGGATTCAGAGGCGGGGATTGAGATATGGAGAATCAGAGGCGGGGAATCAGAGGCGGGGAAACAGAGGTGGTGAATCAGATATGGGGAATCAGAGGTGGCGAATCAAAGGCGGTGAATCAGAGATGGGGAATCAGAGGCGTGGAATCAGAGGCAGGGAATCAGATGCGGGGAATCAGAGGCGTGGATTCAGAGCTGGGGAATCAGAGGCGGGGAATCAGAGTTGGGGAATCAGAGGCGTGGATTCAGAGCTGGGGAATCAGAGGCGGGGAATCAGAGTTGGGGAATCAGAGGCAGGGAATCAGATATGGGGAATCAGAGGCGGGGAATCAGAGGCGGGGAAACAGAGGCGGGGAATCAGATATGGGGAATCAGAGGTGGGGAATCAGGGGCAGGGAATCAGTGGCAGGGAATCAGAGGCGGGGAATCAGAGGCGGGGAATCAGAGGCAGGGAATCACACACGGGGAATCAGAGGCGGGGAATCAGAGATGGGGAATCAGAGGCGGGGAATCAGAGGCAGGGAATCGGACGCCGGGTATCAGAGGCGGGGAATCAGAGCTGGGGAATCAGAGGAGGGGAATCAGAGTTGGGGAATCAGAGGCGGGGAATCAGATATGGGGAAATAGAGGTGGGGAATCAGATATGGGGAATCAGAGGTGTGGAATCAGAGGTTGGGAATCAGAGGCAGGGAATCAGAGGCGGGGAAACAGAGGCGGGGAATCAGATATGGTGAATCAGAGGTGGCGAATCAAAGGCGGTGAAACAGAGATGGGGAATCAGGGCAGGGAATCAGAGGCAGGGAATCAGAGCTGGGGAAACAGAGGCGGGGAATCAGATATGGGGAATCAGAGGTGGGGAAACAGGGGCGGGGAATCAGTGGCAGGGAATCAGAGCTGGGGAATCAGAGGTGGGGAATCAGAGCTGGGGAAACAGAGGCGGGGAATCAGATATGGGGAATCAGAGGTGGGGAATCAGGGGCGGGGAATCAGTGGCAGGGAATCAGAGGCCGGGAATAAAAGGCGGGGAATCAGAGCTGGAGAATCAGAGGCGGGGAATCAGAGTTGGGGAAACAGAGGCCGGGAATCAGAGGCAGGGAAACAGAGGCGGGGAATCAGATATGGGGAATCAGAGGTGGGGAATTAGAGGTTGCGAATCAGAGGCAGGGAATCAGAGGCGGGGAAACAGAGGCGGGGAATCAGAGGCAGGGAATCGGATGTGCGGAATCAGAGATGGGGAATCAGAGGTGGGGATTCAGAGGTGGTAATCAGAGAAGGGGAATCAGAGGTGGGGAATCAGAGGCAGGGAATCAGACGCAGGGAATCAGAGGCGGGAAATCATAGCTGGCGAATTAGAGGAGGGGAATCAGAGTTGGGGAATCAGAGGCGGGGAATCAGATATGGGGAAACAGAGGCGGGGAATCAGAGGCGGGGAATCAGAGTTGGGGAAGCAGAGGCTAGGAATCAGAGGCGGGGAAACAGAGGCAGGGAATCAGATGTGCGGAATCAGAGATGGGGAATCAGAGGCAGGGAATCAGAATCAGAAGCGGGGAATCAGAGGCTGGGAATCAGAGGCCGGGAATCAGATGCTGGGAATATGAGGCCGTGAATCAGAGGTGGGGAATCAGAGTCCAGGAATCAGAAATGGGGATTCAGAGGCGGGGAATGAGATATGGAGAATCAGAGGCGGGGAATCAGAGGCGGGGAAATAGAGGTGGGGAATCAGATATGGTGAATCAGAGGTGGCGAATCAAAGGCGGTGAATCAGAGATGGGGAATCAGAGGCGGGGAATCAGAGGCAGGGAATCAGATGCGGGGAATCAGAGGCGGGGAAACAGAGGTGGGGAATCAGATATGGGGAATCAGAGGCGGGGAATCAGAGGCAGGGAATCAGAGGCAGGGAATCGGATGTGCGGAATCAGAGATGGGGAATCAGAGGTGGGGATTCAGAGGTGGTGAATCAGAGAAGGGGAATCAGAGGTGGGGAATCAGAGGCAGGGAATCAGACGCAGGGAATCAGAGGCGGGGAATCATAGCTGGCGAATTAGAGGAGGGGAATCAGAGTTGGGGAATCAGAGGCGGGGAATCAGATATGGGGAAACAGAGGCGGGGAATCAGAGGCGGGGAAACAGAGGCGGTGAATCAGATATGGGGATTCAGAGGTGTGGAATCAGAGATTGGGAATCAGAGGCAGGGAATCAGAGGCGGGGAATCAGAGGCAGGGAATCAGATGCGGGGAATCAGAGGCGGGGAAACAGAGCTGGGGAATCAGAGGCGGGGAATCAGAGTTTGGGAAGCAGAGGCTAGGAATCAGAGGCGGGGAATCAGAGATGGGGATTCAGATGCGGGGAATGAGATATGGAGAATCTGAGGCGGGGAATCAGAGGCGGGGAAATAGAGGTGGGGAATCAGATATGGGGAATCAGAGGTGGCGAATCAAAGGCGGTGAATCAGAGATGGGGAATCAGAGGCGGGGAATCAGAGGCAGGGAATCAGATGCAGGGAATCAGAGGCGGGGAAACAGAGGTGGGGAATCAGATATGGGGAATCAGAGGTGGCGAATCAAAGGCGATGAATCAGAGATGGGGAATCAGATGCGGGGAATCAGAGGCAGGGAATCAGATGCGGGGATTCAGAGCTGGGGAATCAGAGGCGGGGAATCAGATAATGGGAATCAGAGGCGGGGAATCAGAGGCGGGGAAACAGAGGCGGGGAATCAGATATTGGGAATCAGAGGTGGGGAATCAGGGGCAGGGAATCAGTGGCAGGGAATCAGAGGCGGGGAATCAGAGGCGGGGAATCAGAGGCAGGGAATCAGACACGGGGAATCAGAGGCGGGGAATCAGAGATGGGGAATCAGAGGCGGGGAATAAGAGGCAGGGAATCAGAGCTGGGGAATCAGAGGCGGGGAATCAGATATGGGAAAACAGAAGCGGGGAATCAGAGGCGGGGAAACAGAGGCGGGGAATCAGACATGGGGATTCGGATGCGGAGAATCAGAGGTGGGCAATCAGAGCTGGGGAATCAGAGGCGGGGAATCAGAGTTGGGGCATCAGAGGTGGGGAATTAGATATGGGGAAACAGAGGCGGGGAATCAGAGGCGGGGAAACAGAGGCGGGGAATCAGATATGGGGAATCAGAGGTGGGGAATCAGAGGCAGGGAATCAGATGTGCGGAATCAGAGATGGGGAATCAGAGGCAGCGAATCAGAATCAGAAGCGGGGAATCAGAGGGCGGGAATCAGAGACCGGGAATCAGATGCTGGGAATAAGAGGCCGGGAATCAGAGGTGGGGAATCAGTGTCCGGGAATCAGAGATGGGGTTTCAGAGGCGGGGATTGAGATATGGAGAATCAGAGGCGGGGAATCAGAGGCGGGGAAACAGAGGTGGTGAATCAGATATGGGGAATCAGAGGTGGCGAATCAAAGGCGGTGAATCAGAGATGGGGAATCAGAGGCGTGGAATCAGAGGCAGGGAATCAGATGCGGGGAATCAGAGGCGTGGATTCAGAGCTGGGGAATCAGAGGCGGGGAATCAGAGTTGGGGAATCAGAGGCGTGGATTCAGAGCTGGGGAATCAGAGGCGGGGAATCAGAGTTGGGGAATCAGAGGCAGGGAATCAGATATGGGGAATCAGATGCGGGGAATCAGAGGCGTGGATTCAGAGCTGGGGAATCAGAGGCGGGGAATCAGATATGGGGAATCAGAGGTGGGGAATCAGGGGCAGGGAATCAGTGGCAGGGAATCAGAGGCGGGGAATCAGAGGCGGGGAATCAGAGGCAGGGAATCACACACGGGGAATCAGAGGCGGGGTATCAGAGATGGGGAATCAGAGGCGGGGAATCAGAGGCAGGGAATCGGACGCCGGGTATCAGAGGCGGGGAATCAGAGCTGGGGAATCAGAGGAGGGGAATCAGAGTTGGGGAATCAGAGGCGGGGAATCAGATATGGGGAAATAGAGGTGGGGAATCAGATATGGGGAATCAGAGGTGTGGAATCAGAGGTTGGGAATCAGAGGCAGGGAATCAGAGGCGGGGAAACAGAGGCGGGGAATCAGATATGGTGAATCAGAGGTGGCGAATCAAAGGCGGTGAAACAGAGATGGGGAATCAGGGCAGGGAATCAGAGGCAGGGAATCAGAGCTGGGGAAACAGAGGCGGGGAATCAGATATGGGGAATCAGAGGTGGGGAAACAGGGGCGGGGAATCAGTGGCAGGGAATCAGAGCTGGGGAATCAGAGGTGGGGAATCAGAGCTGGGGAAACAGAGGCGGGGAATCAGATATGGGGAATCAGAGGTGGGGAATCAGGGGCGGGGAATCAGTGGCAGGGAATCAGAGGCCGGGAATAAAAGGCGGGGAATCAGAGCTGGAGAATCAGAGGCGGGGAATCAGAGTTGGGGAAACAGAGGCCGGGAATCAGAGGCAGGGAAACAGAGGCGGGGAATCAGATATGGGGAATCAGAGGTGGGGAATTAGAGGTTGCGAATCAGAGGCAGGGAATCAGAGGCGGGGAATCAGAGGCGGGGAATCATAGCTGGCGAATTAGAGGAGGGGAATCAGAGTTGGGGAATCAGAGGCGGTGAATCAGATATGGGGAAACAGAGGCGGGGAATCAGAGGCGGGGAAACAGAGGCGGTGAATCAGATATGGGGATTCAGAGGTGGGGAATCAGAGGTTGGGAATCAGAGGCAGGGAATCAGAGGCGGGGAATCAGAGGCAGGGAATCAGATGCGGGGAATCAGAGGCGGGGAAACAGAGCTGGGGAATCAGAGGCGGGGAATCAGAGTTGGGGAAGCAGAGGCTAGGAATCAGAGGCGGGGAATCAGAGATGGGGATTCAGAGGCGGGGAATGAGATATGGAGAATCTGAGGCGGGGAATCAGAGGCGGGGAAATAGAGGTGGGGAATCAGATATGGGGAATCAGAGGTGGCGAATCAAAGGCGGTGAATCAGAGATGGGGTTTTCAGAGGCGGGGAATCAGAGGCGGGGAAACAGAGGTGGGGAATCAGATATGGGGAAAATGAGGCGGGGAATCAGATATGGGGAATCAGAGGCGGGGAATCAGATATGGGGAATCAGAGCCTGGGAATCAGAGGGGGGGAAACAGAGGCGGGGAATAAGATATGGGGAATCAGAGGTGGGGAATCAGGGGCGGGGAATCAGTGGCAGGGAATCAGAGGCGGGGAATCAGAGGCGGGGATTCAGAGGCAGGGAATCAGACACGGGGAATCAGAGCTGGGGAATCAGAGATGGGGAATCAGAGGCGGGGAATCAGAGGCAGGGAATCAGACGCGGGGAATCAGAGGCGGGGAATCAGAGCTGGGGAATCAGAGGCGGGGAATCAGAGCTGGGGAATCAGAGGCGGGGAATCAGAGGCAGGGAATCAGATGCGGGGAATCAGAGGTGGGGAATCAGAGGCGGTGAATCAGAGATGGGGAATAAGAGGCGGGGAATCAGAGGCAGGAAATCAGACACGGGGATTCAGAGGCTGGGAATCAGATGGGGGGAATCAAAGGCGGGGAATCAGAGCTGGTGAATCAGAGGCAGGGAATCAGAGTTGGGGATTCAGAGGCAGGGAATCAGATATGGGGAAACAGAGGCGGGGAATCAGAGGCGGGCAAACAGAGGCGGGGAATTAGATATGGGGAATCAGAGGTGGGGAATCAGAGGTGGTGAATCAGAGATGGGGAATCACAGGCAGGGAATCAGAGGCAGGGAATAGAACGCGGGGAATCAGAGGCAGGGAATCAGAGCTGGGGAATCGGATGCGGAGAATCAGAGGTGGGGAATCAGAGCTGGGGAATCAGAGGCGGGGAATCAGAGTTGGGGCATCAGAGGTGGGGAATTAGATATGGGGAAACAGAGGCGGGGAATCAGAGGCGGGGAAACAGAGGCGGGGAATCAGATATGGGGAATCAGAGGTGGGGAATCAGAGGCAGGGAATCAGAGGCAGGGAATAGAACGCGGGGAATCAGAGGCAGGGAATCAGAGCTGGGGAATCGGATGCGGAGAATCAGATATGGGAAAACAGAAGCGGGGAATCAGAGGCGGGGAAAGAGAGGCGGGGAATCAGACATGGGGAATCGGATGCGGAGAATCAGAGGTGGGGAATCAGAGCTGGGGAATCAGAAGCGGGGAATCAGAGTTGGGGCATCAGAGGTGGGGAATTAGATATGGGGAAACAGAGGCGGGGAATCAGAGGCGGGGAAACAGAGGCGGGGAATCAGATATGGGGAATCAGAGGTGGGGAATCAGAGGCAGGGAATCAGATGTGCGGAATCAGAGATGGGGAATCAGAGGCAGCGAATCAGAATCAGAAGCGGGGAATCAGAGGCCGGGAATCAGAGACCGGGAATCAGATGCTGGGAATAAGAGGCCGGGAATCAGAGGTGGGGAATCAGTGTCCGGGACTCAGAGATGGGGATTCAGAGGCGGGGAATGAGATATGGAGAATAAGAGGCGGGGAATCAGAGGCGGGGAAACAGAGGTGGTGAATCAGATATGGGGAATCAGAGGTGGCGAATCAAAGGCGGTGAATCAGAGATGGGGAATCAGAGGCGGGGAATCAGAGGCAGGGAATCAGATGCGGGGAATCAGAGGAGGCGAATCAGAGCTGGCGAATCAGAGGCGGGGAATCAGAGGTAGGCAGTCAGAGCCGGGGAATCAGATATGGGGAAACAGAGGCGGGGAATCAGATATGGGGAATAAGAGGTGGGGAATCAGAGGTTGTGAATCAGAGATGGGGAATCAAGGCGGGGAATCAGAGGCAGGGAATCAGATGCGGGGAATCAGAGGCGTGGATTCAGAGCTGGGGAATCAGAGACGGGGAATCAGAGTTGGGGAATCAGAGGCAGGGAATCAGATGTGGGGAATGAGAGGCTGGGAATCAGAGGCGGGGAAACAGAGGCGGGGAATCAGATATGGGGAATCAGAGGTGGGGAATCAGGGGCAGGGAATCAGTGGCAGGGAATCAGAGGCGGGGAATCAGAGGCGGGGAATCAGAGGTAGGGAATCACACACGGGGAATCAGAGGCGGGGAATCAGAGATGGGGAATCAGAGGCGGGGAATCAGAGGCAGGGAATCGGATGCCGGGTATCAGAGGCGGGGAATCAGAGCTGGGGAATCAGAGGCGGGGAATCAGAGTTGGGGAATCAGAGGCGGGGATTCAGATATGGGGAAATAGAGGTGGGGAATCAGATATGGGGAATCAGAGGTGTGGAATCAGATATGGTGAATCAGAGGTGGCGAATCAAAGGCGGTGAAACAGAGATGGGGAATCAGGGCAGGGAATCAGAGGCAGGGAATCAGAGCTGGGGAAACAGAGGCGGGGAATCAGATATGGGGAATCAGAGGTGGGGAATCAGGGGCGGGGAATCAGTGGCTGGGAATCAGAGCTGGGGAATCAGAGGTGGGGAATCAGAGCTGGGGAAACAGAGGCGGGGAATCAGATATGGGGAATCAGAGGTGGGGAATCAGGGGCGGGGAATCAGTGGCAGGGAATCAGAGGCCGGGAATAAAAGGCGGGGAATCAGAGCTGGAGAATCAGAGGCGGGGAATCAGAGTTGGGGAATCAGAGGAGGGGAATCAGATATGGGGAAACAGAGGCCGGGAATCAGAGGCAGGGAAACAGAGGCGGGGAATCAGATATGGGGAATCAGAGGTGGGGAACTAGAGGTTGCGAATCAGAGGCAGGGAATCAGAGGCGGGGAATCAGAGGCGGGGAATCAGAGGCAGGGAATCGGATGTGCGGAATCAGAGATGGGGAATCAGAGGTGGGGATTCAGAGGTGGTGAATCAGAGAAGGGGAATCAGAGGTGGGGAATCAGAGGCAGGGAATCAGACGCAGGGAATCAGAGGCGGGGAATCATAGCTGGCGAATTAGAGGAGGGGAATCAGAGTTGGGGAATCAGAGGCGGGGAATCAGATATGGGGAAACAGAGGCGGGGAATCAGAGGCGGGGAAACAGAGGCGGTGAATCAGATATGGGGATTCAGAGGTGGGGAATCAGAGATTGGGAATCAGAGGCAGGGAATCAGAGGCGGGGAATCAGAGGCAGGGAATCAGATGCGGGGAATCAGAGGCGGGGAAACAGAGCTGGGGAATCAGAGGCGGGGAATCAGAGTTGGGGAAGCAGAGGCTAGGAATCAGAGGCGGGGAATCAGAGATGGGGATTCAGAGGCGGGGAATGAGATATGGAGAATCGGAGGCGGGGAATCAGAGGCGGGGAAATAGAGGTGGGGAATCAGATATGGGGAATCAGAGGTGGCGAATCAAAGGCGGTGAATCAGAGATGGGAAATCAGAGGCGGGGAATCAGAGGCAGGGAATCAGATGCAGGGAATCAGAGGCGGGGAAACAGAGGTGGGGAATCAGATATGGGGAATCAGAGGTGGCGAATCAAAGGCGGTGAATCAGAGATGGGGAATCAGATGCGGGGAATCAGAGGCAGGGAATCAGATGCGGGGATTCAGAGCTGGGGAATCAGAGGCGGGGAATCAGATAATGGGAATCAGAGGCGGGGACACAGAGGCGGGGAATCAGATATTGGGAATCAGAGGTGGGGAATCAGGGGCAGGGAATCAGTGGCTGGGAATCAGAGGCGGGGAATAAGAGGCGGGGAATCAGAGGCGGGGAATAAGAGGCAGGGAATCGGACGCCGGGTATCAGAGGCGGGGAATCAGAGCTGGGGAATCAGAGGCGGGGAATCAGAGTTGGGGAATCAGAGGCGGGGAATCAGATATGGGGAAATAGAGGCGGGGAATCAGATATGGGGAATCAGAGGTGTGGAATCAGAGGTTGGGAATCAGAGGCAGGGAATCAGAGGCGGGGAAACAGAGGCGGGGAATCAGATATGGGGAATCAGAGGTGGCGAATCAAAGGCGGTGATACAGAGATGGGGAATCAGGGCAGGGAATCAGAGGCAGGGAATCAGAGCTAGGGAAACAGAGGCTGGGAATCAGATATGGGGAATCAGAGGTGGGGAATCAGGGGCGGGGAATCAGTGGCAGGGAATCAGAGCTGGGGAATCAGAGGTGGGGAATCAGAACTGGGGAAACAGAGGCGGGGAATCAGATATGGGGAATCAGAGGTGGGGAATCAGGGGCGGGGAATCAGTGGCAGGGAATCAGAGGCCGGGAAAAAAAGGCGGGGAATCAGAGCTGGGGAATCAGAGGCGGGGAATCAGAGTTGGGGAATCAGAGGAGGGGAATCAGATATGGGGAAACAGAGGCCGGGAATCAGAGGCAGGGAAACAGAGGCGGGGAATCAGATATGGGGAATCAGAGGTGGGGAATTAGAGGTTGCGAATCAGAGGCAGGGAATCAGAGGCGGGGAATCACAGGCGGGGAATCAGAGGCAGGGAATCGGATGTGCGGAATCAGAGATGGGGAATCAGAGGTGGGGATTCAGAGGTGGTGAATCAGAGAAGGGGAATCAGAGGCGGGGAATCAGAGGCAGGGAATCAGACGCAGGGAATCAGAGGCGGGGAATCATAGCTGGCGAATTAGAGGAGGGGAATCAGAGTTGGGGAATCAGAGGCGGGGAATCAGATATGGGGAAACAGAGGCGGGGAATCAGAGGTGGGGAAACAGAGGCGGGGAATCAGATATGGGGATTCAGAGGTGGGGAATCAGAGGTTGGGAATCAGAGGCAGGGAATCAGAGGCGGGGAATCAGAGGCAGGGAATCAGATGCGGGGAATCAGAGGCGGGGAAACAGAGCTGGGGAATCAGAGGCGGGGAATCAGATTTGGGGAAGCAGAGGCTAGGAATCAGAGGCGGGGAAACAGAGGCAGGGAATCAGATGTGCGGAATCAGAGATGGGGAATCAGAGGCAGGGAATCAGAATCAGAAGCGGGGAATCAGAGGCTGGGAATCAGAGGCCGGGAATCAGATGCTGGGAATAAGAGGCCGGGAATCAGAGGTGGGGAATCAGAGTCCGGGAATCAGAGATGGGGATTCAGAGGCGGGGAATGAGATATGGAGAATCAGAGGCGGGGAATCAGAGGCGGGGAAATAGAGGTGGGGAATCAGATATGGTGAATCAGAGGTGGCGAATCAAAGGCGGTGAATCAGAGATGGGGAATCAGAGGCGGGGAATCAGAGGCAGGGAATCAGATGCGGGGAATCAGAGGCGGGGAAACAGAGGTGGGGAATCAGATATGGGGAATCAGAGGCGGGGAATCAGAGGCGGGGAATCAGAGGCAGGGAATCGGATGTGCGGAATCAGAGATGGGGAATCAGAGGTGGGGATTCAGAGGTGGTGAATCAGAGAAGGGGAATCAGAGGTGGGGAATCAGAGGCAGGGAATCAGATGCAGGGAATCAGAGGCGGGGAATCATAGCTGGCGAATTAGAGGAGGGGAATCAGAGTTGGGGAATCAGAGGCGGGGAATCAGATATGGGGAAACAGAGGCGGGGAATCAGAGGCGGGGAAACAGAGGCGGTGAATCAGATATGGGGATTCAGAGGTGGGGAATCAGAGATTGGGAATCAGAGGCAGGGAATCAGAGGCGGGGAATCAGAGGCAGGGAATCAGAGGCGGGGAATCAGAGGCGGGGAAACAGAGCTGGGGAATCAGAGGCGGGGAATTAGACTTTGGGAAGCAGAGGCTAGGAATCAGAGGCGGGGAATCAGAGATGGGGATTCAGATGCGGGGAATGAGATATGGAGAATCTGAGGCGGGGAATCAGAGGCGGGGAAATAGAGGTGGGGAATCAGATATGGGGAATCAGAGGTGGCGAATCAAAGGCGGTGAATCAGAGATGGGGAATCAGAGGCGGGGAATCAGAGGCAGGGAATCAGATGCAGGGAATCAGAGGCGGGAAAACAGAGGTGGGGAATCAGATATGGGGAATCAGAGGTGGCGAATCAAAGGCGGTGAATCAGAGATGGGGAATCAGATGCGGGGAATCAGAGGCAGGGAATCAGATGCGGGGATTCAGAGCTGGGGAATCAGAGGCGGGGAATCAGATAATGGGAATCAGAGGCGGGGAATCAGAGGCGGGGAAACAGAGGCGGGGAATCAGATATTGGGAATCAGAGGTGGGGAATCAGGGGCAGGGAATCAGTGGCAGGGAATCAGAGGCGGGGAATCAGAGGCGGGGAATCAGAGGCAGGGAATCAGACACGGGGAATCAGAGGCGGGGAATCAGAGATGGGGAATCAGAGGCGGGGAATAAGAGGCAGGGAATCGGACGCCGGGTATCAGAGGCGGGGAATCAGAGCTGGGGAATCAGAGGCGGGGAATCAGAGTTGGGGAATCAGAGGCGGGGAATCAGATATGGGGAAATAGAGGCGGGGAATCAGATATGGGGAATCAGAGGTGTGGAATCAGAGGTTGGGAATCAGAGGCAGGGAATCAGAGGCGGGGAAACAGAGGCGGGGAATCAGATATGGGGAATCAGAGGTGGCGAATCAAAGGCGGTGATACAGAGATGGGGAATCAGGGCAGGCAATCAGAGGCAGGGAATCAGAGCTGGGGAAACAGAGGCTGGGAATCAGATATGGGGAATCAGAGGTGGGGAATCAGGGGCGGGGAATCAGTGGCAGGGAATCAGAGCTGGGGAATCAGAGGTGGGGAATCAGAGCTGGGGAAACAGAGGCGGGGAATCAGATATGGGGAATCAGAGGTGGGGAATCAGGGGCGGGGAATCAGTGGCAGGGAATCAGAGGCCGGGAAAAAAAGGCGGGGAATCAGAGCTGGGGAATCAGAGGCGGGGAATCAGAGTTGGGGAATCAGAGGAGGGGAATCAGATATGGGGAAACAGAGGCCGGGAATCAGAGGCAGGGAAACAGAGGCGGGGAATCAGATATGGGGAATCAGAGGTGGGAGAATCAGGGGCAGGGAATCAGTGGCAGGGAATCAGAGGCGGGGAATCAGAGGCGGGGAATCAGAGGCAGGGAATCAGACACGGGGAATCAGAGGCGGGGAATCAGAGATGGGGAATCAGAGGCGGGGAATAAGAGGCAGGGAATCTGAGCTGGGGAATCAGAGGCGGGGAATCAGATATGGGAAAACAGAAGCGGGGAATCAGAGGCGGGGAAACAGAGGCGGGGAATCAGACATGGGGATTCGGATGCGGAGAATCAGAGGTGGGGAATCAGAGCTGGCGAATCAGAGGCGGGGAATCAGAGTTGGGGCATCAGAGGTGGGGAATTAGATATGGGGAAACAGAGGCGGGGAATCAGAGGCGGGGAAACAGAGGCGGGGAATCAGATATGGGGAATCAGAGGTGGGGAATCAGAGGCAGGGAATCAGATGTGCGGAATCAGAGATGGGGAATCAGAGTCAGCGAATCAGAATCAGAAGCGGGGAATCAGAGGCCGGGAATCAGAGACCGGGAATCAGATGCTGGGAATAAGAGGCCGGGAATCAGAGGTGGGGAATCAGTGTCCGGGAATCAGAGATGGGGATTCAGAGGCGGGGATTGAGATATGGAGAATCAGAGGCGGGGAATCAGAGGCGGGGAAACAGAGGTGGTGAATCAGATATGGGGAATCAGAGGTGGCGAATCAAAGGCGGTGAATCAGAGATGGGGAATCAGAGGCGTGGAATCAGAGGCAGGGAATCAGATGCGGGGAATCAGAGGCGTGGATTCAGAGCTGGGGAATCAGAGGCGGGGAATCAGAGTTGGGGAATCAGAGGCGTGGATTCAGAGCTGGGGAATCAGAGGCGGGGAATCAGAGTTGGGGAATCAGAGGCAGGGAATCAGATATGGGGAATCAGAGGCGGGGAATCAGAGGCGGGGAAACAGAGGCGGGGAATCAGATATGGGGAATCAGAGGTGGGGAATCAGGGGCAGGGAATCAGTGGCAGGGAATCAGAGGCGGGGAATCAGAGGCGGGGAATCAGAGGCAGGGAATCACACACGGGGAATCAGAGGCGGGGAATCAGAGATGGGGAATCAGAGGCGGGGAATCAGAGGCAGGGAATCGGACGCCGGGTATCAGAGGCGGGGAATCAGAGCTGGGGAATCAGAGGAGGGGAATCAGAGTTGGGGAATCAGAGGCGGGGAATCAGATATGGGGAAATAGAGGTGGGGAATCAGATATGGGGAATCAGAGGTGTGGAATCAGAGGTTGGGAATCAGAGGCAGGGAATCAGAGGCGGGGAAACAGAGGCGGGGAATCAGATATGGTGAATCAGAGGTGGCGAATCAAAGGCGGTGAAACAGAGATGGGGAATCAGGGCAGGGAATCAGAGGCAGGGAATCAGAGCTGGGGAAACAGAGGCGGGGAATCAGATATGGGGAATCAGAGGTGGGGAAACAGGGGCGGGGAATCAGTGGCAGGGAATCAGAGCTGGGGAATCAGAGGTGGGGAATCAGAGCTGGGGAAACAGAGGCGGGGAATCAGATATGGGGAATCAGAGGTGGGGAATCAGGGGCGGGGAATCAGTGGCAGGGAATCAGAGGCCGGGAATAAAAGGCGGGGAATCAGAGCTGGAGAATCAGAGGCGGGGAATCAGAGTTGGGGAAACAGAGGCCGGGAATCAGAGGCAGGGAAACAGAGGCGGGGAATCAGATATGGGGAATCAGAGGTGGGGAATTAGAGGTTGCGAATCAGAGGCAGGGAATCAGAGGCGGGGAAACAGAGGCGGGGAATCAGAGGCAGGGAATCGGATGTGCGGAATCAGAGATGGGGAATCAGAGGTGGGGATTCAGAGGTGGTAATCAGAGAAGGGGAATCAGAGGTGGGGAATCAGAGGCAGGGAATCAGACGCAGGGAATCAGAGGCGGGAAATCATAGCTGGCGAATTAGAGGAGGGGAATCAGAGTTGGGGAATCAGAGGCGGGGAATCAGATATGGGGAAACAGAGGCGGGGAATCAGAGGCGGGGAAACAGAGGCGGTGAATCAGATATGGGGATTCAGAGGTGGGGAATCAGAGGTTGGGAATCAGAGGCAGGGAATCAGAGGCGGGGAATCAGAGGCAGGGAATCAGATGCGGGGAATCAGAGGCGGGGAAACAGAGCTGGGGAATCAGAGGCGGGGAATCAGAGTTGGGGAAGCAGAGGCTAGGAATCAGAGGCGGGGAATCAGAGATGGGGATTCAGAGGCGGGGAATGAGATATGGAGAATCTGAGGCGGGGAATCAGAGGCGGGGAAATAGAGGTGGGGAATCAGATATGGGGAATCAGAGGTGGCGAATCAAAGGCGGTGAATCAGAGATGGGGTATTCAGAGGCGGGGAATCAGAGGCGGGGAAACAGAGGTGGGGAATCAGATATGGGGAAAATGAGGCGGGGAATCAGATATGGGGAATCAGAGGCGGGGAATCAGATATGGGGAATCAGAGCCTGGGAATCAGAGGGGGGGAAACAGAGGCGGGGAATAAGATATGGGGAATCAGAGGTGGGGAATCAGGGGCGGGGAATCAGTGGCAGGGAATCAGAGGCGGGGAATCAGAGGCGGGGATTCAGAGGCAGGGAATCAGACACGGGGAATCAGAGCTGGGGAATCAGAGATGGGGAATCAGAGGCGGGGAATCAGAGGCAGGGAATCAGACGCAAGGAATCAGAGGCGGGGAATCAGAGCTGGGGAATCAGAGGCGGGGAATCAGAGCTGGGGAATCAGAGGCGGGGCATCAGAGGCAGGGAATCAGATGCGGGGAATCAGAGGTGGGGAATCAGAGGCGGTGAATCAGAGATGGGGAATAAGAGGCGGGGAATCAGAGGCAGGAAATCAGACACGGGGATTCAGAGGCTGGGAATCAGATGGGGGGAATCAAAGGCGGGGAATCAGAGCTGGTGAATCAGAGGCAGGGAATCAGAGTTGGGGATTCAGAGGCAGGGAATCAGATATGGGGAAACAGAGGCGGGGAATCAGAGGCGGGCAAACAGAGGCGGGGAATTAGATATGGGGAATCAGAGGTGGGGAATCAGAGGTGGTGAATCAGAGATGGGGAATCACAGGCAGGGAATCAGAGGCAGGGAATAGAACGCGGGGAATCAGAGGCAGGGAATCAGAGCTGGGGAATCGGATGCGGAGAATCAGAGGTGGGGAATCAGAGCTGGGGAATCAGAGGCGGGGAATCAGAGTTGGGGCATCAGAGGTGGGGAATTAGATATGGGGAAACAGAGGCGGGGAATCAGAGGCGGGGAAACAGAGGCGGGGAATCAGATATGGGGAATCAGAGGTGGGGAATCAGAGGCAGGGAATCAGAGGCAGGGAATAGAACGCGGGGAATCAGAGGCAGGGAATCAGAGCTGGGGAATCGGATGCGGAGAATCAGATATGGGAAAACAGAAGCGGGGAATCAGAGGCGGGGAAAGAGAGGCGGGGAATCAGACATGGGGAATCGGATGCGGAGAATCAGAGGTGGGGAATCAGAGCTGGGGAATCAGAAGCGGGGAATCAGAGTTGGGGCATCAGAGGTGGGGAATTAGATATGGGGAAACAGAGGCGGGGAATCAGAGGCGGGGAAACAGAGGCGGGGAATCAGATATGGGGAATCAGAGGTGGGGAATCAGAGGCAGGGAATCAGATGTGCGGAATCAGAGATGGGGAATCAGAGGCAGCGAATCAGAATCAGAAGCGGGGAATCAGAGGCCGGGAATCAGAGACCGGGAATCAGATGCTGGGAATAAGAGGCCGGGAATCAGAGGTGGGGAATCAGTGTCCGGGACTCAGAGATGGGGATTCAGAGGCGGGGAATGAGATATGGAGAATCAGAGGCGGGGAATCAGAGGCGGGGAAACAGAGGTGGTGAATCAGATATGGGGAATCAGAGGTGGCGAATCAAAGGCGGTGAATCAGAGATGGGGAATCAGAGGCGGGGAATCAGAGGCAGGGAATCAGATGCGGGGAATCAGAGGAGGCGAATCAGAGCTGGCGAATCAGAGGCGGGGAATCAGAGGTAGGCAGTCAGAGCCGGGGAATCAGATATGGGGAAACAGAGGCGGGGAATCAGATATGGGGAATAAGAGGTGGGGAATCAGAGGTTGTGAATCAGAGATGGGGAATCAAGGCGGGGAATCAGAGGCAGGGAATCAGATGCGGGGAATCAGAGGCGTGGATTCAGAGCTGGGGAATCAGAGACGGGGAATCAGAGTTGGGGAATCAGAGGCAGGGAATCAGATATGGGGAATGAGAGGCTGGGAATCAGAGGCGGGGAAACAGAGGCGGGGAATCAGATATGGGGAATCAGAGGTGGGGAATCAGGGGCAGGGAATCAGTGGCAGGGAATCAGAGGCGGGGAATCAGAGGCGGGGAATCAGAGGCAGGGAATCACACACGGGGAATCAGAGGCAGGGAATCAGAGATGGGGAATCAGAGGCGGGGAATCAGAGGCAGGGAATCGGACGCCGGGTATCAGAGGCGGGGAATCAGAGCTGGGGAATCAGAGGCGGGGAATCAGAGTTGGGGAATCAGAGGCGGGGATTCAGATATGGGGAAATAGAGGTGGGGAATCAGATATGGGGAATCAGAGGTGTGGAATCAGATATGGTGAATCAGAGGTGGCGAATCAAAGGCGGTGAAACAGAGATGGGGAATCAGGGCAGGGAATCAGAGGCAGGGAATCAGAGCTGGGGAAACAGAGGCGGGGAATCAGATATGGGGAATCAGAGGTGGGGAATCAGGGGCGGGGAATCAGTGGCTGGGAATCAGAGCTGGGGAATCAGAGGTGGGGAATCAGAGCTGGGGAAACAGAGGCGGGGAATCAGATATGGGGAATCAGAGGTGGGGAATCAGGGGCGGGGAATCAGTGGCAGGGAATCAGAGGCCGGGAATAAAAGGCGGGGAATCAGAGCTGGAGAATCAGAGGCGGGGAATCAGAGTTGGGGAATCAGAGGAGGGGAATCAGATATGGGGAAACAGAGGCCGGGAATCAGAGGCAGGGAAACAGAGGCGGGGAATCAGATATGGGGAATCAGAGGTGGGGAACTAGAGGTTGCGAATCAGAGGCAGGGAATCAGAGGCGGGGAATCAGAGGCGGGGAATCAGAGGCAGGGAATCGGATGTGCGGAATCAGAGATGGGGAATCAGAGGTGGGGATTCAGAGGTGGTGAATCAGAGAAGGGGAATCAGAGGTGGGGAATCAGAGGCAGGGAATCAGACGCAGGGAATCAGAGGCGGGGAATCATAGCTGGCGAATTAGAGGAGGGGAATCAGAGTTGGGGAATCAGAGGCGGGGAATCAGATATGGGGAAACAGAGGCGGGGAATCAGAGGCGGGGAAACAGAGGCGGTGAATCAGATATGGGGATTCAGAGGTGGGAAATCAGAGATTGGGAATCAGAGGCAGGGAATCAGAGGCGGGGAATAAGAGGCAGGGAATCAGATGCGGGGAATCAGAGGCGGGGAAACAGAGCTGGGGAATCAGAGGCGGGGAATCAGAGTTGGGGAAGCAGAGGCTAGGAATCAGAGGCGGGGAATCAGAGATCGGGATTCAGAGGCGGGGAATGAGATATGGAGAATCGGAGGCGGGGAATCAGAGGCGGGGAAATAGAGGTGGGGAATCAGATATGGGGAATCAGAGGTGGCGAATCAAAGGCGGTGAATCAGAGATGGGAAATCAGAGGCGGGGAATCAGAGGCAGGGAATCAGATGCAGGGAATCAGAGGCGGGGAAACAGAGGTGGGGAATCAGATATGGGGAATCAGAGGTGGCGAATCAAAGGCGGTGAATCAGAGATGGGGAATCAGATGCGGGGAATCAGAGGCAGGGAATCAGATGCGGGGATTCAGAGCTGGGGAATCAGAGGCGGGGAATCAGATAATGGGAATCAGAGGCGGGGAATCAGAGGCGGGGACACAGAGGCGGGGAATCAGATATTGGGAATCAGAGGTGGGGAATCAGGGGCAGGGAATCAGTGGCTGGGAATCAGAGGCGGGGAATCAGAGGCGGGGAATCAGAGGCGGGGAATAAGAGGCAGGGAATCGGACGCCGGGTATCAGAGGCGGGGAATCAGAGCTGGGGAATCAGAGGCGGGGAATCAGAGTTAGGGAATCAGAGGCGGGGAATCAGATATGGGGAAATAGAGGCGGGGAATCAGATATGGGGAATCAGAGGTGTGGAATCAGAGGTTGGGAATCAGAGGCAGGGAATCAGAGGCGGGGAAACAGAGGCGGGGAATCAGATATGGGGAATCAGAGGTGGCGAATCAAAGGCGGTGATACAGAGATGGGGAATCAGGGCAGGGAATCAGAGGCAGGGAATCAGAATCAGAAGCGGGGAATCAGAGGCCGGGAATCAGAGGCCGGGAATCAGATGCTGGGAATAAGAGGCTGGGAATCAGAGGTGGGGAATCAGAGTCCGGGAATCAGAGATGGGGATTCAGAGGCGGGGAATGAGAAATGGAGAATCAGAGGAGGGAAATCAGAGGCGGGGAAACAGAGGTGGGGAATCAGATATGGGGAATCAGAGGTGGCGAATCAAAGGCGGTGAATCAGAGATGGGGAATCAGAGGCGGGGAATCAGAGGCAGGGAATCAGATGCGGGGAATCAGAGGCGGGGAATCAGAGCTGGCGAATCAGAGGCGGGGAATCAGAGGTGGGCAATCAGAGGCGGGGAATCAGATATGGGGAATCAGAGGCGGGGAATCAGAGGCGGGGAAACAGAGGCGGGGAATCAAATATAGGGAATCAGAGGTGGGGAATCAGAGGTTGTGAATCAGAGATGGGGAATCAAGGCGGGGAATCAGAGGCAGGGAATCAGACGCGGGGAATCAGAGGCGGGGATTCAGAGCTAGGGAATCAGAGGCGGGGAATCAGAGTTGGGGAATCAGAGGCAGGGATTCAGATATGGGGAATCAGAGGCGGGGAATCAGAGGCGGGGAAACAGAGGCGGGGAATCAGATATGGGGAATCAGATGCGGGGAATCAGGGGCAGGGAATCAGTGGCAGGGAATCAGAGGCGGGGAATCAGAGGCGGGGAATCAGAGGCAGGGAATCAGACACGGGGAATCAGAGGCGGGGAATCAGAGATGGGGAATCATAGGCGGGGAATCAGAGGCAGGGAATCGGATGCCGGGAATCAGAGTCGGGGAATCAGAGCTGGGGAGTCAGAGGCGGGGAATCAGAGTTGGGGAATCAGAGGCGGGGAATCAGATATGGGGAAATAGAGGCGGGGAATCGGATATGGGGAATCAGAGGTGTGGAATCAGAGGTTGGGAATCAGAGGCAGGGAATCAGAGGCGGGGAATCAGAGGCGGAGAATCAGAGGAAGGGAATCAGATTGCTGAATCGGAGATGGGGAATCAGAGGCAGGGAATCAGAGGCGGGGAATCTGAGGCGGGGAATCAGAGGCCGGGAATCAGATATGGGGAAACAGAATCAGCGAATCAGAGGCGGGGCAATCAGAGGCAGGGAATCGGATGCCGGGAATCAGAGGCAGGGAATCAGATTGCTGAATCGGAGATGGGGAATCAGAGGCGGGGAATCAGAAGTGGGGAATCAGAGGTGGGGAATCAGATGCGGGGAATCAGAATCAGCGAATCAGAGGCGGGGCAATCAGAGGTGGGGATTCAGAGGCGGGGAATCAGAGGCGGGGAATCAGAGGCGGTGAATCAGAGGCGGGGAATCAGACGCGGGGAATCAGAGGCGGGGAATCAGAAGTGGGGATTCAGAGGTGGGGAATCAGAGGCGGGGAATCAGAGGCAGGTAATCAGAGGCGGGCAATCAGATGCAGGGAATCAGAGGCAGGGAATCAGAGGCAGGGAATCTGAGGCAGGGAATCTGAGGCAGGGAATCTGAGGTGGGCAATCAGAGGCGGGAAAACAGGCGGGTAAACAGAGGCGGGTAAACATAGGTGGGGAATCAGAGGCGGGGAATCAGAGGCGGGGAATCAGAGGCGGGGAATCAGAAGTGGGGATTCAGAGGTGGGGAATCAGAGGCGGGGAATCAGAGGCAGGTAATCAGAGGTGGGCAATCAGATGCAGGGAATCAGAGGCAGGGAATCAGAGGTAGGGAATCTGAGGCAGGGAATCTGAGGCAGGGAATCTGAGGTGGGCAATCAGAGGCGGGAAAACAGGCGGGTAAACAGAGGCGGGTAAACATAGGCGGGGAATCAGAGGCGGGGAATCAGAGGCGGGGAATCAGAGTCGGGGAATCAGAGGCGGGGAATCTGAGGCGGGGAATCAGATGCAGGGAATCAGAGGCGGGGAATCAGAGGCGGGGTATCAGAGGCGGGGAATCAGAGGCGGGGAATCAGAGGCGTGGAATCACAGACGGGGAATCAGAGGCGGGGAATCAGAAGTGGGGAATCAGAGGTGGGAAATCAGAGGCGGGGAATCAGAGGCGGGGAATCAGAGGCGGGGAATCAGAGGCAGGGTATCAGAGGCGGGCAATCAGATGCAGGGAATCAGAGGCAGGGAATCAGAGGCAGGGAATCAGAGGCAGGGAACCTGAGGTGGCGAATATGAGGTGGTGAATCAGAGGCGGGGAAACAGGCGGGTAAACAGAGGCTGGGAATCAGATGCAGGGAATCAGAGGCGGGGAATCAGAGGCAGGGAATCAGATGAAGGGAATCTGATGCAGGGAATCTGAGGCAGGGAATCTGAGGCAGGGAATCTGTGGCAGGGAATCTGATGCGGGTTATCAGAAGGGGGAAATGAGATGTGGGAAACGAGATGCAGAGAAAGAGGCACGGAAATAGAGGCAGGGAAAGAGAGGCAGGGTATCAGAGGCGGGTAATCAGAGGCGTGGAATCAGAGGCGGGGAATCAGAGGCGGGAAATAAGAGAGGGGAATCAGAGGTGGGGAATCAGAGGCGGGGAATCAGAGGCAGGGAATCGGAGGCGGGCAATCAGATGCAGGGAATCAGAGGCAGGGAATCAGAGGCAGGGAATCTGAGGCAGGGAATCTGAGGCAGGGAATCTGAGGTGGGCAATCAGAGGCGGGAAAACAGGCGGGTAAACAGAGGCGGGTAAACATATGCGGGGAATCAGAGGCGGGGAATCAGAGGCGGGGAATCAGAGGCGGGGAATCAGAGGCGGGGAATCAGAGTCGGGGAATCAGAGGCGGGGAATCTGAGGCAGGGAATCAGATGCAGGGAATCAGAGGCGGGGAATCAGAGGCGGGGTATTAGAGGCGGGGAATCAGAGGCGCTGAATCAGAGGCGGGGAATCAGAGGTGTGGAATCAGAGACGGGGAATCAGAGGCGTGGAATCAGACGCGGGGAATCAGAGGAGGGGAATCAGAAGTGGGGAATCAGAGGTGGGGAATCAGAGGCGGGGAATCAGAGGCAGGTAATCAGAGGCGGGCAATCAGATGCAGGGAATCAGAGGCAGGGAATCAGAGGCAGGGAATCTGAGGCAGGGAATCTGAGGCAGGGAATATGAGGTGGGCAATCAGAGGCGGGAAAACAGGCGGGTAAACAGAGGCGGGTAAACATAGGCGGGGAATCAGAGGCGGGGAATCAGAGGCGGGGAATCAGAGTCGGGGAATCAGAGGCAGGGAATCAGAGTCGGGGAATCAGAGGCGGGGAATCTGAGGCGGGGAATCAGATGCAGGGAATCAGAGGCGGGGAATCAGAGGCGGGGTATCAGAGGCGGGGAATCAGAGGCGCGGAATCAGAGGCGGGGAATCAGAGGCGTGGAATCACAGACGGGGAATCAGAGGCGGGGAATCAGAAGTGGGGAATCAGAGGTGGGAAATCAGAGGCGGGGAATCAGAGGCGGGGAATCAGAGGCGGGGAATCAGAGGCAGGGTATCAGAGGCGGGCAATCAGATGCAGGGAATCAGAGGCAGGGAATCAGAGGCAGGGAATCAGAGGCAGGGAACCTGAGGTGGCGAATATGAGGTGGTGAATCAGAGGCGGGGAAACAGGCGGGTAAACAGAGGCTGGGAATCAGATGCAGGGAATCAGAGGCGGGGAATGAGAGGCAGGGAATCAGATGAAGGGAATCTGATGCATGGAATCTGAGGCAGGGAATCTGAGGCAGGGAATCTGTGGCAGGGAATCTGATGCGGGTTATCAGAAGGGGGAAATTAGATGTGGGAAACGAGATGCAGAGAAAGAGACACGGAAATAGAGGCAGGGAAAGAGAGGCAGGGTATCAGAGGCGGGTAATCAGAGGCGTGGAATCAGAGGCGGGGAATCAGAGGCGGGAAATCAGAGAGTGGAATCAGAGGTGGGGAATCAGAGGCGGGGAATCAGAGGCAGGGAATCAGAGGCAGGAAATCAGAGGCGGCGAATCTGAGGCGTGGAATCAGAGGTGGGGAAAGAGATGTGGGGAAACGTAGGCCAGGAAAGTTGCTCGGAAAGGGAGGCGGTGAATCAGAGGCGGGGAATCAGAGGCGGGGAATCAGAGGCGGGGAATCAGAGGCGTGGAATCAGAGGTGGGGAAAGAGATGTGGGGAAACAGGCGGGTAAACAGAAGCGGGTAAACATAGCTGCATCAATAGATGCAGCGAAAGAGATGGGCGAAACATAGTGGTTGGAACTTTTGTGTTGAAAATTAGTTACACAGAACAGATCAAACAGAGTTGTTGAAATTGAGGGAGGGAAAGAGAGGCACGGAAAGAGTGGAGGGGAAAGAGTGCAGGCAAAATAGAGGTGTAGAGACAGAGGTGGGGAATCAGATGCGGGGAATCAGAGGCGGGGAATCAGAGGCAGGGAATCAGATGAAGGGAATCTAATGCAGGGAAACTGAGGCAGGGAATCTGAGGCAGGGAATCGGAGGCAGGGAATCTGAGGCAGGGAATCAGTAAAAAGTTATCAGAGGCAGGGTATCAGAGGCGGAGAATCAGAGGTGGGGAATCAGAAGTGGGGAATCAGAGGTGGGGAATCAGAGGCGTGGAATCAGAGGCGGGGAATCAGAGGTGGGGAATCAGAAGTGGGGAATCAGAGGTGGGGAATCAGAGGCGGGGAATCAGAGGCGTGGAATCAGAGGCGGGCAATCAGAAGTGGGGAATCAGAGGCGGGGAATCAGAGGCGGGGAATCAGAGGTGGTGAATCAGAGGCGGGGAATCAGAGGCGGGGAATCAGAGGCGGGGAATCAGAAGTGGGGAATCAGAGGTGGGGAATCAGAGGCGGGGAATCAGAGGCGGGCAATCAGATGCAGGGAATCAGAGGCAGGGAATAAGAGGCAGGGAACCAGACGCAGGGAATCAAATGAAGGGAATCTGATGCAGGGAATCTGAGGCAGGGAATCTGAGGCAGGGAATCTGTGGTGGGGAATCAGAGGCGGGAAAACAGGCGGTTAAACAGAGGCGGGTAAACATAGGCGGGGATTCAGAGGCGTGGAATCAGAGGCGGGAAATCAGAGGCGGGGAAAGATATGTGGGGAAAAGTAGGCCAGGAAAGTTGAGCGGAAAGGGAGGCATTGAATCAGAGGTGGGGAATCAGAGGCGGGGATTCAGAGGCGGGGAATCAGAGGCGGGGAATCAGAGGCAGGGAATCAGAAGCGGGGAATCAGAGGTTGGGAATCAGAGGCGGGGAATCAGAGGCGGAGAATCAGAGGCGGGCAATCAGATGCAGGGAATCAGAGGCAGGGAATCAGAGGCAGGGAATCAGAGGCAGGGAATCTGAGGCAGGGAATCTGAGGTGGGGAATCAGAGGCGGGGAAACAGGTGGGTAAACAGAGGCGGGTAAACATAGGCGGGGAATCAGAGGCGTGAAATCAGAGGTGGGGAATCAGAGGCAGGGAATCAGAGGCGGGGAATCAGAGGCGGGGAATCAGATGCGGGGAATCAGAGGTGGGGAATCAGAGGCGGGGTATCAGAGGAGGGGAATCAGAGGCGGGGAATCAGAGGCGGGGAATCAGAGGCGGGGAATCAGAGGCGTGCAATCAGAGGCGGGGAATCAGAGGTGGGGAATCAGAAGTGGGGAATCAGAGGTGGGGAATCAGAGCCGGGGAATCAGAATCAGCGAATCAGAGGCGGGGCAATCAGAGGTGGGGAATCAGAGGCGGGGAATCAGAGGCGGTGAATCAGAGGAGGTGAATCAGAGGCGGGAAATCAGACGCAGGGAATCAGAGGCGGGGAATCAGAAGTGGGGAATCAGAGGTGGGGAATCAGAGCGGGGAATCAGAGGCAGGTAATCAGAGGCGGGCAATCAGATGCAGGGAATCAGAGGCAGGTAATCAGAGGCAGGGAATCTGAGGCAGGGAATCTGAGGCAGGGAAACTGAGGTGGGCAATCAGAGGCGGGAAAACAGGCGGGTAAACAGAGGCGGGTAAACATAGGCGGGGAATCAGAGGCAGGGAATCAGAGGCGGGGAATCAGATGCGGGGAATCAGAGTCGGGGAATCAGAGGCCGGGAATCTGAGGCGGGGAATCAGATGCAGCGAATCAGAGGTGGGGAATCAGAGGCGGGGTATCAGAGGCAGGGAATCAGAGGCGCGGAATCAGAGGCGGGTAATCAGAGGCGTGGAATCAGAGACGGGGAATCAGAGGCGGGGAATCAGAAGTGGGGAATCAGAGGTGGGAAATCAGAGGCTGGGAATCAGAGGCGGGGAATCAGAGGCGGGGAATCAGAGGCAGGGTATCAGAGGCGGGCAATCAGATGCAGGGAATCAGAGGCAGGGAATCAGAGGCAGGGAATCAGAGGCAGGGAACCTGAGATGGCGAATATGAGGTGGTGAATCAGAGGCGGGGAAACAGTCGGGTAAACAGAGGCGGGGAATCAGAGGCAGGGAATCAGCCGCGGGGAATCAGAGGCAGGGAATCAGATGAAGGGAATCTGATGCAGGGAATCTGAGGCAGGGTATCTGAGGCAGGGAATCTGTGGCAGGGAATCTGATGCGGGTTATCAGAAGGGGGAAATGAGATGTGGGAAACGAGATGCAGAGAAAGAGGCACGGAAATAGAGGCAGGGAAAGAGAGGCAGGGTATCATAGGCGGGTAATCAGAGGCGTGAAATCAGAGGCGGGGAATCAGAGACACAGAAAGAGAGGCGTGGAATCAGAGGTGCGGAATCAGAGCCGGTGAATCTGAGCCGGGAAATCAGAAGCAGAGCAACAGAGGTGGTGAAACATGGGTGCGGAATCGGACACGGGGAATCAGAGGTGGGGACTCAGAGGCCGGGAATCAGAGGCAGGGAATCAGAGGCAGGTTATCAGAGGCAGGGAATCAGAGGTGGGAAATCAGAGGCTGGGAATCAGAGGCGTGGAATCAGAGGCGGGCAATCAGAAGTGGGGAATCAGAGGCGGGGAATCAGAGGCGGGGAATCAGAGGCGGTGAATCAGAGGCGGGGAATCAGAGGCGGGGAATCAGAGGCGGGGAATCAGAAGTGGGGAATCAGAGGTGGGGAATCAGAGGCGGGGAATCAGAGGCGGGGAATCAGAGGCGGGCAATCAGATGCAGGGAATCAGAGGCAGGGAATCAGACGCAGGGAATCAAATGAAGGGAATCTGATGCAAGGAATCTGAGGCAGGGAATCTGAGGCAGGGAATCTGTGGTGGGGAATCAGAGGAGGGAAAACAGGCGAGTAAACAGAGGCGGGTAAACATAGGCGGGGAATCAGAGGCGTGGAATCAGAGGCGGGAAATCTGAGGCGGGGAAAGATATGTGGGGAAAAGTAGGCCAGGAAAGTTGAGCGGAAAGGGAGGCACTGAATCAGAGGTGGGGAATCAGAGGCGGGGAATCAGAGGCGGGGAATCAGAGGTGGGGAATCAGAGGCGGGGAATCAGAAGTGGGGAATCAGAGGTGGGGAATCAGAGGCGGGGATTCAGAGGCAGAGAATCAGAGGCGGGGAATCTGAGGCAGGGAATCTGAGGTGCGGAATCAGAGGCGGGGAAACAGGTGGGTAAACAGAGGTGGGTAAACATAGGCGGGGAATCAGAGGCGCGGAATCAGAGGCGGGGAATCAGAAGTGGGGAATCAGAGGTGGGGAATCAGAGGCGGGGATTCAGAATCAGCGAATCAGAGGCGGGGCAATCAGAGGTGGGGAATCAGAGGCGGGGAATCAGAGGCGGGGAATCAGAGGCGGTGAATCAGAGGCGGGGAATCAGACGCGGGGAATCAGAGGCGGGGAATCAGAAGTGGGGAATCAGAGGTGGGGAATCAGAGGCGGGGAATCAGAGGCAGGTAATCGGAGGCGGGCAATCAGATGCAGGGAATCAGAGGCAGGGAATCAGAGGCAGGGAATCTGAGGCAGGGAATCTGAGGCAGGGAATCTGAGGTGGGCAATCAGAGGCGGGAAAACAGGCGGGTAAACAGAGGCGGGTAAACATAGGCGGGGAATCAGAGGCGGGGAAACAGAGGCGGGGAATCAGAGGCGGGGAATCAGAGGCGGGGAATCAGAGTCGGGGAATCAGAGGCGGGGAATCTGAGGCGGGGAATCAGATGCAGGGAATCAGAGGCGGGGAATCAGAGGCGGGGTATCAGAGGCGGGGAATCAGAGGCGCTGAATCAGAGGCGGGGAATCAGAGGCGTGGAATCAGAGACGGGGAATCAGAGGCGGGGAATCAGAAGTGGGGAATCAGAGGTGGGAAATCAGAGGCGGGGAATCAGAGGCGGGGAATCAGATGCAGGGAATCAGAGGCCGGGAATCTGAGGCGGGGAATCAGATGCAGCGAATCAGAGGCGGGGAATCAGAGGCGGGGTATCAGAGGCGGGGAATCAGAGGCGCGGAATCAGAGGCGGGGAATCAGAGGCGTGGAATCAGAGACGGGGAATCAGAGGCGGGGAATCAGAAGTGGGGAATCAGATGCAGGGAATCAGAGGCAGGGAATCAGAGGCAGGGAATCAGAGGCAGGGAACCTGAGATGGCGAATATGAGGTGGTGAATCAGAGGCGGGGAAACAGTCGGGTAAACAGAGGCGGGGAATCAGAGGCAGGGAATCAGCCGCGGGGAATCAGAGGCAGGGAATCAGATGAAGGGAATCTGATGCAGGGAATCTGAGGCAGGGTATCTGAGGCAGGGAATCTGTGGCAGGGAATCTGATGCGGGTTATCAGAAGGGGGAAATGAGATGTGGGAAACGAGATGCAGAGAAAGAGGCACGGAAATAGAGGCAGGGAAAGAGAGGCAGGGTATCATAGGCGGGTAATCAGAGGCGTGGAATCAGAGGCGGGGAATCAGAGACACAGAAAGAGAGGCGTGGAATCAGAGGTGCGGAATCAGAGCCGGTGAATCAGAGCCGGGAAATCAGAAGCAGAGCAACAGAGGTGGTGAAACATGGGTGCGGAATCGGACACGGGGAATCAGAGGTGGGGACTCAGAGGCCGGGTATCAGAGGCAGGGAATCAGAGGCAGGTTATCAGAGGCAGGGAATCAGAGGTGGGAAATCAGAGGCTGGGAATCAGAGGCGTGGAATCAGAGGCGGGCAATCAGAAGTGGGGAATCAGAGGCGGGGAATCAGAGGCGGGGAATCAGAGGCGGTGAATCAGAGGCGGGGAATCAGAGGCGGGGAATCAGAGGCGGGGAATCAGAAGTGGGGAATCAGAGGTGGGGAATCAGAGGCGGGGAATCAGAGGCGGGGAATCAGAGGCGGGCAATCAGATGCAGGGAATCAGAGGCAGGGAATCAGACGCAGGGAATCAAATGAAGGGAATCTGATGCAGGGAATCTGAGGCAGGGAATCTGAGGCAGGGAATCTGTGGTGGGGAATCAGAGGAGGGAAAACAGGCGAGTAAACAGAGGCGGGTAAACATAGGCGGGGAATCAGAGGCGTGGAATCAGAGGCGGGAAATCAGAGGCGGGGAAAGATATGTGGGGAAAAGTAGGCCAGGAAAGTTGAGCGGAAAGGGAGGCACTGAATCAGAGGTGGGGAATCAGAGGCGGGGAATCAGAGGCGGGGAATCGGAGGTGGGGAATCAGAGACGGGGAATCAGAAGTGGGGAATCAGAGGTGGGGAATCAGAGGCGGGGATTCAGAGGCAGAGAATCAGAGGCGGGGAATCTGAGGCAGGGAATCTGAGGTGCGGAATCAGAGGCGGGGAAACAGGTGGGTAAACAGAGGTGGGTAAACATAGGTGGGGAATCAGAGGCGCGGAATCAGAGGCGGGGAATCAGAAGTGGGGAATCAGAGGTGGGGAATCAGAGGCGGGGAATCAGAATCAGCGAATCAGAGGCGGGGCAATCAGAGGTGGGGAATCAGAGGCGGGGAATCAGAGGCGGGGAATCAGAGGCGGTGAATCAGAGGCGGGGAATCAGACGCGGGGAATCAGAGGCGGGGAATCAGAAGTGGGGAATCAGAGGTGGGGAATCAGAGGCGGGGAATCAGAGGCAGGTAATCGGAGGCGGGCAATCAGATGCAGGGAATCAGAGGCAGGGAATCAGAGGCAGGGAATCTGAGGCAGGGAATCTGAGGCAGGGAATCTGAGGTGGGCAATCAGAGGCGGGAAAACAGGCGGGTAAACAGAGGCGGGTAAACATAGGCGGGGAATCAGAGGCGGGGAAACAGAGGCGGGGAATCAGAGGCGGGGAATCAGAGGCGGGGAATCAGAGTCGGGGAATCAGAGGCGGGGAATCTGAGGCGGGGAATCAGATGCAGGGAATCAGAGGCGGGGAATCAGAGGCGGGGTATCAGAGGCGGGGAATCAGAGGCGCTGAATCAGAGGCGGGGAATCAGAGGCGTGGAATCAGAGACGGGGAATCAGAGGCGGGGAATCAGAAGTGGGGAATCAGAGGTGGGAAATCAGAGGCGGGGAATCAGAGGCGGGGAATCAGATGCAGGGAATCAGAGGCAGAGAATCAGAGGCAGGGAATCAGAGGCAGGGAACCTGAGGTGGCGAATATGAGGTGGTGAATCAGAGGCGGGGAAACAGGCGGGTAAACAGAGGCGGGGAATCAGATGAAGGGAATCTCATGCAGGGAATCTGAGGCAGGGTATCTGAGGCAGGGAATCTGTGGCAGGGAATCTGATGCGGGTTATCAGAAGGGGGAAATGAGATGTGGGAAACGAGATGCAGAGAAAGAGGCACGGATATAGAGGCAGGGAAAGAGAGGCAGGGAATCAGAGGCGGGTAATCAGAGGCGTGGAATCAGAGACGGGGAATCAGAGGCGGGGAATCAGAAGTGGGGAATCAGAGGTGGGAAATCAGAGGCGGGGAATCAGAGGCGGGGAATCAGATGCAGGGAATCAGAGGCAGGGAATCAGAGGCAGGGAATCAGAGGCAGGGAACCTGAGGTGGCGAATATGAGGTGGTGAATCAGAGGCGGGGAAACAGGCGGGTAAACAGAGGCGGGGAATCAGATGAAGGGAATCTCATGCAGGGAATCTGAGGCAGGGTATCTGAGGCAGGGAATCTGTGGCAGGGAATCTGATGCGGGTTATCAGAAGGGGGAAATGAGATGTGGGAAACGAGATGCAGAGAAAGAGGCACGGATATAGAGGCAGGGAAAGAGAGGCAGGGTATCAGAGGCGGGTAATCAGAGGCGTGGAATCAGAGGCGGGGAATCAGAGACACAGAAAGAGAGGCGTGGAATCAGAGGTGCGGAATCAGAGCCGGTGAATCTGAGCCGGGAAAACAGAAGCAGAGCAACAGAGGTGGTGAAACATGGGTGCTGAATCGGACACGGGGAATCAGAGGTGGGGATTCAGAGGCCGGGAATCAGAGGCAGGGAATCAGAGGCAGGTTATCAGAGGCAGGGAATCAGAGGTGGGGAATCAGAGGCGGGGAATCAAGAGGCGGGGAATCAGAGGCGGGGAATCAGAGGCGGGGAATCAGAGGCGGAGAATCAGAGGCAGGCAATCAGATGCAGGAAATCAGAGGCAGGGAATCAGAGGCAGGGAATCAGAGGCAGGGAATCTGAGGCAGGGAATCAGAGGTGGGGAATCAGAGGCGTGGAATCAGAGGCAGGGAATCATATGAAGGGAATCTGATGCAGGGAATCTGAGGCAGGGAATCTGAGGCAGGGAATCTGTGGCAGGGAATCTGATGCGGGTTATCAGAAGGGGGAAATGAGATGTGGGAAACGAGATGCAGAAAAAGAGGCACGGAAATAGAGCTAGGGAAAGAGAGGCAGGGAATCGGAGGCGGGGAATCAGAGGTGGGGAATCAGAGGCTGGGAATCAGAGGCGGGGAATCAGAGGGGGGAATCAGAGGTGGGGAATCAGAGGCAGGGAATCAGAAGCAGGGAATCAGAGGCAGGAAATCAGAGGCGGCAAATCTGAGGCGTGGAATCAGAGGTGGGGAAAGAGATGTGGGGAAACGTAGGCCAGGAAAGTTGCGCGGAAAGGGAGGCGGTGAATCAGAGGCGGGGAATCAGAGGCGGGGAATCAGAGGCGGGGAATCAGAGGCCTGGAATCAGAGGTGGGGAAAGAGATGTGGGGAAACAGGCGGGTAAACAGAAGCGGGTAAACATAACTGCATAAATAGAGGCAGCGAAGGAGATGGGCGAAACATAGTGGTTGGAACTTGTGTGTTGAAAATTCGGTACACAGAACAGATCAAACAGAGTTGTTGAAATTGAGGGAGGGAAAGAGAGGCACAGAAAGAGTGGAGGGGAAAGAGTGCAGGCAAAATAGAGGCGTAGAGACAGAGGTGGGGAATCAGAGGCGGGGAATCAGAGGCGGGGAATCAGAGGCAGGGAATCAGATGAAGGGAATCTGATGCAGGGAATCTGAGGCAGGTAATCTGAGGCAGGGAATCGGAGGCAGGGAATCTGAGGCAGGGAATCAGTAAAAAGTTATCAGAGGCAGGGTATCAGAGGCGGAGAATCAGAGGTGGGGAATCAGAAGTGGGGAATCAGAGGTGGGGAATCAGAGGCGTGGAATCAGAGGCGGGGAATCAGAGGTGGGGAATCAGAAGTGGGGAATCAGAGGTGGGGAATCAGAGGCGGGGAATCAGAGGCGTGGAATCAGAGGCGGGCAATCAGAAGTGGGGAATCAGAGGCGGGGAATCAGAGGCGGGGAATCAGAGGCGGTGAATCAGAGGCGGGGAATCAGAGGTGGGGAATCAGAGGCGGGGAATCAGAAGTGGGGAATCAGAGGTGGGGAATCAGAGGCGGGGAATCAGAGGCGGGGAATCAGAGGCGGGCAATCAGATGCAGGGAATCAGAGGCAGGGAATCAGACGCAGGGAATCAAATGAAGGGAATCTGATGCAGGGAATCTGAGGCAGGGAATCTGAGGCAGGGAATCTGTGGTGGGGAATCAGAGGCGGGAAAACAGGCGGGTAAACAGAGGCGGGTAAACATAGGCGGGGAATCTGAGGCGTGGAATCAGAGGCGGGAAATCAGAGGCGGGGAAAGATATGTGGGGAAATGTAGGCCAGGAAAGTTGAGCGGAAAGGGAGGCAGTGAATCAGAGGTGGGGAATCAGAGGCGGGGAATCAGAGGCGGGGAATCAGAGGCGGGGAATCAGAGGCGGGGAATCAGAAGTGGGGAATCAGAGGTGGGGAATCAGAGGCGGGGAATCAGAGGCGGAGAATCAGAGGCGGGGAATCTGAGGCAGGGAATCTGAGGTGGGGAATCAGAGGCGGGGAAACAGGTGGGTAAACAGAGGTGGGTAAACATAGGCGGGGAATCAGAGGCGCGGAATCAGAGGCGGGGAATCAGAGGCAGGGAATCAGAGGCGGGGAATCAGACGCGGGGAATCAGATGCGGGGAATCAGAGGTGGGGAATCAGAGGCGGGGTATCAGAGGAGGGGAATCAGAGGCGTGGAATCAGAGGTTGGGAATCAGAGGTGGGGAATCAGAGGCGTGGAATCAGAGGCGGGGAATCAGAGGCGGGGAATCAGAAGTGGGGAATCAGAGGTGGGGAATCAGAGGCGGGGAATCAGAATCAGCGAATCAGAGGCGGGGCAATCAGAGGTGGGGAATCAGAGGCGGGGAATCAGAGGCGGGGAATCAGAGGCGGTGAATCAGAGGCGGGGAATCAGACGCGGGGAATCAGAGGCGGGGAATCAGAAGTGGGGAATCAGAGGTGGGGAATCAGAGGCGGGGAATCAGAGGCAGGTAATCAGAGGCGGGCAATCAGATGCAGGGAATCAGAGGCAGGGAATCAGAGGCAGGGAATCTGAGGCAGGGAATCTGAGGCAGGGAATCTGAGGTGGGCAATCAGAGGCGGGAAAACAGGCGGGTAAACAGAGGCGGGTAAACATAGGCGGGGAATCAGAGGCGGGGTATCAGAGGCGGGGAATCAGAGGCGCGGAATCAGAGGCGGGGAATCAGAGGCGTGGAATCACAGACGGGGAATCAGAGGCGGGGAATCAGAAGTGGGGAATCAGAGGTGGGAAATCTGAGGCGGGGAATCAGAGGCGGGGAATCAGAGGCGGGGAATCAGAGGCAGGGTATCAGAGGCGGGCAATCAGATGCAGGGAATCAGAGGCAGGGAATCAGAGGCAGGGAATCAGTAAAAAGTTATCAGAGGCAGGGTATCAGAGGCGGAGAATCAGAGGTGGGGAATCAGAAGTGGGGAATCAGAGGTGGGGAATCAGAGGCGTGGAATCAGAGGCGGGGAATCAGAGGTGGGGAATCAGAAGTGGGGAATCAGAGGTGGGGAATCAGAGGCGGGGAATCAGAGGCGTGGAATCAGAGGCGTGCAATCAGAAGTGGGGAATCAGAGGCGGGGAATCAGAGGCGGGGAATCAGAGGCGGTGAATCAGAGGCGGGGAATCAGAGGTGGGGAATCAGAGGCGGGGAATCAGAAGTGGGGTATCAGAGGTGGGGAATCAGAGGCGGGGAATCAGAGGCGGGGAATCAGAGGCGGGCAATCAGATGCAGGGAATCAGAGGCAGGGAATCAGACGCAGGGAATCAAATGAAGGGAATCTGATGCAGGGAATCTGAGGCAGGGAATCTGAGGCAGGGAATCTGTGGTGGGGAATCAGAGGCGGGAAAACAGGCGGGTAAACAGAGGCGGGTAAACATAGGCTGGGAATCAGAGGCGTGGAATCAGAGGCGGGAAATCAGAGGCGGGGAAAGATATGTGGGGAAATGTAGGCCAGGAAAGTTGAGCGGAAAGGGAGGCAGTGAATCAGAGGTGGGGAATCAGAGGCGGGGAATCAGAGGCGGGGAATCAGAGGCGGGGTGTCAGAGGAGGGGAATCTGAAGTGGGGAATCAGAGGTGGGGAATCAGAGGCGGGGAATCAGAGGCGGAGAATCAGAGGCGGGGAATCTGAGGCAGGGAATCTGAGGTGGGGAATCAGAGGCGGGGAAACAGGTGGGTAAACAGAGGTGGGTAAACATAGGCGGGGAATCAGAGGCGCGGAATCAGAGGAGGGGAATCAGAGGCAGGGAATCAGAGGCGGGGAATCAGAGGCGGGGAATCAGATGCGGGGAATCAGAGGTGGGGAATCAGAGGCGGGGTATCAGAGGAGGGGAATCAGAGGCGTGGAATCAGAGGCGGGGAATCAGAGGCGGGGAATCAGAGGCGTGGAATCAGAGGCGGGGAATCAGAGGCGGGGAATCAGAAGTGGGGAATCAGAGGTGGGGAATCAGAGGCGGGGAATCAGAATCAGCGAATCAGAGGCGGGGCAATCAGAGGTGGGGAATCAGAGGCGGGGAATCAGAGGCGGGGAATCAGAGGCGGTGAATCAGAGGCGGGGAATCAGACGCGGGGAATCAGAGGCGGGGAATCAGAAGTGGGGAATCAGAGGTGGGGAATCAGAGGCGGGGAATCAGAGGCAGGTAATCAGAGGCGGGCAATCAGATGCAGGGAATCAGAGGCAGGGAATCAGAGGCAGGGAATCTGAGGCAGGGAATCTGAGGCAGGGAATCTGAGGCAGGGAATCTGAGGTGGGCAATTAGAGGCGGGAAAACAGGCGGGTAAACAGAGGCGGGTAAACATAGGCGGGGAATCAGAGGCGGGGAATCAGAGGCGGGGAATCAGAGTCGGGGAATCAGAGGCGGGGAATCAGAGTCGGGGAATCAGAGGCGGGGAATCTGAGGCGGGGAATCAGATGCAGGGAATTAGAGGCGGGGAATCAGAGGCGGGGTATCAGAGGCGGGGAATCAGAGGTGCGGAATCAGAGGCGGGGAATCAGAGGCGTTGAATCACAGACGGGGAATCAGAGGCGGGGAATCAGAAGTGGGGAACCAGAGGTGGGAAATCTGAGGCGGGGAATCAGAGGCGGGGAATTAGAGGCGGGGAATCAGAGGCAGGGTATCAGAGGCGGGCAATCAGATGCAGGGAATCAGAGGCAGGGAATCAGAGGCAGGGAATCAGAGGCAGGGAACCTGAGGTGGCGAATATGAGGTGGTGAATCAGAGGCGGGGAAACAGGCGGGTAAACAGAGGCTGGGAATCAGATGCAGGGAATCAGAGGCGGGGAATCAGAGGCAGGGAATCAGATGAAGGGAATCTGATGCAGGGAATCTGAGGCAGTGAATCTGAGGCAGGGAATCTGTGGCAGGGAATCTGATGCGGGTTATCAGAAGGGGGAAATGAGATGTGGGAAACGAGATGCAGAGAAAGAGGCACGGAAATAGAGGCAGGGAAAGAGAGGCAGGGTATCAGAGGCGGGTAATCAGAGGCGTGGAATCAGAGGCTGGGAATCAGAGGCGGGGAATCAGAGGGGGGAATCAGAGGTGGGGAATCAGAGGCAGGGAATCAGAAGCAGGGAATCAGAGGCAGGAAATCAGAGGCGGCAAATCTGAGGCGTGGAATCAGAGGTGGGGAAAGAGATGTGGGGAAACGTAGGCCAGGAAAGTTGCGCAGAAAGGGAGGCGGTGAATCAGAGGCGGGGAATCAGAGGCGGGGAATCAGAGGCGGGGAATCAGAGGCCTGGAATCAGAGGTGGGGAAAGAGATGTGGGGAAACAGGCGGGTAAACAGAAGCGGGTAAACATAGCTGCATAAATAGAGGCAGCGAAAGAGATGGGCGAAACATAGTGGTTGGAACTTGTGTGTTGAAAATTAGGTACACAGAACAGATCAAACAGAGTTGTTGAAATTGAGGGAGGGAAAGAGAGGCAGAGAAAGAGTGGAGGGGAAAGAGTGCAGGCAAAATAGAGGCGTAGAGACAGAGGTGGGGAATCAGAGGCGGGGAATCAGAGGCGGGAATCAGAGGCAGGGAATCAGATGAAGGGAATCAGATGAAGGGAATCTGAGGCAGGGAATCTGAGGCAGGGAATCTGAGGCAGGGAATCGGAGGCAGGGAATCTGAGGCAGGGAATCAGTAAAATGTTATCAGAGGCAGGGTATCAGAGGCGGAGAATCAGAGGTGGGGAATCAGAAGTGGGGAATCAGAGGTGGGGAATCAGAGGCGTGGAATCAGAAAGGGGAATCAGAGGTGGGGAATCAGAAGTGGGGAATCAGAGGTGGGGAATCAGAGGCGGGGAATCAGAGGCGTGGAATCAGAGGCGGGCAATCAGAAGTGGGGAATCAGAGGCGGGGAATCAGAGGCGGGGAATCAGAGGCGGTGAATCAGAGGCGGGGAATCAGAGGTGGGGAATCAGAGGCGGGGAATCAGAAGTGGGGAATCAGAGGTGGGGAATCAGAGGCGGGGAATCAGAGGCGGGGAATCAGAGGCGGGCAATCAGATGCAGGGAATCAGAGGCAGGGAATCAGACGCAGGGAATCAAATGAAGGGAATCTGATGCAGGGAATCTGAGGCAGGGAATCTGAGGCAGGGAATCTGTGGTGGGGAATCAGAGGCGGGAAAACAGGCGGGTAAACAGAGGCGGGTAAACATAGGCGGGGAATCAGAGGTGTGGAATCAGAGGCGGGAAATCAGAGGCGGGGAAAGATATGTGGGGAAATGTAGGCCAGGAAAGTTGAGCGGAAAGGGAGGCAGTGAATCAGAGGTGGGGAATCAGAGGCGGGGAATCAGAGGCGGGGAATCAGAGGCGGGGAATCAGAGGCGGGGAATCAGAAGTGGGGAATCAGAGGTGGGGAATCAGAGGCGGGGAATCAGAGGCGGAGAATCAGAGGCGGGGAATCTGAGGCAGGGAATCTGAGGTGGGGAATCAGAGGCGGGGAAACAGGTGGGTAAAAAGAGGTGGGTAAACATAGGCGGGGAATCAGAGGCGCGGAATCAGAGGCGGGGAATCAGAGGCAGGGAATCAGAGGCGGGGAATCAGAGGCGGGGAATCAGATGCGGGGAATCAGAGGTGGGGAATCAGAGGCGGGGTATCAGAGGAGGGGAATCAGAGGCGTGGAATCAGAGGCGGGGAATCAGAGGCGGGGAATCAGAGGCGTGGAATCAGAGGCGGGGAATCAGAGGCGGGGAATCAGAAGTGGGGAATCAGAGGTGGGGAATCAGAGGCGGGGAATCAGAATCAGCGAATCAGAGGCGGGGCAATCAGAGGTGGGGAATCAGAGGCGGGGAATCAGAGGCGGGGAATCAGAGGCGGTGAATCAGAGGCGGGGAATCAGACGCGGGGAATCAGAGGCGGGGAATCAGAAGTGGGGAATCAGAGGTGGGGAATCAGAGGCGGGGAATCAGAGGCAGGTAATCAGAGGCGGGCAATCAGATGCAGGGAATCAGAGGCAGGGAATCAGAGGCAGGGAATCTGAGGCAGGGAATCTGAGGCAGGGAATCTGAGGTGGGCAATCAGAGGCGGGAAAACAGGCGGGTAAACAGAGGCGGGTAAACATAGGCGGGGAATCAGAGGCGGGGAATCAGAGGCGGGGAATCAGAGTCGGGGAATCAGAGGCGGGGAATCAGAGTCGGGGAATCAGAGGCGGGGAATCTGAGGCGGGGAATCAGATGCAGGGAATCAGAGGCGGGGAATCAGAGGCGGGGTATCAGAGGCGGGGAATCAGAGGCGCGGAATCAGAGGCGGGGAATCAGAGGCGTGGAATCACAGACGGGGAATCAGAGGCGGGGAATCAGATGTGGGGAATCAGAGGTGGGAAATCAGAGGCGGGGAATCAGAGGCGGGGAATCAGAGGCGGGGAATCAGAGGCAGGGTATCAGAGGCGGGCAATCAGATGCAGGGAATCAGAGGCAGGGAATCAGAGGCAGGGAATCAGAGGCAGGGAACCTGAGGTGGCGAATATGAGGTGGTGAATCAGAGGCGGGGAAACAGGCGGGTAAACAGAGGCTGGGAATCAGATGCAGGGAATCAGAGGCGGGGAATCAGAGGCAGGGAATCAGATGAAGGGAATCTGATGCAGGGAATCTGAGGCAGGGAATCTGAGGCAGGGAATCTGTGGCAGGGAATCTGATGCGGGTTATCAGAAGGGGGAAATGAGATGTGGGAAACGAGATGCAGAGAAAGAGGCACGGAAATAGAGGCAGGGAAAGAGAGGCAGGGTATCAGATGCGGGTAATCAGAGGCGCGGAATCAGAGGCGGGGAATCAGAAGTGGGGAATCAGAGGTGGGGAATCAGAGGCGGGGAATCAGAATCAGCGAATCAGAGGCGGGGCAATCAGAAGTGGGGAATCAGAGGTGGGGAATCAGAGGCGGGGAATCAGAGGCGGGCAATCAGATGCAGGGAATCAGAGGCAGGGAATAAGAGGCAGGGAACCAGACGCAGGGAATCAAATGAAGGGAATCTGATGCAGGGAATCTGAGGCAGGGAATCTGAGGCAGGGAATCTGTGGTGGGGAATCAGAGGCGGGAAAACAGGCGGTTAAACAGAGGCGGGTAAACATAGGCGGGGATTCAGAGGCGTGGAATCAGAGGCGGGAAATCAGAGGCGGGGAAAGATATGTGGGGAAAAGTAGGCCAGGAAAGTTGTGCGGAAAGGGAGGCATTGAATCAGAGGTGGGGAATCAGAGGCGGGGAATCAGAGGCGGGGAATCAGAGGCGGGGAATCAGAGGCAGGGAATCAGAAGCGGGGAATCAGAGGTTGGGAATCAGAGGCGGGGAATCAGAGGCGGAGAATCAGAGGCGGGCAATCAGATGCAGGGAATCAGAGGCAGGGAATCAGAGGCAGGGAATCAGAGGCAGGGAATCTGAGGCGGGGAATCAGAGGCGGGTAAACATAGGCGGGGAATCAGAGGCGCGAAATCAGAGGTGGGGAATCAGAGGCAGGGAATCAGAGGCGGGGAATCAGAGGCGGGGAATCAGATGCGGGGAATCAGAGGTGGGGAATCAGAGGCGGGGTATCAGAGGAGGGGAATCAGAGGCAGGGAATCAGAGGCGGGGAATCAGAGGCGGGGAATCAGAGGCGTGCAATCAGAGGCGGGGAATCAGAGGTGGGGAATCAGAAGTGGGGAATCAGAGGTGGGGAATCAGAGCCGGGGAATCAGAATCAGCGAATCAGAGGCGGGGCAATCAGAGGTGGGGAATCAGAGGCGGGGAATCAGAGGCGGTGAATCAGAGGAGGTGAATCAGAGGCGGGGAATCAGACGCAGGGAATCAGAGGCGGGGAATCAGAAGTGGGGAATCAGAGGTGGGGAATCAGAGCGGGGAATCAGAGGCAGGTAATCAGAGGCGGGCAATCAGATGCAGGGAATCAGAGGCAGGTAATCAGAGGCAGGGAATCTGAGGCAGGGAATCTGAGGCAGGGAATCTGAGGTGGGCAATCAGAGGCGGGAAAACAGGCGGGTAAACAGAAGCGGGTAAACATAGGCGGGGAATCAGAGGCGGGGAATCAGAGGCGGGGAATCAGAGGCGGGGAATCAGAGTCGGGGAATCAGAGGCCGGGAATCTGAGGCGGGGAATCAGATGCAGCGAATCAGAGGCGGGGAATCAGAGGCGGGGTATCAGAGGCGGGGAATCAGAGGCGCGGAATCAGAGGCGGGGAATCAGAGGCGTGGAATCAGAGACGGGGAATCAGAGGCGGGGAATCAGAAGTGGGGAATCAGAGGTGGGAAATCAGAGGCTGGGAATCAGAGGCGGGGAATCAGAGGCGGGGAATCAGAGGCAGGGTATCAGAGGCGGGCAATCAGATGCAGGGAATCAGAGGCAGGGAATCAGAGGCAGGGAATCAGAGGCAGGGAACCTGAGATGGCGAATATGAGGTGGTGAATCAGAGGCGGGGAAACAGTCGGGTAAACAGAGGCGGGGAATCAGAGGCAGGGAATCAGCCGCGGGGAATCAGAGGCAGGGAATCAGATGAAGGGAATCTGATGCAGGGAATCTGAGGCAGGGTATCTGAGGCAGGGAATCTGTGGCAGGGAATCTGATGCGGGTTATCAGAAGGGGGAAATGAGATGTGGGAAACGAGATGCAGAGAAAGAGGCACGGAAATAGAGGCAGGGAAAGAGAGGCAGGGTATCATAGGCGGGTAATCAGAGGCGTGGAATCAGAGGCGGGGAATCAGAGACACAGAAAGAGAGGCGTGGAATCAGAGGTGCGGAATCAGAGCCGGTGAATCTGAGCCGGGAAATCAGAAGCAGAGCAACAGAGGTGGTGAAACATGGGTGCGGAATCGGACACGGGGAATCAGAGGTGGGGACTCAGAGGCCGGGAATCAGAGGCAGGGAATCAGAGGCAGGTTATCAGAGGCAGGGAATCAGAGGTGGGAAATCAGAGGCTGGGAATCAGAGGCGTGGAATCAGAGGCGGGCAATCAGAAGTGGGGAATCAGAGGCGGGGAATCAGAGGCGGGGAATCAGAGGCGGTGAATCAGAGGCGGGGAATCAGAGGCGGGGAATCAGAGGCGGGGAATCAGAAGTGGGGAATCAGAGGTGGGGAATCAGAGGCGGGGAATCAGAGGCGGGGAATCAGAGGCGGGCAATCAGATGCAGGGAATCAGAGGCAGGGAATCAGACGCAGGGAATCAAATGAAGGGAATCTGATGCAGGGAATCTGAGGCAGGGAATCTGAGGCAGGGAATCTGTGGTGGGGAATCAGAGGAGGGAAAACAGGCGAGTAAACAGAGGCGGGTAAACATAGGCGGGGAATCAGAGGCGTGGAATCAGAGGCGGGAAATCAGAGGCGGGGAAAGATATGTGGGGAAAAGTAGGCCAGGAAAGTTGAGCGGAAAGGGAGGCACTGAATCAGAGGTGGGGAATCAGAGGCGGGGAATCAGAGGCGGGGAATCAGAGGTGGGGAATCAGAGGCGGGGAATCAGAAGTGGGGAATCAGAGGTGGGGAATCAGAGGCGGGGATTCAGAGGCAGAGAATCAGAGGCGGGGAATCTGAGGCAGGGAATCTGAGGTGCGGAATCAGAGGCGGGGAAACAGGTGGGTAAACAGAGGTGGGTAAACATAGGCGGGGAATCAGAGGCGCGGAATCAGAGGCGGGGAATCAGAAGTGGGGAATCAGAGGTGGGGAATCAGAGGCGGGGAATCAGAATCAGCGAATCAGAGGCGGGGCAATAAGAGGTGGGGAATCAGAGGCGGGGAATCAGAGGCGGGGAATCAGAGGCGGTGAATCAGAGGCGGGGAATCAGACGCGGGGAATCAGAGGCGGGGAATCAGAAGTGGGGAATCAGAGGTGGGGAATCAGAGGCGGGGAATCAGAGGCGGGGAATCAGAGGCAGGTAATCGGAGGCGGGCAATCAGATGCAGGGAATCAGAGGCAGGGAATCAGAGGCAGGGAATCTGAGGCAGGGAATCTGAGGCAGGGAATCTGAGGTGGGCAATCAGAGGCGGGAAAACAGGCGGGTAAACAGAGGCGGGTAAACATAGGCGGGGAATCAGAGGCAGGGAAACAGAGGCGGGGAATCAGAGGCGGGGAATCAGAGGCGGGGAATCAGAGTCGGGGAATCAGAGGCGGGGAATCTGAGGCGGGGAATCAGATGCAGGGAATCAGAGGCGGGGAATCAGAGGCGGGGTATCAGAGGCGGGGAATCAGAGGCGCTGAATCAGAGGCGGGGAATCAGAGGCGTTGAATCAGAGACGGGGAATCAGAGGCGGGGAATCAGAAGTGGGGAATCAGAGGTGGGAAATCAGAGGCGGGGAATCAGAGGCGGGGAATCAGATGCAGGGAATCAGAGGCAGGGAATCAGAGGCAGGGAATCAGAGGCAGGGAACCTGAGGTGGCGAATATGAGGTGGTGAATCAGAGGCGGGGAAACAGGCGGGTAAACAGAGGCGGGGAATCAGATGAAGGGAATCTCATGCAGGGAATCTGAGGCAGGGTATCTGAGGCAGGGAATCTGTGGCAGGGAATCTGATGCGGGTTATCAGAAGGGGGAAATGAGATGTGGGAAACGAGATGCAGAGAAAGAGGCACGGATATAGAGGCAGGGAAAGAGAGGCAGGGTATCAGAGGCGGGTAATCAGAGGCGTGGAATCAGAGACGGGGAATCAGAGGCGGGGAATCAGAAGTGGGGAATCAGAGGTGGGAAATCAGAGGCGGGGAATCAGAGGCGGGGAATCAGATGCAGGGAATCAGAGGCAGGGAATCAGAGGCAGGGAATCAGAGGCAGGGAACCTGAGGTGGCGAATATGAGGTGGTGAATCAGAGGCGGGGAAACAGGCGGGTAAACAGAGGCGGGGAATCAGATGAAGGGAATCTCATGCAGGGAATCTGAGGCAGGGTATCTGAGGCAGGGAATCTGTGGCAGGGAATCTGATGCGGGTTATCAGAAGGGGGAAATGAGATGTGGGAAACGAGATGCAGAGAAAGAGGCACGGATATAGAGGCAGGGAAAGAGAGGCAGGGTATCAGAGGCGGGTAATCAGAGGCGTGGAATCAGAGGCGGGGAATCAGAGACACAGAAAGAGAGGCGTGGAATCAGAGGTGCGGAATCAGAGCCGGTGAATCTGAGCCGGGAAAACAGAAGCAGAGCAACAGAGGTGGTGAAACATGGGTGCTGAATCGGACACGGGGAATCAGAGGTGGGGATTCAGAGGCCGGGAATCAGAGGCAGGGAATCAGAGGCAGGTTATCAGAGGCAGGGAATCAGAGGTGGGGAATCAGAGGCGGGGAATCAAGAGGCGGGGAATCAGAGGCGGGGAATCAGAGGCGGGGAATCAGAGGCGGAGAATCAGAGGCAGGCAATCAGATGCAGGAAATCAGAAGCAGGGAATCAGAGGCAGGGAATCAGAGGCAGGGAATCTGAGGCAGGGAATCAGAGGTGGGGAATCAGAGGCGTGGAATCAGAGGCAGGGAATCATATGAAGGGAATCTGATGCAGGGAATCTGAGGCAGGGAATCTGAGGCAGGGAATCTGTGGCAGGGAATCTGATGCGGGTTATCAGAAGGGGGAAATGAGATGTGGGAAACGAGATGCAGAGAAAGAGGCACGGATATAGAGCTAGGGAAAGAGAGGCAGGGAATCGGAGGCGGGGAATCAGAGGTGGGGAATCAGAGGCTGGGAATCACAGGCGGGGAATCAGAGGGGGGAATCAGAGGTGGGGAATCAGAGGCAGGGAATCAGAAGCAGGGAATCAGAGGCAGGAAATCAGAGGCGGCAAATCTGAGGCGTGGAATCAGAGGTGGGGAAAGAGATGTGGGGAAACGTAGGCCAGGAAAGTTGCGCGGAAAGGGAGGCGGTGAATCAGAGGCGGGGAATCAGAGGCGTGGAATCAGAGGCGGGAAATCAGAGGCGGGGAAAGATATGTGGGGAAAAGTAGGCCAGGAAAGTTGAGCGGAAAGGGAGGCACTGAATCAGAGGTGGGGAATCAGAGGCGGGGAATCAGAGGCGGGGAATCAGAGGTGGGGAATCAGAGGCGGGGAATCAGAAGTGGGGAATCAGAGGTGGGGAATCAGAGGCGGGGATTCAGAGGCAGAGAATCAGAGGCGGGGAATCTGAGGCAGGGAATCTGAGGTGCGGAATCAGAGGCGGGGAAACAGGTGGGTAAACAGAGGTGGGTAAACATAGGCGGGGAATCAGAGGCGCGGAATCAGAGGCGGGGAATCAGAAGTGGGGAATCAGAGGTGGGGAATCAGAGGCGGGGAATCAGAATCAGCGAATCAGAGGCGGGGCAATCAGAGGTGGGGAATCAGAGGCGGGGAATCAGAGGCGGGGAATCAGAGGCGGTGAATCAGAGGCGGGGAATCAGACGCGGGGAATCAGAGGCGGGGAATCAGAAGTGGGGAATCAGAGGTGGGGAATCAGAGGCGGGGAATCAGAGGCAGGTAATCGGAGGCGGGCAATCAGATGCAGGGAATCAGAGGCAGGGATTCAGAGGCAGGGAATCTGAGGCAGGGAATCTGAGGCAGGGAATCTGAGGTGGGCAATCAGAGGCGGGAAAACAGGCGGGTAAACAGAGGCGGGTAAACATAGGCGGGGAATCAGAGGCGGGGAAACAGAGGCGGGGAATCAGAGGCGGGGAATCAGAGGCGGGGAATCAGAGTCGGGGAATCAGAGGCGGGGAATCTGAGGCGGGGAATCAGATGCAGGGAATCAGAGGCGGGGAATCAGAGGCGGGGTATCAGAGGCGGGGAATCAGAGGCGCTGAATCAGAGGCGGGGAATCAGAGGCGTGGAATCAGAGACGGGGAATCAGAGGCGGGGAATCAGAAGTGGGGAATCAGAGGTGGGAAATCAGAGGCGGGGAATCAGAGGCGGGGAATCAGATGCAGGGAATCAGAGGCAGGGAATCAGAGGCAGGGAATCAGAGGCAGGGAACCTGAGGTGGCGAATATGAGGTGGTGAATCAGAGGCGGGGAAACAGGCGGGTAAACAGAGGCGGGGAATCAGATGAAGGGAATCTCATGCAGGGAATCTGAGGCAGGGTATCTGAGGCAGGGAATCTGTGGCAGGGAATCTGATGCGGGTTATCAGAAGGGGGAAATGAGATGTGGGAAACGAGATGCAGAGAAAGAGGCACGGATATAGAGGCAGGGAAAGAGAGGCAGGGTATCAGAGGCGGGTAATCAGAGGCGTGGAATCAGAGACGGGGAATCAGAGGCGGGGAATCAGAAGTGGGGAATCAGAGGTGGGAAATCAGAGGCGGGGAATCAGAGGCGGGGAATCAGATGCAGGGAATCAGAGGCAGGGAATCAGAGGCAGGGAATCAGAGGCAGGGAACCTGAGGTGGCGAATATGAGGTGGTGAATCAGAGGCGGGGAAACAGGCGGGTAAACAGAGGCGGGGAATCAGATGAAGGGAATCTCATGCAGGGAATCTGAGGCAGGGTATCTGAGGCAGGGAATCTGTGGCAGGGAATCTGATGCGGGTTATCAGAAGGGGGAAATGAGATGTGGGAAACGAGATGCAGAGAAAGAGGCACGGATATAGAGGCAGGGAAAGAGAGGCAGGGTATCAGAGGCGGGTAATCAGAGGCGTGGAATCAGAGGCGGGGAATCAGAGACGCAGAAAGAGAGGCGTGGAATCAGAGGTGCGGAATCAGAGCCGGTGAATCTGAGCCGGGAAAACAGAAGCAGAGCAACAGAGGTGGTGAAACATGGGTGCTGAATCGGACACGGGGAATCAGAGGTGGGGATTCAGAGGCCGGGAATCAGAGGCAGGGAATCAGAGGCAGGTTATCAGAGGCAGGGAATCAGAGGTGGGGAATCAGAGGCGGGGAATCAAGAGGCGGGGAATCAGAGGCGGGGAATCAGAGGCGGGGAATCAGAGGCGGAGAATCAGAGGCAGGCAATCAGATGCAGGAAATCAGAGGCAGGGAATCAGAGGCAGGGAATCAGAGGCAGGGAATCTGAGGCAGGGAATCAGAGGTGGGGAATAAGAGGCGGGGAATCAGAGGCAGGGAATCATATGAAGGGAATCTGATGCAGGGAATCTGAGGCAGGGAATCTGAGGCAGGGAATCTGTGGCAGGGAATCTGATGCGGGTTATCAGAAGGGGGAAATGAGATGTGGGAAACGAGATGCAGAGAAAGAGGCACGGAAATAGAGCTAGGGAAAGAGAGGCAGGGAATCGGAGGCGGGGAATCAGAGGTGGGGAATCAGAGGCTGGGAATCAGAGGCGGGGAATCAGAGGGGGGAATCAGAGGTGGGGAATCAGAGGCAGGGAATCAGAAGCAGGGAATCAGAGGCAGGAAATCAGAGGCGGCAAATCTGAGGCGTGGAATCAGAGGTGGGGAAAGAGATGTGGGGAAACGTAGGCCAGGAAAGTTGCGCGGAAAGGGAGGCGGTGAATCAGAGGCGGGGAATCAGAGGCGGGGAATCAGAGGCGGGGAATCAGAGGCCTGGAATCAGAGGTGGGGAAAGAGATGTGGGGAAACAGGCGGGTAAACAGAAGCGGGTAAACATAGCTGCATAAATAGAGGCAGCGAAAGAGATGGGCGAAACATAGTGGTTGGAACTTGTGTGTTGAAAATTCGGTACACAGAACAGATCAAACAGAGTTGTTGAAATTGAGGGAGGGAAAGAGAGGCACAGAAAGAGTGGAGGGGAAAGAGTGCAGGCAAAATAGAGGCGTAGAGACAGAGGTGGGGAATCAGAGGCGGGGAATCAGAGGCGGGGAATCAGAGGCAGGGAATCAGATGAAGGGAATCTGATGCAGGGAATCTGAGGCAGGGAATCTGAGGCAGGGAATCGGAGGCAGGGAATCTGAGGCAGGGAATCAGTAAAAAGTTATCAGAGGCAGGGTATCAGAGGCGGAGAATCAGAGGTGGGGAATCAGAAGTGGGGAATCAGAGGTGGGGAATCAGAGGCGTGGAATCAGAGGCGGGGAATCAGAGGTGGGGAATCAGAAGTGGGGAATCAGAGGTGGGGAATCAGAGGCGGGGAATCAGAGGCGTGGAATCAGAGGCGGGCAATCAGAAGTGGGGAATCAGAGGCGGGGAATCAGAGGCGGGGATTCAGAGGCGGTGAATCAGAGGCGGGGAATCAGAGGTGGGGAATCAGAGGTGGGGAATCAGAAGTGGGGAATCAGAGGTGGGGAATCAGAGGCGGGGAATCAGAGGCGGGGAATCAGAGGTGAGCAATCAGATGCAGGGAATCAGAGGCAGGGAATCAGACGCAGGGAATCAAATGAAGGGAATCTGATGCAGGGAATCTGAGGCAGGGAATCTGAGGCAGGGAATCTGTGGTGGGGAATCAGAGGCGGGAAAACAGGCGGGTAAACAGAGGCGGGTAAACATAGGCGGGGAATCAGAGGCGTGGAATCAGAGGCGGGAAATCAGAGGCGGGGAAAGATATGTGGGGAAATGTAGGCCAGGAAAGTTGAGCGGAAAGGGAGGCAGTGAATCAGAGGTGGGGAATCAGAGGCGGGGAATCAGAGGCGGGGAATCAGAGGCGGGGTATCAGAGGCGGGGAATCAGAGGCGCGGAATCAGAGGCGGGGAATCAGAGGCGTGGAATCACAGACGGGGAATCAGAGGCGGGGAATCAGAAGTGGGGAATCAGAGGTGGGAAATCAGAGGCGGGGAATCAGAGGCGGGGAATCAGAGGCGGGGAATCAGAGGCAGGGTATCAGAGGCGGGCAATCAGATGCAGGGAATCAGAGGCAGGGAATCAGAGGCAGGGAATCAGAGGCAGGGAACCTGAGGTGGCGAATATGAGGTGGTGAATCAGAGGCGGGGAAACAGGCGGGTAAACAGAGGCTGGGAATCAGATGCAGGGAATCAGAGGCGGGGAATCAGAGGCAGGGAATCAGATGAAGGGAATCTGATGCAGGGAATCTGAGGCAGGGAATCTGAGGCAGGGAATCTGTGGCAGGGAATCTGATGCGGGTTATCAGAAGGGGGAAATGAGATGTGGGAAACGAGATGCAGAGAAAGAGGCACGGAAATAGAGGCAGGGAAAGAGAGGCAGGGTATCAGATGCGGGTAATCAGAGGCGCGGAATCAGAGGCGGGGAATCAGAAGTGGGGAATCAGAGGTGGGGAATCAGAGGCGGGGAATCAGAATCAGCGAATCAGAGGCGGGGCAATCAGAAGTGGGGAATCAGAGGTGGGGAATCAGAGGCGGGGAATCAGAGGCGGGCAATCAGATGCAGGGAATCAGAGGCAGGGAATAAGAGGCAGGGAACCAGACGCAGGGAATCAAATGAAGGGAATCTGATGCAGGGAATCTGAGGCAGGGAATCTGAGGCAGGGAATCTGTGGTGGGGAATCAGAGGCGGGAAAACAGGCGGTTAAACAGAGGCGGGTAAACATAGGCGGGGATTCAGAGGCGTGGAATCAGAGGCGGGAAATCAGAGGCGGGGAAAGATATGTGGGGAAAAGTAGGCCAGGAAAGTTGAGCGGAAAGGGAGGCATTGAATCAGAGGTGGGGAATCAGAGGCGGGGAATCAGAGGCGGGGAATCAGAGGCGGGGAATCAGAGGCAGGGAATCAGAAGCGGGGAATCAGAGGTTGGGAATCAGAGGCGGGGAATCAGAGGCGGAGAATCAGAGGCGGGCAATCAGATGCAGGGAATCAGAGGCAGGGAATCAGAGGCAGGGAATCAGAGGCAGGGAATCTGAGGCGGGGAATCAGAGGCGGGTAAACATAGGCGGGGAATCAGAGGCGCGAAATCAGAGGTGGGGAATCAGAGGCAGGGAATCAGAGGCGGGGAATCAGAGGCGGGGAATCAGATGCGGGGAATCAGAGGTGGGGAATCAGAGGCGGGGTATCAGAGGAGGGGAATCAGAGGCGGGGAATCAGAGGCGGGGAATCAGAGGCGGGGAATCAGAGGCGGGGAGTCAGAGGCGCGAAATCAGAGGTGGGGAATCAGAGGCAGGGAATCAGAGGCGGGGAATCAGAGGCGGGGAATCAGATGTGGGGAATCAGAGGTGGGGAATCAGAGGCGGGGTATCAGAGGAGGGGAATCAGAGGCGGGGAATCAGAGGCGGGGAATCAGAGGCGGGGAATCAGAGGCGTGCAATCAGAGGCGGGGAATCAGAGGTGGGGAATCAGAGCCGGGGAATCAGAATCAGCGAATCAGAGGCGGGGCAATCAGAGGTGGGGAATCAGAGGCGGGGAATCAGAGGCGGTGAATCAGAGGAGGTGAATCAGAGGCGGGGAATCAGACGCAGGGAATCAGAGGCGGGGAATCAGAAGTGGGGAATCAGAGGTGGGGAATCAGAGCGGGGAATCAGAGGCAGGTAATCAGAGGCGGGCAATCAGATGCAGGGAATCAGAGGCAGGTAATCAGAGGCAGGGAATCTGAGGCAGGGAATCTGAGGCAGGGAATCTGAGGTGGGCAATCAGAGGCGGGAAAACAGGCGGGTAAACAGAAGCGGGTAAACATAGGCGGGGAATCAGAGGCGGGGAATCAGAGGCGGGGAATCAGAGGCGGGGAATCAGAGTCGGGGAATCAGAGGCCGGGAATCTGAGGCGGGGAATCAGATGCAGCGAATCAGAGGCGGGGAATCAGAGGCGGGGTATCAGAGGCGGGGAATCAGAGGCGCGGAATCAGAGGCGGGGAATCAGAGGCGTGGAATCAGAGACGGGGAATCAGAGGCGGGGAATCAGAAGTGGGGAATCAGAGGTGGGAAATCAGAGGCTGGGAATCAGAGGCGGGGAATCAGAGGCGGGGAATCAGAGGCAGGGTATCAGAGGCGGGCAATCAGATGCAGGGAATCAGAGGCAGGGAATCAGAGGCAGGGAATCAGAGGCAGGGAACCTGAGATGGCGAATATGAGGTGGTGAATCAGAGGCGGGGAAACAGTCGGGTAAACAGAGGCGGGGAATCAGAGGCAGGGAATCAGCCGCGGGGAATCAGAGGCAGGGAATCAGATGAAGGGAATCTGATGCAGGGAATCTGAGGCAGGGTATCTGAGGCAGGGAATCTGTGGCAGGGAATCTGATGCGGGTTATCAGAAGGGGGAAATGAGATGTGGGAAACGAGATGCAGAGAAAGAGGCACGGAAATAGAGGCAGGGAAAGAGAGGCAGGGTATCATAGGCGGGTAATCAGAGGCGTGGAATCAGAGGCGGGGAATCAGAGACACAGAAAGAGAGGCGTGGAATCAGAGGTGCGGAATCAGAGCCGGTGAATCTGAGCCGGGAAATCAGAAGCAGAGCAACAGAGGTGGTGAAACATGGGTGCGGAATCGGACACGGGGAATCAGAGGTGGGGACTCAGAGGCCGGGAATCAGAGGCAGGGAATCAGAGGCAGGTTATCAGAGGCAGGGAATCAGAGGTGGGAAATCAGAGGCTGGGAATCAGAGGCGTGGAATCAGAGGCGGGCAATCAGAAGTGGGGAATCAGAGGCGGGGAATCAGAGGCGGGGAATCAGAGGCGGTGAATCAGAGGCGGGGAATCAGAGGCGGGGAATCAGAGGCGGGGAATCAGAAGTGGGGAATCAGAGGTGGGGAATCAGAGGCGGGGAATCAGAGGCGGGGAATCAGAGGCGGGCAATCAGATGCAGGGAATCAGAGGCAGGGAATCAGACGCAGGGAATCAAATGAAGGGAATCTGATGCAGGGAATCTGAGGCAGGGAATCTGAGGCAGGGAATCTGTGGTGGGGAATCAGAGGAGGGAAAACAGGCGAGTAAACAGAGGCGGGTAAACATAGGCGGGGAATCAGAGGCGTGGAATCAGAGGCGGGAAATCAGAGGCGGGGAAAGATATGTGGGGAAAAGTAGGCCAGGAAAGTTGAGCGGAAAGGGAGGCACTGAATCAGAGGTGGGGAATCAGAGGCGGGGAATCAGAGGCGGGGAATCAGAGGTGGGGAATCAGAGGCGGGGAATCAGAAGTGGGGAATCAGAGGTGGGGAATCAGAGGCGGGGATTCAGAGGCAGAGAATCAGAGGCGGGGAATCTGAGGCAGGGAATCTGAGGTGCGGAATCAGAGGCGGGGAAACAGGTGGGTAAACAGAGGTGGGTAAACATAGGCGGGGAATCAGAGGCGCGGAATCAGAGGCGGGGAATCAGAAGTGGGGAATCAGAGGTGGGGAATCAGAGGCGGGGAATCAGAATCAGCGAATCAGAGGCGGGGCAATCAGAGGTGGGGAATCAGAGGCGGGGAATCAGAGGCGGGGAATCAGAGGCGGTGAATCAGAGGCGGGGAATCAGACGCGGGGAATCAGAGGCGGGGAATCAGAAGTGGGGAATCAGAGGTGGGGAATCAGAGGCGGGGAATCAGAGGCAGGTAATCGGAGGCGGGCAATCAGATGCAGGGAATCAGAGGCAGGGAATCAGAGGCAGGGAATCTGAGGCAGGGAATCTGAGGCAGGGAATCTGAGGTGGGCAATCAGAGGCGGGAAAACAGGCGGGTAAACAGAGGCGGGTAAACATAGGCGGGGAATCAGAGGCAGGGAAACAGAGGCGGGGAATCAGAGGCGGGGAATCAGAGGCGGGGAATCAGAGTCGGGGAATCAGAGGCGGGGAATCTGAGGCGGGGAATCAGATGCAGGGAATCAGAGGCGGGGAATCAGAGGCGGGGTATCAGAGGCGGGGAATCAGAGGCGCTGAATCAGAGGCGGGGAATCAGAGGCGTGGAATCAGAGACGGGGAATCAGAGGCGGGGAATCAGAAGTGGGGAATCAGAGGTGGGAAATCAGAGGCGGGGAATCAGAGGCGGGGAATCAGATGCAGGGAATCAGAGGCCGGGAATCTGAGGCGGGGAATCAGATGCAGCGAATCAGAGGCGGGGAATCAGAGGCGGGGTATCAGAGGCGGGGAATCAGAGGCGCGGAATCAGAGGCGGGGAATCAGAGGCGTGGAATCAGAGACGGGGAATCAGAGGCGGGGAATCAGAAGTGGGGAATCAGAGGTGGGAAATCAGAGGCTGGGAATCAGAGGCGGGGAATCAGAGGCGGGGAATCAGAGGCAGGGTATCAGAGGCGGGCAATCAGATGCAGGGAATCAGAGGCAGGGAATCAGAGGCAGGGAATCAGAGGCAGGGAACCTGAGATGGCGAATATGAGGTGGTGAATCAGAGGCGGGGAAACAGTCGGGTAAACAGAGGCGGGGAATCAGAGGCAGGGAATCAGCAGCGGGGAATCAGAGGCAGGGAATCAGATGAAGGGAATCTGATGCAGGGAATCTGAGGCAGGGTATCTGAGGCAGGGAATCTGTGGCAGGGAATCTGATGCGGGTTATCAGAAGGGGGAAATGAGATGTGGGAAACGAGATGCAGAGAAAGAGGCACGGAAATAGAGGCAGGGAAAGAGAGGCAGGGTATCATAGGCGGGTAATCAGAGGCGTGGAATCAGAGGCGGGGAATCAGAGACACAGAAAGAGAGGCGTGGAATCAGAGGTGCGGAATCAGAGCCGGTGAATCTGAGCCGGGAAATCAGAAGCAGAGCAACAGAGGTGGTGAAACATGGGTGCGGAATCGGACACGGGGAATCAGAGGTGGGGACTCAGAGGCCGGGAATCAGAGGCAGGGAATCAGAGGCAGGTTATCAGAGGCAGGGAATCAGAGGTGGGAAATCAGAGGCTGGGAATCAGAGGCGTGGAATCAGAGGCGGGCAATCAGAAGTGGGGAATCAGAGGCGGGGAATCAGAGGCGGGGAATCAGAGGCGGTGAATCAGTGGCGGGGAATCAGAGGCGGGGAATCAGAGGCGGGGAATCAGAAGTGGGGAATCAGAGGTGGGGAATCAGAGGCGGGGAATCAGAGGCGGGGAATCAGAGGCGGGCAATCAGATGCAGGGAATCAGAGGCAGGGAATCAGACGCAGGGAATCAAATGAAGGGAATCTGATGCAGGGAATCTGAGGCAGGGAATCTGAGGCAGGGAATCTGTGGTGGGGAATCAGAGGAGGGAAAACAGGCGAGTAAACAGAGGCGGGTAAACATAGGCGGGGAATCAGAGGCGTGGAATCAGAGGCGGGAAATCAGAGGCGGGGAAAGATATGTGGGGAAAAGTAGGCCAGGAAAGTTGAGCGGAAAGGGAGGCACTGAATCAGAGGTGGGGAATCAGAGGCGGGGAATCAGAGGCGGGGAATCAGAGGTGGGGAATCAGAGGCGGGGAATCAGAAGTGGGGAATCAGAGGTGGGGAATCAGAGGCGGGGATTCAGAGGCAGAGAATCAGAGGCTGGGAATCTGAGGCAGGGAATCTGAGGTGCGGAATCAGAGGCGGGGAAACAGGTGGGTAAACAGAGGTGGGTAAACATAGGCGGGGAATCAGAGGCGCGGAATCAGAGGCAGGTTATCAGAGGCAGGGAATCAGAGGTGGGAAATCAGAGGCTGGGAATCAGAGGCGTGGAATCAGAGGCGGGCAATCAGAAGTGGGGAATCAGAGGCGGGGAATCAGAGGCGGGGAATCAGAGGCGGTGAATCAGAGGCGGGGAATCAGAGGCGGGGAATCAGAGGCGGGGAATCAGAAGTGGGGAATCAGAGGTGGGGAATCAGAGGCGGGGAATCAGAGGCGGGGAATCAGAGGCGGGCAATCAGATGCAGGGAATCAGAGGCAGGGAATCAGACGCAGGGAATCAAATGAAGGGAATCTGATGCAGGGAATCTGAGGCAGGGAATCTGAGGCAGGGAATCTGTGGTGGGGAATCAGAGGAGGGAAAACAGGCGAGTAAACAGAGGCGGGTAAACATAGGCGGGGAATCAGAGGCGTGGAATCAGAGGCGGGAAATCAGAGGCGGGGAAAGATATGTGGGGAAAAGTAGGCCAGGAAAGTTGAGCGGAAAGGGAGGCACTGAATCAGAGGTGGGGAATCAGAGGCGGGGAATCAGAGGCGGGGAATCAGAGGTGGGGAATCAGAGGCGGGGAATCAGAAGTGGGGAATCAGAGGTGGGGAATCAGAGGCGGGGATTCAGAGGCAGAGAATCAGAGGCGGGGAATCTGAGGCAGGGAATCTGAGGTGCGGAATCAGAGGCGGGGAAACAGGTGGGTAAACAGAGGTGGGTAAACATAGGCGGGGAATCAGAGGCGCGGAATCAGAGGCGGGGAATCAGAAGTGGGGAATCAGAGGTGGGGAATCAGAGGCGGGGAATCAGAATCAGCGAATCAGAGGCGGGGCAATCAGAGGTGGGGAATCAGAGGCGGGGAATCAGAGGCGGGGAATCAGAGGCGGTGAATCAGAGGCGGGGAATCAGACGCGGGGAATCAGAGGCGGGGAATCAGAAGTGGGGAATCAGAGGTGGGGAATCAGAGGCGGGGAATCAGAGGCAGGTAATCGGAGGCGGGCAATCAGATGCAGGGAATCAGAGGCAGGGAATCAGAGGCAGGGAATCTGAGGCAGGGAATCTGAGGCAGGGAATCTGAGGTGGGCAATCAGAGGCGGGAAAACAGGCGGGTAAACAGAGGCGGGTAAACATAGGCGGGGAATCAGAGGCAGGGAAACAGAGGCGGGGAATCAGAGGCGGGGAATCAGAGGCGGGGAATCAGAGTCGGGGAATCAGAGGCGGGGAATCTGAGGCGGGGAATCAGATGCAGGGAATCAGAGGCGGGGAATCAGAGGCGGGGTATCAGAGGCGGGGAATCAGAGGCGCTGAATCAGAGGCGGGGAATCAGAGGCGTGGAATCAGAGACGGGGAATCAGAGGCGGGGAATCAGAAGTGGGGAATCAGAGGTGGGAAATCAGAGGCGGGGAATCAGAGGCGGGGAATCAGATGCAGGGAATCAGAGGCCGGGAATCTGAGGCGGGGAATCAGATGCAGCGAATCAGAGGCGGGGAATCAGAGGCGGGGTATCAGAGGCGGGGAATCAGAGGCGCGGAATCAGAGGCGGGGAATCAGAGGCGTGGAATCAGAGACGGGGAATCAGAGGCGGGGAATCAGAAGTGGGGAATCAGAGGTGGGAAATCAGAGGCTGGGAATCAGAGGCGGGGAATCAGAGGCGGGGAATCAGAGGCAGGGTATCAGAGGCGGGCAATCAGATGCAGGGAATCAGAGGCAGGGAATCAGAGGCAGGGAATCAGAGGCAGGGAACCTGAGATGGCGAATATGAGGTGGTGAATCAGAGGCGGGGAAACAGTCGGGTAAACAGAGGCGGGGAATCAGAGGCAGGGAATCAGCAGCGGGGAATCAGAGGCAGGGAATCAGATGAAGGGAATCTGATGCAGGGAATCTGAGGCAGGGTATCTGAGGCAGGGAATCTGTGGCAGGGAATCTGATGCGGGTTATCAGAAGGGGGAAATGAGATGTGGGAAACGAGATGCAGAGAAAGAGGCACGGAAATAGAGGCAGGGAAAGAGAGGCAGGGTATCATAGGCGGGTAATCAGAGGCGTGGAATCAGAGGCGGGGAATCAGAGACACAGAAAGAGAGGCGTGGAATCAGAGGTGCGGAATCAGAGCCGGTGAATCTGAGCCGGGAAATCAGAAGCAGAGCAACAGAGGTGGTGAAACATGGGTGCGGAATCGGACACGGGGAATCAGAGGTGGGGACTCAGAGGCCGGGAATCAGAGGCAGGGAATCAGAGGCAGGTTATCAGAGGCAGGGAATCAGAGGTGGGAAATCAGAGGCTGGGAATCAGAGGCGTGGAATCAGAGGCGGGCAATCAGAAGTGGGGAATCAGAGGCGGGGAATCAGAGGCGGGGAATCAGAGGCGGTGAATCAGTGGCGGGGAATCAGAGGCGGGGAATCAGAGGCGGGGAATCAGAAGTGGGGAATCAGAGGTGGGGAATCAGAGGCGGGGAATCAGAGGCGGGGAATCAGAGGCGGGCAATCAGATGCAGGGAATCAGAGGCAGGGAATCAGACGCAGGGAATCAAATGAAGGGAATCTGATGCAGGGAATCTGAGGCAGGGAATCTGAGGCAGGGAATCTGTGGTGGGGAATCAGAGGAGGGAAAACAGGCGAGTAAACAGAGGCGGGTAAACATAGGCGGGGAATCAGAGGCGTGGAATCAGAGGCGGGAAATCAGAGGCGGGGAAAGATATGTGGGGAAAAGTAGGCCAGGAAAGTTGAGCGGAAAGGGAGGCACTGAATCAGAGGTGGGGAATCAGAGGCGGGGAATCAGAGGCGGGGAATCAGAGGTGGGGAATCAGAGGCGGGGAATCAGAAGTGGGGAATCAGAGGTGGGGAATCAGAGGCGGGGATTCAGAGGCAGAGAATCAGAGGCTGGGAATCTGAGGCAGGGAATCTGAGGTGCGGAATCAGAGGCGGGGAAACAGGTGGGTAAACAGAGGTGGGTAAACATAGGCGGGGAATCAGAGGCGCGGAATCAGAGGCGGGGAATCAGAAGTGGGGAATCAGAGGTGGGGAATCAGAGGCGGGGAATCAGAATCAGCGAATCAGAGGCGGGGCAATCAGAGGTGGGGAATCAGAGGCGGGGAATCAGAGGCGGGGAATCAGAGGCGGTGAATCAGAGGCGGGGAATCAGACGCGGGGAATCAGAGGCGGGGAATCAGAAGTGGGGAATCAGAGGTGGGGAATCAGAGGCGGGGAATCAGAGGCAGGTAATCGGAGGCGGGCAATCAGATGCAGGGAATCAGAGGCAGGGATTTAGAGGCAGGGAATCTGAGGCAGGGAATCTGAGGCAGGGAATCTGAGGTGGGCAATCAGAGGCGGGAAAACAGGCGGGTAAACAGAGGCGGGTAAACATAGGCGGGGAATCAGAGGCGGGGAAACAGAGGCGGGGAATCAGAGGCGGGGAATCAGAGGCGGGGAATCAGAGTCGGGGAATCAGAGGCGGGGAATCTGAGGCGGGGAATCAGATGCAGGGAATCAGAGGCGGGGAATCAGAGGCGGGGTATCAGAGGCGGGGAATCAGAGGCGCTGAATCAGAGGCGGGGAATCAGAGGCGTGGAATCAGAGACGGGGAATCAGAGGCGGGGAATCAGAAGTGGGGAATCAGAGGTGGGAAATCAGAGGCGGGGAATCAGAGGCGGGGAATCAGATGCAGGGAATCAGAGGCAGGGAATCAGAGGCAGGGAATCAGAGGCAGGGAACCTGAGGTGGCGAATATGAGGTGGTGAATCAGAGGCGGGGAAACAGGCGGGTAAACAGAGGCGGGGAATCAGATGAAGGGAATCTCATGCAGGGAATCTGAGGCAGGGTATCTGAGGCAGGGAATCTGTGGCAGGGAATCTGATGCGGGTTATCAGAAGGGGGAAATGAGATGTGGGAAACGAGATGCAGAGAAAGAGGCACGGATATAGAGGCAGGGAAAGAGAGGCAGGGTATCAGAGGCGGGTAATCAGAGGCGTGGAATCAGAGACGGGGAATCAGAGGCGGGGAATCAGAAGTGGGGAATCAGAGGTGGGAAATCAGAGGCGGGGAATCAGAGGCGGGGAATCAGATGCAGGGAATCAGAGGCAGGGAATCAGAGGCAGGGAATCAGAGGCAGGGAACCTGAGGTGGCGAATATGAGGTGGTGAATCAGAGGCGGGGAATCAGGCGGGTAAACAGAGGCGGGGAATCAGATGAAGGGAATCTCATGCAGGGAATCTGAGGCAGGGTATCTGAGGCAGGGAATCTGTGGCAGGGAATCTGATGCGGGTTATCAGAAGGGGGAAATGAGATGTGGGAAACGAGATGCAGAGAAAGAGGCACGGATATAGAGGCAGGGAAAGAGAGGCAGGGTATCAGAGGCGGGTAATCAGAGGCGTGGAATCAGAGGCGGGGAATCAGAGACACAGAAAGAGAGGCGTGGAATCAGAGGTGCGGAATCAGAGCCGGTGAATCTGAGCCGGGAAAACAGAAGCAGAGCAACAGAGGTGGTGAAACATGGGTGCTGAATCGGACACGGGGAATCAGAGGTGGGGATTCAGAGGCCGGGAATCAGAGGCAGGGAATCAGAGGCAGGTTATCAGAGGCAGGGAATCAGAGGTGGGGAATCAGAGGCGGGGAATCAAGAGGCGGGGAATCAGAGGCGGGGAATCAGAGGCGGGGAATCAGAGGCGGAGAATCAGAGGCAGGCAATCAGATGCAGGAAATCAGAGGCAGGGAATCAGAGGCAGGGAATCAGAGGCAGGGAATCTGAGGCAGGGAATCAGAGGTGGGGAATCAGAGGCGTGGAATCAGAGGCAGGGAATCATATGAAGGGAATCTGATGCAGGGAATCTGAGGCAGGGAATCTGAGGCAGGGAATCTGTGGCAGGGAATCTGATGCGGGTTATCAGAAGGGGGAAATGAGATGTGGGAAACGAGATGCAGAGAAAGAGGCACGGATATAGAGCTAGGGAAAGAGAGGCAGGGAATCGGAGGCGGGGAATCAGAGGTGGGGAATCAGAGGCTGGGAATCACAGGCGGGGAATCAGAGGGGGGAATCAGAGGTGGGGAATCAGAGGCAGGGAATCAGAAGCAGGGAATCAGAGGCAGGAAATCAGAGGCGGCAAATCTGAGGCGTGGAATCAGAGGTGGGGAAAGAGATGTGGGGAAACGTAGGCCAGGAAAGTTGCGCGGAAAGGGAGGCGGTGAATCAGAGGCGGGGAATCAGAGGCGTGGAATCAGAGGCGGGAAATCAGAGGCGGGGAAAGATATGTGGGGAAAAGTAGGCCAGGAAAGTTGAGCGGAAAGGGAGGCACTGAATCAGAGGTGGGGAATCAGAGGCGGGGAATCAGAGGCGGGGAATCAGAGGTGGGGAATCAGAGGCGGGGAATCAGAAGTGGGGAATCAGAGGTGGGGAATCAGAGGCGGGGATTCAGAGGCAGAGAATCAGAGGCGGGGAATCTGAGGCAGGGAATCTGAGGTGCGGAATCAGAGGCGGGGAAACAGGTGGGTAAACAGAGGTGGGTAAAAATAGGCGGGGAATCAGAGGCGCGGAATCAGAGGCGGGGAATCAGAAGTGGGGAATCAGAGGTGGGGAATCAGAGGCGGGGAATCAGAATCAGCGAATCAGAGGCGGGGCAATCAGAGGTGGGGAATCAGAGGCGGGGAATCAGAGGCGGGGAATCAGAGGCGGTGAATCAGAGGCGGGGAATCAGACGCGGGGAATCAGAGGCGGGGAATCAGAAGTGGGGAATCAGAGGTGGGGAATCAGAGGCGGGGAATCAGAGGCAGGTAATCGGAGGCGGGCAATCAGATGCAGGGAATCAGAGGCAGGGATTCAGAGGCAGGGAATCTGAGGCAGGGAATCTGAGGCAGGGAATCTGAGGTGGGCAATCAGAGGCGGGAAAACAGGCGGGTAAACAGAGGCGGGTAAACATAGGCGGGGAATCAGAGGCGGGGAAACAGAGGCGGGGAATCAGAGGCGGGGAATCAGAGGCGGGGAATCAGAGTCGGGGAATCAGAGGCGGGGAATCTGAGGAGGGGAATCAGATGCAGGGAATCAGAGGCGGGGAATCAGAGGCGGGGTATCAGAGGCGGGGAATCAGAGGCGCTGAATCAGAGGCGGGGAATCAGAGGCGTGGAATCAGAGACGGGGAATCAGAGGCGGGGAATCAGAAGTGGGGAATCAGAGGTGGGAAATCAGAGGCGGGGAATCAGAGGCGGGGAATCAGATGCAGGGAATCAGAGGCAGGGAATCAGAGGCAGGGAATCAGAGGCAGGGAACCTGAGGTGGCGAATATGAGGTGGTGAATCAGAGGCGGGGAAACAGGCGGGTAAACAGAGGCGGGGAATCAGATGAAGGGAATCTCATGCAGGGAATCTGAGGCAGGGTATCTGAGGCAGGGAATCTGTGGCAGGGAATCTGATGCGGGTTATCAGAAGGGGGAAATGAGATGTGGGAAACGAGATGCAGAGAAAGAGGCACGGATATAGAGGCAGGGAAAGAGAGGCAGGGTATCAGAGGCGGGTAATCAGAGGCGTGGAATCAGAGACGGGGAATCAGAGGCGGGGAATCAGAAGTGGGGAATCAGAGGTGGGAAATCAGAGGCGGGGAATCAGAGGCGGGGAATCAGATGCAGGGAATCAGAGGCAGGGAATCAGAGGCAGGGAATCAGAGGCAGGGAACCTGAGGTGGCGAATATGAGGTGGTGAATCAGAGGCGGGGAAACAGGCGGGTAAACAGAGGCGGGGAATCAGATGAAGGGAATCTCATGCAGGGAATCTGAGGCAGGGTATCTGAGGCAGGGAATCTGTGGCAGGGAATCTGATGCGGGTTATCAGAAGGGGGAAATGAGATGTGGGAAACGAGATGCAGAGAAAGAGGCACGGATATAGAGGCAGGGAAAGAGAGGCAGGGTATCAGAGGCGGGTAATCAGAGGCGTGGAATCAGAGGCGGGGAATCAGAGACACAGAAAGAGAGGCGTGGAATCAGAGGTGCGGAATCAGAGCCGGTGAATCTGAGCCGGGAAAACAGAAGCAGAGCAACAGAGGTGGTGAAACATGGGTGCTGAATCGGACACGGGGAATCAGAGGTGGGGATTCAGAGGCCGGGAATCAGAGGCAGGGAATCAGAGGCAGGTTATCAGAGGCAGGGAATCAGAGGTGGGGAATCAGAGGCGGGGAATCAAGAGGCGGGGAATCAGAGGCGGGGAATCAGAGGCGGGGAATCAGAGGCGGAGAATCAGAGGCAGGCAATCAGATGCAGGAAATCAGAGGCAGGGAATCAGAGGCAGGGAATCAGAGGCAGGGAATCTGAGGCAGGGAATCAGAGGTGGGGAATAAGAGGCGGGGAATCAGAGGCAGGGAATCATATGAAGGGAATCTGATGCAGGGAATCTGAGGCAGGGAATCTGAGGCAGGGAATCTGTGGCAGGGAATCTGATGCGGGTTATCAGAAGGGGGAAATGAGATGTGGGAAACGAGATGCAGAGAAAGAGGCACGGAAATAGAGCTAGGGAAAGAGAGGCAGGGAATCGGAGGCGGGGAATCAGAGGTGGGGAATCAGAGGCTGGGAATCAGAGGCGGGGAATCAGAGGGGGGAATCAGAGGTGGGGAATCAGAGGCAGGGAATCAGAAGCAGGGAATCAGAGGCAGGAAATCAGAGGCGGCAAATCTGAGGCGTGGAATCAGAGGTGGGGAAAGAGATGTGGGGAAACGTAGGCCAGGAAAGTTGCGCGGAAAGGGAGGCGGTGAATCAGAGGCGGGGAATCAGAGGCGGGGAATCAGAGGCGGGGAATCAGAGGCCTGGAATCAGAGGTGGGGAAAGAGATGTGGGGAAACAGGCGGGTAAACAGAAGCGGGTAAACATAGCTGCATAAATAGAGGCAGCGAAAGAGATGGGCGAAACATAGTGGTTGGAACTTGTGTGTTGAAAATTCGGTACACAGAACAGATCAAACAGAGTTGTTGAAATTGAGGGAGGGAAAGAGAGGCACAGAAAGAGTGGAGGGGAAAGAGTGCAGGCAAAATAGAGGCGTAGAGACAGAGGTGGGGAATCAGAGGCGGGGAATCAGAGGCGGGGAATCAGAGGCAGGGAATCAGATGAAGGGAATCTGATGCAGGGAATCTGAGGCAGGGAATCTGAGGCAGGGAATCGGAGGCAGGGAATCTGAGGCAGGGAATCAGTAAAAAGTTATCAGAGGCAGGGTATCAGAGGCGGAGAATCAGAGGTGGGGAATCAGAAGTGGGGAATCAGAGGTGGGGAATCAGAGGCGTGGAATCAGAGGCGGGGAATCAGAGGTGGGGAATCAGAAGTGGGGAATCAGAGGTGGGGAATCAGAGGCGGGGAATCAGAGGCGTGGAATCAGAGGCGGGCAATCAGAAGTGGGGAATCAGAGGCGGGGAATCAGAGGCGGGGAATCAGAGGCGGTGAATCAGAGGCGGGGAATCAGAGGTGGGGAATCAGAGGTGGGGAATCAGAAGTGGGGAATCAGAGGTGGGGAATCAGAGGCGGGGAATCAGAGGCGGGGAATCAGAGGCGAGCAATCAGATGCAGGGAATCAGAGGCAGGGAATCAGACGCAGGGAATCAAATGAAGGGAATCTGATGCAGGGAATCTGAGGCAGGGAATCTGAGGCAGGGAATCTGTGGTGGGGAATCAGAGGCGGGAAAACAGGCGGGTAAACAGAGGCGGGTAAACATAGGCGGGGAATCAGAGGCGTGGAATCAGAGGCGGGAAATCAGAGGCGGGGAAAGATATGTGGGGAAATGTAGGCCAGGAAAGTTGAGCGGAAAGGGAGGCAGTGAATCAGAGGTGGGGAATCAGAGGCGGGGAATCAGAGGCGGGGAATCAGAGGCGGGGAATCAGAGGCGGGGAATCAGAAGTGGGGAATCAGAGGTGGGGAATCAGAGGCGGGGAATCAGAGGCAGAGAATCAGAGGCGGGGAATCTGAGGCAGGGAATCTGAGGTGGGGAATCAGAGGCGGGGAAAAAGGTGGGTAAACAGAGGTGGGTAAACATAGGCGGGGAATCAGAGGCGCGGAATCAGAGGCGGGGAATCAGAGGCAGGGAATCAGAGGCGGGGAATCAGACGCGGGGAATCAGATGCGGGGAATCAGAGGTGGGGAATCAGAGGCGGGGTATCAGAGGAGGGGAATCAGAGGCGTGGAATCAGAGGTTGCGAATCAGAGGTGGGGAATCAGAGGCGTGGAATCAGAGGCGGGGAATCAGAGGCGGGGAATCAGAAGTGGGGAATCAGAGGTGGGGAATCAGAGGCGGGGAATCAGAATCAGCGAATCAGAGGCGGGGCAATCAGAGGTGGGGAATCAGAGGCGGGGAATCAGAGGCGGGGAATCAGAGGCGGTGAATCAGAGGCGGGGAATCAGACGCGGGGAATCAGAGGCAGGGAATCAGAAGTGGGGAATCAGAGGTGGGGAATCAGAGGCGGGGAATCAGAGGCAGGTAATCAGAGGCGGGCAATCAGATGCAGGGAATCAGAGGCAGGGAATCAGAGGCAGGGAATCTGAGGCAGGGAATCTGAGGCAGGGAATCAGAAGTGGGGAATCAGAGGTGGGGAATCAGAGGCGTGGAATCAGAGGCGGGGAATCAGAGGTGGGGAATCAGAAGTGGGGAATCAGAGGTGGGGAATCAGAGGCGGGGAATCAGAGGCGTGGAATCAGAGGCGTGCAATCAGAAGTGGGGAATCAGAGGCGGGGAATCAGAGGCGGGGAATCAGAGGCGGTGAATCAGAGGCGGGGAATCAGAGGTGGGGAATCAGAGGCGGGGAATCAGAAGTGGGGAATCAGAGGTGGGGAATCAGAGGCGGGGAATCAGAGGCGGGGAATCAGAGGCGGGCAATCAGATGCAGGGAATCAGAGGCAGGGAATCAGACGCAGGGAATCAAATGAAGGGAATCTGATGCAGGGAATCTGAGGCAGGGAATCTGAGGCAGGGAATCTGTGGTGGGGAATCAGAGGCGGGAAAACAGGTGGGTAAACAGAGGCGGGTAAACATAGGCTGGGAATCAGAGGCGTGGAATCAGAGGCGGGAAATCAGAGGCGGGGAAAGATATGTGGGGAAATGTAGGCCAGGAAAGTTGAGCGGAAAGGGAGGCAGTGAATCAGAGGTGGGGAATCAGAGGCGGGGAATCAGAGGCGGGGAATCAGAGGCGGGGAGTCAGAGGCGGGGAATCAGAAGTGGGGAATCAGAGGTGGGGAATCAGAGGCGGGGAATCAGAGGCGGAGAATCAGAGGCGGGGAATCTGAGGCAGGGAATCTGAGGTGGGGAATCAGAGGCGGGGAAACAGGTGGGTAAACAGAGGTGGGTAAACATAGGCGGGGAATCAGAGGCGCGGAATCAGAGGCGGGGAATCAGAGGCAGGGAATCAGAGGCGGGGAATCAGAGGCGGGGAATCAGATGCGGGGAATCAGAGGTGGGGAATCAGAGGCGGGGTATCAGAGGAGGGGAATCAGAGGCGTGGAATCAGAGGCGGGGAATCAGAGGCGGGGAATCAGAGGCGTGGAATCAGAGGCGGGGAATCAGAGGCGGGGAATCAGAAGTGGGGAATCAGAGGTGGGGAATCAGAGGCGGGGAATCAGAATCAGCGAATCAGAGGCGGGGCAATCAGAGGTGGGGAATCAGAGGCGGGGAATCAGAGGCGGGGAATCAGAGGCGGTGAATCAGAGGCGGGGAATCAGACGCGGGGAATCAGAGGCAGGGAATCAGAAGTGGGGAATCAGAGGTGGGGAATCAGAGGCGGGGAATCAGAGGCAGGTAATCAGAGGCGGGCAATCAGATGCAGGGAATCAGAGGCAGGGAATCAGAGGCAGGGAATCTGAGGCAGGGAATCTGAGGCAGGGAATCTGAGGCAGGGAATCTGAGGCAGGGAATCTGAGGTGGGCAATCAGAGGCGGGAAAACAGGCGGGTAAACAGAGGCGGGTAAACATAGGCGGGGAATCAGAGGCGGGGAATCAGAGGCGGGGAATCAGAGTCGGGGAATCAGAGGCGGGGAATCAGAGTCAGGGAATCAGAGGCGGGGAATCTGAGGCGGGGAATCAGATGCAGGGAATTAGAGGCGGGGAATCAGAGGCGGGGTATCAGAGGCGGGGAATCAGAGGCGCGGAATCAGAGGCGGGGAATCAGAGGCGTGGAATCACAGACGGGGAATCAGAGGCGGGGAATCAGAAGTGGGGAATCAGAGGTGGGAAATCTGAGGCGGGGAATCAGAGGCGGGGAATCAGAGGCGGGGAATCAGAGGCAGGGTATCAGAGGCGGGCAATCAGATGCAGGGAATCAGAGGCAGGGAATCAGAGGCAGGGAATCAGAGGCAGGGAACCTGAGGTGGCGAATATGAGGTGGTGAATCAGAGGCGGGGAAACAGGCGGGTAAACAGAGGCTGGGAATCAGATGCAGGGAATCAGAGGCGGGGAATCAGAGGCAGGGAATCAGATGAAGGGAATCTGATGCAGGGAATCTGAGGCAGGGAATCTGAGGCAGGGAATCTGTGGCAGGGAATCTGATGCGGGTTATCAGAAGGGGGAAATGAGATGTGGGAAACGAGATGCAGAGAAAGAGGCACGGAAATAGAGGCAGGGAAAGAGAGGCAGGGTATCAGAGGCGGGTAATCAGAGGCGTGGAATCAGAGGCTGGGAATCAGAGGCGGGGAATCAGAGGGGGGAATCAGAGGTGGGGAATCAGAGGCAGGGAATCAGAAGCAGGGAATCAGAGGCAGGAAATCAGAGGCGGCAAATCTGAGGCGTGGAATAAGAGGTGGGGAAAGAGATGTGGGGAAACTTAGGCCAGGAAAGTTGCGCAGAAAGGGAGGCGGTGAATCAGAGGCGGGGAATCAGAGGCGGGGAATCAGAGGCGGGGAATCAGAGGCCTGGAATCAGAGGTGGGGAAAGAGATGTGGGGAAACAGGCGGGTAAACAGAAGCGGGTAAACATAGCTGCATAAATAGAGGTAGCGAAAGAGATGGGCGAAACATAGTGGTTGGAACTTGTGTGTTGAAAATTAGGTACACAGAACAGATCAAACAGAGTTGTTGAAATTGAGGGAGGGAAAGAGAGGCACAGAAAGAGTGGAGGGGAAAGAGTGCAGGCAAAATAGAGGCGTAGAGACAGAGGTGGGGAATCAGAGGCGGGGAATCAGAGGCGGGGAATCAGAGGCAGGGAATCAGATGAAGGGAATCAGATGAAGGGAATCTGAGGCAGGGAATCTGAGGCAGGGAATCTGAGGCAGGGAAACGGAGGCAGGGAATCTGAGGCAGGGAATCAGTAAAATGTTATCAGAGGCAGGGTATCAGAGGCGGAGAATCAGAGGTGGGGAAACAGAAGTGGGGAATCAGAGGTGGGGAATCAGAGGCGTGGAATCAGAGGCGGGGAATCAGAGGTGGGGAATCAGAAGTGGGGAATCAGAGGTGGGGAATCAGAGGCGGGGAATCAGAGGCGTGGAATCAGAGGCGGGCAATCAGAAGTGGGGAATCAGAGGCGGGGAATCAGAGGCGGGGAATCAGAGGCGGTGAATCAGAGGCGGGGAATCAGAGGTGGGGAATCAGAGGCGGGGAATCAGAAGTGGGGAATCAGAGGTGGGGAATCAGAGGCGGGGAATCAGAGGCGGGGAATCAGAGGCGGGCAATCAGATGCAGGGAATCAGAGGCAGGGAATCAGACGCAGGGAATCAAATGAAGGGAATCTGATGCAGGGAATCTGAGGCAGGGAATCTGTGGTGGGGAATCAGAGGCGGGAAAACAGGCGGGTAAACAGAGGCGGGTAAACATAGGCGGGGAATCAGAGGTGTGGAATCAGAGGCGGGAAATCAGAGGCGGGGAAAGATATGTGGGGAAATGTAGGCCAGGAAAGTTGAGCGGAAAGGGAGGCAGTGAATCAGAGGTGGGGAATCAGAGGCGGGGAATCAGAGGCGGGGAATCAGAGGCGGGGAATCAGAGGCGGGGAATCAGAAGTGGGGAATCAGAGGTGGGGAATCAGAGGCGGGGAATCAGAGGCGGAGAATCAGAGGCGGGGAATCTGAGGCAGGGAATCTGAGGTGGGGAATCAGAGGCGGGGAAACAGGTGGGTAAAAAGAGGTGGGTAAACATAGGCGGGGAATCAGAGGCGCGGAATCAGAGGCGGGGAATCAGAGGCAGGGAATCAGAGGCGGGGAATCAGAGGCGGGGAATCAGATGCGGGGAATCAGAGGTGGGGAATCAGAGGCGGGGTATCAGAGGAGGGGAATCAGAGGCGTGGAATCAGAGGCGGGGAATCAGAGGCGGGGAAACAGGTGGGTAAAAAGAGGTGGGTAAACATAGGCGGGGAATCAGAGGCGCGGAATCAGAGGCGGGGAATCAGAGGCAGGGAATCAGAGGCGGGGAATCAGAGGCGGGGAATCAGATGCGGGGAATCAGAGGTGGGGAATCAGAGGCGGGGTATCAGAGGAGGGGAATCAGAGGCGTGGAATCAGAGGCGGGGAATCAGAGGCGGGGAATCAGAGGCGTGGAATCAGAGGCGGGGAATCAGAGGCGGGGAATCAGAAGTGGGGAATCAGAGGTGGGGAATCAGAGGCGGGGAATCAGAATCAGCGAATCAGAGGCGGGGCAATCAGAGGTGGGGAATCAGAGGCGGGGAATCAGAGGCGGGGAATCAGAGGCGGTGAATCAGAGGCGGGGAATCAGACGCGGGGAATCAGAGGCGGGGAATCAGAAGTGGGGAATCAGAGGTGGGGAATCAGAGGCGGGGAATCAGAGGCAGGTAATCAGAGGCGGGCAATCAGATGCAGGGAATCAGAGGCAGGGAATCAGAGGCAGGGAATCTGAGGCAGGGAATCTGAGGCAGGGAATCTGAGGTGGGCAATCAGAGGCGGGAAAACAGGCGGGTAAACAGAGGCGGGTAAACATAGGCGGGGAATCAGAGGCGGGGAATCAGAGGCGGGGAATCAGAGTCGGGGAATCAGAGGCGGGGAATCAGAGTCGGGGAATCAGAGGCGGGGAATCTGAGGCGGGGAATCAGATGCAGGGAATCAGAGGCGGGGAATCAGAGGCGGGGTATCAGAGGCGGGGAATCAGAGGCGCGGAATCAGAGGCGGGGAATCAGAGGCGTGGAATCACAGACGGGGAATCAGAGGCGGGGAATCAGAAGTGGGGAATCAGAGGTGGGAAATCAGAGGCGGGGAATCAGAGGCGGGGAATCAGAGGCGGGGAATCAGAGGCAGGGTATCAGAGGCGGGCAATCAGATGCAGGGAATCAGAGGCAGGGAATCAGAGGCAGGGAATCAGAGGCAGGGAACCTGAGGTGGCGAATATGAGGTGGTGAATCAGAGGCGGGGAAACAGGCGGGTAAACAGAGGCTGGGAATCAGATGCAGGGAATCAGAGGCGGGGAATCAGAGGCAGGGAATCAGATGAAGGGAATCTGATGCAGGGAATCTGAGGCAGGGAATCTGAGGCAGGGAATCTGTGGCAGGGAATCTGATGCGGGTTATCAGAAGGGGGAAATGAGATGTGGGAAACGAGATGCAGAGAAAGAGGCACGGAAATAGTGGCAGGGAAAGAGAGGCAGGGTATCAGAGGCGGGTAATCAGAGGCGCGGAATCAGAGGCGGGGAATCAGAAGTGGGGAATCAGAGGTGGGGAATCAGAGGCGGGGAATCAGAATCAGCGAATCAGAGGCGGGGCAATCAGAGGTGGGGAATCAGAGGCGGGGAATCAGAGGCGGGGAATCAGAGGCGGTGAATCAGAGGCGGGGAATCAGACGCGGGGAATCAGAGGCGGGGAATCAGAAGTGGGGAATCAGAGGTGGGGAATCAGAGGCGGGGAATCAGAGGTGGGGAATCAGAAGTGGGGAATCAGAGGTGGGGAATCAGAGGCGGGGAATCAGAGGCGTGGAATCAGAGGCGGGCAATCAGAAGTGGGGAATCAGAGGCGGGGAATCAGAGGCGGGGAATCAGAGGCGGTGAATCAGAGGCGGGGAATCAGAGGTGGGGAATCAGAGGCGGGGAATCAGAAGTGGGGAATCAGAGGTGGGGAATCAGAGGCGGGGAATCAGAGGCGGGGAATCAGAGGCGGGCAATCAGATGCAGGGAATCAGAGGCAGGGAATCAGACGCAGGGAATCAAATGAAGGGAATCTGATGCAGGGAATCTGAGGCAGGGAATCTGAGGCAGGGAATCTGTGGTGGGGAATCAGAGGCGGGAAAACAGGCGGGTAAACAGAGGCGGGTAAACATAGGCGGGGAATCAGAGGTGTGGAATCAGAGGCGGGAAATCAGAGGCGGGGAAAGATATGTGGGGAAATGTAGGCCAGGAAAGTTGAGCGGAAAGGGAGGCAGTGAATCAGAGGTGGGGAATCAGAGGCGGGGAATCAGAGGCGGGGAATCAGAGGCGGGGAATCAGAGGCGGGGAATCAGAAGTGGGGAATCAGAGGTGGGGAATCAGAGGCGGGGAATCAGAGGCGGAGAATCAGAGGCGGGGAATCTGAGGCAGGAAATCTGAGGTGGGGAATCAGAGGCGGGGAATCAGTTGCGGGGAATCAGAGGTGGGGAATCAGAGGCGGGGTATCAGAGGAGGGGAATCAGAGGTGTGGAATCAGAGGCGGGGAATCAGAGGCGGGGAATCAGAGGCGTGGAATCAGAGGCGGGGAATCAGAGGCGGGGAATCAGAAGTGGGGAATCAGAGGTGGGGAATCAGAGGCGGGGAATCAGAATCAGCGAATCAGAGGCGGGGCAATCAGAGGTGGGGAATCAGAGGCGGGGAATCAGAGGCGGGGAATCAGAGGCGGTGAATCAGAGGCGGGGAATCAGACGCGGGGGAATCAGAGGCGGGGAATCAGAAGTGGGGAATCAGAGGTGGGGAATCAGAGGCGGGGAATCAGAGGCAGGTAATCAGAGGCGGGCAATCAGATGCAGGGAATCAGAGGCAGGGAATCAGAGGCAGGGAATCTGAGGCAGGGAATCTGAGGCAGGGAATCTGAGGTGGGCAATCAGAGGCGGGAAAACAGGCGGGTAAACAGAGGCGGGTAAACATAGGCGGGGAATCAGAGGCGGGGAATCAGAGGCGGGGAATCAGAGTCGGGGAATCAGAGGCGGGGAATCAGAGTCGGGGAATCAGAGGCGGGGAATCTGAGGCGGGGAATCAGATGCAGGGAATCAGAGGCGGGGAATCAGAGGCGGGGTATCAGAGGCGGGGAATCAGAGGCGCGGAATCAGAGGCGGGGAATCAGAGGCGTGGAATCACAGACGGGGAATCAGAGGCGGGGAATCAGAAGTGGGGAATCAGAGGTGGGAAATCAGAGGCGGGGAATCAGAGGCGGGGAATCAGAGGCGGGGAATCAGAGGCAGGGTATCAGAGGCGGGCAATCAGATGCAGGGAATCAGAGGCAGGGAATCAGAGGCAGGGAATCAGAGGCAGGGAACCTGAGGTGGCGAATATGAGGTGGTGAATCAGAGGCGGGGAAACAGGCGGGTAAACAGAGGCTGGGAATCAGATGCAGGGAATCAGAGGCGGGGAATCAGAGGCAGGGAATCAGATGAAGGGAATCTGATGCAGGGAATCTGAGGCAGGGAATCTGAGGCAGGGAATCTGTGGCAGGGAATCTGATGCGGGTTATCAGAAGGGGGAAATGAGATGTGGGAAACGAGATGCAGAGAAAGAGGCACGGAAATAGTGGCAGGGAAAGAGAGGCAGGGTATCAGAGGCGGGTAATCAGAGGCGCGGAATCAGAGGCGGGGAATCAGAAGTGGGGAATCAGAGGTGGGGAATCAGAGGCGGGGAATCAGAATCAGCGAATCAGAGGCGGGGCAATCAGAGGTGGGGAATCAGAGGCGGGGAATCAGAGGCGGGGAATCAGAGGCGGTGAATCAGAGGCGGGGAATCAGACGCGGGGAATCAGAGGCGGGGAATCAGAAGTGGGGAATCAGAGGTGGGGAATCAGAGGCGGGGAATCAGAGGCAGGTAATCGGAGGCGGGCAATCAGATGCAGGGAATCAGAGGCAGGGAATCAGAGGCAGGGAATCTGAGGCAGGGAATCTGAGGCAGGGAATCTGAGGTGGGCAATCAGAGGCGGGAAAACAGGCGGGTAAACAGAGGCGGGTAAACATAGGCGGGGAATCAGAGGCGGGGAAACAGAGGCGGGGAATCAGAGGCGGGGAATCAGAGGCGGGGAATCAGAGTCGGGGAATCAGAGGCGGGGAATCTGAGGCGGGGAATCAGATGCAGGGAATCAGAGGCGGGGAATCAGAGGCGGGGTATCAGAGGCGGGGAATCAGAGGCGCTGAATCAGAGGCGGGGAATCAGAGGCGTGGAATCAGAGACGGGGAATCAGAGGCGGGGAATCAGAAGTGGGGAATCAGAGGTGGGAAATCAGAGGCGGGGAATCAGAGGCGGGGAATCAGATGCAGGGAATCAGAGGCAGGGAATCAGAGGCAGGGAATCAGAGGCAGGGAACCTGAGGTGGCGAATATGAGGTGGTGAATCAGAGGCAGGGAAACAGGCGGGTAAACAGAGGCGGGGAATCAGATGAAGGGAATCTCATGCAGGGAATCTGAGGCAGGGTATCTGAGGCAGGGAATCTGTGGCAGGGAATCTGATGCGGGTTATCAGAAGGGGGAAATGAGATGTGGGAAACGAGATGCAGAGAAAGAGGCACGGATATAGAGGCAGGGAAAGAGAGGCAGGGTATCAGAGGCGGGTAATCAGAGGCGTGGAATCAGAGACGGGGAATCAGAGGCGGGGAATCAGAAGTGGGGAATCAGAGGTGGGAAATCAGAGGCGGGGAATCAGAGGCGGGGAATCAGATGCAGGGAATCAGAGGCAGGGAATCAGAGGCAGGGAATCAGAGGCAGGGAACCTGAGGTGGCGAATATGAGGTGGTGAATCAGAGGCGGGGAAACAGGCGGGTAAACAGAGGCGGGGAATCAGATGAAGGGAATCTCATGCAGGGAATCTGAGGCAGGGTATCTGAGGCAGGGAATCTGTGGCAGGGAATCTGATGCGGGTTATCAGAAGGGGGAAATGAGATGTGGGAAACGAGATGCAGAGAAAGAGGCACGGATATAGAGGCAGGGAAAGAGAGGCAGGGTATCAGAGGCGGGTAATCAGAGGCGTGGAATCAGAGGCGGGGAATCAGAGACACAGAAAGAGAGGCGTGGAATCAGAGGTGCGGAATCAGTGCCGGTGAATCTGAGCCGGGAAAACAGAAGCAGAGCAACAGAGGTGGTGAAACATGGGTGCTGAATCGGACACGGGGAATCAGAGGTGGGGATTCAGAGGCCGGGAATCAGAGGCAGGGAATCAGAGGCAGGTTATCAGAGGCAGGGAATCAGAGGTGGGGAATCAGAGGCGGGGAATCAAGAGGCGGGGAATCAGAGGAGGGGAATCAGAGGCGGGGAATCAGAGGCGGAGAATCAGAGGCAGGCAATCAGATGCAGGAAATCAGAGGCAGGGAATCAGAGGCAGGGAATCAGAGGCAGGGAATCTGAGGCAGGGAATCAGAGGTGGGGAATCAGAGGCGTGGAATCAGAGGCAGGGAATCATATGAAGGGAATCTGATGCAGGGAATCTGAGGCAGGGAATCTGAGGCAGGGAATCTGTGGCAGGGAATCTGATGCGGGTTATCAGAAGGGGGAAATGAGATGTGGGAAACGAGATGCAGAGAAAGAGGCACGGAAATAGAGCTAGGGAAAGAGAGGCAGGGAATCGGAGGCGGGGAATCAGAGGTGGGGAATCAGAGGCTGGGAATCAGAGGCGGGGAATCAGAGGGGGGAATCAGAGGTGGGGAATCAGAGGCAGGGAATCAGAAGCAGGGAATCAGAGGCAGGAAATCAGAGGCGGCAAATCTGAGGCGTGGAATCAGAGGTGGGGAAAGAGATGTGGGGAAACGTAGGCCAGGAAAGTTGCGCGGAAAGGGAGGCGGTGAATCAGAGGCGGGGAATCAGAGGCGGGGAATCAGAGGCGGGGAATCAGAGGCCTGGAATCAGAGGTGGGGAAAGAGATGTGGGGAAACAGGCGGGTAAACAGAAGCGGGTAAACATAGCTGCATAAATAGAGGCAGCGAAAGAGATGGGCGAAACATAGTGGTTGGAACTTGTGTGTTGAAAATTCGGTACACAGAACAGATCAAACAGAGTTGTTGAAATTGAGGGAGGGAAAGAGAGGCACAGAAAGAGTGGAGGGGAAAGAGTGCAGGCAAAATAGAGGCGTAGAGACAGAGGTGGGGAATCAGAGGCGGGGAATCAGAGGCGGGGAATCAGAGGCAGGGAATCAGATGAAGGGAATCTGATGCAGGGAATCTGAGGCAGGGAATCTGAGGCAGGGAATCGGAGGCAGGGAATCTGAGGCAGGGAATCAGTAAAAAGTTATCAGAGGCAGGGTATCAGAGGCGGAGAATCAGAGGTGGGGAATCAGAAGTGGGGAATCAGAGGTGGGGAATCAGAGGTGTGGAATCAGAGGCGGGGAATCAGAGGTGGGGAATCAGAAGTGGGGAATCAGAGGTGGGGAATCAGAGGCGGGGAATCAGAGGCGTGGAATCAGAGGCGGGCAATCAGAAGTGGGGAATCAGAGGCGGGGAATCAGAGGCGGGGAATCAGAGGCGGTGAATCAGAGGCGGGGAATCAGAGGTGGGGAATCAGAGGCGGGGAATCAGAAGTGGGGAATCAGAGGTGGGGAATCAGAGGCGGGGAATCAGAGGCGGGGAATCAGAGGCGGGCAATCAGATGCAGGGAATCAGAGGCAGGGAATCAGACGCAGGGAATCAAATGAAGGGAATCTGATGCAGGGAATCTGAGGCAGGGAATCTGAGGCAGGGAATCTGTGGTGGGGAATCAGAGGCGGGAAAACAGGCGGGTAAACAGAGGCGGGTAAACATAGGCTGGGAATCAGAGGCGTGGAATCAGAGGCGGGAAATCAGAGGCGGGGAAAGATATGTGGGGAAATGTAGGCCAGGAAAGTTGAGCGGAAAGGGAGGCAGTGAATCAGAGGTGGGGAATCAGAGGCGGGGAATCAGAGGCGGGGAATCAGAGGCGGGGAATCAGAGGCGGGGAATCAGAAGTGGGGAATCAGAGGTGGGGAATCAGAGGCGGGGAATCAGAGGCGGGGAAACAGGTGGGTAAACAGAGGTGGGTAAACATAGGCGGGGAATCAGAGGCGCGGAATCAGAGGCGGGGTATCAGAGGCAGGGAATCAGAGGCGGGGAATCAGACGCGGGGAATCAGATGCGGGGAATCAGAGGTGGGGAATCAGAGGCGGGGTATCAGAGGAGGGGAATCAGAGGCGTGGAATCAGAGGTTGGGAATCAGAGGTGGGGAATCAGAGGCGTGGAATCAGAGGCGGGGAATCAGAGGCGGGGAATCAGAAGTGGGGAATCAGAGGTGGGGAATCAGAGGCGGGGAATCAGAATCAGCGAATCAGAGGCGGGGCAATCAGAGGTGGGGAATCAGAGGCGGGGAATCAGAGGCGGGGAATCAGAGGCGGTGAATCAGAGGCGGGGAATCAGACGCGGGGAATCAGAGGCGGGGAATCAGAAGTGGGGAATCAGAGGTGGGGAATCAGAGGCGGGGAATCAGAGGCAGGTAATCAGAGGCGGGCAATCAGATGCAGGGAATCAGAGGCAGGGAATCAGAGGCAGGGAATCTGAGGCAGGGAATCTGAGGCAGGGAATCTGAGGTGGGCAATCAGAGGCGGGAAAACAGGCGGGTAAACAGAGGCGGGTAAACATAGGCGGGGAATCAGAGGCGGGGAATCAGAGGCGGGGAATCACAGTCGGGGAATCAGAGGCGGGGAATCAGAGTCGGGGAATCAGAGGCGGGGAATCTGAGGCGGGGAATCAGATGCAGGGAATCAGAGGCGGGGAATCAGAGGCGGGGTATCAGAGGCGGGGAATCAGAGGCGCGGAATCAGAGGTGGGGAATCAGAGGCGTGGAATCACAGACGGGGAATCAGAGGCGGGGAATCAGAAGTGGGGAATCAGAGGTGGGAAATCTGAGGCGGGGAATCAGAGGCGGGGAATCAGAGGCGGGGAATCAGAGGCAGGGTATCAGAGGCGGGCAATCAGATGCAGGGAATCAGAGGCAGTGAATCAGAGGCAGGGAATCAGTAAAAAGTTATCAGAGGCAGGGTATCAGAGGCGGAGAATCAGAGGTGGGGAATCAGAAGTGGGGAATCAGAGGTGGGGAATCAGAGGCGTGGAATCAGAGGCGGGGAATCAGAGGTGGGGAATCAGAAGTGGGGAATCAGAGGTGGGGAATCAGAGGCTGGGAATCAGAGGCGTGGAATCAGAGGCGTGCAATCAGAAGTGGGGAATCAGAGGCGGGGAATCAGAGGCGGGGAATCAGAGGCGGTGAATCAGAGGCGGGGAATCAGAGGTGGGGAATCAGAGGCGGGGAATCAGAAGTGGGGAATCAGAGGTGGGGAATCAGAGGCGGGGAATCAGAGGCGGGGAATCAGAGGCGGGCAATCAGATGCAGGGAATCAGAGGCAGGGAATCAGACGCAGGGAATCAAATGAAGGGAATCTGATGCAGGGAATCTGAGGCAGGGAATCTGAGGCAGGGAATCTGTGGTGGGGAATCAGAGGCGGGAAAACAGGCGGGTAAACAGAGGCGGGTAAACATAGGCTGGGAATCAGAGGCGTGGAATCAGAGGCGGGAAATCAGAGGCGGGGAAAGATATGTGGGGAAATGTAGGCCAGGAAAGTTGAGCGGAAAGGGAGGCAGTGAATCAGAGGTGGGGAATCAGAGGCGGGGAATCAGAGGCGGGGAATCAGAGGCGGGGAGTCAGAGGCGGGGAATCAGAAGTGGGGAATCAGAGGTGGGGAATCAGAGGCGGGGAATCAGAGGCGGAGAATCAGAGGCGGGGAATCTGAGGCAGGGAATCTGAGGTGGGGAATCAGAGGCGGGGAAACAGGTGGGTAAACAGAGGTGGGTAAACATAGGCGGGGAATCAGAGGCGCGGAATCAGAGGCGGGGAATCAGAGGCAGGGAATCAGAGGCGGGGAATCAGAGGCGGGGAATCAGATGCGGGGAATCAGAGGTGGGGAATCAGAGGCGGGGTATCAGAGGAGGGGAATCAGAGGCGTGGAATCAGAGGCGGGGAATCAGAGGCGGGGAATCAGAGGCGTGGAATCAGAGGCGGGGAATCAGAGGCGGGGAATCAGAAGTGGGGAATCAGAGGTGGGGAATCAGAGGCGGGGAATCAGAATCAGCGAATCAGAGGCGGGGCAATCAGAGGTGGGGAATCAGAGGCGGGGAATCAGAGGCGGGGAATCAGAGGCGGTGAATCAGAGGCGGGGAATCAGACGCGGGGAATCAGAGGCGGGGAATCAGAAGTGGGGAATCAGAGGTGGGGAATCAGAGGCGGGGAATCAGAGGCAGGTAATCAGAGGCGGGCAATCAGATGCAGGGAATCAGAGGCAGGGAATCAGAGGCAGGGAATCTGAGGCAGGGAAACTGAGGCAGGGAATCTGAGGCAGGGAATCTGAGGTGGGCAATCAGAGGCGGGAAAACAGGCAGGTAAACAGAGGCGGGTAAACATAGGCGGGGAATCAGAGGCGTGGAATCAGAGGCGGGAAATCAGAGGCGGGGAAAGATATGTGGGGAAATGTAGGCCAGGAAAGTTGAGCGGAAAGGGAGGCAGTGAATCAGAGGTGGGGAATCAGAGGCGGGGAATCAGAGGCGGGGAATCAGAGGCGGGGTATCAGAGGCGGGGAATCAGAGGCGCTGAATCAGAGGCGGGGAATCAGAGGCGTGGAATCAGAGACGGGGAATCAGAGGCGGGGAATCAGAAGTGGGGAATCAGAGGTGGGAAATCAGAGGCGGGGAATCAGAGGCGGGGAATCAGATGCAGGGAATCAGAGGCAGGGAATCAGAGGCAGGGAATCAGAGGCAGGGAACCTGAGGTGGCGAATATGAGGTGGTGAATCAGAGGCAGGGAAACAGGCGGGTAAACAGAGGCGGGGAATCAGATGAAGGGAATCTCATGCAGGGAATCTGAGGCAGGGTATCTGAGGCAGGGAATCTGTGGCAGGGAATCTGATGCGGGTTATCAGAAGGGGGAAATGAGATGTGGGAAACGAGATGCAGAGAAAGAGGCACGGATATAGAGGCAGGGAAAGAGAGGCAGGGTATCAGAGGCGGGTAATCAGAGGCGTGGAATCAGAGACGGGGAATCAGAGGCGGGGAATCAGAAGTGGGGAATCAGAGGTGGGAAATCAGAGGCGGGGAATCAGAGGCGGGGAATCAGATGCAGGGAATCAGAGGCAGGGAATCAGAGGCAGGGAATCAGAGGCAGGGAACCTGAGGTGGCGAATATGAGGTGGTGAATCAGAGGCGGGGAAACAGGCGGGTAAACAGAGGCGGGGAATCAGATGAAGGGAATCTCATGCAGGGAATCTGAGGCAGGGTATCTGAGGCAGGGAATCTGTGGCAGGGAATCTGATGCGGGTTATCAGAAGGGGGAAATGAGATGTGGGAAACGAGATGCAGAGAAAGAGGCACGGATATAGAGGCAGGGAAAGAGAGGCAGGGTATCAGAGGCGGGTAATCAGAGGCGTGGAATCAGAGGCGGGGAATCAGAGACACAGAAAGAGAGGCGTGGAATCAGAGGTGCGGAATCAGTGCCGGTGAATCTGAGCCGGGAAAACAGAAGCAGAGCAACAGAGGTGGTGAAACATGGGTGCTGAATCGGACACGGGGAATCAGAGGTGGGGATTCAGAGGCCGGGAATCAGAGGCAGGGAATCAGAGGCAGGTTATCAGAGGCAGGGAATCAGAGGTGGGGAATCAGAGGCGGGGAATCAAGAGGCGGGGAATCAGAGGCGGGGAATCAGAGGCGGGGAATCAGAGGCGGAGAATCAGAGGCAGGCAATCAGATGCAGGAAATCAGAGGCAGGGAATCAGAGGCAGGGAATCAGAGGCAGGGAATCTGAGGCAGGGAATCAGAGGTGGGGAATCAGAGGCGTGGAATCAGAGGCAGGGAATCATATGAAGGGAATCTGATGCAGGGAATCTGAGGCAGGGAATCTGAGGCAGGGAATCTGTGGCAGGGAATCTGATGCGGGTTATCAGAAGGGGGAAATGAGATGTGGGAAACGAGATGCAGAGAAAGAGGCACGGAAATAGAGCTAGGGAAAGAGAGGCAGGGAATCGGAGGCGGGGAATCAGAGGTGGGGAATCAGAGGCTGGGAATCAGAGGCGGGGAATCAGAGGGGGGAATCAGAGGTGGGGAATCAGAGGCAGGGAATCAGAAGCAGGGAATCAGAGGCAGGAAATCAGAGGCGGCAAATCTGAGGCGTGGAATCAGAGGTGGGGAAAGAGATGTGGGGAAACGTAGGCCAGGAAAGTTGCGCGGAAAGGGAGGCGGTGAATCAGAGGCGGGGAATCAGAGGCGGGGAATCAGAGGCGGGGAATCAGAGGCCTGGAATCAGAGGTGGGGAAAGAGATGTGGGGAAACAGGCGGGTAAACAGAAGCGGGTAAACATAGCTGCATAAATAGAGGCAGCGAAAGAGATGGGCGAAACATAGTGGTTGGAACTTGTGTGTTGAAAATTCGGTACACAGAACAGATCAAACAGAGTTGTTGAAATTGAGGGAGGGAAAGAGAGGCACAGAAAGAGTGGAGGGGAAAGAGTGCAGGCAAAATAGAGGCGTAGAGACAGAGGTGGGGAATCAGAGGCGGGGAATCAGAGGCGGGGAATCAGAGGCAGGGAATCAGATGAAGGGAATCTGATGCAGGGAATCTGAGGCAGGGAATCTGAGGCAGGGAATCGGAGGCAGGGAATCTGAGGCAGGGAATCAGTAAAAAGTTATCAGAGGCAGGGTATCAGAGGCGGAGAATCAGAGGTGGGGAATCAGAAGTGGGGAATCAGAGGTGGGGAATCAGAGGTGTGGAATCAGAGGCGGGGAATCAGAGGTGGGGAATCAGAAGTGGGGAATCAGAGGTGGGGAATCAGAGGCGGGGAATCAGAGGCGTGGAATCAGAGGCGGGCAATCAGAAGTGGGGAATCAGAGGCGGGGAATCAGAGGCGGGGAATCAGAGGCGGTGAATCAGAGGCGGGGAATCAGAGGTGGGGAATCAGAGGCGGGGAATCAGAAGTGGGGAATCAGAGGTGGGGAATCAGAGGCGGGGAATCAGAGGCGGGGAATCAGAGGCGGGCAATCAGATGCAGGGAATCAGAGGCAGGGAATCAGACGCAGGGAATCAAATGAAGGGAATCTGATGCAGGGAATCTGAGGCAGGGAATCTGAGGCAGGGAATCTGTGGTGGGGAATCAGAGGCGGGAAAACAGGCGGGTAAACAGAGGCGGGTAAACATAGGCTGGGAATCAGAGGCGTGGAATCAGAGGCGGGAAATCAGAGGCGGGGAAAGATATGTGGGGAAATGTAGGCCAGGAAAGTTGAGCGGAAAGGGAGGCAGTGAATCAGAGGTGGGGAATCAGAGGCGGGGAATCAGAGGCGGGGAATCAGAGGCGGGGAATCAGAGGCGGGGAATCAGAAGTGGGGAATCAGAGGTGGGGAATCAGAGGCGGGGAATCAGAGGCGGGGAAACAGGTGGGTAAACAGAGGTGGGTAAACATAGGCGGGGAATCAGAGGCGCGGAATCAGAGGCGGGGTATCAGAGGCAGGGAATCAGAGGCGGGGAATCAGACGCGGGGAATCAGATGCGGGGAATCAGAGGTGGGGAATCAGAGGCGGGGTATCAGAGGAGGGGAATCAGAGGCGTGGAATCAGAGGTTGGGAATCAGAGGTGGGGAATCAGAGGCGTGGAATCAGAGGCGGGGAATCAGAGGCGGGGAATCAGAAGTGGGGAATCAGAGGTGGGGAATCAGAGGCGGGGAATCAGAATCAGCGAATCAGAGGCGGGGCAATCAGAGGTGGGGAATCAGAGGCGGGGAATCAGAGGCGGGGAATCAGAGGCGGTGAATCAGAGGCGGGGAATCAGACGCGGGGAATCAGAGGCGGGGAATCAGAAGTGGGGAATCAGAGGTGGGGAATCAGAGGCGGGGAATCAGAGGCGGGGAATCAGAGGCGGGCAATCAGATGCAGGGAATCAGAGGCAGGGAATCAGAGGCAGGGAATCTGAGGCAGGGAATCTGAGGCAGGGAATCTGAGGTGGGCAATCAGAGGCGGGAAAACAGGCGGGTAAACAGAGGCGGGTAAACATAGGCGGGGAATCAGAGGCGGGGAATCAGAGGCGGGGAATCAGAGTCGGGGAATCAGAGGCGGGGAATCAGAGTCGGGGAATCAGAGGCGGGGAATCTGAGGCGGGGAATCAGATGCAGGGAATCAGAGGCGGGGAATCAGAGGCGGGGTATCAGAGGCGGGGAATCAGAGGCGCGGAATCAGAGGTGGGGAATCAGAGGCGTGGAATCACAGACGGGGAATCAGAGGCGGGGAATCAGAAGTGGGGAATCAGAGGTGGGAAATCTGAGGCGGGGAATCAGAGGCGGGGAATCAGAGGCGGGGAATCAGAGGCAGGGTATCAGAGGCGGGCAATCAGATGCAGGGAATCAGAGGCAGTGAATCAGAGGCAGGGAATCAGTAAAAAGTTATCAGAGGCAGGGTATCAGAGGCGGAGAATCAGAGGTGGGGAATCAGAAGTGGGGAATCAGAGGTGGGGAATCAGAGGCGTGGAATCAGAGGCGGGGAATCAGAGGTGGGGAATCAGAAGTGGGGAATCAGAGGTGGGGAATCAGAGGCTGGGAATCAGAGGCGTGGAATCAGAGGCGTGCAATCAGAAGTGGGGAATCAGAGGCGGGGAATCAGAGGCGTGGAATCAGAGGCGGGCAATCAGAAGTGGGGAATCAGAGGCGGGGAATCAGAGGCGGGGAATCAGAGGCGGTGAATCAGAGGCGGGGAATCAGAGGTGGGGAATCAGAGGCGGGGAATCAGAAGTGGGGAATCAGAGGTGGGGAATCAGAGGCGGGGAATCAGAGGCGGGGAATCAGAGGCGGGCAATCAGATGCAGGGAATCAGAGGCAGGGAATCAGACGCAGGGAATCAAATGAAGGGAATCTGATGCAGGGAATCTGAGGCAGGGAATCTGAGGCAGGGAATCTGTGGTGGGGAATCAGAGGCGGGAAAACAGGCGGGTAAACAGAGGCGGGTAAACATAGGCTGGGAATCAGAGGCGTGGAATCAGAGGCGGGAAATCAGAGGCGGGGAAAGATATGTGGGGAAATGTAGGCCAGGAAAGTTGAGCGGAAAGGGAGGCAGTGAATCAGAGGTGGGGAATCAGAGGCGGGGAATCAGAGGCGGGGAATCAGAGGCGGGGAATCAGAGGCGGGGAATCAGAAGTGGGGAATCAGAGGTGGGGAATCAGAGGCGGGGAATCAGAGGCGGGGAAACAGGTGGGTAAACAGAGGTGGGTAAACATAGGCGGGGAATCAGAGGCGCGGAATCAGAGGCGGGGTATCAGAGGCAGGGAATCAGAGGCGGGGAATCAGACGCGGGGAATCAGATGCGGGGAATCAGAGGTGGGGAATCAGAGGCGGGGTATCAGAGGAGGGGAATCAGAGGCGTGGAATCAGAGGTTGGGAATCAGAGGTGGGGAATCAGAGGCGTGGAATCAGAGGCGGGGAATCAGAGGCGGGGAATCAGAAGTGGGGAATCAGAGGTGGGGAATCAGAGGCGGGGAATCAGAATCAGCGAATCAGAGGCGGGGCAATCAGAGGTGGGGAATCAGAGGCGGGGAATCAGAGGCGGGGAATCAGAGGCGGTGAATCAGAGGCGGGGAATCAGACGCGGGGAATCAGAGGCGGGGAATCAGAAGTGGGGAATCAGAGGTGGGGAATCAGAGGCGGGGAATCAGAGGCGGGGAATCAGAGGCGGGCAATCAGATGCAGGGAATCAGAGGCAGGGAATCAGAGGCAGGGAATCTGAGGCAGGGAATCTGAGGCAGGGAATCTGAGGTGGGCAATCAGAGGCGGGAAAACAGGCGGGTAAACAGAGGCGGGTAAACATAGGCGGGGAATCAGAGGCGGGGAATCAGAGGCGGGGAATCAGAGTCGGGGAATCAGAGGCGGGGAATCAGAGTCGGGGAATCAGAGGCGGGGAATCTGAGGCGGGGAATCAGATGCAGGGAATCAGAGGCGGGGAATCAGAGGCGGGGTATCAGAGGCGGGGAATCAGAGGCGCGGAATCAGAGGTGGGGAATCAGAGGCGTGGAATCACAGACGGGGAATCAGAGGCGGGGAATCAGAAGTGGGGAATCAGAGGTGGGAAATCTGAGGCGGGGAATCAGAGGCGGGGAATCAGAGGCGGGGAATCAGAGGCAGGGTATCAGAGGCGGGCAATCAGATGCAGGGAATCAGAGGCAGTGAATCAGAGGCAGGGAATCAGTAAAAAGTTATCAGAGGCAGGGTATCAGAGGCGGAGAATCAGAGGTGGGGAATCAGAAGTGGGGAATCAGAGGTGGGGAATCAGAGGCGTGGAATCAGAGGCGGGGAATCAGAGGTGGGGAATCAGAAGTGGGGAATCAGAGGTGGGGAATCAGAGGCTGGGAATCAGAGGCGTGGAATCAGAGGCGTGCAATCAGAAGTGGGGAATCAGAGGCGGGGAATCAGAGGCGGGGAATCAGAGGCGGTGAATCAGAGGCGGGGAATCAGAGGTGGGGAATCAGAGGCGGGGAATCAGAAGTGGGGAATCAGAGGTGGGGAATCAGAGGCGGGGAATCAGAGGCGGGGAATCAGAGGCGGGCAATCAGATGCAGGGAATCAGAGGCAGGGAATCAGACGCAGGGAATCAAATGAAGGGAATCTGATGCAGGGAATCTGAGGCAGGGAATCTGAGGCAGGGAATCTGTGGTGGGGAATCAGAGGCGGGAAAACAGGCGGGTAAACAGAGGCGGGTAAACATAGGCTGGGAATCAGAGGCGTGGAATCAGAGGCGGGAAATCAGAGGCGGGGAAAGATATGTGGGGAAATGTAGGCCAGGAAAGTTGAGCGGAAAGGGAGGCAGTGAATCAGAGGTGGGGAATCAGAGGCGGGGAATCAGAGGCGGGGAATCAGAGGCGGGGAGTCAGAGGCGGGGAATCAGAAGTGGGGAATCAGAGGTGGGGAATCAGAGGCGGGGAATCAGAGGCGGAGAATCAGAGGCGGGGAATCTGAGGCAGGGAATCTGAGGTGGGGAATCAGAGGCGGGGAAACAGGTGGGTAAACAGAGGTGGGTAAACATAGGCGGGGAATCAGAGGCGCGGAATCAGAGGCGGGGAATCAGAGGCAGGGAATCAGAGGCGGGGAATCAGAGGCGGGGAATCAGATGCGGGGAATCAGAGGTGGGGAATCAGAGGCGGGGTATCAGAGGAGGGGAATCAGAGGCGTGGAATCAGAGGCGGGGAATCAGAGGCGGGGAATCAGAGGCGTGGAATCAGAGGCGGGGAATCAGAGGCGGGGAATCAGAAGTGGGGAATCAGAGGTGGGGAATCAGAGGCGGGGAATCAGAATCAGCGAATCAGAGGCGGGGCAATCAGAGGTGGGGAATCAGAGGCGGGGAATCAGAGGCGGGGAATCAGAGGCGGTGAATCAGAGGCGGGGAATCAGACGCGGGGAATCAGAGGCGGGGAATCAGAAGTGGGGAATCAGAGGTGGGGAATCAGAGGCGGGGAATCAGAGGCAGGTAATCAGAGGCGGGCAATCAGATGCAGGGAATCAGAGGCAGGGAATCAGAGGCAGGGAATCTGAGGCAGGGAAACTGAGGCAGGGAATCTGAGGCAGGGAATCTGAGGTGGGCAATCAGAGGCGGGAAAACAGGCGGGTAAACAGAGGCGGGTAAACATAGGCGGGGAATCAGAGGCGGGGAATCAGAGGCGGGGAATCAGAGTCGGGGAATCAGAGGCTGGGAATCAGAGTCGGGGAATCAGAGGCGGGGAATCTGAGGCGGGGAATCAGATGCAGGGAATTAGAGGCGGGGAATCAGAGGCGGGGTATCAGAGGCGGGGAATCAGAGGCGCGGAATCAGAGGCGGGGAATCAGAGGCGTGGAATCACAGACGGGGAATCAGAGGCGGGGAATCAGAAGTGGGGAATCAGAGGTGGGAAATCTGAGGCGGGGAATCAGAGGCGGGGAATCAGAGGCGGGGAATCAGAGGCAGGGTATCAGAGGCGGGCAATCAGATGCAGGGAATCAGAGGCAGGGAATCAGAGGCAGGGAATCAGAGGCAGGGAACCTGAGGTGGCGAATATGAGGTGGTGAATCAGAGGCGGGGAAACAGGCGGGTAAACAGAGGCTGGGAATCAGATGCAGGGAATCAGAGGCGGGGAATCAGAGGCAGGGAATCAGATGAAGGGAATCTGATGCAGGGAATCTGAGGCAGGGAATCTGAGGCAGGGAATCTGTGGCAGGGAATCTGATGCGGGTTATCAGAAGGGGAAATGAGATGTGGGAAACGAGATGCAGAGAAAGAGGCACGGAAATAGAGGCAGGGAAAGAGAGGCAGGGTATCAGAGGCGGGTAATCAGAGGCGTGGAATCAGAGGCTGGGAATCAGAGGCGGGGAATCAGAGGGGGGAATCAGAGGTGGGGAATCAGAGGCAGGGAATCAGAAGCAGGGAATCAGAGGCAGGAAATCAGAGGCGGCAAATCTGAGGCGTGGAATCAGAGGTGGGGAAAGAGATGTGGGGAAACGTAGGCCAGGAAAGTTGCGCAGAAAGGGAGGCGGTGAATCAGAGGCGGGGAATCAGAGGCGGGGAATCAGAGGCGGGGAATCAGAGGCCTGGAATCAGAGGTGGGGAAAGAGATGTGGGGAAACAGGCGGGTAAACTGAAGCGGGTAAACATAGCTGCATAAATAGAGGCAGCGAAAGAGATGGGCGAAACATAGTGGTTGGAACTTGTGTGTTGAAAATTAGGTACACAGAACAGATCAAACAGAGTTGTTGAAATTGAGGGAGGGAAAGAGAGGCAAAGAAAGAGTGGAGGGGAAAGAGTGCAGGCAAAATAGAGGCGTAGAGACAGAGGTGGGGAATCAGAGGCGGGGAATCAGAGGCGGGGAATCAGAGGCAGGGAATCAGATGAAGGGAATCAGATGAAGGGAATCTGAGGCAGGGAATCTGAGGCAGGGAATCTGAGGCAGGGAATCGGAGGCAGGGAATCTGAGGCAGGGAATCAGTAAAATGTTATCAGAGGCAGGGTATCAGAGGCGGAGAATCAGAGGTGGGGAATCAGAAGTGGGGAATCAGAGGTGGGGAATCAGAGGCGTGGAATCAGAGGCGGGGAATCAGAGGGGGGGAATCAGAAGTTGGGAATCAGAGGTGGGGAATCAGAGGCGGGGAATCAGAGGCGTGGAATCAGAGGCGGGCAATCAGAAGTGGAGAATCAGAGGCGGGGAATCAGAGGCGGGGAATCAGAGGCGGTGAATCAGAGGCGGGGAATCAGAGGTGGGGAATCAGAGGCGGGGAATCAGAAGTGGGGAATCAGAGGTGGGGAATCAGAGGCGGGGAATCAGAGGCGGGGAATCAGAGGCGGGCAATCAGATGCAGGGAATCAGAGGCAGGGAATCAGACGCAGGGAATCAAATGAAGGGAATCTGATGCAGGGAATCTGAGGCAGGGAATCTGAGGCAGGGAATCTGTGGTGGGGAATCAGAGGCGGGAAAACAGGCGGGTAAACAGAGGCGGGTAAACATAGGCGGGGAATCAGAGGTGTGGAATCAGAGGCGGGAAATCAGAGGCGGGGAAAGATATGTGGGGAAATGTAGGCCAGGAAAGTTGAGCGGAAAGGGAGGCAGTGAATCAGAGGTGGGGAATCAGAGGCGGGGAATCAGAGGCGGGGAATCAGAGGCGGGGAATCAGAGGCGGGGAATCAGAAGTGGGGAATCAGAGGTGGGGAATCAGAGGTGGGGAATCAGAGGCGGAGAATCAGAGGCGGGGAATCTGAGGCAGGGAATCTGAGGTGGGGAATCAGAGGCGGGGAAACAGGTGGGTAAAAAGAGGTGGGTAAACATAGGCGGGGAATCAGAGGCGCGGAATCAGAGGCGGGGAATCAGAGGCAGGGAATCAGAGGCGGGGAATCAGAGGCGGGGAATCAGATGCGGGGAATCAGAGGTGGGGAATCAGAGGCGGGGTATCAGAGGAGGGGAATCAGAGGCGTGGAATCAGAGGCGGGGAATCAGAGGCGGGGAATCAGAGGCGTGGAATCAGAGGCGGGGAATCAGAGGCGGGGAATCAGAAGTGGGGAATCAGAGGTGGGGAATCAGAGGCGGGGAATCAGAATCAGCGAATCAGAGGCGGGGCAATCAGAGGTGGGGAATCAGAGGCGGGGAATCAGAGGCGGGGAATCAGAGGCGGTGAATCAGAGGCGGGGAATCAGACGCGGGGAATCAGAGGCGGGGAATCAGAAGTGGGGAATCAGAGGTGGGGAATCAGAGGCGGGGAATCAGAGGCAGGTAATCAGAGGCGGGCAATCAGATGCAGGGAATCAGAGGCAGGGAATCAGAGGCAGGGAATCTGAGGCAGGGAATCTGAGGCAGGGAATCTGAGGTGGGCAATCAGAGGCGGGAAAACAGGCGGGTAAACAGAGGCGGGTAAACATAGGCGGGGAATCAGAGGCGGGGAATCAGAGGCGGGGAATCAGAGTCGGGGAATCAGAGGCGGGGAATCAGAGTCGGGGAATCAGAGGCGGGGAATCTGAGGCGGGGAATCAGATGCAGGGAATCAGAGGCGGGGAATCAGAGGCGGGGTATCAGAGGCGGGGAATCAGAGGCGCGGAATCAGAGGCGGGGAATCAGAGGCGTGGAATCACAGACGGGGAATCAGAGGCGGGGAATCAGAAGTGGGGAATCAGAGGTGGGAAATCAGAGGCGGGGAATCAGAGGCGGGGAATCAGAGGCGGGGAATCAGAGGCAGGGTATCAGAGGCGGGCAATCAGATGCAGGGAATCAGAGGCAGGGAATCAGAGGCAGGGAATCAGAGGCAGGGAACCTGAGGTGGCGAATATGAGGTGGTGAATCAGAGGCGGGGAAACAGGCGGGTAAACAGAGGCTGGGAATCAGATGCAGGGAATCAGAGGCGGGGAATCAGAGGCAGGGAATCAGATGAAGGGAATCTGATGCAGGGAATCTGAGGCAGGGAATCTGAGGCAGGGAATCTGTGGCAGGGAATCTGATGCGGGTTATCAGAAGGGGGAAATGAGATGTGGGAAACGAGATGCAGAGAAAGAGGCACGGAAATAGAGGCAGGGAAAGAGAGGCAGGGTATCAGAGGCGGGTAATCAGAGGCGTGGAATCAGAGGCGGGGAATCAGAGGCGGGAAATCAGAGAGTGGAATCAGAGGTGGGGAATCAGAGGCGGGGAATCAGAGGCAGGGAATCAGAGGCAGGAAATCAGAGGCGGCGAATCTGAGGCGTGGAATCAGAGGTGGGGAAAGAGATGTGGGGAAACGTAGGCCAGGAAAGTTGCTCGGAAAGGGAGGCGGTGAATCAGAGGCGGGGAATCAGAGGCGGGGAATCAGAGGCGGGGAATCAGAGGCGTGGAATCAGAGGTGGGGAAAGAGATGTGGGGAGACAGGCGGGTAAACAGAAGCGGGTAAACATAGCTGCATCAATAGATGCAGCGAAAGAGATGGGCGAAACATAGTGGTTGGAACTTTTGTGTTGAAAATTAGTTACACAGAACAGACCAAACAGAGTTGTTGAAATTGAGGGAGGGAAAGAGAGGCACGGAAAGAGTGGAGGGGAAAGAGTGCAGGCAAAATAGAGGCATAGAGACAGAGGTGGGGAATCAGATGCGGGGAATCAGAGGCGGGGAATCAGAGGCAGGGAATCAGATGAAGGGAATCTAATGCAGGGAAACTGAGGCAGGGAATCTGAGGAAGGGAATCGGAGGCAGGGAATCTGAGGCAGGGAATCAGTAAAAAGTTATCAGAGGCAGGGTATCAGAGGCGGAGAATCAGAGGTGGGGAATCAGAAGTGGGGAATCAGAGGTGGGGAATCAGAGGCGTGGAATCAGAGGCGGGGAATCAGAGGTGGGGAATCAGAAGTGGGGAATCAGAGGTGGGGAATCAGAGGCGGGGAATCAGTGGCAGGGAATCAGAGGCCGGGAAAAAAAGGTGGGGAATCAGAGCTGGGGAATCAGAGGCGGGGAATCAGAGTTGGGGAATCAGAGGAGGGGAATCAGATATGGGGAAACAGAGGCCGGGAATCAGAGGCAGGGAAACAGAGGCGGGGAATCAGATATGGGGAATCAGAGGTGGGGAATTAGAGGTTGCGAATCAGAGGCAGGGAATCAGAGGCAGGGAATCGGATGTGCGGAATCAGAGATGGGGAATCAGAGGTGGGGATTCAGAGGTGGTGAATCAGAGAAGGGGAATCAGAGGCGGGGAATCAGAGGCAGGGAATCAGACGCAGGGAATCAGAGGCGGGGAATCATAGCTGGCGAATTAGAGGAGGGGAATCAGAGTTGGGGAATCAGAGGCGGGGAATCAGATATGGGGAAACAGAGGCGGGGAATCAGAGGTGGGGAAACAGAGGCGGGGAATCAGATATGGGGATTCAGGGGTGGGGAATCAGAGGTTGGGAATCAGATGCGGGGAATCAGAGGCGGGGAAACAGAGCTGGGGAATCAGAGGCGGGGAATCAGAGTTGGGGAAGCAGAGGCTAGGAATCAGAGGCGGGGAAACAGAGGCAGGGAATCAGATGTGCGGAATCAGAGATGGGGAATCAGAGGCAGGGAATCAGAATCAGAAGCGGGGAATCAGAGGCTGGGAATCAGAGGCCGGGAATCAGATGCTGGGAATAAGAGGCCGGGAATCAGAGGTGGGGAATCAGAGTCCGGGAATCAGAGATGGGGATTCAGAGGCGGGGAATGAGATATGGAGAATCAGAGGCGGGGAATCAGAGGCGGGGAAATAGAGGTGGGGAATCAGATATGGTGAATCAGAGGTGGCGAATCAAAGGCGGTGAATCAGAGATGGGGAATCAGAGGCGGGGAATCAGAGGCAGGGAATCAGATGCGGGGAATCAGAGGCGGGGAAACAGAGGTGGGGAATCAGATATGGGGAATCAGAGGTGGCGAATCAAAGGCGGTGAATCAGAGATGGGGAATCAGAGGCGGGGAATCAGAGGCAGGGAATCAGATGCGGGGAATCAGAGGCGGGGAATAAGAGCTGGTGAATCAGAGACGGGGAATCAGAGGTGGGCAATCAGAGGCAGGGAATCGGACGCCGGGAATCAGAGGCGGGGAATCAGAGCTGGGGAATCAGAGGCGGGGAATCAGAGTTGGGGAATCAGAGGCGGGGAATCAGATATGGGGAAATAGAGGCGGGGAATCAGATATGGAGAATCAGAGGTGTGGAATCAGAGGTTCGGAATCAGAGGCAGGGAATCAGAGGTGGGGAAACAGAGGCGGGGAATCAGATATGGGGAATCAGAGGTGGGGAATCAGGGGCGGGGAATCAGTGGCAGGGAATCAGAGCTGGGGAATCAGAGGTGGGGAATCAGAGCAGGGGAAACAGAGGCGGGGAATCAGATATGGGGAATCAGAGGTGGGGAATCAGGGGCGGGGAATCAGTGGCAGGGAATCAGAGGCCGGGAATAAAAGGCGGGGAATCAGAGCTGGGGAATCAGAGGCGGGGAATCAGAGTTGGGGAATCAGAGGAGGGGAATCAGATATGGGGAAACAGAGGCCGGGAATCAGAGGCAGGGAAGCAGAGGCGGGGAATCAGATATGGGGAATCAGAGGTGGGGAATTAGAGGTTGCGAATCAGAGGCAGGGAATCAGAGGCTGGGAATCAGAGGCGGGGAATCAGAAGCAGGGAATCGGATGTGCGGAATCAGAGATGGGGAATCAGAGGTGGGGATTCAGAGGTGGTGAATCAGAGAAGGGGAATCAGAGGCGGGGAATCAGAGGCAGGGAATCAGACGCAGGGAATCAGAGGCGGGGAATCATAGCTGGCGAATTAGAGGAGGGGAATGAGAGTTGGGGAATCAGAGGCGGGGAATCAGATATGGGGAAACAGAGGCGGGGAATCAGAGGCGGGGAAACAGAGGTGGGGAATCAGATATGGGGATTCAGAGGTGGGGAATCAGAGGTTGGGAATCAGAGGCAGGGAATCGGAGGCGGTGAATCAGAGCCAGGGAATCAGATGCGGGGAATCAGAGGCGTGGAAACAGAGCTGGGGAATCAGAGGCGGGGAATCAGAGTTGTGGAAGCAGAGGGTAGGAATCAGAGGCGGGGAAACAGAGGCAGGGAATCAGATGTGCGGAATCAGAGATGGGGAATCAGAGGCAGGGAATCAGAATCAGAAGCGGGGAATCAGAGGCCGGGAATCAGAGGCCGGGAATCAGATGCTGGGAATAAGAGGCTGGGAATCAGAGGTGGGGAATCAGAGTCCGGGAATCAGAGATGGGGATTCAGAGGCGGGGAATGAGATATGGGGAATCAGAGGCGGGGAATCAGAGGCGGGGAAACAGAGGCGGGGAATCAAATATAGGGAATCAGAGGTGGGGAATCAGAGTCCGGGAATCAGAGGTGGGCAATCAGAGGCGGGGAATCAGATATGGGGAATCAGAGGCGGGGAATCAGAGGCGGGGAAACAGAGGCGGGGATTCAGAGCTGGGGAATCAGAGGTGGGGAATCTGAGTTGGGGAATCAGAGGCAGGGAATCAGATATGGGGAATCAGAGGCGGGGAATCAGAGGCGGGGAAACAGAGGTGGGGAATCAGATATGGGGAATCAGAGGTGGGGAATCAGGGGCAGGGAATCAGTGGCAGGGAATCAGAGGCGGGGAATCAGAGGCGGGGAATCAGAGGCGGGGAATCAGAGGCAGGGAATCGGACGCCGGGAATCAGAGGCGGGGAATCAGAGCTGGGGAATCAGAGGCGGGGAATCAGAGTTGGGGAATCAGAGGCGGGGAATCAGATATGGGGAAATAGAGGCGGGGAATCAGATATGGGGAATCAGAGGTGTGGAATCAGAGGTTGGGAATCAGAGGCAGGGAATCAGAGTCGGGGAAACAGAGGTGGGGAATCAGATATGGGGAATCAGAGGTGGCGAATCAAAGGCGGTGAAACAGAGATGGGGAATCAGGGCAGGGAATCAGAGGCAGGGAATCAAACACGGGGAATCAGAGCTGGGGAATCAGAGGCGGGGAATCAGAGTTGGGAATCAGAGGCAGGGAATCAGACGCGGGGAAACAGAGGCGGGGAATCAGATATGGGGAATCAGAGGTGGGGAATCAGAGGTTGGGAATCAGAGGCAGGGAATCAGAGGCAGGGAATCAGAGGTGGGGAATCAGAGGAAGGGAATCAGATGTGCGGAATCGGAGATGGGGAATCAGAGGCAGGGAATCAGAGGCGGGGAATCAGAGGCGGGGAATCAGAGGCCGGGAATCAGATATGGGGAAACAGAGGCGGGGAATCCGAGGCGGGGAAACAGAGGCGGGGAATCAGATATGGGGATTCAGAGGTGGGGAATCAGAGGTTGAGAATCAGAGTCAGGGAATCTGAGGCTTGGAATCAGATGCAGGGAATCAGATGCGGGGAATCAGAGGCGGGGAATCAGAGCTGGGGAATCAGAGGTGGGGAATCAGATTTGGGGAATCAGAGGCGGGGACTTAGATATTGGGAAACATAGGCGGGGAATCAGAGGCGGGGAAACAGAGGCGGGGAATCAGATATGGGGAATCAGAGGTGGGGAATCAGAGGCAGGGAATCAGATGTGCGGAATCAGAGATGGGGAATCAGAGGCAGGGAATCAGAATCAGAAGCAGGGAATCGGACGCCGGGAATCAGAGGCGGGGAATCAGAGCTGGGGAATCAGAGGCGGGGAATCAGAGTTGGGGAATCAGAGGCGGGGAATCAGATATGGGGAAATAGAGGCGGGGAATCAGATATGGAGAATCAGAGGTGTGGAATCAGAGGTTCGGAATCAGAGGCAGGGAATCAGAGGTGGGGAAACAGAGGCGGGGAATCAGATATGGGGAATCAGAGGTGGGGAATCAGGGGCGGGGAATCAGTGGCAGGGAATCAGAGCTGGGGAATCAGAGGTGGGGAATCAGAGCAGGGGAAACAGAGGCGGGGAATCAGATATGGGGAATCAGAGGTGGGGAATCAGGGGCGGGGAATCAGTGGCAGGGAATCAGAGGCCGGGAATAAAAGGCGGGGAATCAGAGCTGGGGAATCAGAGGCGGGGAATCAGAGTTGGGGAATCAGAGGAGGGGAATCAGATATGGGGAAACAGAGGCCGGGAATCAGAGGCAGGGAAGCAGAGGCGGGGAATCAGATATGGGGAATCAGAGGTGGGTAATTAGAGGTTGCGAATCAGAGGCAGGGAATCAGAGGCTGGGAATCAGAGGCGGGGAATCAGAAGCAGGGAATCGGATGTGCGGAATCAGAGATGGGGAATCAGAGGTGGGGATTCAGAGGTGGTGAATCAGAGAAGGGGAATCAGAGGCGGGGAATCAGAGGCAGGGAATCAGACGCAGGGAATCAGAGGCGGGGAATCATAGCTGGCGAATTAGAGGAGGGGAATGAGAGTTGGGGAATCAGAGGCGGGGAATCAGATATGGGGAAACAGAGGCGGGGAATCAGAGGCGGGGAAACAGAGGTGGGGAATCAGATATGGGGATTCAGAGGTGGGGAATCAGAGGTTGGGAATCAGAGGCAGGGAATCGGAGGCGGTGAATCAGAGCCAGGGAATCAGATGCGGGGAATCAGAGGCGTGGAAACAGAGCTGGGGAATCAGAGGCGGGGAATCAGAGTTGTGGAAGCAGAGGGTAGGAATCAGAGGCGGGGAAACAGAGGCAGGGAATCAGATGTGCGGAATCAGAGATGGGGAATCAGAGGCAGGGAATCAGAATCAGAAGCGGGGAATCAGAGGCCGGGAATCAGAGGCCGGGAATCAGATGCTGGGAATAAGAGGCTGGGAATCAGAGGTGGGGAATCAGAGTCCGGGAATCAGAGATGGGGATTCAGAGGCGGGGAATGAGATATGGGGAATCAGAGGCGGGGAATCAGAGGCGGGGAAACAGAGGCGGGGAATCAAATATAGGGAATCAGAGGTGGGGAATCAGAGTCCGGGAATCAGAGGTGGGCAATCAGAGGCGGGGAATCAGATATGGGGAATCAGAGGCGGGGAATCAGAGGCGGGGAAACAGAGGTGGGGATTCAGAGCTGGGGAATCAGAGGTGGGGAATCTGAGTTGGGGAATCAGAGGCAGGGAATCAGATATGGGGAATCAGAGGCGGGGAATCAGAGGCGGGGAAACAGAGGTGGGGAATCAGATATGGGGAATCAGAGGTGGGGAATCAGGGGCAGGGAATCAGTGGCAGGGAATCAGAGGCGGGGAATCAGAGGCGGGGAATCAGAGGCGGGGAATCAGAGGCAGGGAATCGGACGCCGGGAATCAGAGGCGGGGAATCAGAGCTGGGGAATCAGAGGCGGGGAATCAGAGTTGGGGAATCAGAGGCGGGGAATCAGATATGGGGAAATAGAGGCGGGGAATCAGATATGGGGAATCAGAGGTGTGGAATCAGAGGTTGGGAATCAGAGGCAGGGAATCAGAGTCGGGGAAACAGAGGTGGGGAATCAGATATGGGGAATCAGAGGTGGCGAATCAAAGGCGGTGAAACAGAGATGGGGAATCAGGGCAGGGAATCAGAGGCAGGGAATCAAACACGGGGAATCAGAGCTGGGGAATCAGAGGCGGGGAATCAGAGTTGGGAATCAGAGGCGGGGAATCAGACGCGGGGAAACAGAGGCGGGGAATCAGATATGGGGAATCAGAGGTGGGGAATCAGAGGTTGGGAATCAGAGGCAGGGAATCAGAGGCAGGGAATCAGAGGTGGGGAATCAGAGGAAGGGAATCAGATGTGCGGAATCGGAGATGGGGAATCAGAGGCAGGGAATCAGAGGCGGGGAATCAGAGGCGGGGAATCAGAGGCCGGGAATCAGATATGGGGAAACAGAGGCGGGGAATCCGAGGCGGGGAAACAGAGGCGGGGAATCAGATATGGGGATTCAGAGGTGGGGAATCAGAGGTTGAGAATCAGAGTCAGGGAATCTGAGGCTTGGAATCAGATGCAGGGAATCAGATGCGGGGAATCAGAGGCGGGGAATCAGAGCTGGGGAATCAGAGGTGGGGAATCAGATTTGGGGAATCAGAGGCGGGGACTTAGATATTGGGAAACATAGGCGGGGAATCAGAGGCGGGGAAACAGAGGCGGGGAATCAGATATGGGGAATCAGAGGTGGGGAATCAGAGGCAGGGAATCAGATGTGCGGAATCAGAGATGGGGAATCAGAGGCAGGGAATCAGAATCAGAAGCAGGGAATCAGAGGCCGGAAATCAGAGGCCGGAATCAGATGCTAGGAATCAGAGGCCTGGAATCAGAGGCGGGGTATTAGATTTGGGGAATCAGAGGCGGGGAATCAGATATGGGGAAACAGATGCGGGGAATCAGAGGCGGGGAAACAGAGGCGGGGAATCAGATATGGGGAATCAGAGGCGGGGAATCAGAGGTGGGGAATCATAGGCAGGGAATCAGATGCGGGGAATCAGAGGCGTGGATTCAGAGCTGGGGAATCAGAGACGGGGAATCAGAGTTGGGGAATCAGAGGCAGGGAATCAGATATGGGGAATGAGAGGCGGGGAATCAGATGCGGGGAAACAGAGGCGGGGAATCAGATATGGGGAATCAGAGGTGGCGAATCAAAGGCGGTGAATCAGAGATGGGGAATCAGAGGCGGGGAATCAGAGGCAGGGAATCAGATGCGGGGAATCAGAAGAGGCGAATCAGAGCTGGCGAATCAGAGGCGGGGAATCAGAGGTGGGCAGTCAGAGCCGGGGAATCAGATATGGGGAAACAGAGGCGGGGAATCAGATATGGGGAATAAGAGGTGGGGAATCAGAGGTTGTGAATCAGAGATGGGGAATCAAGGCGGGGAATCAGAGGCAGGGAATCAGATGCGGGGAATCAGAGGCGTGGATTCAGAGCTGGGGAATCAGAGACGGGGAATCAGAGTTGGGGAATCAGAGGCAGGGAATCAGATATGGGGAATGAGAGGCGGGGAATCAGAGGCGGGGAAACAGAGGCGGGGAATCAGATATGGGGAATCAGAGGTGGGGAATCAGGGGCAGGGAATCAGATGAAGGGAATCTAATGCAGGGAAACTGAGGCAGGGAATCTGAGGAAGGGAATCGGAGGCAGGGAATCTGAGGCAGGGAATCAGTAAAAAGTTATCAGAGGCAGGGTATCAGAGGCGGAGAATCAGAGGTGGGGAATCAGAAGTGGGGAATCAGAGGTGGGGAATCAGAGGCGTGGAATCAGAGGCGGGGAATCAGAGGTGGGGAATCAGAAGTGGGGAATCAGAGGTGGGGAATCGGAGGCGGGGAATCAGTGGCAGGGAATCAGAGGCCGGGAAAAAAAGGTGGGGAATCAGAGCTGGGGAATCAGAGGTGGGGAATCAGAGTTGGGGAATCAGAGGAGGGGAATCAGATATGGGGAAACAGAGGCCGGGAATCAGAGGCAGGGAAACAGAGGCGGGGAATCAGATATGGGGAATCAGAGGTGGGGAATTAGAGGTTGCGAATCAGAGGCAGGGAATCAGAGGCAGGGAATCGGATGTGCGGAATCAGAGATGGGGAATCAGAGGTGGGGATTCAGAGGTGGTGAATCAGAGAAGGGGAATCAGAGGCGGGGAATCAGAGGCAGGGAATCAGACGCAGGGAATCAGAGGCGGGGAATCATAGCTGGCGAATTAGAGGAGGGGAATCAGAGTTGGGGAATCAGAGGCGGGGAATCAGATATGGGGAAACAGAGGCGGGGAATCAGAGGTGGGGAAACAGAGGCGGGGAATCAGATATGGGGATTCAGGGGTGGGGAATCAGAGGTTGGGAATCAGATGCGGGGAATCAGAGGCGGGGAAACAGAGCTGGGGAATCAGAGGCGGGGAATCAGAGTTGGGGAAGCAGAGGCTAGGAATCAGAGGCGGGGAAACAGAGGCAGGGAATCAGATGTGCGGAATCAGAGATGGGGAATCAGAGGCAGGGAATCAGAATCAGAAGCGGGGAATCAGAGGCTGGGAATCAGAGGCCGGGAATCAGATGCTGGGAATAAGAGACCGGGAATCAGAGGTGGGGAATCAGAGTCCGGGAATCAGAGATGGGGATTCAGAGGCGGGGAATGAGATATGGAGAATCAGAGGCGGGGAATCAGAGGCGGGGAAATAGAGGTGGGGAATCAGATATGGTGAATCAGAGGTGGCGAATCAAAGGCGGTGAATCAGAGATGGGGAATCAGAGGCGGGGAATCAGAGGCAGGGAATCAGATGCGGGGAATCAGAGGCGGGGAAACAGAGGTGGGGAATCAGATATGGGGAATCAGAGGTGGCGAATCAAAGGCGGTGAATCAGAGATGGGGAATCAGAGGCGGGGAATCAGAGGCAGGGAATCAGATGCGGGGAATCAGAGGCGGGGAATAAGAGCTGGTGAATCAGAGGCGGGGAATCAGAGGTTGGCAATCAGAGGCAGGGAATCGGACGCCGGGAATCAGAGGCGGGGAATCAGAGCTGGGGAATCAGAGGCGGGGAATCAGAGTTGGGGAATCAGAGGCGGGGAATCAGATATGGGGAAATAGAGGCGGGGAATCAGATATGGGGAATCAGAGGTGTGGAATCAGAGGTTCGGAATCAGAGGCAGGGAATCAGAGGTGGGGAAACAGAGGCGGGGAATCAGATATGGGGAATCAGAGGTGGGGAATCAGGGGCGGGGAATCAGTGGCAGGGAATCAGAGCTGGGGAATCAGAGGTGGGGAATCAGAGCAGGGGAAACAGAGGCGGGGAATCAGATATGGGGAATCAGAGGTGGGGAATCAGGGGCGGGGAATCAGTGGCAGGGAATCAGAGGCCGGGAATAAAAGGCGGGGAATCAGAGCTGGGGAATCAGAGGCGGGGAATCAGAGTTGGGGAATCAGAGGAGGGGAATCAGATATGGGGAAACAGAGGCCGGGAATCAGAGGCAGGGAAGCAGAGGCGGGGAATCAGATATGGGGAATCAGAGGTGGGTAATTAGAGGTTGCGAATCAGAGGCAGGGAATCAGAGGCTGGGAATCAGAGGCGGGGAATCAGAAGCAGGGAATCGGATGTGCGGAATCAGAGATGGGGAATCAGAGGTGGGCATTCAGAGGTGGTGAATCAGAGAAGGGGAATCAGAGGCGGGGAATCAGAGGCAGGGAATCAGACGCAGGGAATCAGAGGCGGGGAATCATAGCTGGCGAATTAGAGGAGGGGAATGAGAGTTGGGGAATCAGAGGCGGGGAATCAGATATGGGGAAACAGAGGCGGGGAATCAGAGGCGGGGAAACAGAGGTGGGGAATCAGATATGGGGATTCAGAGTTGGGGAATCAGAGGTTGGGAATCAGAGGCAGGGAATCGGAGGCGGTGAATCAGAGGCAGGGAATCAGATGCGGGGAATCAGAGGCGTGGAAACAGAGCTGGGGAATCAGAGGCGGGGAATCAGAGTTGGGGAAGCAGAGGGTAGGAATCAGAGGCGGGGAAACAGAGGCAGGGAATCAGATGTGCGGAATCAGAGATGGGGAATCAGAGGCAGGGAATCAGAATCAGAAGCGGGGAATCAGAGGCCGGGAATCAGAGGCCGGGAATCAGATGCTGGGAATAAGAGGCTGGGAATCAGAGGTGGGGAATCAGAGTCCGGGAATCAGAGATGGGGATTCAGAGGCGGGGAATGAGATATGGGGAATCAAAGGCGGGGAATCAGAGGCGGGGAAACAGAGGCGGGGAATCAAATATAGGGAATCAGAGGTGGGGAATCAGAGTCCGGGAATCAGAGGTGGGCAATCAGAGGCGGGGAATCAGATATGGGGAATCAGAGGCGGGGAATCAGAGGCGGGGAAACAGAGGCGGGTAATCAAATATAGGGAATCAGAGGTGGGGAATCAGAGGTTGTGAATCAAAAATGGGGAATCAAGGCGGGGAATCAGAGGCAGGGAATCAGACGCGGGGAATCAGAGGCGGGGATTCAGAGCTGGGGAATCAGAGGTGGGGAATCTGAGTTGGGGAATCAGAGGCAGGGAATCAGATATGGGGAATCAGAGGCGGGGAATCAGAGGCGGGGAAACAGAGGTGGGGAATCAGATATGGGGAATCAGAGGTGGGGAATCAGGGGCAGGGAATCAGTGGCAGGGAATCAGAGGCGGGGAATCAGAGGCGGGGAATCAGAGGCGGGGAATCAGAGGCAGGGAATCGGACGCCGGGAATCAGAGGCGGGGAATCAGAGCTGGGGAATCAGAGGCGGGGAATCAGAGTTGGGGAATCAGAGGCGGGGAATCAGATATGGGGAAATAGAGGCGGGGAATCAGATATGGGGAATCAGAGGTGTGGAATCAGAGGTTGGGAATCAGAGGCAGGGAATCAGAGTCGGGGAAACAGAGGTGGGGAATCAGATATGGGGAATCAGAGGTGGCGAATCAAAGGCGGTGAAACAGAGATGGGGAATCAGGGCAGGGAATCAGAGGCAGGGAATCAAACACGGGGAATCAGAGCTGGGGAATCAGAGGCGGGGAATCAGAGTTGGGAATCAGAGGCGGGGAATCAGACGCGGGGAAACAGAGGCGGGGAATCAGATATGGGGAATCAGAGGTGGGGAATCAGAGGTTGGGAATCAGAGGCAGGGAATCAGAGGCAGGGAATCAGAGGTGGGGAATCAGAGGAAGGGAATCAGATGTGCGGAATCGGAGATGGGGAATCAGAGGCAGGAAATCAGAGGCGGGGAATCAGAGGCGGGGAATCAGAGGCCGGGAATCAGATATGGGGAAACAGAGGCGGGGAATCCGAGGCGGGGAAACAGAGGCGGGGAATCAGATATGGGGATTCAGAGGTGGGGAATCAGAGGTTGAGAATCAGAGTCAGGGAATCTGAGGCTTGGAATCATATGCAGGGAATCAGATGCGGGGAATCAGAGGCGGGGAATCAGAGCTGGGGAATCAGAGGTGGGGAATCAGATTTGGGGAATCAGAGGCGGGGACTTAGATATTGGGAAACATAGGCGGGGAATCAGAGGCGGGGAAACAGAGGCGGGGAATCAGATATGGGGAATCAGAGGTGGGGAATCAGAGGCAGGGAATCAGATGTGCGGAATCAGAGATGGGGAATCAGAGGCAGGGAATCAGAATCAGAAGCAGGGAATCAGAGGCCGGAAATCAGAGGCCGGAATCAGATGCTAGGAATCAGAGGCCTGGAATCAGAGGCGGGGAATCAGAGGCAG